>NW_017729029.1:22949146-22949550 GCF_001723915.1 Gavialis gangeticus | reverse complement strand
GCATGCTGCAGGTTTTTCCTCCCAAGGTGGAGGACCTTGCTTTTTTCAGTGTTGAACACCATCAGCAGCTGTAGTAGGAAGCGGAAATAATTTTAGTACTGAATTTGGCTACAGTAATATTTTGGTTATTTCCTCGGCACAAAAGTGCTGGTATAATTTGGAACTGATATTCATGGGAAAACTAGTACTGTTTTATCCAAATACCTTAAAGATGTTACACTGTCCCAGCAATATGAATGTGGGAAAAGCTTTTTAAGTGAAAATTCTGAAGGAGAAATTTTCCCTCTGGAGGAAAAAACAAAACAAAACTCCTTTTTAAAATGGCACTGTGGTTAAAATTATAACAAGGGTATTGGCATCCCATGAGCTCACATTCAAAAAAAAAATTGTAAACGTTCCCATCT
>NW_017729029.1:22929224-22944146 GCF_001723915.1 Gavialis gangeticus | reverse complement strand
AAGCTTTTTAAGTGAAAATTCTGAAGGAGAAATTTTCCCTCTGGAGGAAAAAACAAAACAAAACTCCTTTTTAAAATGGCACTGTGGTTAAAATTATAACAAGGGTATTGGCATCCCATGAGCTCACATTCAAAAAAAAAATTGTAAACGTTCCCATCTGAATTGCCAAAATGGGCCTTTGAAAGAATAAAATAAATATAGATAATTCTTGTTATTTAAAATGTATATAGAAATAATATCCTAAAAATGTGTACATTGCCACTGTACATGTTAGTATTGTAAATATGTTTTTACTCCAAGGAGTTTTGTGTGTGTGCTTTTTTTTTGTAGAAGCTATAGGGTAAAATTCAATCCAGTAGCAAAGGTAACTGATAGAGCACAAGGCCTTGTTACCATCAGCAGCTCTTCCTCACCTAAGTGATGGCTTTATTATTATAACAAAAATGTGTTTGTTTGTTTTGTGTTGTTTGGTTCAGTTGTCAAAAGTTTAAACATATATGGATATCATCAGGATGTGATATAAATGGTTGATTTTTATCTACAAAAAATTGAATTTGTCTGTGGATCCCACACCAGAACACTTTTGTCCAGCTTGGACTGGAAGATTGTCCTAATTTTTTAAACAAGGGGCAGCAATTCATGTAAAAGTTTTGAGTTATAAATTCCATTTGTGTAGCAAAATGGCATTTATTAAAAGGTAATGTGTGCGGTTTGTAGCAAGCCAACTGAAAAGAGGTTTTTAAGGCTATAAAGAAACGTGTTGGGCCAGAGCCTCACCCCAGGCGACATGCTGGCCGCGCCCACCAGGACCAGCCCAGCCCTCACCAGGCATCAACACGGAGCCTCATGACCAAGGGAGCTGGGACTGGCATTGGCAACGGGGCCCGGTGGAGCAAGATGGATCAGCGGTGGGTGGAAGTGGGGACAAGTACAGATGCGTCCTTCCCCCCAGGAGAAGTGGTTCTTAGCCTGCTTTACTGTGCTTGGGAGCCGAGTAGGGCCCAGAGCCACGTGGGGCAGTGTGGCCAGGCTGGGGGAGTGTGAGTCCCGCAGGAGGGAGAGGATGGGAAAGCCCGGGTGCGACCCACAGGCGCTCACCTCAGAGAAGCTCCGCACCTGGCACCGTGCACGGCACGTCTGCAGAAAAGTGCTGGGCCAGAACCTCCCCCGGCCGCACCCATGAGGACCAGTCCGGCCCACACCAGGCACCGACACGGAGCTCTGTGACTGCGGAGGTTGGGACCAGGACTGGCACTGCCCGCAGGGCCCGGCGGGGCAAGGCGGGGTGGCAGCAGGTGGAAGCAGGTCCTTCCGCAGGAGAAGCGCTGGTCAGTCCCAAGCTGCACATGGCTCCAATGCCACTTTTGCTGGCTGGTGCTGACCCGGCCGGCCTCCTTTCATCCCCAGCAGCATGTGGGAAACCAGCTTCAGTTGCATGCTGCTCCAGGTGGTACAGACCCTCCTGGATCGGCACCAGCTAGCAGAAGCGGTGGCGGAGCCGTGTGCCGCTTGGGACTGACTGGCACAGGTAGGGGGAAAGTGCAGCTGAGCCCCTGCTGCTCTGGCTGGGCTCATCCTGTCCCGAGCGGCACACAGCTACTCCTCTTCCTACATGCACTGCGTCAGCAACATCAAGCTGACGCGGTGTGTGTGGGAACCTTTTCCCTTCCCCAGCCCTTCAGCAGCCATTAGGAAGCTGCTGGGGGGCTGGGGGAGGGACAAGGGGTTTCCCGTCGCAGCACCGTGGGCCACAGAAAATGCCTTGGCGAGCCACATGGCGGCCCGCAGGCCATATGTTGGACAAGACTGAAATAGACCAAATACAATTGGGAGGGGGGGGAATATACTGATGCAGAATACTGTTTTATACCTATAAAAGCATCTACAAACTACATTTTTATTACAAGTACACCTTATATTCTATAAAAATAATAATATAATAAAAAAAGAAGAGGGAGGAAGGAAGAAAAGATAGAAAAGACAAAGCATCCCGAAAAGGGGGCAACTACTGCAAAAGGGGCTTTTTACCACATGGAGGGGCTTCACATTGGAGGGTGGGGGCAGACAAAAGAAAGGTTTCTTGCTACAGTTGGAATTTTGAGAACTACATAACAAATGGCATTTTAAGTGAAGAATAGGATTTTGTTTATTTCCTAGAATGGAAATTATTTGTACTTGGTTGCTGTAACTTGAGGAAATATTAATTGAACCATGATTTCTCTCTCTCTCTCTCTCTCTCTCTCATGCACATGCACACACACACACGCATACATAAAAGTATAAAAGAATTATAAAACTGTGAAGTTTTTCATTCTAGACTCTTTGTAGCCCCTCCTGTTAGGACAGCTTCATGCTACATATAGTATGTAAAGTCACTCACTCTTTGGAGATTCCTATACTATATGAATACAATGTGGTGGGCTAATAACATTTCTGCCTTAACTCTGAACATCCGGGTACAAGAGCTTAACTGAAAGCTTTAGCCATTTCTACTTATAGAAACTTTGCTGTCTTATACTTAGTTTTCTGAGCTGCATTTGAAAAAAACCCTCATAGAATAAATCTAGAATATATGGCATGTAGTAAACTGATAAATTATGTGAATACATGGAATACATTCTATTTTAGACAGTGTTAAGAGGAACTATTTAACCAGTAGATTGCAATAATTAGTTTGAAGCTAGCAAATGATGTCCTCTTTTTTGTTCTTTTAATTTTTTAAATTTTTTTTATACGAAAGATTAGCCCAGGTGGCTGGTAGTACATTTTATAAACATAAGTTTAAGGAAATAGCCATATTAAAAGATGCTAATTTAGGTTCTTTAAACTCTGAGTGGGAAAGTAAATCCTGTCTGGCACTTGTAAAGAGAAATCCTTTAGTTTACAAATATTAAGTATGAATTATCCAGATTATATAGCTGTACTGGCATGGCAGACAGTAGTCAAAGGTGAATGTCTTTGTCCTCTTATGTGTTAAAAAAATAAAAGCGATTTCAGCATATGATGAACAGATCAGTTGCCAAAATCGCCCATTGTAGGTGGGCTTGATTTGCTTTTTGCAAATGCATAACAACTGTGCCAAATTTTGACGTTTAATTTTTAAAGTTATCTTTTAACTGTAGACACCAGGTCAGACCAAGTCCAGGTGGTGGTCTTGCAAATAGTAGAATGCAGGTGGATTACTACTACTTGTTTAGGGTCTAATTGACTTCAGTGATTCTTTGCAGTGCCACAGAAATGCATTTCTACACTATCACTTGCAGGATAAAGGTCTTAATTTGAGGAATATATGGAAGAATTCTAAATTAAATGAAAGAAAAGTAGCTGCTCTCCACAGCTGTGCATGGTACACTGCTGCACCTGAGAGCCTAGTTAGCTGACAAGATTCCCAGCCACAGGGGCAGATTCTACTACATGTGTAAATTAAAGTTGGATAGCAACCAGCTATGAAGTTAGTACACATTTTTGAAGTCTAACTTTATAGTTGATTGGACCTTCTATGACATGATAGGTACTCTGTATGTGAAGCTGATCTCAGTTAATTGTGTCATACCTGTAATGTATAGGCAGGGCTTAGATTTCCTTCTGTTAACTTTCGGCAATGCCAGATTTGGTCAGTATGCAAGCAGAACACAGTCATTTGGAGTACACAAAAGAATAAGCATTTGAGGTGCTAGGTTCTTAATTTTTATAACAGATAAAATTTAAAATCTTCAGTAGGATCAGATTCAACTGACATCTCAGTTTTATTTTGTCTACTGGTGCTTCAGAGCTTTTTTGCAGTGGATATATACTACCTAGAAATGGTCATCTACATCTTTATTTGAACTGCAGCAGCACTTTTAGGATGTGATCCCATTATGTAGATACTACAAACACATGGCAGAAATATTGTCACTGACCCTAAATTGCTTATGGCACGTGTTTCTCATGCAACAGCTTCCTCCTCCTATTTATCCATCTCTAAATGCATATTCTATTATAGTGGTTAACCATAAATATCCCTTGGGCACAAGAACAAGAATTAGCTAAAAAATGCAATCAGATTGTAATTGTATTGTGCAATGGAAGCATTCTCAATTTTAAAGCTGTTTGTCCATGAAAGAATTAGTTGCAGCAGGAAAGAATCTTCAGGAAAAAAAAGAAGAAAAAAACCCTAAAATTCTAAAAGGAAATGCATTGTGGTTCTGAGTACACTCAACTATAAATGCTTTTACTGCTTTGAAACTTACAGGGAAATTGACCTGGACCATGGAACACTTTGTGAAATGTTAGCCATTGGGGGTACCAACATAATTTATAAGAACATAGGAAGGGCCACACTGGGATAGACCCATGGGCCATTTAGCTTAGCATGTTTCTCACAGCGTCAGTAGTACGCGTTGCGAGAGAGAGAGTATCTGAACAGTATTTACTTAGTGATCCATCCCAACCCCGAACTACATTGTCCCTGACATTCACCAGTATTGGCTTGGAATGTCAGAGGATACATCCTTGACTGCTCTGTTTAATAGCTGTTAATGGACCTATCTGCCATACATTAATCTAATCCATTTTTGAATTTGGTTATACTATCCATTTGCCTCTATAATCTCTTGTGGAAATGAGTTCTAGAGGTTAACTATATGCTGTATAAATAAGAACTTCCTCCTGTTTATTTTAAATCTGCCTCCTGTTAATTTTACTCCATGTCCTCTAGTTCTAGTATTATGTGACTTGATGAATAACAGTTCCTTATTCACTTTATCCATACCCTGTATGAGTTTATAGACAACTATCATATCTTTCCTCAGCCTTTCCTTTCCAAACAGAAAAGTCCTAGATTTTTCAGTCTCTCCTGGTATATCATGTCTTCCATATCCTGATCATCTTTGTCAGCCTTCCTGTACCTTTTATTTACTCCAGTGTGTATTTCAGGAGTACAAAATGCAGCATTTTGAGTTGTTTTAATGCTGTGTGAAGATTCCTATTCTAGTAAAGAATTCTTTTCTTACCTTATTTTTTTTTTAATCAGTATATCTGATAATAGGATTGCTTTTGTGATTAAGGGTAGTGAACTGAGCATCAGAAGATCTCAGTTCTATTTCAATTTCTCTTTGAAACTTGTGTAATCTTGAAGTCATTTATCTGAAAATTCTTGGAAACTGCTTTTGAGCACCTAAGGTTTTTGGTTAGACTGAGAACACTCAGGCCAAAATTCTGAATTAATTATTTGGGAGCACTACAATGACTTGATATACAGTTAGGGTTGCTTGGTGTTTTACTATAAATACAAATTATAAGTCATTATTATTTTACTTTACAAATGTGCAGTTTCTTAGATAAACTGTATCGATCATAAGAAACATGTTTCTTAAAGCAGGAATATTCTCACTGTAAAAATTACTGTAGTTGCTGTTGATTGTAATGTGGAGGGGAGAACAAAGAGGCATGTTCAATGAGGAAAATGTTGTTAAGAATACTTATAAAAAAGGAATCAGAGAGTTTAAAAATGTTCCTCTGTAAGACATTTTAGAAGGTACATTTTTAAACTTTCCATGATCGTAATTTTTTTCTTACTTATTTTTGTACCTCACTGGAAATGGAACTCATATTAGGAAAATAATTTTTCATCCTATTACATATATTTAGAGGACTCCAGGGGGTGTCATGACTCTGTAATAATTTTTAATGCCAAGTCTGCATCAGTTCTCTTAAAAAAAACAACGCTATCTTCCAAGTTAGGTACAGAATTCAAAAAGCCCCAGGCAGAATTGATCTAAGTTACACAAGATGCATCTACACAAGACTTTACCATGCAGTAGGCTAATTGACTGAGCAGTAAAGCATTACTGTTTACTTGTGCAGATGCTTACTGCACAGTCAGTTAGTCTCCTGAATTTGGAGGTAGTGAATTAACTGCACTGTAGTTACTGTACGGTAGACACCAACCAGGAGCAGATTTACTCTCAGTTAGCCTCACCAACAGGGGGCCACCCTTTGCCTACCCCAGCCTGCCCCTTAAATACAATGGTAAACCTGGCATCCTGTGCCACTTGCAGCCAGCCTCTGGCCACTGGATCTCACAGGAGCCTGCCCGGACCCTGGCATTGTCCCCTGCCCAGCCCCACCACCTGCCTGCCTGTCTCACATCGCACTGGATGCTGCAGGCACCTGCTCAGGCCCACCAGCACCCAGACTGTTATGCCCAGCCCCTGAGGGCCATTGAGGGAATCACACTGGTGTCATCCCAGATGACACACACCACCTTGTGGAAGAAGAACTAGTTCCAGAAGGAGACTGCAGACCTCATGGCACTGTGGGGTGAGTCCAAGGTCCGGAGCCAGTTCGCTTGGAGTACGCACTGCAACACCCACATCTATGAGGGCCTGTTGGACTGCATGCAGGAGTGCAGGTGCAACCCGTTGGCACACTAGTCCCGCATAAAGTTCAGGGAAGTTGGCAAGGCAGTTGGAACACATCCTTGGACTCTAGGACCCTGGCCAGAGCTGCACTGTATATTTTAGCACAGATGGCCTGCCAGAGACCCCACTGCAGCCTCGCAGCAGTGACAAGGCATCAGCAGGAGAGAGCCTCTCAGAGTGCCAGGAGCCTGTCCCACCATGCCCCTGGTATCATCTGGCAGCTCTGGCAGC
Source organism: Gavialis gangeticus (assembly GCF_001723915.1). NCBI lineage: Eukaryota > Metazoa > Chordata > Crocodylia > Gavialidae > Gavialis > Gavialis gangeticus. The sequence continues at coordinate 22,937,511 of NW_017729029.1, read as the reverse complement.
CTGACCTAGTGCATGCCCCCCCAGCTCCAGGTGCACAGCCATGCCCAAGAGACCAGCCCAGCCATGACACTGCCTGCCTTCACCAGCTCCAGCTCCTCCCTGGAGGGGGCCCCTGCTTGGACAGCTGGGTGCTATACCCCCACACCCAGGACACTGCCAGGAGCTGCATGTCATTGCAACCAGTGGGGATAACGTTTGGCCACTGGGCATGCCTGCCATACCTACCTGGTAAGTCCTGCACTGGGGGGAGGGCCCTCCTTGTCCCTGCCCCACCCCATCCAGCCCAGCCAAGCTTCCCTTGGCCCCTGGAGTTCCCCCCCACCCACAGCATTCGGGGAGGTGGGAGGGAGTGCAAAACTTTATTGAACAGCCTATGCCTCCTCATGTAGGTAGGCATGAGCCTCTAACACACGGAGAAATGTGTCAGTGCTAGCAGCAACGTTGTTCTTAGCTGCTGGGGGCAGAGTTTTGTAGCCTAGGCCCAGGTACCCATCCAGGCAGAGGAGGACATTGCAAGGAAGTAAAGGCTTGCCCACTGCACTGTTTAAACTCAGGGTGCCACGCCAGGTTCTCAGATGTGCCTGGGGCACCATGATGATCAGTAGCAGCAGGGCATAGTAAGTCAGGCACCACTGAGTCCACATAAACAGGTCCTTGTGGCACACCTCGGACACTCTCAGCAGGGGCATGCTCAGGGCATAGAGCACACACCTGTGTCAGGGCCAGTCTGGCTGACTTTCTATGGTCCCTGGGCACCTGTGCATGTATGACCCTCATCTGAGGCTAAGAAGTACACAACCCCATGGTATAGTGCATGTTATCTCAGAAATCTGCCAAACTCACAAACAGCCTGTTTCTCCTGGCTCTGCAGGTCCAGCATCTGCACATGGGGGAGAAGCACCAGCTGTGTGTGTAGATGTGCCATCAGGGTTGTCAGTCTCAGTCGGAGCCCTTTGTATGCACTGGCTCTGGCAGCAGCAGATCCAGGATCAGACCCAGGTACTGCACTGGCTGGTCATTGTGGTGGAAGAGCAGCTGGTGACTTTGTAGTCCTAGCCATGGAGGACATTGCGCACACACAGGAGAGGGGCTGGGAGAGGGACTGTGTGTACCAGGCATTCCAGAACAGGCTCTGGCCCTCAAGGAGAGGCACCTCAACTCTCCTTGAGAGGATGGTGAAGGCTCAGGAGCAGCAGGCCACCATGGTGGTCAGGGCAATGGAAGCCATGGAAGATGACTGATGGGTACTGGACACCATCCTGGCCCTGGTGGTCACTTTCATGCTGCTTGCTGCCCTACCCCTGGCCTTAGCTTCGCATGCACCCTGGAAGCCACCCACTGCACAGCCACGAGCCTCCCAGTGGGCTTGGACTGTGGAGGGGAATAATGTGCTGTTCTGAAAACTTTCCACAGTGAATGTGGTGCTGGGGGTACATGGTGGGGGCTGGGGTCCATGGCTGGCTATCCAGGTGGTCTAGAATGGGGAGTGCAGGAGGACGTGTTCCACCAGTGCCTCTTGCAGCTAGTGCCCTGGGTCACAGGGGTGGGTGTGTGGCTCACTCAGGGCCTTGGTGGTGAGGGGAAGGTCATTGCTGTCACTGCTGCTGCAGTTGGCATTCCTAGTGCCAGGTGTCCTCTGCCTGATGTGCCTCCTCTACCCAAGCCTTATGGAAGAGTTCCCACTGTGCCTTGAAAATGTTATGCAGCACACAGGCTGTGACAGTGACGTTGGGGATGTTGGCCTCTGTGACCTTGAGATGAGTGGTGAGGGTGCACTACATCAGCACACAGATCTGGCTCAGGCACCTTTTGAAATATGCCTAGTGGGGGTCCAGTTGGCTGGTGTAGGGCCACATGATCCAGGGGAGAAGCAGGTAGGTGGAGTCCACAATGATGCAAGGTAGGACCGTAACCTCACCCAGCTGGAGTTCTGGCACCCCTGGCATGAAGTGCCCATTCTCCACCAGGGCTGGCAGGGCTGAGTTGCAGAAGCAAGCAATGTGGGTATTGCCTGTCCAGCTGGCACTCACATTGATGAAGGCACCATGATGGTTGACAACAACTTGCAGCACAACAGAGTGAAAACCCAATCAGCTGGGGCTGCAGGGCTTTCACCAGTGGTCATCTTGGGGCGGGCAGGTGACAAGGATGTGGGTTCAATCAAGGGCCCTGATGCACTGGGGGAAGCCCAGGGTGCAAAACCCCCCTACCCCACCTCCAGGGGGTCAGGCACCCAGAACACAGTGTGCCCCAGCATGTCCTGGAGGGTGTCGTAGACCTCCAAAACAGCTTCTCTGGTGGTGGCATTGCCCACACTGAAGAGATGGCCAATGTAGCACAGACTAGCAAGTGTGACCAGCTTGGACTTGGCTGCAGTCTGAGCCAAATCCAAAGGAAGTGGGGAACTCGCCTTGTCATTCCGGAGGTCTGTGTTGACCCTCCTGCTGAAGAAGGGAGATCCCCATGATATGAGGAACTGGTGTCCCATGTCTCTTCTCTGCATGGAATACAAGGTGGCAGCGAAGGCTGTGTCACTGTGCCTGTGGTCCGTGCTGGTGGACATGATTCGTCCCAACCAGATGTACATGGTGCCTGGATGTTCCATCTTCAACAACCTGTACCTGGTTTGGGACCTCCTGGAATTGGTGGCCTGGAGGGCTTGTCTTTTGCCCTCCTGTCCCTGGACCAGAAGAAGGCATTCAACAGGGTGGATCATGGGTATGTCACAGGCATGCTGCAGGCCTTTGGCTTTAGGCCCCATTTCGTGCAGCCCTTCCAAGTACTGTACGCTTCTGCAGAGCATTTGGGCAAGCTCAACTGGACCCTGATGGAGCCCATTCTATTCAGGTGAGGGGTATATCAAGGCTGCCCACTGTCAGGCACACTGAATGCCTTGGCCTTGGAGCCCTTCCTTGTCCTTCTGAGGAGGCAGGTAGCAATGTTGGCATTCTGGGAGCCAGTGGTGGGGCTGGTCCTGTTGGCGTATGCTGATGATGCAGGGCTGGCCTGTTCTGTCCTGCAGAATCTGCGGCCACTGGGAGCCCCAAAGCCAAGTGGCCATGGCCTGCTCACCCTCTGCCACCTGCCCCATGCTTAAAGGGCTTTATGCAGGCAGGGATCCCCTTCCCAGCTGAGTGGGGGTGAAGTTCCAGGCTCTGCTCCTGCCCTGGCTATGGAACAAGGGAGGGAACCCAGGTGTCCCTAGCATGTGCTGACCCCACCCTGTATGACCCGCAGCACAGTCCATGTGTGCACAGCCCAGCCCCAACTATTTTATTTCAGTCAGTTTATACTGCAGTTAACTGCAATTTTGATTTTTTGATGGATCACGGGGCCCCAAAACTGTATCTTGCAGGCAGCCCCCAAAAATTGTGAGCTGGCCCTAAGATGATGTATTCCTCATGGTGCAGGACCCAGGTGACCTGGTGTGGGTGGAGGCCTGTCAGGCGTTGTACTCGGCAGCCTCCTCTGTCTGGGTCAACTGGGTCAAGTGCTGTGGCCTGACAGTGGGTGACAGGTGGCAGGTGGACTCACCCCCCCACACACCGCATGTACCAAGGCATCCACTGGAGTGCAGGCTAACTTCTCTACCTTGGGGTCTACCTGTCCCCCATGAACCCCTCCCCCCCAGAGAACTGGCACCAGATGCAGTCAAGGGTGGTGAAGCAGCTCCAGGTATGGGTGGGACTGCTATGATGTCTCTTTCTGCACAGAAGGGCATTGGTGTTGAACCAGCTGGTCCTGTCTGTGCTCTGGCACTGCTTCCAGCCTGCCAGTACCTCCTGAGGTTCTAGCCAGGCTCAAGAGACAGGCCCTGGAGTTTTTTTGGTGAGGACGGCACTGGACGGCCAGGGCCTGGTTTGCCTGTGCAGCCAGATCCTGATATTCTGCCTTCAGGCCTTGCAGTGACTGCTATATGGTGTTGGTAGATACACGGCATGGGGCTGTGCCTTCCTCTGTCACTTCTGGGGGTTCTGGTATGCCTGTTAGCCCTTCAGTCTGTGGGGCTTCTCCCTGCAGGACCTGTGAGGGCTGCCAGAGTTATACCAGGACCTCCTCTGGGCCCGAAGTCTGGTCTCCACCTCCAGGTCCCCTGTGATGCTCACCCAGGGTGCTGACCTACTCGTTGAACCCCTCCTCTGCCTGCAGCTGGAGGTGCCAATGGCAGAGGCACCCTAGTTGTGAGAGAGGCTGGTCCTGGGTTGTGTCACCCATATTGGAGACCTCCTGGACTATGATATGCAGGCGTGGGTGGACCCTGCTGTGCTGGCCCAATGAATGGGTTTACTTACGATGTGTGTGACCTGCTGCATAGTCCAGGAGGTGAAATCTGCCTTACCTCCTGATGCCCTTGTCTTTGTTGACTAGGACCTGCATGATGGCCCCCCCTGCAGGGTGCACAGCTCCCCCTGCAGCCCCCCCCACAGGGCTCCAGTCTCCCCCACAGAGCCCACAGTCCCTCCCTACAAGACCCCAGCCCTCCCTGAAGGACCCACAGATCACCCCTGCAACAGCAGCAGTCATCGGGAGCTCAGAACCCACTGTGGCCAGAGCCCCCAGTAGCACACTGTGGCCCCTTGCCACTCCCCACCACATACACTAACAACACATGTCTGAGCAGGCTGAGTTAATCAGCACTTTCAGCTGATCCCTTATATGCCACAACCAAGCACAGAACTCAGCAGGACAATAATAAAATGCAGTCAGAGACACACACAGGTTAACAAGGCATGTCTGAACAGGCTGGGTCTGAGCAACACTTTCAGCTGATACCCTTATGTGCCTCAAACTCAGCACATCCCAATCTCTTGTCACAAGTGTCTTGGTAGTAACTCCCTTGATGAGCAGGCCCCACAGGATCTTTGGGCTTTATAGGGATCTTTGACTTAGGTAAAAGAAGCATTGCTGTAGAGCAAATGGGGACGTTGAGGAGAAGGAAGAGTAAATGAGATTCTGAGAAAGTATGGCAACCAGCCTGACCATAAAAATTATTTTATTGCAGGATATATGAAACTTATGATAATATTACTAGTAATAGCCATACAAGGGGAACCCCCCCCCCCAACAAAACAGTTACACCATTACACAGGTTCAGTTGGGTTTTTGGGGAAATCTAGCTCAAGTTTGATCAATGAAACTCAAGTTTGATCCCCAAGTGACCATCAAATAATAGAATTCATCATAAGGCGCAGAGTGAGTAAGGTAAAAAGTAGGGTGGAAGTGCTAGACTGTAGGAAAGCTGACTTCAGCGAACTCAGGCATTTAGTCAATGATGCACTGTGGAGTAAGAGATTTGGTGAGATGGGAGCCCAAGGAAGAGTGGCTGTGCCTTAAGGAAACAATCCTTCAGGCACTGAGGGAGATGATCCCAATGCAGGGGAAAAAGGGGAAGGGGGCCAAGAGGCTTCCTTGGCTGACCAGAGAAATCCAGAGCAGCCTAAGGGCAAAAAGGGGGGCATATAAGCAGTGGAAGCAGGGAGAGATTACTAGAGAGGAGTATACCTCCTCAGCTCGCAGGTGTAGGGAGGCAGTTAGAAAGGCCAAAGCTACCATGGAGCTGAGGATGGCATCCCAAATTAAAGATAACAAAAATTTGTTTTTCAGATATATAGGGAGTAAAAGGAAAGCCCAGGGTGGAATAGGACCACTACTGAATGGGCAAAAGCAATTGGTGACAGACAGGGGGGACAAGGCTGAACTCCTCAATGAGTACTTTGCCTCAGTGTTCCTAAACAAGGGGCAAGACAAGTCTCACAATGGGATTGTAGAGAGGCAACAGCTGGGCACCAGACTACCAAGCATTGACCCTGAGATGTTTCAGAGTCACTTGGAAGGACTGAATGTGTTTAAGTCAGCAGGCCCCGATGAACTCCATCCGAGGGTATCGAAGGTACTGGCTGATGTCATTGCACAGACACTGGCAAGAATATTTGAGCACTCATGGTACACGGGCCAGGTCCCAGAGGACTGGAAAAGGGCCAATGTGGTGCCTATTTTCAAGAAGGGGAGGAAGGAGGATCCAGGCAACTATAAGCCAGTCAGGCTCACCTCCACCCTTGGAAAAGTCTTTGAAAAGATTATTAAGGCTCATACATGTGAGAGCCCAGCAGGAAAAATTATGCTGAGGGGAAACCAGCACGGGTTCATAGCAGGTAGATCATGCCTGACTGATCTAGTCAGGCATGATAACCAGGTTACAAAACACCTGGACACAGGCGTAGGGGTTGACATCATTTACTTAGACTTCAGGAAGGCCTTCAATATGGTATCCCACCCCATACCGGTGAACAAGTTAAGAGGCTGTGACTTGGATGATTACACAGTCTAGTGGGTGGCAAATTGGCTACAGAGTCATACCCAGAGAGTGGTAGTGGATGGGTCGGTATCAACCTGGGAGAGAGTGGGCAGTGGGGTCCCTCAAAGCTCAGTCCTTGGACCGATACTCTTCAATGTCTTCATCAGTGACTTGGACAAGGGAGTGAAGTGTAAGTTTGCAGATGATACAAAACTGTGGGGAGAAGTGGACACACCGGAAGGCAGGGAACAACTACAGGCAAACCTGGACAGGTTGGAAAAACAGGCAGAAAACAATAGAATGCGATTTAACAAGAAGAAATTCAAAGGGTTGCACCTAGGGAGGAAAAATGTCCAGCACACCTACTGCCTAGGAAATGACCTTCTTGGTAGCACAGAAGTGGAAAGGGATCTTGGAGTCCTAGAGGACTCCAAGATGAACATGAGTCATCAGTGTGATGAAGTCATCAGAAAAGCTAACTGCACTTTTTCATGCATCAGCAGATGCATGACAAACAGAACCAAGGAGGTGATACTTCCTCTCTATCGGGCACTGGTCAGACTGCAGCTGGAATACCGCGTGCAGTTTTGGGCGCCACACTTCAAGAGGGATGTGGATAACCTGGAGAGGGTCCAGAGAAGGGCCACTTGTATGGTTAAGGGCTTGCAGGCCAAGCCCTATGAGGAGAGACTAGGGCACCTGGACCTCTTCAGGCTCCGCAAGAGAAGGTTGAGGGGTGACATTGTGGTTGCCTATAAATTCATCATGGGGGTGCAGAAGGGAATTGGTGAGGCTCTACTCACCAAGGCACCCCTGGGGGGTCACAAGAAATAATGGCCATAAGTTAGCAGAGAGTAGATTTAGACTGGACATTAGGAGGAACTTCTTCACAGTTAGAGTGGCCAAAATCTGAAATGGGCTCCAAAGGGAGGTGCTGCTCTCCCTTACCCTGGGAGTCTTATAGAGGAGGTTGGATGGGCATCTGGCTGGGGTCATCTGAACCCAGCACTCTTTCCTGTCTATGCAGGGGGTCAGACTTGATGATCTATTGAATTCCCTTCCAACCCTAACATCTATGAATCTATGAATCTATGAACAATGTTTCAAGGGAGAACAATGGGTTTGTTTCTGCTGGACAATAGGAACTGATTACTCCTTGTTCTAGGTGGTGTTAATAATACAATCAGGCAGAGTATTTTTTGGTACCAATAAAGGATTTATCACTAGAATTGGTCTGATAAATGCTGAGCAGAATGTACACAGGTGTGGGTTAATTAACGTCTGGAACAGAGATCCTCCATCATGCAGCACTTCCCTGCTTCTCTGGTCCCAGAGTTCAGTACAAGCCTTGCCTTGGACCTCTGTTCTTCACTCTTGATGCTATTGAAGGTGCCTTCCTTTTTCCATCTCCCATGTAAATGAGACTGGGGGAAGTTGTTACCCTGTCCCATCTTCAAGGTAAATGAGACTGGGGGAAGTTGCTGTAATTTTGTTGCTGTTATCTGGAGGGGCTTGGTGTGTCTCTCAGTATCTTCATTTCCTTTTGTAAGCTCTTCTTTTGAGCAGTTCTGGTTCAGAAAGAGGCATAGGTGACATGTAGGGGGCAGCACGGGGGGGGCACATGCTCCCCCTGAGATTGGCCGCCACTGGCTGGGGAGTGGGGGTTGATGACTGGTGCCCCTCTGAGAATGTGCAGGCACCAAGAGAGCTCCAGCGGCACTTCTGGGTTTGCCACTGCCACCGGTGATTCATGACTGCCCCCCACCCCCAGTTAGTGATTAGCTGCTGATGCCCCCCCAGGATCAGGAAGCACCCGTCATCTATGGGCAGAGGTGAGTTGGGGTCAGGGAATCCTTCATAAGTCAGACAGGCTGAGTACTGCACTAGGGTTCCCCAGGAACACAGAGCTGATAGGTGACAATATGCAGCATGCAGAATGTTTTTTGGTCCCAGTGTTGCCCTGTGGGGTCAGGCCAACTCTCAGGATCTTAA
>NW_017729029.1:22924372-22928375 GCF_001723915.1 Gavialis gangeticus | reverse complement strand
GGATGGCTCCAGGGCAGCTAGAGAAGTTGCAGGGAATGGTGGTAGGTGCTGGAAGCTGGACAAAGGCTTCAGCTGCTGGAGAAAGCTGCAGGACAGCTAAGAGGAGCTGGGTAGATGCAGGGGGGGAGGATTACAGAAGGTGTGTGGGAAGCCTGAAAACAGAGAGACAGACAGCAGAAAATCACAGGAAAAGCAGCAGGCTTTAGGGCAGCAAGAAAGCAGAGAAAGGCAACAGAAAGTCACTGGGAAAAGGCAGTAGGAGCAGGGGAGGCTGAGAGGTGGCAGAAAAGGGGAGATGAAATTGGGAGGAGATCAGGAAACTAGCACAGAGGTTCGGGGCTAGAGCTGAGGGAGAATGAGGCTGGAATTTATCATAAGGAAGGAACTGGGATTTAGTAAAACATGACCCAACTTGGGGTTGCAAATGACAGTGGTTTTATTGAACAGGGGGGAGACAATGTCTTATTGGTTCCCTTGTGCGCATGCACGTGCGCACACACACACACAATGGCAGTAGGGGTTCGAGAGGCTTGGTGCAGGGGGCTGAAGTCCACTGAAGTCCAGGAGGAGAGAGAGACAGAGAGAGAGTCCAAATTGTAGGAGGAGGTGTGCAGGTAATATTTACCTATTGAGGCTGGAAAGGGGTCCTTGTCTAGTAGATGTTGTCCAGAGAGGGGTCGCTGGCAGGACCTCTGGGTGGATAGGTGGTGTGGCATGGTGCTGGTCCAAATGGAGAGGGCATTCCCCTGGTTCTGTCTTCACTGCCCCTTTTTATAGGGGCAGACCTTGTGTCACCCTAGTGACAGAAGGCATGCCCAGGCATACTGAGCATGCCCCCTGCATACTGAGCATGTGTGCTTCATGCAGGCGATGTGCGGTTTCAGGTGTCTGTAATCCTGAAAGATGGTGGTTCTTCTGTGTCTTTTGTCTTTCAAATACTGGGTTCTTGTTTTGTTCCTGGGTGAGGTCCGTGGTTCCTGGATGAATCAATGCGAGGTGATGGCCCAGTCATTACAGGCCATTCAGTAGAGGCCTGCAACCATTGTATTTCAATCATTCCCAATCATACTCATTCATGGGGGAGCCAATTTACATGGGAGGGTTACATGACTCATACAGTTGCTACAGAGGGAATGCCTGGGCAGAGGACATAAGATGGAGACTTGACATATAAAATGGAAACTTGACATGACTTTGGTTTACTTACAAACACAGGCCTGAACCATACAATATCCATATGAAACAATAAAAATCAATACAAAAAATGATAATAATACAATATACAACAGTAAAAATCGATACAAACCTAATAATAATACAATATAAAACAGCGGATATCCAAAACCAAAAACTTGCTACCAAAATAAAAATGTTTAAAGCTTATCCTACATCTTAGCTAACTTATACTTATCTATAGGTAATAGGGAGAGAAAAAGTCAGAAATGGTTGGGGAAGGGGGGGGAATGCAATAAAATAAAACTAAAAAGCTGGGGTTTTGCTACACCAGCGTGCCTCTTGCCACATCTCAAACTACTTTGAGATGCGACAACAGGCACATGTGGGCTTATCTGGACACGCCTTTTAAATTTAGAGTTGTAACTTCTAACATTTACAGTCTCTTTAGACTATTATATCGTATTGATATTTTCTAATAATAGCATGACATCTGGATTGAAGATTGCAGTGTGAGGAAGAAAAGCAAACATATCTGAGTACTGCACTCTTAAAATAAGAATTTTCAAAAATGAAAACACATTTGACAATTTAAATTTCTTGTATGAATTTGATAAAGTAATTTATGATACAGAGGTAACCAGAAAAAGAAGACAGGTTTTCTGGAATGCATCAGAGTGGCATAAAACTTCTAAAACTTCTTACATTTTTCTTGGCTAATCATTTCACAGTAGGAAAGAGAAACATAGCAATCATTTAAAGCAATGCATTTATTTGTTGTAAATAATTAGGTAGCAATGATTGTGGTATACAGATACCTGTGGTAGCTGTTAACTGGCTAGTTTGGGTAGGCTGGCAAGCCTAACCACTGCAAAGTGGAGTTCATCATGGGGTAATTTATACAGCTTCTCAGCAGAGGTGTTATAGACACATCCACATAAAATTTAGATTATTTTGCCAAGTTATCACACTGGTCATTCATTCTTATATACCAGAACAACGGTGTTTGTTCCAAAATGCTCTGCAATTGTGATTATATTTTATAGACAATGATGTACCTGTTAAAAAGTTATATCCACTTATTTTTATTCACTTTCTTGGCAAACTCTGAAAGGAACAAGATGTATCAAAATTAAAACAGTAGCAAGAAGAAACATTTACTGGGGTGAAACTGAGAAAAGCAAAATGACAGCAGTTACAGGAAGAAGTGCTGGCTCTTGAAATTAAGCTGCTCTATCACATACCATGAATTGGACCATTACCTGGCACAGGACTGTAATAAATTGTCAGATTTGCTTCTTACCAAAATGACGGGATGGAAATTGTGTATTTGGGGGGAGGGGGAGGGCGCAGGGAAACGTAATTGATTTTCCCGCATGCAAGACCTGTCATTATACACAAACCTGATTTCTGAAATGTAGCTCTTGTAAAAGCTAGCATGATAAACAATGAGATGAATTTTGCTACCATCTCTTTTCAAAGAAAACAAGGTCAGGCAAAAGGAGTCACTAATGAAAGTGATAAGAGCCATTTGTTATGCAAAAGCAATAAGAGGTTCTTCTTAAACATTTCTTTTTCCTTCTCAGTAAAAATTAGGATGAAGAAACTTGCTTTACAGCTGATCACAATTTTTTGGTTATTGCTGTCTAGTATTTGAGGATTCTCACTCTAAACTAACAAATATCAATTCTTTGTTCTTCTATGAATCTAGGTAATTAACTATTCCCTAACCACCTCACATGGGTTATTATATGGGCAAAGTATAAGAGAGTTGTTTTGTACATAAGTATGCCTTACAGTGATTAAATGATATAGTTTACAATCTCTGATTATTCAGAAAGCAGTTGCTGAATACATGGCCCTGACATAGATTACAAAATATGAAATCTTTTTCTAAGAGTTGTATTTCTCAGTAGACTCATGTAAGTAGATAGCTATGATATAATTTTGATTGAGAATTTATTCTACCTAAATAGAAAATTACATAAATGAAATACATCACTTGTAGATAAAACTAGCAATTAACTACCTTATCAACAATTTCCTACATATAGTATTCTCAAATGATGGCTAAACATTTGCGTAGAGTTATAATCTTATAAATACTTCAGAAACTATTCTAAATCAGAAGGCTCATTATTGCCAACAATTTTAAATAGAAATGAATAACAAGCTCCTATCAAATAGATATAATTTTTTATTGTTTATTGTTAGTGTAGCCACTCAGTTCTATCTGATTGGGAATACTCCGTCAATAAAAAGACATCACATTTTGTAAATTCAGCTGGTACGTGGCCTTTCCTCTGAAACGTCAATAATGTAACAGTCTGGTCTGTTGCTATGTGTTGCATTTTTGGTCAATAAAGAATGATACCTCAGTTGCAAAGATCACTTCTGATGAATATGTAGTAATAAGCTTTGTGAAAGACAAGGATTTCTTTGCATGACACCTTTCATTGGACCAACTTTGTAGCTGGATAGAACTTTGGTCATTCAGGGCAGCACAATGACATGCATGAACCAAGGAAAATGTAGAACCTATGTGCTTTCTACAGAATTCTTGCTAAATGCCTATGGGAACCATTTTATGTGGTTGTAAACAGGCATAAGGACTCATTCTGAAGAAATATCTTAGTTCTACTAATATTTACTATTTTTAATGCTGTGTTTACATTAACTTATGGGGGAGGAGGATGAAATGATCTAGTGATTAGTCTTCAAATGTTTGTCTGTAGATCCCTTTAAGAAGTTCACTCAAAAGATTTTGCAGGTATTCAGGTTTTGTATCAAAGAGTTTAAATTTCAAGCTTTCTCCCCCCCCCCCCCCCCC
>NW_017729029.1:22923431-22924339 GCF_001723915.1 Gavialis gangeticus | reverse complement strand
GGGAGTTCCCTAACCTGTAGGTATGGTGCCGGTTGTTCCTCCCCAGGTGCATCACCTTGCACTTGTTGGTGTTGAAACCCATCCTATTCTCATCCCCCCCCCCCATAGCATTGTTCAGGAAATAGAAATTTCATCATAATGAATTGAATAATTAATAGTATGTACTTAGGGAAGAATGAAATTGTCAGTATCCTGCCAACAAATATGATTTTTCCACAGGTTGGGTATTTCTGAAACAGGTAGCTTGCAAAAGACTGCAAGAGAGTAAAGGAAACCCTGGAGGAGGATAAGGACATTAATGAGAAGCCAAATAATTTATTTACATGAATCTTCACAGAAGATATGAAGATGAGATGAGACTGAAATTTAGGTGACGATTGACGTTCTGGGACTAATTGATATATTGAATTATTACAAGTTCCTAGGACTAAATGATCTGGATCTAGATCTAGGAGCTCTGAAGGAACTCCATTATATAGCCAAGCTGTTAACACAATTATGTGGCTTTCATTATTATTACTAATACAGGGAGAAATAATACTGCAAGTAGCAAATATCCCATCTAGTTATAAAAAGTGCTAGTGATGATCATGAGAAATTACAGTGAAACTTAGTTTTAGTTAAAATAGAAGGAATTATAAAACACCTAGATGAACACTGAATGAAAAATGTACACATCAATAGAGTTTTCATTAAAAAGTTAATTATTCTCTTTTTTTTTAGAATTGCCTAAGCATATTAATAGAACAGTCGATAAAATAAAACCTATTGACATAGTTCCTTAGACCCTCAGAATTTCAATGTTCCTGGCAGAAACTAAGAAGGCATGAAGTAGAAGGTAAACTAACAGGAAGCAAGAATAAACAAGCAACTTTCAACACAAGCAAACAAAAAGAAGGGGGGGCTTA
>NW_017729029.1:22908024-22918431 GCF_001723915.1 Gavialis gangeticus | reverse complement strand
TTAATAGAACAGTCGATAAAATAAAACCTATTGACATAGTTCCTTAGACCCTCAGAATTTCAATGTTCCTGGCAGAAACTAAGAAGGCATGAAGTAGAAGGTAAACTAACAGGAAGCAAGAATAAACAAGCAACTTTCAACACAAGCAAACAAAAAGAAGGGGGAATTGCTCCAAGATGTACTGCACAGTGATCTGTACTTAATATATTACTGATACAATAAGGAACTAAACAAGATGTTTCAGGTGAGCAGATGATATCATTCTGTAATTTTGTCAAGACTTGACAAAATTGGGAAATTTCCTCTCAAAGCTGAAAAATGGTAAATTGACTTGCTGTTAATAAATGGTAAACTCAGTATAGATAAATGCAAAGGAGAGCACTTTTGAAAGAATGATTTGAACTAATCATATACTTTGATGGTTTCTAAATGAACTGTAACCACTCAAGGTAATACCCAAGTAACAGTTATAAAGCTCATTGAAAATCTTCTGTCAGTGTGCAATAGGAGTCAGAATCTATACAGTGTTAGGGCACCATGAGTAACGGGATAGAATATTATACTAAAAATATCACTGTACCTGTATATAATTTATGGTATGTCCTTAAATGGAGTAATGTTTTTCTTTCTGATCACTTTATACCAATGTCAGATACCTGATATGAGATAAAATGGAACAGTAGTCAGCTTCAACATGGCATTCTTATGTTTGTGAGAATGAAATGAAGGAGAAATTTAAAATATATAACCCTTTGTTTATATTGTAAACATCCAGTCGGTTAATTTTGTGGTCCTCATATCAACTTTGCAATATTTACAATCAATCTGATCTCAGATTTGAATTTTGAAAGGGTTAAGTGACCCCTTCACTTGTTTGTGATATATCATCTTGGCTCGATGTAGCTTGCTTTGTTGACTATTCTTCAGAAAAGATTTAAAAAACAAGGTCATTTCTTCTTTGTGGAGCCATTACTGATTTGATTGCATTATTTATAAGAAGCATTCCCTTTACCATGAACTCTTGGATATGATGCCTTGCTGTGGTTTTCTGTTTCATTGGATATTCATTCTGTATTCACAGATATCTATATTTCTCTAATTCTGCATATCTGAAATGAAACACATTTTACAAATGTAAAGTCATGATTATAACCATTATATGATATCATAAACAGTAGAGCATATTCATCACAATGACATCACTATGACAGGCCCCATGAAAATGTGTCATTGTACCTCATATATGATTTGGACTGACTGTTTATTCAGTTCAGTCCAAATACCATTCAATTCTGGGCCTCTCTGGGAGTCTTGGCCAGTTATGGTAACAACAGTCTTAGTAAAGAAATGATCTTTCAGCTTGCTTTATTAGTATAGATTTTTATTTAGATTTTCAAGTTCCCTTCTATCGTGATGGTAACTTTAAAGATCAATCCTTCACAGTAATGTGAGTACATTTCATAATCTTTGTGAGTTGAACTGTTATGTCCAAGTCTACAATTTCAACATCACAGAGCAGTATTTCTGCAGTTTAAGAATAGCTTAAGCTGTTATATAAATGGTGCTCTTATAGTGTTGTTTTGGTACCTTTGGCCTAACTACATATCTTGGTTTTGTGGTTAAAGTAGTGGGCAGCAAATCTTTATATGCCTTTAGAAGGCTTATCAGCCATGAAACAGATTTCATGTACCATCTGCTGTGTGAAGGACACACTAAAGTAGTCCTCCATTTTTCCAAAGCATCAGCACATTCATGCAAATCCCTATTCTCTTACCTGTACTTTTGAAAGTGATAGAGTGATACCATCTGCACAGCTCATTGAGTCGTATCTGAACTGTGCAATGTTCCTCTCAGAAAGAATAGATAGATAAATCTCCCTGAAATGTAGTATGTTCAGATGCATGGAACATTTTTAGTTACAGCCAACTAACCTACTGGTTGATCCTGATAATTATTTTGGGAGTTCTCAAAAAGTCCCATTAGTGATATAACTAATTTTTAGCCATTTGAATGTCTTGAGGAGGCTAAGTTTATGACATCCAGTGCATCATTGAGATCTGTTCTTCAGAGAACTCCTTCATTATATTGCTTGGGTGAAGTTACCCCACTGGATATCTGTTTGAATAATGAAAAAAAGAGAAAAGAAAATGTTAAGAGGTGCTAACTATGGTTCAGTGTTTTAATTCACATTCTGTAACCAATACATTTGTTTAAATCAGATCTAGGAATGTATATTACAAACTGGTTACAAAGAATGCACATGCCATTTACATTTAGGGGAAAAATAATGTTTATCTGTATTAATACTGTACACTTAACATTGGTCGATAGTTCCATTTATGTGTATAGGGTTTTACAAGGAGAATAAAGACAGGTTAACTGTTTAGAGGTGCTTCCTGTAAATGATGCTTGTACATTGGGAACACTGATAATTATCTTTGTAGCTTAATTCAGTACAATATTAAAAGAGTAAAACTCTGGTGATTTGTAAAAAGATAAATATGGGTCATCAAAATCCAAAAACATTTAACTGCTTATCCATAAATATTAGAATATTTTAGCTATCTCTGGAAACCTTGGATGAGTAGAAATAGTTGTGCTTTGCTGTTATTCTGAAATGTACCACTTCCAAAATGCTGGATAAGAACCTGATAGCACTTACAGAATTTCAGTGATGGCTCATGTGTAAAAATACGTTGATATTTTTGTAGGCATATACATGACACCAGCACTTGAAGTGAGATTTTTTTTTCTTCTACATTATTTTTGTAGTTCAAAGCAAAATATTGTCACAAAGCCTTCATTCTTAATTTTTTCTCCTAGACAGTAAAAATATTATATGACAAATATTTCAGCTTGTCTTAAGAAATTTCCAAACCCATTATTTATTTTACATATTTATTGATACTTGTACATGTATTATGATTTTCCCCTTCAGTGTAACTGCTCTTTTGCAGTTCTGTATAGTTAAAATGATCTTTCAAAATCAGAGATGTTCCTGGTTAAAAACCTCCAACAATGTGCAGATAATGCATAACCATTTCTTTTTTTTTCTTTTTTCAGTAGTCAAAATAATTTAAAAGAAATTATATTTGCTTCTGCAGCAAAAATAGCCAAGCATGCTGCTGACTAAACAGTGAATTTTAATTGTTTGCAGAAGTTTCTTTTGTATTCCTCTTAGTGTTTTTCCTATCAAATAATAAAAGAAAACAGCTAGGTAACAGGATGAAGCCAAAAGATACATTTTAAAAAAGTGTTGACTGTGGGGCTTTCTTGTCCTTCAACATTGATTTTACTAAATGCTATAGGCATAATTCTATTCTTTCTTAGGAAGTGATTCCCTAACCTGCAATATAAACCTTATCTTACCACCTTACAGGCAGGTCTAGTCATTCTGGAAACCACATAACAGTCTCATAGGAAAAAAGTCTTTTATTTGCCTTCCCTGTCTGAGTTTCTCCTCATCCTCATATTCTGAGACTGCTTTCTTATTCCTTTTTTCCATTTTCTTGAGCGTAAATTAACTTTAAAGAGATATGAAGACTCCTTAAATATCACATTTTAAACTGTCTTGCATTTTAAAACATAATATAAAGACAAAGTGGAAAAGATATAATGTTTTATCTTATCTGTACACTCATACTCAATCTCTTCTCAGTCTTAAAGGAAAATACTTTATCCAAACCAGCATTTTGTTACTTGTTAGGAGAGCATTTGAAACAATTATATATATGTATATGCATGTGTACACACACACATGCACACACACAAGCAAGCAATTTTAATGAGTGGTTAAAGCCAGTGCAATTATAGCTTGTTATAAGGCAACTGAATCTAGGGAAGTTATTTGGACTTCAACAGGCCTTAGATCAAGACTTTGATTTGCAAATGAATTATATATGATGAAGAGGAGGATTTGAAGAAAGTATAATTAATAATAGTGTTGAACTGTTTAGCAGATAAATTCTGTATAGTTATTGTTAAGAGTATTTGTAGTTAGTGATAGGATTCTTTTTTTTCATGCCATTTTCCAATAAGTAATGCCTAGAATATGGTCTAATATTATGTTACTGTGATTTAAAGTCTAAAGCTTTGAAAACAGGAGCAGAATGAGAGAAATAGTAGCTTAATCTCTTCTTGGCTGTGTAAACAAAATTCTGTATATTGAATTGAGGGGTTGCTAATCCCTCACAATCATGTTTCTCCCAATTAAGTTGCAGAGCTTTAAATGCTTTCAATCACAGGAGGTTGAAAAAGCATGTGTGTGCTTGAAAGGGGAGGAGGGTAGTAATCCTAAATGAAAGTCATTTTATTTGGAGGTAAAGTAGGCAGCAAACAGAAGTCCTAAAGTGGAGGAGTTCAGAAAATAAAAGATTTCAACAAAACGCTCTAACCCTCTAGGGAAGTGAAGAAATAAAATTGGGATTTTCAGCTTGATTAGAGTTTGATTTATGAGCTGCTTTTTGTTAACAGGACTGGAACAGTAGGAGGAAAAAAAGGATTTAACTTGTAAGGGAGAAAATTATTTTGAAAATTGCCTTTGAGTTCATGGAGGTTAAAAAAGAGGTGACAGATGGAGATGTTTTGACACTACTTCATGACCCCTACCTTGTCCTCCAAGACTTCCTCTTCCTCCATGGCTAAGAATAATTTATTGAAGCCAACTAACCTAAATACAAAATGGATTGCTAAATTTAACAGTTTTATTCTAGAATGGTATTAGCACAAATCTCATATCTGTATAGTGTAAAGTGTTTATGCTCTTTCCAATCTTTTGTAGAGCTTTGAAAAGCAAGTTCTAGCTTGTTAATTCTGAGTGATTCAGGGACACTTTGCATAGATTGTATTACATGTGGAAGGTTTAAGAATACCAGGAAAGGTCTCTATATGACATTTAGCTCAGCTCTGTGAGGAGTGGAAACCCAGCTGGGATAAGACTAAAGGTTTTCACTATGGCATGAATTGCCTAATCTTTCCTTTTTCCCACCAAAGAAGAGTATGGCTAGGGCCAAGGAATGTTTAGGTAGATCAGGTAGGATGGTGTGGCTTTGTTCCTACTCCATCATTCACATGGATGAATTTTCCTATATGTATCCTAGGAAGTTCCCCTGCTCTTCAACCATTTACTGGAGCTTAACATGGATGCAAGTTCTTGGTTTTGGCTTAATGCAAGCAGAATCCTAAATTTGAGATCTTTGGCCATGTACACACATTCTGTTTTTTTCCTAGAGGAGTCACTGCTGTCCCAGTAGAAACCACGAGCATATAGATAGTCAGGATTTTTATCCCAGAGAAAAAATGGCTGCTCCAGAAGAAAAATAATGTTGGAACAACCTGGGCTAAAATACTTCCAGGGTAGTTCTCCCTGGGAAAGAAAATTCTCTTCTGAGAGAAGCCACAGCATAGTTCTCCAGCATCTTAGTGTCTCCCTCAGGGAGACAGTGTGTCACTTGCTGGACTCTGATGCTTCAGCTGAGCAGGGAGCAAAACATGCCCCCTTCACAATCCCCCCATTGTGCTGCAGGGAGACACAGGTGACCCTGAGCAGCTGCCCTGTGTACAGCTACCTTCTGTCTCTGGGCAGACTGAGGGAGCCTTCAGGACATGCTGAGGTATGTGCACAGGACCCCGCTCACTGTGCAGCATCAACACTACAAGCTTTCTGTGCTTCAAGGGTTCAGCATCCAAATGTCTGCTCAGGTGTCTCTGGGAAAACAAACCTGGGAGAATTCTCCCAGATTATTTTATTATTCTCCCAGCAGAAGAATTTTCACTGCTTCAGTTCCCAACACACATGGTATAACAGGACAACAGTGACAACTATAAATAGAAGGTAAACAAAAAGAAATTAAAATATATTAAGAAATGGTAATTCTCAGTGGAACAAAGCACTTAAAGTAAATACTCTAATACTTTTTATTTCATGGGTTCATATTGATTTGATAATTGAAAGGAACCATTATGTACTATGTGTTGAAAAGCCCCAGTAATAGGAGCTTTTCAGTCTGCACTTATTTAGTCCAACATTGAAAATTCAGGGAGCACACCTTTAAAAACCTGAGGATTAATACCTGGACACAAAAGTTCATGAACTACCATCTACAATGTAAAAATGAGAAACCAAATCTTTCAGTCAATTACATTTAATTAAAGTATATGTTTGTGTGTTTAATTTTGTATCAAAATATTGCCAATAATTGAAGAGCCAATATTGATACACTACAAGCAGTAAAGGCCAAATCCAGGGCAAGATCAACTGAAACATTTTGCAGATGCACAAAATCTTGCCTCGATTCTAAATGTCCTGCCAAATTCGTATTTGAATAACAGTTGTTTGGCATGATCTGTACTAACAGTATCTTATTTAATAATATAACTTGCCAGAGAAATCTTGTAATTTAAATGCCTGGTACTTCTTGAAGGCATTCTTGAACCTACTTATTGCTTCCAAAGTAGGTTATTTTTTGTGGGGGAGGGTTATTTCCAAATGTCACTCATTTTTAATAAGTTCATCTCCTCATCAGTTTTCTTAAATAAGAACTGTTAATTCATAGAAAATGTGTAGAGTCATGCAACTTAACATGTGTAGTTATATCATCTCATCTCTCCGTATCTTCAACATGTTACAGCAGTAACCAAAGAAGGGCAATGAAGTAGATTCAGGCCTTTGATATGTGAGCACAATTACTGTTTAAATCAGTGTGAGCCACACTGATGTAATTAGATCTAAAGCTGGTTCTACAGCTAAGCTTTAAATGGAAAGTAATAAGAATAAGTTGTTCACCCATCAAAGTCTTCCATAAAGCAAGTAGGGGCTTCAAGAACTGTTTTGTTGGAAGGCCTCCTAATTTAATTTATCCACTGCATGTGGAATTATTGGAATCAGCAACGTTTTAAAACATTATTTTAATGTACCATAATGAACCAAGAAAAAATGGTATTACGGCTGCATAAGTGGACACTCTTAATTTATTTAATTTTTCTGCTAGTCCCCTTGCTAATAGAAAAAGACTTTACAAGATTTAATTTGATTGTTTCAGTGAAAAGGAGAAGAATTCCTGGCTAAGCAGAATATTTTGGCCTGTACATGACTAAGCAAGAGAGTATCCCCACTGACCTCAATCAGACTACTTGAGGACTTAATATTAGTCACAGTTTGACTTCAGGTGTTTGGGCTATCACAGTAAACAGAAAGTGACAAATTGTGTCAAATGAGAACATAGGTAATTACATGTGTCTTTTTTATGCTCTAGGTGTTTAGGCTAATATTATGACAATGCACCCCTAAAAATGATGGAAACTTCGAGCTTTAAGGGTACATAGCCATCAAAAGTTTTTTTTTTCTCACTTACAAAATAAAACAGCACATTTCACATTTTTAATTAGGTTTCTTAAGTAATCAAGTTTAATTCAATGCTGATTGGAGCTCCAGGAAAGATAATGCATCATTATGGCATTCCATTCACTCTGCTGCTGTCTTATTTTCAGAATATCCATTTTACATTCCTGACTGATCATGTCAAATACCTGTATTTTACTAGGTAAGTTGTATTCAAACCCGAGGTCTTCACCCTCAAGATCTTACATCACCTCAATCTTATTGGTGTCTCTAAAGTATTTTTTTCTTTGTTGGTAGCTTGCCTTGGTTCTAAATTGGGCTACCACAGTATAAAATATTTTACAGCATGTGAGCTTCCTATAATACAAGCAGACTACTGTCTCTCATTTCCTCCTCCTCAGACATCACCTCAGACATCTGGTTTCATATGGTAACAGTAACCACAGGAATCAGGTGTAAATCACAGAATCACAGAAAGTTAGGGTTAGAAGGGACCTCAGGAAGTCATTTAGTCCAACCCCCTGCTCAAAGCAGGACCAGCCCCAACTAGATCACCCCTGCCAAAATGTGTCTAGTGGCATTTTGAAAACTCCCAAGGATGGAGCTTCCAGCACCTCTGTGGGTAAATCTGAACCAGCTCCCCAAGGTTAGAACATGCAGACCAGCCACTTCCTAGCCTGGAGGTTTGTTAAACAGTAATTATAATGCTGCATACAAAGGTTCAGGCCTAAAGCAGATAGATCCACAACATCTGCCTGGAAGTTTGTGTCTCTGTGCTACCTCTCTGAACCCACCATACTTGTAGAGCTGAAGTCTCATTGCATTCCCACCTGCCACTGTAGTCTCAAGGAAGATTTCAGCAGGTTGTTGGAGTGGAATTCTATTTATAGTTGGATGGACCTTTTTATGATATGATATTTATTTTGCATATGTAGCCAGTTTAAATTTATTGCACAATTTGCCAGTTAATTGTGTAAAATATGTAACATGTAGAGGGGGCCTATTTCTCTTTCCCTTTGGCCTTTGCTTTATGCTTTGGATATGTAAGTCCACCTATGTATGTGCATATCTGATTATAAGTCTCAGAAAATGGGAGGAGAACAATATCTCACATTTTAGCCTCAGTTACTGAATGAGTTACTTGCCCAGGAAGACAGACAGCCAGGGATGCAACTCCCCAGGGACTGAAACTACATCTCACTGACTTCCCAATACACTGTTCTAACCACACACCAAAGGTCAGGTAGGATCTTTCCTTTTCCCTCCCTCCCATGCTCCTTTTGATGCTGAGATGCTGTCCCTCACTTCTAGTACTCATTGGCTAAAATGAATAGAGGACAGTGTAGTGAAGAAGGTTCTGCCCTACTGTGAGCAGGGGTCCAGGCTAGATCCTAGGGCATGCTCTCTTTTGAGCTATAAGCCATATTACTGAGCCACACATCTTCTAGCATACATATGTTCTGTTGGCCCTCCATTTCCCACTTTCTTGACTATCCAAATAAATATATCCCCTCACCTACTGCAGCTATAACATGGGCAGGCCCATTTGTTTCATTTAACATCAGCTAGTCATCAGTTTCTGACAAGCTATGTATTTAGTATACATCCATAACAGGTGGACATATATGGCCACATATGTGCACAGCCAGTACATAACAAATAAGCTTAGTATATCTGTGTCCAGTTATGCATCCACATTGCAAGGGAAATTTAATCACTATTTGAAGTCATTTAGACTGGCAAAAATTAATAGAATTCCACTGTTGGTGGACAGCCTTAAGGTAACATTGATAAATACCATTGTTAACTTATCCCTCCCCTGCCCTGTGTCCCTTCCTTTCACCTTCCAAGCCTGCTTTGATCCCTCTTGCAACAAAAAGTTGCAATACAAACCAGGTTGAAACATTACCATCTCAATCCTTCTCTCACAGCTTAACTTATCTTTAATGTGCACTTCTATACCTGTTTTGACTTAAGCATGATCCCTATTACACTATTTTAATGAAAGTGGCTTTGACTAAACCAGTTTTCCCATCTTTATTCCTGACCTAGTTCCAAGTGCACAAAAGCATAGATTTCTAGAGTTTCTGGAGTCGAGCATAATAACTGCTGTTCTCTTGTGGCCTTACATACAGGGCAGCATAAACATTAGTTCTATTAAAGAAGAGCACCCTCAGCAAGCAAAATTATTTTAATAGTTCATAAAACTTGATGACTCTACCACCAGCTCATTAAAACAGCATTAAACTCACAGCCTTTCTGGGGAGTGTTATTTTATATAATCATCTTAATGACTTTTGTGCCAGAATGATAATTTTGAGATGCTTGCCACATGTTTCAAAGTTTGATTTTTTTTTCAATTCCAATTTTTTTTTAAATTCTATTCCTTTTCTTCCTTATTTTGCTCTCCTTTCCAGGATGAACGGTGTTCACATTCAACTTAATAATCACATTTGAAGCTCGGAATATTTTACCACCTTGATTTCTTTGAAACCGTTTGCTATATCCGAGTGGACAAGCAAAATGATGTAAATAAATTGTGCTTGCGTTTAGAAGTTTAACAATATACTGGGATCATTTAGACCAAGGAAAGTACACCCTCCCTCCTCTTTGGAAAAAAAATCATTAAAACATGCATGGGAATTATAATACACTTCAGTGCCCTTCAGATATCATGTGTACATCAGAGGTGAGACTTGACTATGGTTCTTTTCCTGCAATGCAACCTCTTAGTTTGAACCTGTGTGTCTATACAGATTTCCACCAAAGGGGAATCATGCTGAAGGACCAGGACCTAAATATGTGATCTACTCCTAGATGTGATAATTGCGTGGCTGTGTGCTTCCCTTCCTCCCCCTCAACCCCACTGTTAGCTAATCCCTCCCCTGCCTCCCCCCTCCCCCCAACCTTTATCTTATTACTGGCTCAGTGCTCGCCTTTGATTTGCCAACAGTGCTGGCTTCTGTCAGATGATACTTTGCTCCTCCTCTAAACACTTAACACTTTCTTCCAAGACAGCTATAAACCTTACACCTACAAGCCACTCCCAATCTGAACTTGTATAGCCC
>NW_017729029.1:22891341-22897163 GCF_001723915.1 Gavialis gangeticus | reverse complement strand
TGGGATACCTGGGGAAAGGTTAAGGTAAGAAAATAGAAGTGTAGGGAATTAAAGTTATGAGGACCAGGATTAGAACCGATAGACTTACAGGGGCCTTGGCTGAAGAACTGAAGCTCAGGGGTAACTTTAGGTTAATTGATCTTAATTGATTAAAAGACAATTCCCAAAGCCTGCAGAACAGGGAAGCATGCCGCACAGAGTCTGGGAGTGGAGCCAGAGCTACAGGGGAGCTGAAAAGGTAGATAGGGAGAGGGAAAAATGGAATTAAAGGAAAGTGTGGGTGTTAAAGAGAAGTTGCAGAGTGTGGCACTAGGTGCTGGAAGCTGGAGAGAACTGCACAACAGCTAATAGAAGCTGGGAAGCTGGGGTGGGGGGGAGTGGAGCCTGAAAGCAGAGAGAGGGGCAGCAGAAAATCACAGGAAAAGCAGCAGGCAGCAGAGACAGCAGAAAAGCAGGGAGAGGCCAAGAGGTGGCAGAAAAGGGGAGATGGAATTGGGAGAAGATGGGGAAAGTAGCAGAGAGGGTGGGAACTGGAGCTGAGAAAGAGAATGAGGCTGGAATTTAAGATAGGGGAGGGACTGGGATTTAGTAAAACATGATCCAACTCGGGGTTGCAAATGATGGTGGTTTTATTAAACAGGGGAGATGGTGACACGGTGCCAAATTTGTTCCCTTGCACCCACCCACAAATACACACACGCACGCACACACAATGGCAGCAGGGGTTAGAGAGGCTTGATGCAGGGGCTCAAGTCCACTGAAGTTCAGGAGAAGAGAGAGAGGGAGAGAGAGAAAGTACAAATTGTAGGAGGAGGTGTGCAGGTAATATCTACCTATCCCAGGCTGGAAAGGGGGCCTTGTCCAGTAGGTATTGTCCAGAGCGGGGTTGCTGGCAGGGCCTCTGGGTGGATAGGTGGTGTGGCATGGTGCTGGTCCAGATGGAGAGAGCATTCCCCTGGGTCTTTATTCACTGCCCCTTTTTATAGGGGCAGACCTTGTGTGACCCTAGTGACAAGAGGCATGCCCAGGCAAGGGTCAGCCCCTGGCATACTGAGCATGTGTGCTTCATGCAGGGATGTGCAGTTTCGGGTGTCTGTAATGGTGAGAGTTGCTGGTTCTGCAGGGTCTTTTGTTTTTCAAATGCTGGTCTTGTCTCTGTTCCTGGGTGAGGTTCTTGGATGAATGAATGTGAGGTGATGGCCCAGTCCTTACAGGCCATTCAGTAGAGGCCGGCTACCATTGTATTTCAATCATGCCCAATCATTCCCATTCATCGGGGAACCAATTTATATGGGAGGGGTACAATGAATTATATTATTGCAACATGGGATGCCCAGGCAGAGGACAGAAGATGAAGACTTGACATAGAAAATGGAAACTTGACATGACTTTGGTTCACTTACAAACACAGGCCTCCACCCTATGAACCAATAAAAAGCTGTGTACAAATGATAATAATACAATATAAAACAGTGGATACAAAACCAAAAACTTGCTACTAAAAAAAAATGTTTAAAGCTTATCCTAAGATTGAGTTCACTTATACTTATCGATAGGGAATAGAGAGGGAGAGAAAAAGTCAGAAATAGTTGGGGAAGGGGTGGGAATGCAATAATAATAAAAAAAAGATACTGTGGGTTTTGCTACAATCCTGCCTGATAGATTCGGTACACATGGTGGTGTAGGCCAGGACAGAGCCAGCCTGGAGTTCCAAGGCCTTGATTCCAGCATGTGGGACTGAGAAGAGGAAGGATGGAGCCTTGAGCCAATGCTCCTAGCATGCAGGGTTGGGCAATGTGAGGCCCAGGGACCTGATCCCAATGTGGGGATGGTGTGGGGTCCCAGGACACTGATGCTGCATGTGGGACTGGGCAGGGGAGGGCAATAGAGGTGTCTGATCCTGGCATGCAGGGAGGTTCAGCCAAGGCTGTGCAGGGCCCAGTCCTGGTGCATGGGAGTCTAGTTCAGGCCACAGACTGGCCTCTTGAGGCCAAAAGCTTGAGCAATACTGCATGATCCTATAGAGCAAATCAGTTCTGCCTAGTCAGTCTGGACAATATAGTTTGATCATATTGGGTAAGGAAAGTATGATGCACTAAACAACCTGCATTATTGATTATATTCATTCATGGAACTGATGGAGATACATTCTTCTGGTTAAAAAAGGTGGTACAGAAGAGATTGTGTTCAATGTTGATCATTTGTTTCTGCTTAACTGTGGACATGAACCACAAACCTGGAATCTGGATTAGAACAAAGTTTTGAACCTAATTTCCTTAAAGTTTAAAGTGGTTTTGGATGTAGAAGTCTAATTTGGACCAATCTTCATGCCACTAATATGAAAGCAAAGTTGCTGTAACCATCATGGTAGTGCTACTGTTAACAGAGAGCCTTAGGCTCTCTGTTACCTAAAGAGGAAAGTAGCCCAGTCAGGGAGCTCTTCAGACAGTCAGGGGGTCTCAACTGCAGTTTGCCAGGGCAACTGCCCAGTGAGGTAATTGCCCAGCACCTGCACCTGGTCAGGTGACCAGATGCAGGCAACAGCAGGGGATTGTTTAAGCCCAGGGCTGGGGCTTGAAGGGGCAGTTTCTTTCTGGCCACCACCAGGGAGGGAGCTCCTGCCTAAGGGAGCCCGGAATGCTGGGTTAAGTAGATCCTTATATTCATAAAGGGGCATAAGGTTGCTATATGCTGATATTCCTGTTGTAGCCCAGGGGCTTGTATTTATGCTAGGTACTGGTGGTTTGTGGATGAGGCTGTAGGGGAGCTCATTAGTGTCCACTTGATTTCCTTGAGCCCCACCAGTGGCAGGCTCAGGGCTTAAAGGCTAAGTGAGCCACAAAGGGTCTAGGGAGCCTGGCGCCTGAGAGGGGCACAGGCACAGAGGGACCAGGGGCCCGGCACCAGCAAGGGCATAGACACAGAGGGGCCAGGGGCCAGGAATAAATGAGCCAAGGGCTCAGGGCCTAGAAAGGATGAGAGAAGCTAGTGCCTCCAAGCGAGTTCCTATTCAGTGGGCCTAGCCTCAGGCCTAGCTAGAGTAAAGGGGCAGAGGCCGGGGAGGCCGAAGCCCCATAAGAGGCATGCTGTACTGGTAACCCCCATGAGGCATGGGGTGTGGTAAAGGAGAGGTTACAATTAGCTATGCAATAAAACTTTGCCCATAAAATTTTGGTTGCCCTGCCAGGCACAGTTGATTAAAGTGGCCCAGCCAGGGGAACCAAGTCCTAGCACAGGTCCAGGGGCAGCCTCCTTATTAATCTATAATCGATCAAAGCATGGCAAGCGAGACAGGGGAATCACCCTGGGGCAGAGCAGGGCATGGTTGCAGAGCCGCCAGGGGGTGTCATAGCCCCCCCTGGGACTCCAACATGTTACAGCTACACATATGCTGTCAGCTAGCACATGTACTAGCTGCTATGTTAGTACTGAAGCTAACATTCGGCACTAGTGCCATATTCACAGTGAGCCGCTCATGCGCTTACGCTTCCCAACTGACACCCCTTCCTGGGAGGAGTAATCCTTTTCAAATGTTTAAAAGTGCTCAAAAATAAACATTTAAATTAGCCTAGGCAGAAACTCATGCTTCTGTCACTGAGACTGTACCTTTCCATCTAAAACTTCCAGCACCATACTGTCCTGCAGAATCTGGCTATGGATGAAAAAATGCTTACGGGGACTTGGAACATGCAGATCAGATACTTTTGTTCTGGTGCTCCATGCTGATATCACAGATGGATCACAGAATTCAGGAAGTACCTGCAGTATTGCTGCTGTTCATAGTAGTGCCATGATGTTATCATTCCTTAGTATGCTTAACTGTGCTTTATATGATCCATCTATCGCTCTTCTTTTTTAAGTAGAAGAATGTTAGAATATTTTTTGCAAAGCTTCTTTTGCAGCTTTCCTAGGTCATTCTGACAGGCCATAGACCTCAGTGTATTTGAACCAAACAGACTAAATGTCAAAGCAATTTGAACTTCTCTTGTACATCATAACCTCCAAGTCCAGTTTCTAATTTTAGAACTTGCACACAGGGAACTTTGACTCACTAAAGGGTAAACTCATTTTTATTTTCCATGATGTGAGCTAATTTATGTGCATCTTTCCTAATGTCATATCTTCAAAAAGAGTGCATTGAGAATCTTAGAAGTCCAGGTCACACATATGAATTTGTTGTTTATGCAGAAGTTTTAATTAAAACTAACACAGACATGGAAAAATGGAGTGAAGGAAGTGGCGTTCTGTATCTGTACTCTAAAACCAGGTGGTGTAACATTTAGACAGGATCAAAAAGAAGGAAAGGTAGAATAGTAGAGAAGCAGGGAATTATGCATTCTAGCTAGGCCACTGATTAACTGTTTACATTAGGTACATTATTTAACCTTTCAGTGCTTATTCATAAAATGGCTGTTGTGTAACTTACATTATTTAGAGGGAAGTAATAACCTTATTTATACATGTTAGTTACATGGTTTGAGATTTAAAACAATCTTTTATTATGTTGTTACTATATTAAAATAGAAAATACTTTTCTTTTATAATGTTATATACAAACACAATGTTTTCTTTAAGGCCCACTGTAACAGGGTGCATGGCTTGGGCTGGAGCCCAGCTGAAGGAGGTTAATGTATAATAATCACCTGCCTGCCTAGGGACATGGAGTCAGCTGACAGGGATGATGGACTGGCCCAGAGGAAATTAAAAACTCCCAGGAAGGGGAGCTGAGAGAGAGGGAGAGTGGAGGCTTGTGCACTAAGGGAAAAGCACAGAGCCTGGATTGCCTCTCTCTCTAGGTCTGTGGAGAGACTGGAAGTTTTACATTTTGTTTGTTCTTGCACATTTGCCTCTTTTATTGCTTGCTTTATTTACTGTGGTGACAAGCTTTCTGTGTGTACAATAAATGTACTGAAAATTGGAAATAAGAGCTGCCTAGCCTTTATGAGGAATCTGGCTCCTGGGTCTGGCTAAGGGAGTAACAACTTATTATATAGTTTCATAGTAGGTAGGGTCAGAAGGGACCTGAGCAGAACATCAAGTCCGACCCCCTGCCCTGGGCAGGAAAGGATGCTGGGGTCAAATGACCCCAGATAGTCGATTGTCTAGCCTCTTTTTGAATACTTCCAGGGTAGGAGAGAGCACCACTTCTCTTGGAAGTTGGTTCCAGATCCTAGCTGCCCTGACTATGAAGTAATGCCTTCCGATATCTAGGATGAATCTACCCACAGCCAACTTATGGCCATTGTTCCTCATTACTCCCAGTAGAGCTTGGGGGAACAGGGACTCCCCTGTAGCCTGCTTGTCCCCATTTGCCAGTTTGTAGATGGCCACCAGATCCTCTCTCAGCCTTCTCTTGTGGAGGCTGAACAGGTTCAGGTCCTGTAGCTTCTCCTCATCGGGCCTGCTCTGCTGTCCCCTGATCATGTGAGTGGCCCTCCTCTGGACCCTCTTGATGCTTTTCACATCCCTCCTGAAGTGCGGTGCCCAGAACTGGATGCAGTACTCCAACTGTGGCCTGACCAGTGTTGTATAGAGAGGGTGGATCACCTCCTTGGACCTGCTTGGGATGCATGACAAGGTGTGGTTAGCATTCCTGACCATGTCCCCACATTGGCAGCTCATGTTCATTTTGGAATCAATAATGATACCAAGATCCTTTTCTGCCTCTGTGCTGACTAGAAGGGAGTTCCCCAGCCTGTAGGTATGCTGCTGGTTCTTCTTCCCAAGGTGCAGTACCTTGCACTTGTTAGTATAGAATCCCATCCTGTTCTCATCTGGACACTCCTGTAACCTGTCTAGATCTAGTTGCAGCCTGTCCCTCT
>NW_017729029.1:22887279-22890306 GCF_001723915.1 Gavialis gangeticus | reverse complement strand
GGTATAATCCTCCTTGGTGATGGCCCCTCCCTTCCATTGAGTGTACTCCTACTTTTTAGCTTTGAGACATTTATGGATGCTTCTGGTGATCCATGGGGGCTTTTGAGCACTCATGCTCCTTTTGATCTGCATGGGGATTGGCATCTTTATATATGGTGGAGAATGCAGGCGCCTAAATCCAATTCCAGTGATGGAAACAGGAGCCCTGCAAAAATGACTGGATGGGCTGCAGCAGCAACAACACCAGCTTTTTCAATAGGTCCAACTCCAGCAGTAGCCATTCCAGAGGAAACAGCAGCAGCAGGAGTTCCTGAAGCAGTATTTGGAGCTGAGATGGACTCCTTGAATAGGGAGAGCACCTTCTGTGGATAGCCAATTTTTGACAGTATCTCGTAGATGCCATTCCTGCTAACCATATTGAAGGCCTTTTGTAAATCTATGAATGCTACATAGAGAAGTGCCTGTTGTTCATGGCTTTTTTCTTGCAGCAAATACAGTGTGAAGGACATGTGTCAGTCATGGAATATCCAGCTATGAACCCATACTGGCTCTCAGGATATACTCACTCATCAAGTGGAGTCTTTTCAGCAGGCCCCATTTCAAGCTCCTTACTGACCACACTGAGCAGAGCTATCCCTTGGTTGTTGTTGCAGTCTCCTCTGTACCCTTTATTTTTGTATAGAGTAATTATTTTTGCATCTTTCATGTTCTATGGTATATGGCTTTCTTCCCAGTAGGTGCAGAGAAGTGTGTGGTTTTTGCTTGCAAGCTTTCTCTTCCCTTCCTTTAGGAGTTCCAGAGGTACCTGATTGTTGCCTGCTGCTTTCCCAGGTTCAATCTCTTTGATAGCTTTCTGTACATCTTTGAGAGTTGGTATTTGGTCTAGCTGCTGCATCTTTGGAAGCTGGGGAATGGCAGCTAAAGCAGTATAACAGATAAGGGCATCATTGCAGGGAAAAACTTAATGATTTGTTCCATTTGGGAACAGAACTTACCTTTTTTTCTGTTTGTAGTAGTTAAGTGTTGGTCTGTAGATGGATAGAAGTGTCAGGGTTTCCAAGTCTGTTTTCACATCCAGCCGCATGTTCCTTTCATTGATAGATACCAGAGGGGATATGCACTGAGGACAGACTTCTTAATAACAAACCTGACACCGTGTATTCTTGGTTCATTGTCAGGTTTTCCAGACCAACAGAAATGGTAGTTTACTTGGTCTAGTGATCCAGTTTCTGAAAGTCTCATCTCACTGAGAGCTGATGTAGTTCTCTATTAAATATGACCCCTTTCCAAAGTTTGTGGTCTTTTAGTTGAAGTCTGGTTAACATAGTGTGAACATTCCAAAAGCAATGATTAGTGTAGTTGGGGGAAAAAAGAAGTTGGAAGGAAGCTTTTTAGTCCACCTTTTCTAGGGCCTTCCCCAGACTGGGGCAAGCAGGCCACTCCTGAATACGGTTGCTTGGACATCTGGGCTTCTGTCGAATGCCTGGGTCCTTCCCCACTAGGATGAGTGACCATCAGCACAGACCTTTGATGCAAAGCCTAGGCAGAACAAAGGAGGAAGGGGCTACCATGGGCTCTCAATCTTTTTTCTCAGCAGGAGCTATATGACTCCAATAGCAAGACAAGGGTCAAAATGATTAGTATAGACCTGTTGCAGCTTCTAGCCAGAACACTGCTCCAAGGAAGCACTTACTGTATTGCATCTACAACTTCACTTTTTCTGGGTGGGTGAGGTCTCAGTAATGTGGTTGCTGTTGGCCAAAAGGATTTTGGCTCATCCAGTTTTCTGGGGGCATTTCCTTCACCCAGGGGGCTCCATTACCCCATCCTTAGACACTTCTTCACCTGGAACCATTTGGGCATCCCAAGGTGAGACAGGTTTGTTGACTGCTGTCTGTCACTTGCTGTTGCCTTGCTGGCTGCATTGTCCACTCATCCAGTGACAAATCCCGGTGCAGGGGGAAACTGGCCAAATAATATAGCAAACAACATTATAATATTTGCTAAAATGTCGGTGGGCCACCTCCAGCAGGTAAGAGAAGTGTTATAGTCAATATGAGTGGCTAGTCTCACAGCCAACCAAGATAAATGTCACTTGGGGTACACAGAAACTAGGTATCTGGGGTATATACTGGGCAATGGCAAAATTAGGCCCCTAATCAACAAAGTAAAAACCTTGGTAGAATCATCAGTACCACAAAATGTAAAAAGCAGATCAAGTCATTTCTGTGCTTAGGAAACTACTATCAACATTTCATCCCACAATTTGCTGCTATCACAGCCCCACTAACTGACCTGCTGTGGAAGGGAGCACTGCAAAGGATCCAGTGTTCACTCAAATGTAAGGCAGCATTTGGGAAAGTAAAATGGCTACTATGGAGTGTGCTGATCCTACACAGCTTGGACTTAACAAAATAGTTTATATTGCAGACAGATGCCTGAAAGTGAGGCCTGCGGTGGTTCTTTCCTAAGAGTTTGAGGATGGAGAATACCCCATTCTGTATTTCAGCAGGAAGCTCCTTCCCTGGGAGCAGAAGCATGCTGTAATAGAAAAGGAGTGCCTAGCAATTATGTGGGCTGTTAAGGACCTTTGCAATTACCTCCTAGGGGTTTGTTTTCATTTGGTCCTGAACCATAAGCCTTTGACATGGCTTAATGTTATATTGGAGACCAAATCCTGGTTGATGAGGTGGTACCTGTCCCTGCAGCCTTTCAATTTTTCAATATACCACCACCCTGGATCTGCACATGCAAATGCAGACTTCTGTTCTGGGTTGAAAACATTGAAAGAGTGTATCTCAGGCTCTACTCTTCGGGGGGGGGGGGGGTATAACAGAGGGCATCTCAGGGGCTGCAGCCTAGCTTCAGGGAGTTAATGGGTAATATTCTGCCTCCCTAGGGACATGGGGCCAGCTGACAGGAATGATTGGCTGGTCCAGAGGAAGTTAAAAGCTCCCAGGGAGGTGAGCTGAGAGGGAGAAAGAAAGGAGGCTGGCAGACTGAGGGAAAAAAAGCACAGAGCCTGGA
>NW_017729029.1:22879415-22882279 GCF_001723915.1 Gavialis gangeticus | reverse complement strand
CTGCAGCCTAGCTTCAGGGAGTTAATGGGTAATATTCTGCCTCCCTAGGGACATGGGGCCAGCTGACAGGAATGATTGGCTGGTCCAGAGGAAGTTAAAAGCTCCCAGGGAGGTGAGCTGAGAGGGAGAAAGAAAGGAGGCTGGCAGACTGAGGGAAAAAAAGCACAGAGCCTGGATTGCCTCTTTCTCTAGGTCTGAGGAAAGACTAGAGGTTTTACTTTTTTTTTTCCTTTTTCTTTTTTGGTACATTTCCTTGTCTGTTGCTTGCTTTGTTTGCAGTTGTGACAAGCTTTCTGCATGTACAATAAATGTACTGTAACCTGGAACTGAGAGCTGACTGGCCTTTATGAGAAAGCTGACTTCTGGGTCTAGCTAAAGGAGTGCCAACCTGCTACAGCCCCAAAATAGGAAGCAGGGGATGAATTTTCTTTTGGTCCAAAGATATGAAAGACTTTTGAGAGAGAGGTTTCAAAATGATGAACATGGATGGCTTTGCTGTTATCTTTCATATAAGGATGTACAACAGCCAATGTTATGCTCTTGGGTGGTTACTTCATGCTAGCTGCATTTGAGTCAAGGTTTCCAACACTGATTCCAATTTATTCCATGGTTGTGAGTGTTAGTCTAACAGCAGAACACATCTGTGATTCCCTGCAGTGAAATGATAATCACAGTCCACTGCGGCTATCATTTAATGCTGTAACCACCCTTCTGTCATGCCAGGTTAATTCTATTTCACCATTATTTATTGGTGTTCATATTTTTTGATAGAGGGTAATAGCCATGGCAGGATGGCAGTAAATAGTAATTGATTCATTGGTCAATCTTAGTGTATAGTCATGTGACAATAAAACAGGGATTGAAGCAACAACGTTGAATTGTTATAGAAACATTTTAGGGTTCATAAAATGATAAATTAAAACATAATTTTATTTTCTCCCTGGTTTTTGTGTCTTTTTGATATGAAAGGAATAAAAAGTGCATAAACTATTTATCTGAATTCACTAGCTTAGTTCTTGGTTAGTAACTTTAAAAAATTCCTTAATTGTCCCTGCCTCATAGGTGAGTGAAACCCTCTTACTCTTAGATATCTTATAAGACCATTCAGGCAAGGATCTGTGTATGTATGCATCTTAGCTGTGATGAACATGAAAAGAGATTAAGCTCACAGTCTTCCTGTTCCTACATCAAGCATATTTTTGCATGAACAAATCCATCTCAACTTTTTGAAAGCATATATCATAGTGATGTTTACATATCTACAGTATATGTGCTTACAGATTTTTCAGGTTCAGTTATAGCAGACCTTTAAAAAATAACTGTTACGTTTTTCAAAGTGACACCAAATGTTCTCTTTGGCCCCTGGCAGATGTTACATTAATTGCATGCTTATAGTGTTAATCATGCCATAAATTCAGCATTCCACACATTTAGCCAATTTATTGTGCCGTAAAACGGCAAACCAATGATGTTCCATATACAATGTATAATACAATGAAGAATTTTTTTTGTGGCTGGTTTGTATGCCACATTAAACTGAGGGTACTGCATGTGTCCCAGACCCAGGGCTGAAGCAGCAGATGCTGACAGTCATTTGTCTGCAGCCACCCTGTAGAGCCATCTCAGGCTCTACTCTTGGGAGGTGGGGATGTATAACAGAATGCATGGCTCCAGTGTCTGAAATACAGCTGCATCCTGTCCATTCCAGTTCAGACCTGACAGATGCATGATTTGGATCTGGGAAATTTTATGCTGTATCCCAAGCAATTGATGTCCTGCTATGCACATCTGATATGTCAAGTTGTACCATATTTGGGATGGGGCATAAAATTCCTCAGTTCCCAATCAGAGTATTATTTTTAACATCTGTCAGAGGCCTTATAATCATACTAGCCAATTGCCCATAAGGCTTCGGGCCAGTTCCCCCCGCTTAAGGTCTGCGCCCGCCCCCTCCTCCAACATTTGGGTCTAGGCTCATTCCCTCCTCCCACCTTTGGGTCTGGGCCTGTTCCCCCCCTCCCCCATGCTCTGGGTCATCCCTGCCCATGTCCACCTGCCTCCCATCCCTGCTCCCCTCCCTCCCAGCTGTTGGCAGGGTCTGGCAGCGGTGGGGCACTGACAATGTGCCTCCCCCTCCCCCCTTTTCTCCCCTCCATGCCAGCTTTTGTCAGGGCCTGGTGGGGGTGGGGCAGCAGCAGTGTGCTCCCCACCATCACGATGGGTGGTATCTAGCCCCACCCCCCACTTCTCATTTGGTCAGGGGATGGGGCGAATGGACCCGCTCCTCCCACCCTTGCCCTCACCACTTTGGGGCCAGGCCTGCTCCCCCAACCCCTTTGGGGCTGTTATCAGGGCATGGCAGCAGCAGTGGCAGTGCCACTGTGGCCCCCCTCCCCCCATCCCCTTCTCACTCCCTTCCCTCCTTCCCCCTCCCTGCCAACTTTTGTCAGGGCCTAGCAGCTCTGCATCCCCCTGCATCTGGCCCTGCCTCCACTTCTTGTCCAGATGGGGGAGCAGGGAAATGGGCCCCCACTCCATCACTGCCACCTGCAAGAAGCGGGGCATGGGGGTCAGGCCAAGGCCAGCAGTGCTGGCCTCGTCCCCTTCCCGCCACTCCATCCTCTGTGTCCGCACCATCATGGTGGTGCTCAGCTGCACCATCTCCTATCTGAATGCTCTCTGATAGGTTGTTTCAGTCAGCCAATCAGAGTGAAAACAAAGCATTATAGACAGACAGACTAAGGCTTTTATATATATAGAATAGTGTTGCACCACAGTAATAGCTGGCATACTTTCCTTCTGCTTTGTTTTTCTCTCTCTCTGAACATGCTAAGAGACTACACAGCAAGGCTGAGTTCTGCCCA
>NW_017729029.1:22876396-22879404 GCF_001723915.1 Gavialis gangeticus | reverse complement strand
CACAGCAAGGCTGAGTTCTGCCCAGAGCTACCTATACAGAGGAAGAGAGAGATATTTTGAGTCATAGCAGTTCAGCTGAGATGGTGAGGAACTAACCTCTAATCAGGCAGAGCTTGTCATTGATTCAGCACTGTTCAGTTCTCTTGTAGGCTTTGTAAGCAAAAGTCAGAGTTCACTGCAGTATTGTAAGTTGTTTCCTATAGAGATATAGAAGGATTACAGAGCTCAAGGTTTTTTTTCCTGCAGGACTGTAACCATTCAGGAAATAGTGGTATCCCCTGAAATACTGATTTGGAAGATCGAAACCTGAACAGCTGTTACCACTATTACAATGTATAGAAATATTGTGCAGTTGAAAATTGAACTTGCTTGCCTGAATTTTTCCAGAAAAAAACAAAAAAACAAGGTACAAAACAAAATGGAGGGAGGGGATAACAGCCCCGTAGCATTGATCATTAGGAATTCACAGATCAAATGGTGTGTTGTAAACCATAATAAAAAGTAAGACTGTACAAAAGCTCTAGACTTACTTTGATTAGCTCAGTTACATTCCTTTAACCCGAGGCAGACCCTGCCAAATCAGAAAAGGTAAGAAAATGCATCAGGTCTCCAATATTTATAATTATTTTGGAGTAGCAAGTATACATGTCAGCTGACACATCTTTGTCAGATCAAGGCATTTAATTTCTATCTGTCTCTCTCTCAAAATAATAATAATAATAAAAAAATAAAACCCAAGCAATCACTGCCCAAATATAAATGTATACATATGTATGTATAGCTCTCTCTCTCTCAATTTATGGAGAAGTAAAATAACTTACCATGCATTCAGTATATTAGACCCTGTCTACATGTTATATCCATTATGCGATTATGTTAATTGTGCAAAAAATTTAGACTGGCTCCATGTGAAAACTATGACACTTTAAAATGGTCCAACAAGATAGAAAGTTATTGCTCGATAACTTTAATAGCTGTTTTCATTTCGGTTTTAATTTGCCTGTGTAGGAAGTCTGAGGTTGGGAGACTACAGCTTCTGTGATCTCCCGGTCATGGGAGAGCATAGTGCATTCCCAAAGCTGGGAGATCATAGCAGTGGTGATCTCCTAGCTGCAAGAGCACTCCATGCAGTGGCTGGGAGTTCAAAGCTACTGTGATCTCCCAGCCACAGGGTACTCCATGCTTCCCTGGGGCTGGAACATCACAGCAGTACCCCACAATTTTGGGAGCGGAGAGTCCCACTGTTGACAGGACTTCTGGTCCTGCTTGTGCCCCACCTGTAGCCAGGGCTGAGAGTCCCCACAACTGATGGGAGTGGTGACGGGGCCTGCTTCTTGCCAATGCAGGAGGAGCCTGGGATCAGTCTCCCTCTACACTGGCAATGAGGTATGATGGGATCTAATTCATGATCCCAAAACCATGCCTCCTGCTATACACATCTGGCATGGCAGGAAGTGCAATTGTGTGGATGGTGCATTAGATCCCATGAGACCTTTATCTGTACAGGTAGAGGGGGCCTTAAAATGCCAAGAAGAACAAAAACTGGCACTTCAAACAACTTCTGATGTATTGTGCCAATGCAGAGATTGTATTAGGGAGCAATATTGAAATGGTTAAATAATCAAATTTCTTTAGCACCCATATGGGGAAAAATGCATATGAATGCTTCAGCTTAGCATCCCCTCTGTTTTTTTCCCACATGCACAACATTGACATTTGCACACATAAGCAAATACAAATTTCAAGGACTGCTGCATCAATCAAACTATTTTTCCTTAAGAATTGTAAGAAATAAAATGTTTGTTTCTATTTTTAAATACTTGTGAAGTGCCTAAAAGGATAACCATATGTGAAGGTAGACTAACAACCAGAATGCCCTGCATTCTGTGTTCATAGTTTTTATTTCATTAGAGTCTAGTAAACATACTATCATTTAAATCAGCTTTCTGAACACATTTAAATTAAACTGAAAATGTTTATATAACTAGAAACCAAAAAAGTTATAGCTACTTAAAAACAGTGCTTTCAATTTCAATGGGAAACAAAGATTTCACTTTTATATGAATTCCAGTTAAAACTAAGTACACTCAAAAGTGTTATACTTTATATTCCTCAGGGTAGGTGTGCAAAATTGGTAAATTATATCACACATGAAAATATGCCACCACTGCTAAAACAGAATAATTACATATGTCTTATGTAGTTTTGCATGAGACATGGCAGTGTTTGTGTAAATAGTAATGCCAACTTTTTATTTGGTTTTGGTTTCCCTTGATTTTCAAACCTCTACATTTTGTTTTGAGTTTTGATAGGGAAAAGTCTGGTTTTTCTTAGTTTCATTGCATTGGAAACCAGGTATTGTTTTGAATCTGGGATAATTAATGGTGTCAAGCAATGACCCTGCACAACATTTCACTAAATTTGTGAATCTTAATATTTATTTTGTTAGTTTGTAAAACATGATTGAGGGTTGAGTCTAGTAACATACTTTGGGCCTCAGGGAGCAGGAAAAGGCAACTGGGACATCAGCCTTGGGCACCAATTCATAAGGAATTAGAGTGGTAGCCCCCAGGAAATCTGTGCCTCTGCCACAGCCCATGTTGGGGGGAGCTTGTATCAAGGCAGCAGCACCCCATACCTCCATCCCTGCACAAAGAGGCCAATGCTAAGAGGTAGGTGGACAAGAAGATAGGCGTGTGAGCTCCCATCCCTGGGTTTATATAGCAAGGTTAAGGTCAGCAGTGAAAGACATAGCATTAGCAGCATGAGTCCCAAAGGACTCTACTAATGTAGTGAGTTGGGTGACAATGAAGAGTCAACAAGGCCCCACCAAACTGCTTTGCTTAACAGGTTTGCACATTGCTGTTGCAGGGCTATGGAGGGAAAACTTTTTTCCTTCTTCCATCACAATGGATGATGCAGTAGAAACATCTTTAAAGGTAATATGCAGTTATCCACTGGGGACATATAGGGGGTGCACGTGGGTGCACATGCACCCCCTGAGTGTG
>NW_017729029.1:22875290-22876385 GCF_001723915.1 Gavialis gangeticus | reverse complement strand
AGGGGGTGCACGTGGGTGCACATGCACCCCCTGAGTGTGGCGGTGCACCATCTGTAAAAAGATGCTGCTGACACTGCTAGTGGTGCCTGGAAGTGGTTGCTGCTCACCACCCCCTCTCCACTGCTGACAGTACTGTGGCTGCCTGCGGGAGCTTCCCACTTGCCACCGCCATGCTTCCACTGCCAACAGAACTGCTGCTACCTGCGGGAGTTCACCATGCCCTGCCCCCCCCTCCAGCCTCTGGGGGCACATGGTGTTTATGCAGTTATCTGTTCCATTTGAAATGATATAGCCTTTAGTACTTAATATCTTACTTTCTGGATGATGTTGTGATATTTACTTGATAGGAATAATGGGGCACTTATTGTAGAAGGTGAGGTTCTTCCTCCCCTCAAAGTATTTTAATTAGCAGCCTGGGAAACTCCAATGAGGAAGAGCTATTTTTTTTTTAAGTCAGTAGATGCTTCAAAAGTGATGAGTGTGCTAAAGAGGTCTCTAAAATGCATTAGGCTTCACATCAGGGAGAAGATTTAAGGCTGTTTAAATATGAGTTTTTTGTTGTTGTTTTTAGTCACTAGTCCAGTTTTAATCAGGTTCCCTGTTGCATCCATGATCTAGATCACTGATAACTGGGTACTTTATTCAGATGTCTGAAGAACCTAAATCAGATGCATAATTTGCACCCACAAATTGCATAGGCTAAAAGAGAAGATAGGGTTTAAAAGTCTGCTTGCTGACATACATTCAGTAAAATTTAAGATAGTGTAATTAACTACTTAGTTTCTTCAGATGACTATATTATTAAATACTGCTGGATATCTTGCCATTAGAAAGCATGGAAGAGAAAATATTAACTTTTTTTGTTGTTGTTTCTTGACTTGTATAACAAAGCTAAACTCCAATTACTCATATTTTTAGACCATAGCTAAAAAGTGACTCCACTTTGTGGATTTATGGGTAGCAAGCCTTTCAGCACTCTGTTGTGTATTTTTGTGAGAACAACATTTGTACATCATGATAGGTGCCATGGTTTCCACATGTGTGCCAGTAAGATTGTGGGAAAGTTGTGATTTATGTTAACGCCAAACTGAATTA
>NW_017729029.1:22868768-22870290 GCF_001723915.1 Gavialis gangeticus | reverse complement strand
TTGACTTGTATAACAAAGCTAAACTCCAATTACTCATATTTTTAGACCATAGCTAAAAAGTGACTCCACTTTGTGGATTTATGGGTAGCAAGCCTTTCAGCACTCTGTTGTGTATTTTTGTGAGAACAACATTTGTACATCATGATAGGTGCCATGGTTTCCACATGTGTGCCAGTAAGATTGTGGGAAAGTTGTGATTTATGTTAACGCCAAACTGAATTAAGAATCTTAGTGTTCAGAAGTCACTGGTGAATTTTAACTGTGTTCTTCAAATGAACAAGACTTTCTCTTGGAATTAATAAAAATGCTGGTCTTTTGGGAATAAAGTTGACATATTAAGAATATTCCAGTATTCTAGGGAAATTAAGGTTCTGCAAAAAGGGTTAGTACAGCTTGATGTTTTTCTTCATATTAATATTAATTCCTCCAAAAGATGTATATTT
This sequence comes from Gavialis gangeticus, assembly GCF_001723915.1. NCBI lineage: Eukaryota > Metazoa > Chordata > Crocodylia > Gavialidae > Gavialis > Gavialis gangeticus. The sequence continues at coordinate 22,869,847 of NW_017729029.1, read as the reverse complement.
CTTCCTTTTAACTTCTCTTCCCTGATTTTTTTTTGTACCATGATAGATAATTACAGACTACCATGGTAAACTATAACTGGGTAAAAAGTTATGCATGCCAACAACATTGTCCATAAATATGGTAAAATGCATTGCCTGTTATTATGAGCAACCCAGTGGTATAGTAGTTAGAGATTATATTGCCTTTTCATTTTCACACAGTTCCTAAAATGCTAAGGAAGTAGCACTCTTAGCTCCTGAAGAGCCTGTGTTTCAGCCTCCACAGTAAACCTTCTGGCTGAGTGGGACCTGGCAGCGGAGATTCTGAAATGAATTATGTCCCATTGACCTCAGCTGGAAGTATGTGCTTGGCCTGAAGGGTGTTGAGGGTAGTAGGAATGTAAGAGAAAAAAATGGAGTGATTCAACCTAGGTGTGACAGAGAACTCCTAGGAGTGATGGGGAGGGGAGGAGATTTATGTAGTTTATTTTTAATTAGTTTTCCCTCTGATTCTGTTTAAAGCCTGTTTTCATTCTAATTAAGAGGGGTGACCACTTAATTCCACCTAATTAGAGTGTTTAGATCCATTCTCTATTAATGATACTGTATATGCAAGATCAGCATCTTACCTTTGCTGTGAACTTTAATGGATTAATCATTTATATTATGTGTTCTAATTACTTCAGTTCAACACTTATTTACTTTTGACTTCTAAGTGACTTTATGAATGCCATTATTTGCATTGTAGTAGTCCTTGAGGACAGGCAATTATTGTGATAAAGTACTTAAAACATAGCAGATACTAGGGTAAAAATACTAAAGTAAATATAGGAAACATTCTTCAAAAAATCAATATTACACAAAGAGTTTTATCATTTGGCTTGTTATAATCTAGACAACTTCATTTTTTTTTATACAACTGTGCCATAAACAGTAGCACTTGTGTTGGTATTTATACAAATTTTCACTTTCTTAATCCCTGAGCCAACTCTCACAAGTTGCATTTTTCTTTGAAGCCATATTTGGTTTTACATTACTTTTATTTTGATAAAACCCTCAGGTTTAATTGCAACATAAAGTCTTAGCTGACATAACTCCAG
>NW_017729029.1:22858425-22863768 GCF_001723915.1 Gavialis gangeticus | reverse complement strand
CCTCAGGTTTAATTGCAACATAAAGTCTTAGCTGACATAACTCCAGATGAAAACTTGGACATACACAACCTAACAGCCCCAAAGACAGAACAGCTCTCAGACTTAACAATTAAATGCCAGATTTTAATGCAAATCTCATTATTTTCTTCTTTAGTCTGGTCCATATCTTTTGAATACTTGATTCTGGTTCTACTGGAGTTCTGAACTCTTGATACGTGTAGTCAAGCAAATGCAAGTGCTTATTTAGGTCTAGGGAGGAGAAAATTGCTTATTTTACCTTAGCTTATCCCCATCGTGTTTTGCATTCTTTACGGTCTTTTGTTTTTTTTCCAGATAGCATTGCTTGACATACCTTTAATTTTGAAAGATCATATCTCAAGTTCTATTAGATATAAGCAGATGAAACTTCATGCACTGTCATATGAAGACTATGATACTCTTGTTGTTTTGTGATTAGCCATATCAAAAACAAGTTTCCTGAATGCTTAGGTATCGTAGACTTGCTGATCATTTTGAGTGCTGGTGTGCCAGTTGAAACAAGCTATTTGTACTAATATGATATTTAGTGGGTGCATCTACTTGAAATGCTTACTGCACATGTCTTAATAATGCTGTGTACTAGTCTGTCATGGCAAAAACTGTGCTGATAGCCTACTGCACAATGTTATTAGGTTAATGTGTAATAAGTGTCACTAAATAACCATGTGCCAGAACTACTACACAGTAATTTTAGGTATTACGCATTTAGTTAGTGCTTTATTAAGGAAGTGCTAAACTAAATGTGCAGTATCTAAGATGCATTAATGAACATGTAGACACACCGGGTGGCTATGATCAGACCTAACCGCCACTGGGATGGACACTGTACAGGCAAAGAATAATAGCATAAATCCCTGCTTAAAAAATCTTTACAGTCTTAGCATGAATGCAAAAGGCACTGGTGATTACAAACAAAATGTAATAATCTCCAACAAAAAGGAAGTTGTTCATTATCTAACAACATAAGCATTATTGAACTGTGTAGCTCATTATCTGTTAAGGTTTTCCAGCATAAAGTAAAATACCCAAATTGCTACAGATTCATCATAGTAAGGTGACCCATACTTTATATCTTCATTGTGGACACCCTGATTTACCTTACCTGACTAAACAATTTGAATGAACAAAAATAGCTCCAAGAAGGAAGGCAATGAAAAGACAGCTACCTGTAAAGAGCTAACAATAACTCAGAATAGTATTGGTGTCTGTAATAAATGTTGACCTTCTTCCCTATCCCTAAAAACTTTGTAGTGGGAATTTAAATTTGTACACCTGAAGCATCAGTGAATTCTGAAAGATACAATTTTCACTAGAGGTCTGCTTTTTGGACCAATAAAAATATGATTGGTAGCTCTGAGTGCCACTGGGTTCCATACAATAATAGCACTGTTAGGTGTGCAAACATAATTTGCAAGGTATGCCCAGATATTTCAGATAGGACTCAATAGTGTCAAAACATTCTGGCCTATTGTGATCTTTCTGAGTTCTCTTCAACAACAAAAAAATCCTCTATTATTTATGAAAAGTAAGAATTTTCCAGCTGGCATCTTCCAGCTTAAGAAAACTGAGAACTGCTGTTTCATTGCACGAAAGTAAAGTCTCAATGAAATAAAATATGGATGTGGTTGTTCTGCGTTAGTTAAGTTTTCTTTTAATTACTTCAATTACATAGTTTCTGTCTTATAAGTAAATTCTTAATAATGACATGTTGAATACACATTTTCCCTTTTCAAAGTTGCAGTCAGAAAGGGGAGGTGAAACAAAAATGGGAAGCTCAAAATGACTTTAAGTCTTCATTTGACTAGGTCTAAAGAAATACCGTTTTAAACAATTAATATCAAATTGAAGGTTTATGGCTAGATCTACATTGTAGGGGGTTACTTGCTTGACCAGCAAAACATCCTACTGGAGAGAAGCTTCATTAATTATATTGAAATAAATGAACTAAATTTTGATTTTTTTTGTTTTGTTTATACTGGCTTGCAGAACAATATTAAATCTGTGGAAAGTTAAGTTAGAATGTGCTGTCAGCAGTTGCATATTAAGAGTTAGTACCATTTCTTGCTTGCAGAGCTCTGCCTTTCCACCAGGGCTAGGGACAGATAGTCAAAAAGCCAGAGCCTGAATTGCTTCAATCTTTAAAGTTTACTCTAACCTGCAAAGATTGAACTGATTTGCAAGTGAACAGACTTTCATGTTTAATTCTGGAAATGCAGGCACATGCCTATAGTGGCTCAGACGAAAGGCTGGGGAGTGCTAGAGCAGCCCTCCCTTCACTTTGCAGCAGCTACAAGGCTGGAGGGAAACTGACCTAGGGGGCATGGCCAGGCCTCTGCAGGAGCTAAGTATGATTGTGGAGGGGTTTGAACCATAAGTGGGGGAAGGCCAGGGCTAACAGGACTTAGCCCCCCAAACATTTTCTGGCAGCTAGTGAAGGCAGAAGCACCACCAGAGCTTTGGCTGCAGCTCCCAATGCCTCCCACTCAGATGCCGCCCACCTTCCAGGCTACCCAGGAGTTGGAGCCAGAGCTCCACATGCTGGGCAGGAGCCACAGGACTGAAGCTTCCCAGTCCTCCCACCCACAATGGTGGGAGCAGCAGCTGGAGGCAAGGGGGGCAGAACAGTCGCCCCCCTGCCCTGGTCACCCTGCTATGGCTGTGCAGCTGCAGCCCTGGGTGCTGCACAGAACAGGGTGTGTGGCAGTGGCAGCTGGGCTTAGGGCTTGCTGGCACCTCTGAGCTGGCCTGGGAAGCCCATTCCACAGCCAGCCCCTGCCCATGCTGCTAGGCCAGGCTGTCATGAAGCCACAGTGGACAGGGAAGGGCCCTGCCACTGTGGGCCGGTCCTGTGGGGCCCTTCCTAGCCAGCTGGAGCTCTGTGAAAGCCCCATTCAGCTTGGGCATGGGAAGCTGGGAGCAATCTGTCTGTTCAGCCCCCACAGCCTCAGCCTGAACCACAGCCCTGGCTGCCCCTCTGCCTCTGCCCTTAGCAGCACTCACAGGCCAGCTCAGCTCAGGCCCACAGCCCCAGCTACTGTCAGGACAGGCAGGTGGTGGGGGCCATGCCAGCCATCTCTAGCCATGCTCCCTCCCCTGCCACTGGAGTGGGGAGGGGGAATGGCTGAAAGAGGCTGCAGTTCCCCAGTAGGGGAAAGGGTGGGAATAAACCCCTTCCCTGCTCCCTTTGCCTCAGGGGGCCATGCCTCTGGCCATGCCCCTGCCCCTGCTTGAGCTAGAGAGCAGATGGTCAGACCTAGCCCAGCTCTCTGGAGAAGACAGCACAGCCTAGCCCAGGGCTGAAATGCTGGAGGACATTGGTTTAACTTGAACCAGGAAGGGGTCTGGGACAGAGGTTGCATAAACCAGTTTGATCCAAATCAGTTAAGTCTGATACAGTAAAAACCACATTATCTGGCACCTTACAAGCTGGCATGCTCTATTAACTGGCATGCTGGCTTATCAGGTAAAAACAAAACTGGAAGTGCCCACCATGGCACTTCCAGTTTTGCTGAGCCCCCGTGGTCCAGGGCGAAGTAGCCTGCACTGCTGAGCCCCCACGATAACAGTTCTTTTTTCCCTTTCTCTTCTGCCTCCCTCCCCGTCCCTTGCAGTGGGAGGGGCAGCAATGCAGCAGGAGGGGTGGCGGCGCACCAGACACTACAGGAGGGGCGGGCCTCTCTGGCACCCCCCATTCCCCATGCATGCCAGATAACAAAGCTTTTGCTGTACTACATTCAACCACTTCTATCTCAAACTGGTTTTAGCCATTTTGAAACAAGTTTATGTGTACTGAACTTATCTTCTGTTACACTTTTAAACCAGTTTCTGATTACTTAAGTCGATTTATATGTAACTTCTGTCCCTAGCCCAGAGGTCTAGGAGTAGATGTGTGGCTAGGAGCCAAGATACCTGGGCTTTATTTATGCTCTGGCTGAGGAGGAGGGTGGTGGGAACGGAGAGTGGTGCATCTTGGGAGGCTGGAGGATTGTAAATTGCTTATTTTATTTGTTAGGAGCAGACTGAAGTTATCCTAACATGAGCTAGATAGCATAGCTCCAAGTTAACCCTCACATGATGTGACATAACTTTGAGCTGCTCAGAAGGCACTTAGCACAAATTAATGAGTTTTTATGTGTGGAAACTCACATTTTAGGTGTCCATAGTGTGGTCTAAGTGTAATGTGTGCCCTAGGTAGAAAAAATTTGGGGACCACTGCCCAAAACAGCAATATATATTTACAGTGTATACTTATAATCCAAGAGTATTTACTGAGAATTAAACTACTAGTACTATGCTTTTTCTGTCTATACATTAGGGTGAAGTTTCATGTTACACCCTACTAAGGGCACTTAAAACAGGAGCATCCACCTGTTTTAACATTATAAAATTACACCTCTCCAGGTGAGGGTTAACTCTGGGCTGTGTGATATAGCTTGTTTTCGAGTAACTTCAGTTTTTTTCCATTGCAATAAAATGAGCAATTTGCAGCATCCAGCATCCAAGGATGCACCACTCCCAGTGCCCTCTCCCCGACAGCCAACTGTGCAGAGAGATAAAGCCTAGGTGCCCTGGCTTCTAGCCACAGCTCTACTCACCAGCCCTCTAGTGGCAAGTCAGACAAGAAACAGTATTAAACCTTAACGTTCAACTGCTCACAGCATGGTTTAACTTTAATGTGGCTTAACGTTCCACAGATTGAGTTTGGTTTAAGCATAACTTCACCCTCCTTTGAGTGTATAGACATGTTTGGTGTATAATGATTCTTAGGTAATCTTTGCTTCCAAAAAACCCCCCTTTTTCTTGGCTCATATTGTAACTATGTCACCGGATCTGATTTTGTCAGGTGCTCAGCACTTTAAAATTAATCTAACCCATCAAAAGTCAAAAGTTTGAAGAACTTTAAAGGATCAGGTGCTTAAAATAGAAAGGAAGTGGAGTTTCAAACAGTTTTTATACTTTAAATAATATTTTTGAAGGGTAATGGATGACTTCAACTACCCAGACATCTCATGGGAGGATCACTCAGCAAAATCCGAGCGGTTGCAAAGCTTCCTATTGTGCGTGGATGACCTCTACCTGACTCAAGAAGTCTATGGGCCAATGAGAAGTAAAGCGCTGCTTGACCTGGTACTGGCTACTGGGGATGACCTAATCGGTGACCTAGTGATTGATGGGAAGCTGGGTGACAGTGACCACGAGCTGATTACCTTCACCATCCACGATAAAGCTGGCAAATCAGTCAGCAACACTGAAGTCCTTGACTTCAGAAAAGCCAACTTTGACAAGCTTAGGAGGCTTGTTAGT
>NW_017729029.1:22844744-22853425 GCF_001723915.1 Gavialis gangeticus | reverse complement strand
TTCTCCACCTTGGGAGGAAAAACCTGCAGTATCCTTATAGGCTCGGCAGTGCTACACTGGCTAGCACTATGGAAGAAAGAGACTTAAGGGTCATCATTTACCACAGGATGAACATAAGCCTTCAATGTGATGCTGTGGCTAGTAAAGCGACCAAAACACTGGCTTGCATCCATAGATGTTTTTCAAGCAAATCCTGGGACATCATTCTCCCCTTGTACTCAGCCTTGGTGAGGCTGCAGCTGGAGTACTGCATCCATTTTTGGGTCCCACAATTCAAAAAGGGTGTGGAGAACCTTGAGAGAGTCCAGAGAAGAGCCATGTGCATAATCAGAGATCAGGAAGACAGACCTTATGATGACAGGCTGAGAGCTATGGGGCTCTTTAGCCTGGAAAAGCTCAGGTTCAGGGGTGATCTGATGGCCACTTATGTTTATCAGGGGTGACCACCAGTATCTGGGGGAACGTTTGTTCACGAGAGCTCCCCAAGGGATGGTGAGGTTTAATTGTTATAAACTACTGCAAGACCATTTCAGGAAAAATGTCTACTGTCTGAGCCCCCAAGGTCTGGAACAGCCTGCCATTGGAGGTGGTTCAAGCACCTACATTGAACATCTTCAAGAGTAAATTGGATGCTTATCTTGCTGGGATCCTATGACTCCAGCTGACTTCCTACCTTTTGGGTGGGGGGCTGGACTCGATCTTCTGAGGTGCCTTCCGACCCTAATGTCTATGTCTATAAAATGGTTGCAGACTGTTTACATAAAGTTTGAATTGGCAGTTTTTCAATAAACAAAGTAAAAGCCTAGATTTTCAGATGTATAGAGAAGTACCTTTTTCATTTAATAAGAGCAATTTTAAGTGAATTAATAAATTATTGATTTATTTCATATTATGTTTCTTTTGTAATTTTTGACAATAGAGTCTTTTTTTCCCCCCAAAATCTTGTTTTTGAAGTTTCTTCCCCATCCCCAATGATATAGATTTACAAAAGACAGACCTTTCTGCAGATGGTGTTTTAATTCCTATAAGGTGTGTCAAAATCCAGCCTGTGGGGGTAAGGAATGTGGGGGGCAAGGTAAACATGAGCAGAGCCCACTGTCAGATTGCTGTGTACAGAACCCCATTAGAGATATGTGTCGCTGTGGGCAAGGGAGAGGGTGTAGTGACTACCCCCAAGCACCACTGCCGCTTCTACTCACTGTGCAGTTACCATGGGTCCAGAGCTGGCTTGCAATGATGGGTAAGTTTGACACCTCTGCTATAAATTAATACATAAGAATTCCTCTCAGGGATAACACAAGGGTGCTTGCACACATGACAGTCATCATGATGTACAGATGATGAAAATGTAATCTGTGTAGCTTATCATTGCAAACTAAATTATATCTGGATGTAGTTTAGTTTACAACATTGCAAAATGCAATAATGCAGCTGTCAGCTGACCCCTGGGCTGTGGGAGAGATGAGCAGGCTCCACAGAAAAAAGGATCGGGCCTCTCGCTGCTTCTGCCTTCAGCAGGCACCTGGCAGAAGGCAGAAGCAATGAGGGGCCCCCTTTTTTTTTAAGCAGAACCTGCGCACCTCTCCCATAGCCAGGGAGTGAGTTACCAGCAGGCTAAGTGGCCCCTGAGCTGTGAGAGGCCTTGGTCCTTCCTTTTACAGCAGCAGTGCCCCCTGGGGCTGCCTGGGTGAGTTGCTAGCAGGCCAGTGGCTGTCCAGTTTGGAAGCAGCACCCAGCCGGATCCAAATCTTCCCTGAGCTTGTTGAGGCTTCCAGCATCACATGCACTGTCTCCACCACCTTGCTGCTGCCAGGGACCACCCAGAAATGGCCTGGCTTGCCCCTGGGACAATGTGGAGGGGTGGCAGGAAGGCAGCTGGGTGTGCTGGTGGCTGGAGAAGGCAGTGGGGATGGTGCATGGTGCTCTGGAAGCCTGGCTGGGCTTGGGGAAGCTCAGGGTTTGCAGGCTTCCAGTGCCCTGTGCACCATGCCTGTTGCCTTCTCTGACTGCCAGCACACCCAGCTTCCCTCCTGACACTTCCCTGCACTACCCCAGAGGCAACCCAGCCCATTCCTGAGCAGTCCCAAGTGGCGGGGCATTGTACGTGATGCTGGAAGCCCCAGTGGGCTCAGGGAAGAGTTGGATCTAGTTGAGTTCTGCATCCAAGCTGGGGCAGCCCCATGCCCACTAACAGCCATCCCAGGTACCCCAGTGGGTGCCACTGCAATTGAAGGAAGGACCAGAGGCCCCCCCACAGCTCAGGGGCTGCTTACCCTGCTGGCAGCTCACCCATCGGCCATGGCCAGGCTCCAGCTCTGACAAAAATAAAAAGCCCCTTCCTGTAACATGGCAAAAGAATTGAAATGGTGGGTTTCAATTAAAAACTGTTCCCCCACTGCTCCCCCACTGCCAAATTACCTGACCCATGGGGAACCCCATGGGCCACATACAATGGTTCCATAGGCTGCATTTGACCCATGAGCCAAAGGCTGAACACTCCTGATCTAGACCATAAAAATGTGTATTTCCATTTGTCTAATTTAGAGCACCAGAAGTTAACCAGAAGATCTGAAAATCTTTTTTTCTAGGGAAAACATTCTTTCCTGCAAGTTTACTAAATGCACAAATGCAACTACAGATCTATCTCCACATCTGAGAAATTCTATAGGAACATAAAACTCAAGAACTTTCAAGCTGCTTAAGACACATCAAGCCTTCAATATAAAATTAGACCATAATTTTTTTCCAAGCAAACGGCATCTGCTGGGAAAAAAAAAAAGGTGATAAAAAATCATGTCATCTGTCTCATCTGCTTTAGTAATTTTTCCAAATAAATGAACTGTTTATTTCCAAAGAAATAAACTTCTTTTCAGGGGATCACACTCAAAATATATAACTGCCAAGACCTTTTTACAAGGTCAGGATATGTGGACATAAACTTTCCAGGTGTCCATATCGCAAGTGCACAAAAAGTACTTCATGTCAGTGTACTGGAATCAATTGTTCTTAGGCTAACCATGCTTCATTTTCTATACTTATTTCATAGCTCTACTGTACTGATAAGTATAGAAAATGAAAGAGGATTCCAGTAAACTGATGAAGAGATTTCATAAGATCAGGACCTTTAAAAAGAGACTTGCAAGATTTGGGTCACAACCAAAGGAACCTGCAAGATTCGGCTCACTATCAAGAATAACAGATGTTTTAGCTTACAGCACTAAAATCATACCAAGATCATATTTAGTAAATTCAGATGTTAAGGTCCATATGTAGGGTCCAAGGATGTTTCATACACTCTAGGGTTTTGTTTTACTAAAATAACTGTCTTTTCCAATAATCTGCTTATTTTAAATCATAAATCAAATGTTTGGTTAGGTGATTGCCAGTAAAAACAGAAACAACCTTTAAAATCCATTTGCACCAGCCAAATGCCTCAAGTAGATTTGAGATAATGACTTTTGATGCCAGATGTACAAATATGAAGTATAAAATTTGAGGATGGGACTATAATTAGGACTCTAAGGGCTTCTATAGACATGCAAGAAGCCTGCTCCAAAGAGCTGGAAATCCAGTATGTTGAAGCAGACTTGATTAATCGAGTCTGCTGGAGCACAAAAATTGATGTGCTTGGTAGCCTCACGCATCATGTGTATCAGTGTCTCTGTGCATCTATGTGCTGACAAAATAGCAATGGTGCATTTTGAAATAAAGCACATTCAATTAACTTCAAAGTATCCTGCCGCCATTTTTTTAGTGCGGGGACATGCCGCAATGCTGATACACATGACGTGTGGGTGTTTTTAATTAGTGTGGCTTGCCAATTAAAGTGCCAAGCGCCACGTCCAAAAACACATGTAAAAATTCCCTAAGGTTGTAAACTGATGACTCATGTGAAGTGGTCTTCATTGTCCTGAAGATATGACCCAAAACAGGAGCATTACAGCCCAACATGTAGGAGTTCCAAGCTGCATTGGTGCTCATTTGCTAGTAAGTAGCCAGGGACACCACACAACTGGACAGGCCTGTTCCTTCAATGAATAGTATTTAACTTACAAATGAAAAACAGCAATGTTGTGGGGGAGATAGGGAGTGGGGAAGGAGAAGGGGAGGGGAATGGAGACTGTTATCTGGCATATTTCATAGGCACTTGAAATGGGACAATGTCTGTGAACTTCTATATGATCCTAGGACAAAAAGCTTTCTCCCAGGAGAAATACAATGTCTATTTGCAGCATAAATGCCTAAAACATTTGTTGATCTATACATATTTAAGTATCGGGTAGGGGTTTTTATTGTTTTAGTTAATATAGTTATGGCATGCATTTTAATTTTTGCATTCCTTCCTTCAGGGGTTAGATTGTATTAATGTCTGAAGGCTATCTTAACTTGGTAATTCAAATGTGAACAATAAGAATTCATCTTATGGTGGACTGGATGTGTATAGCCATAATATAAGGCTATATCCTATTTGCAAGTTTCCATTAATATTCTTCATCCAAATATGAACTTTTCCCTTTAAACTTACATATTTTGAATCATCAGTTTGGCTTCCAGCAGAAGGCAGTAGAAAGGAAGAGAAATACTTAATGCCTGATTGTTAAAATATTTTGCTCCAGAAAGGAAACAATCTTTACAAGCAGGATGATCTTAGTTCCTTTAAAGTAGCAAAGGGTATTGTTCTATATTTCCCAGTACTTTATCATCGATATCCTTCTTACAACAATGTTATGGGACAATCTCAAATCTACATCCATAGATGTGCAGGTTTATCTAAGGAAGCATGCTCCACAACAGAGTGTACAAACAAAAGGGCATACTCTTGCTTGTTTCTCCTGCCTAAACCTGGCCTGGTTCCTGTACAACCCACCACACTGAAAACAGAAGGATGCTATTATAAAAGCACTGGTCACATGCATAAGTAGAAGAATGTAACACCTTCTATATTTCCTTTCATAGGTAAATCTGGAATTGCTCTCTCTAACCCGCTCAGCATCTGATCATTTTTTCAACTAATAATGTATAACATTAACATGCAATGATTTATTAGTAGCACTCTAAGTGTGCACTTATATTAGACACTACTCAGATCTGAAATCACTTTGATTTGCAAATAGTCATCTTTTTGCTGAGGGGGTTGACAACTTTGTGACTTTTTTCTCTGAACATTGTCTATGAAGTTCCTTTCTTATTTTTTTTTTTACAGGCTCTTGAATTCATCTTAGGCATCCAGGCTTTTTGTTTTTATAAGTATAGCATTCTCCTCAATTTTTCAGCATTTTCCCCCCAAACTGCACTTGTAATAAGTTTCAGATATCTTGGTAGGTGAAAGTGACTAATAAATTGTAGTTCAGTCAGCACAATTCATCAAATGCAAAGACAACTCCTGCAGATTGGGAACGTACTTCCATTTAAAAATATATAGATTGTTGGAACTGAAAAGCATTGTAGAACTTTCTTCATTGTGTACAGCATAGGACTACTCCAGAGTCAACTTATCGAGCCAAAATTGTAACCACATTTTGTAATATTTTAAACTGCAGACAAACGATATAATCCTAATTCACAAACAGCAATCAAACACCTTTCCATACTAGTAACTATAGTCATTAATATTAATTCTATAAACTTACAAGGGTATATTTTCCCCCAAGTACCCTTGAGACCAGGCAAGTAAAATTTAGTAGTGAGAGTCTTTGCTTCTACATGTCAGTGAATAGGAAATTAAGGGCAGAATTGCATTTTACCTGGTAGTGGAAGGAAAGGTAGTAATCATATTAGTCTGAAGTCAGGCAGACAGCAGGGTAGATCTGTACCTTAGAAACTGACTAAATCAGAGATGCATAAGCTTTCATAAGCAGCAGCTTAATCAGATGCTAAGACAGATGACCAAAGTGATCTTGTTCCTATACTGGGGAGGCAATTATGCACCCAGAGTGATAGAATCAGTGTTGCATGATAATTGACTAAGAGTTTGTCGCAAACTGCACTTGATTAGTGTCTAATATCCAATATTACTAATTACTACTGCATTGCAAAGGTGGGCAGTGTCATTGCCTTTAACCCTTACAGGCATTCCCAAGAGCTAGATGTTTAACAGGTGTGGCAGGATTTCTTGCCATGAAATAGGTGTGGTAGAGCTCATGTCATGTTCTCTGCAAGACTGCTGTTTGATTTACGTTCAAATGAACGCAACCTTTAAGCAAAATCAGAAGATCTGAGAACAAAGTCTTTATCTGCACAAACTTTTCTGTATGACTTTGGGAAAATCACAAAGGCTAGGTACAGACATTCAAAAAGCCCAAGGCATAATCTGTCAAACTTATGCAGGTTTCTGTAAGCAATTTAGGTTAGTTTAAGAGTGAACAGAACACACATTTTCTCCTTGGTTGGGGTGGGGGAAAGGGGGAGAGCATGCAGACTGCCTGCACTGGTTAAAGCTAGTAGGTTGGGGGTTCTCCCACATGCCTGCCAGCAGGCCCCCACAGGCAGGAGCCAGGGCTGCGGGGAGAGAACCTGTGCTGACTTGGCTGTATGAGAGGTCAGGGATGGGGCCCACTGGGCGTTTGGCTGGAGGAGATGAGCACAAGGTGAGTATTAGTGTGCAACCCTGTGAGGTGCGGGGCTAGCAGGGACCCTAAAGAGTCCTGGAGTGCCAGCATACAGTGACACAACATGAGTTGATAGGGGATCTGCTACAGAAGTTTAATGCACTAGTCTATCTTAAATTGATTCAGTTTGAGTGCACAATGATCCACCTCTGTCTTAGACTTGGTTTTCCCATTTTAAACCTGTCTATTTACAAACTTCTGCTTTCAGGCAAGGTTCTTTGAGTAAATGTGATATCTTTTATTAGACCAACTGAGTAGTTGGAAAAATGTTCTTAGCAAGCGTTTGGGTAATCACTAGGGCTGTGTGAAGCTTCGGTCCTTTATTCAATTCGGCGGAGATTCAGCCCGATTCAGTGGCCGAATCTCCAAATCTGAATTGAATCAGAAGACCCTTTAATCACTTCAAATTGAATCAGAACACTTTGACTCGATTTAGAGAGATTCAGAAAGATTTGGAAATTGGGACATAAACACAGCTTTAAATGTTTTTTCTACATATCTCTAGGTAGCAGGCAGCTTGTGAATGCTGCAATACTGGGGCATATGGAATGTCCCACAGAAATGGAGGGGGCTCCTCAGCACACTTGGCAGTAGACCCAGAAGTGGACCAGAAGCACTTCCTGTCCACTTCCATTCACTGCTGAGCATGTGGCCCCCCCTCCGTGCTCTTGTGGGATGCTCCATGTGCCCCAGCATTGCAGCATTCTCAAGGTATGTAGAAAAAACTTTTAAAGCTGTGTCTATATCTGAATTGCTGATTCTCTGAATCAGCATCAAATCTTCAGATCTGGATTCAGCCAAATCAAATCAGGGACAGTGATCCAAATCAATGAATTGAATCACTGTCACTGATTTGGGCTGAATCTGAATCAAATAGGGCCCTTTTCACACAACCTTAGTAATCACCCTTCTTCAGGCATAGGAAGTCTCATTCCTTGGAGTCTCAGAACAGCAGAGACTTCCTATGCCTGAAGAAGGGTGATTGCACCTGAAAGCTTGCTAAGAACTTTTTCCCAACTACTCAGTTGGTCTAATAAAAGATATCACATCTACTTAAAGAACCTTGCCTGTCTATGTCCTTAAACCAGCACTGCTACAACTGAAAACCCAGGTTTATGTGTAGTCTGTACCTGGCCTATCTCTCCCCATGCCTCAGTTCCCCATCAGTAAAATGGTGACATTAAACTCACATTGTCTAACTTGTGAAATTAGATTTCAATACAGAATGGCTTTTTATTGTGCACTATGCTTAGCACACAATAGAACCAGAGCTCAATTGAGATCTGTCCTGGAAAAACTCATAGGAAACCATCTTAAAGCTACAATGGCATGATTTCATCTTGACTCTGTACCTCTTTTATATCCCTTGATGCAGTCTTCATAGCTAATGCTTTTTCTTTCTTGCTATGCTACTCTATAGCCTTCCAAATTAAAGTATGACATCATTTTTAAGACACAACAAAGTACTATAATTTTAATGATTATGGGTGAAATCTTTAACCAACTGAAGTTAATGAGATTTTTTCATAGACTTCAAGGGGCCTGAAATTTGACTCTCTACTTGGAAATCTTGGTTACAAGTTGTGCACCTGCAGGCAGAATTCATTTGCATCTGCAAATTATATGCTACTACAGCAAAAATAAGTTAAATGTTTAGCTCACTGATTATGTTTACATATTAACTATAAACATGTATATTATATATATTTTTGAGCTAAAATTAAGGACTAGCTAATATGAAACTGAAAATTTGATTTCCATTGTTTCAGTAATTTTTTCCTAATATTTTATTACTACTGGGAATATTTCCATTTGCACTAACATCTGCTAAGCTCTGGTTTACATTGACACTATTGTGGGTTGAACCTGTTTAAATTGATATATATTAGAAATCTCACTGGACCCAGTGAAGTTAGTTGAAAGAGCCTGAAATTTTGAAATGGACCCCATATAACCTGTAGGTATAAGGAACCCGATTCTTATTCGGGGGAGGGAGGGTTTCCAATTTAGTTTTTATAGTTTCATAGTTTCTAGGGTCGGAAGGGACCTGAGAAGATCATCTAGTCCGACCCC
>NW_017729029.1:22835074-22843815 GCF_001723915.1 Gavialis gangeticus | reverse complement strand
ATCTGGTGTGACGACCAAGTTTCCCAACGCGTCCTGCAAGGGCCCCACATTACCTGGGACCTTCTTTTTACCCCCTATGTATTTAAAAAAAGACTTCTTATTGTCCTTAATCTGGGAAGCTAGTCCCAGTTCCAGCTCTGCCTTGGCCTTCCTAACTACCCCCCTACATCCCTGAGCAACTGCAGAATAGCCCTCCTTGGTGATGACCCCTTCTTTCCATTGGGTGTAAGCCACCTTTTTAGCACGGAGACATTCCGTTGCTATTTTGTAAAACATTGGCTGTATTAAGTAGCCATTTTCATAGAAATCAATTAAACATATTTTTTGTTAGTCAAAATTGTTAACATTTGGGAAATATAAAGTTTCCAAGTTGTCTTTCAGTTTTAGATACTCTAGAATCATGCTCATTCATTTTTGATATTAAAGCATCCTAACTTTTGTCAGTCTTTGTGACCTTTTTGTTTTGCATTGAGCAAATTAATTAAAAAGCGTTGAATTAAGGAATATTTTTTTTGGAAGTAGTATGCACAACTTAATGGAAGTAGTACAAGCTACCAGGAACCACAGTGAAACATTAAAGTTTTTTGTCTATTCCATTCAGGACATACCGTAACCAGAATGTGTAGCTTACAAATTACCTCCTGATCCTTCTTGTTTTAGGACTGAGCAGAAATGCATTTGCACTGACAAATTTTTCAAAGCCACCTGAGATTTTTAATAACAACAACAATGATGATGGTATAATTACATAATAATCCCAATGTCCTATAGCTGTAGTTAGCAGGTATTCCATTTCCATTGTAATTTGTGTGAAGTGTATCCCCTTAAACCTGTCAATTCCCAATTTGTAGACTAAGATTTTTCCTCTAATTTCCTGAGTAAAGGCTGATCTGTTATAGTTCACCTTTAATTGCAGACCTTAGAAAGGTGGCATTATTTTAAGATTACTTCAGAAAAATCTAGTGAGGATGTACCATAGGTTACTATTGTTACCATAAAATCATAACTGCCAAGATGTCTTGATAAACTGGTAGGGAAGTGAATTTACAGAGGGGAGAGGATTAGCGATATAAGAATTAGGCTTTATAATAAAACATTATGAACTAGCAGCAAGCCTTTCTGTAAAAATGTTTGCTTGGGGCTCTTGTTTGTTATTTGGAAAAATTCTATTTAAATGCAGATTAGACATTTCACCTAGGAGTCCTCTTTGTTAGGAACCCTAGGAAGAAAAGTAGATGCAATTTTTTGTCTTCGTTTCTTCATGACAGTTACTTTACTTATCCTGTTATCCAAATTAAAAATGCATGCTGCCATTATATGAATTTTAGCATATTTTGACAATTACTTCACTTGGAGAGCATATTTAAATTAATCAGTGTGAACATACCATGTTTACTGGTTGGGGAAAACACACTAGCCAGATATTTGTTATCTTGTAATGGGCCACTCCTTCATGATACATGAATGTTCTGCCCCCTCTATTTTTGACCAAAAACCAAACAGTGAAAAAGGGAACATGCTTAAATCTTTCCCCTATATAAGAAGGCAATTAGTTGTAAGCTCTCTGTGTTCTATAGTTATAGTCACCTTTTTTAGATGCCATTTCATCTTCTTGCAAGGAACAGAAGGAGATTAAAGTAACTGTTGTAGTCAATGGTATAAAATCTGTGACAAGTGATCTGAAATGATCTCAATTCTCTTCACTTCATATAGACTCTGTAATACCTAAGGAGCTCTAGGCTAGAGAATCCTTGTCATGAATAGTATTTTTTCCCCTGCAATACAGATTTATATTTTACAACAATATCAATAAAATGCTGCTAAGGGAAATGGCCTGGTCTCTTCCCGCGGGTTTGTTATTTTTTTTGGCTTTTATCTGTCCTTCTGGCATCTTATCCCCAGCATCTACAATGACACTTGCTGATCTTGTCAAAACTGTGATAACATGATGTGCATCCCCAAACAAAAACTCAGTTAATCTCAGGCATCCCTGCTGAAAAGCATGCCAAGCTCAATACTGCAATGTCAAATTTTTCTTCTCACCTATTTTTACTTCCTTCCCGGGATGCTGTATGAGGTATTCACGTTGGTTGGTGACACAAGTCCCTGTATTGAATGGCATACATTTTCATTGGGATTCATGTACAGAAACACAAAAAATCACAATATATTTCAGACTCTGCAGTCTTGATCCACAATTTGTTAGAGAAGTTTTAAAAATACTTAAGACTATGTGATTCTTTATATAGATGCCAATCTGGACTGCAGTTTATACTAATATTAGAAGTTTTGTGACCAGTTTCTTGTGGTACAAAAAAGATTTGGCTGATTGCAATTGAGGGAAATATTTTATTCATTGCTGTGTCAGTGTTTGGTAATGTAATGTTTTAATTATTTAATATTTCTCCACCCTTAACCTTTACTTGTAAATAGGGAAATGTGTTCTTGTATACTTGAGTACAATAATTCTTCATAAGTAAATAGAAACAACCTTGGAACTTTTCTCACAAAAAAAAACAGCTAAACAACATTATACAGAATTTAGACTTGAGTGAGGACAGCCTAGACCAATTAGGTGCTCTTAGACTTGTAGTTATATTAAACTGAGATTGAAAATGAAATGCAGCATCCCCAGTACATGACCATTTCTAAATTGAAATAAAGAAAAAGATTAGGATCATTTTTTAATTAAGGATATAGTTATAGCTACTAAATTCATACTAAATACATTTTGGACACTTCTTGATTTTCTGTTCTGCTTCCTCTTTTAATGGAAAAGTCAACAGGATAACTACAAAAAATAAAACTGATCTATTGAAATGAGGAGGAATATTTGATTGGAGGATTTACAGGCATGTGTTGGACTTCATTTGTATTTGTATTTTTTATATCAGTCAGCACAAACTGAAACTCCATTTTGTTTTACTTAGCCATCTTAATGTTTTTTATATTTTGTTGTTTTGTATGAATGTGGTATGTGTGTGGTCAGGCAAGAAAGGAAATGGACACTAAAGATGCAAATGGCAAGAAAGAAAATAAAAATACACGTACAGAAAAATGGCTGAAGATACAGACAGATAACCCAAAAGAAAAAAATCACTCTTTAAATCCAAAGGTCATCTCTAACAACAAAAGTTGAGAAGAAAATAAGTCATCACAGATGTGCAGCTGACACCCCCAGTCTAATGAACAAAAACAGACATGCAACTGCTACTATAAAAGATGAGTTAGAGAGAAAAAACTTTGGTGAGACAACTACTGCAGAACAAGGCATCAGTATGCATCCAACAGACCCCTGGCCTCCTCTTCCTCGTGCTCAGCTTGGTTGGCCACCAAGCTGACTTAAGCACCTAAGGACTGGTAACATCCCAATATCTGCAGAATGGGGTTGTGTGTGTGTGTGTGTGTGTGTGTGTGTGTGTGCATGAATGTGTATATTAGTATGTGTCTATAAGTATAATGATTTAAGCATTAAGGATATAATGGCTTGCTACTTTGTGTTTTCAATAAACATGGCAGCATATTCCCTTATCTCCCTGAAAAAGATGGTGCTTGTCTTTCTTTATACACAGTACGCCTTGTGCGTACAACAATCGTATTGTTTTACACATTTAACTGAGTGTCTTGTGAGACTCAAAAGTGGGTTAGGGGTTTCACAACTACATTAGTTTTTAATGAGAACCATATAATTTAGATGGCAACATCTATGTTGTCCAATCAGTTCCTTTTATCAATTTCTGTTAGATAATAAGCATGGAAATTGAAGAAGCTAACTTTATGTTAAATATGTTGCAGGACTGGGCATAATGAGTGAATGGTAAATGAAGGGAAAAGAAAATATTTGGAAATAAGCAAATATGGAAATATGGCAACCTATCTTGTTAGGAGTGTAGGGTTGAACCAAGTCATGGCATTTCAGAGAGCATTAGATTGCTTTGGGGAAAAAAGCCTGAAATCATTTAATCACAGTTAATACAACTGTCGATCTATATTTTAACGTATACTTATCTTACAATTTATTTACACAATGAACTGGATTATGACAGGGATTCATACTCACTTTTAAGAGTCCGTTTAGCATTCCATTATTTGAATAAAACAGTAATAGTGTAATAGTAAAGTGGCTTTTTTTTTTTTAAGTTTTCAATAGACAAGGGTGTTTCCCCCTACTCTGCTATTTAGTTTTTTGATGAAGTCCCAAATCTGTTAGCAACATAGCTGTATTCTAGCAACATTTATAATGCAGTTCCCATTAGTCTGCAGGCCAGCAAAATGTCACCAGCTTTAAGCTTGTGTTTAATTTGACAAGAATTTCACAATAGGTTATTTCATGAATTAAAAATAAAGATTGCATTCAGGATGCTCATTATAAATTCGTGAGAGTTTTCATGCCTGGGTATATTCAAATTTTTTTGGACAAATGGCCTCCCTAATACTTCCTTAAAACTGAAGTTGGAAAATATATCTCCTTCAACAAAGTCCTGCAGAGAGCAGCAAATTGCTGACCAAAGAACCTAGCAGTCATGGCTGGATTCAGGCAGTCTCATTTTATCATTATAATGGGAGGGTGCAGCAGGGGGCAGTGAATGAACCACTGCAGGTCTGTTTACAAGAGTTGGGTGAGAACTCCTGAAAGATTTCTGGATTTGACCATGCACACACGCTCGTCCTTGTGTCCATTTTACAGTTCTTCCATTCAGGGAAGGAAGAGTTGGGTCATGCCTATCTGTCCCTGATAGCATCTATTCTTTGCATTTCAGGGCTCTAAAAATCCAATTTGTAATTTTGATTTGTTAGATAAGCTGAAAAATATGACACAGTAAGGGGAAGTGCATTTTGTGAAAGTAATAGGAAAACAGGGAGGTGTACAGTTGGTGGAATTTTGTTGGGTGTTTCAGAAGCAAGTGACAACACAGGAGAACTGAGTTACTTTTGGCAGGACACTTCAGGAAAATACAGACTTTGTATTCAGCCTAGGGGAATGATTAAGAGTCAGACAACCAGAATTAAATAGAACCCTTGGAGACATAAGGAAAGAATTTAAATTTTACGTGATGGGAGATTTGGATCCAGAGAAAAGAATGTAAAAAGAAATATGATAAGTTGAGAGCAGTGGGGGAGAGAGATCAGTTGGAAGGTGGAAGGGCAAAGTTACAGTAGTCTTGTGGGGAAAGTTGTGATGTTGAGTGATTGTTTCTTTCCTTGATCAAGAAAATGTTACTATATCCTTCTTCAGTGAAGGCAGTTAGTTACCTTGCAGGACAGTCAGGCACTGATGGTTGGAAAAGCAACTGGAATATTTCAGATTACAGAACATTGCCAAAACTGGAAGATATTTCTCTCTCATTCTCTAATGGAGAAGTGGGGAGGTCAATAACATATGACTGTTGAGCCCAAATCTTTGTAACTAATGAACTGCAGCATTATGCAAGGTATGCAGTACATTTTTTTTCCACTTGTAACTTTGAATTGAGTTTGGTTTTATCCCTCTCATTTTCTCTCTAACCAAATGTATGCCTGTATGTATCATCATCAACTTACCATCATCCACATGCCCTTTCTCAAAACTCTCTCTTTTCCTCTCCTCATAATGCTTTTGAAATAGAAGGCACTGTATAAGATAAGTTCATGCTTCCTTCCCTGTTATTCCCTTCTCACACTTACATTTTCTCTTTTCCTTTGGTACAGTAGCTTTCACCAGCATTTCTGAACTGTTGCTTTAGATCAGGGTTGTCAAACTCATCCATCCATTGAGGCTGGGCTAGTGCAGGCTTCATATACATCACATGCCCTAGACCTGCCCTTTGTGGTGCTTGCAGTGAGTGCACCAGCTCCAGCCCTGCAGCTGCATGCAGCATCTGTGTGGCGCACAGCATGTGGGGCCAGTTTGGAGAGCACTCTCCATGTGGCACCTTCATCAGACAGCCTGGGTGCTGGACTTGGCATGTAGGGCTCAGCTTTAGGCCTGATCCAGACTGGCCCCAGATCCAATGTTCAGGGCTATGCCAGCACAGGTACCACATGCAGTGTGTACTTGGACCAGCCTCACATACTACGCTAAGCCTGCAGTGTCTCCAGCCAACATGGCCCAAGAGCCCTGGAACCTGTCCAGGACACAAGATGCATGGAGCGGCCACACCAAACCAACTCTGCATGCTGGATCTGACCCACATGACCAGTCTGTGTACTTGATCCAAATAGGCTCTGAATTGAGCGTGCAGGGCCAAATTAACATAGGTGCCATATGCAGCATACACTCCAGACTGGTCACTCTCACTGGTTGCAGCCCCTCTTGCTATGTGCAGCCTATACCATGTGGCTCTGCAGACATACAGTGCATAGGACTAGGGCTAGCATACGCTCCATGTAATATGCTGGTCCAGGACCCACAGGAAGCACTGCAGGCCAGATGATAGGGCTTCATGGGTGAGATCTGGCCTATGGGCTATATCTTTGTACAGCTGAATTACATGATTAGAGTTAGATCTTTTTCCCTCCTCCCTCTTATCTAGAGTTCCTTAGGTCTATGTACATGTTCCCTATTGTGGCCATAATGATTGGAGTTATATATGCAGTCAGTCAGTGTGTGCGTAATTGCCAAGCCATGTGATAGAATCCTCAGTGGCCATGTGCACCTGTAGTCCACCACTAAATTTTGCCAGCAGACAGTCATTGACAATATGTGACATGGTGTGTGTTTTGCCATAGCTACAGTCTGCATTGTCATGAAGACCCCAAAAGCAGAGGTTGGCTGCACACCAACCTTACTCTGTCTGAACCTATTCAGCAAGGCCCACTGTTGGCATGGCAGGTTGAAGCCAGGTGGGCAGACTGTAGGATCTGTGATAAGGAACTTGTTTGGTGGTAATGTTGACCCATTCCTCACACCAAAGGGCCACCACTGTGCAGCCCTGATGGGGCAGTTTGGACCACAGTGGGTGTCGTGATGATAGATGTGCAGCAGGTGGATTTAACACTGATGTACAGCCTCAGGCTTGGATTAGCATAGATCAGGGGTAGGCAATGTTTTCTGGCTGGAGTGCCAAAAAACTCACAATGTCTTCCTTGTAAGGTGCTGGAGTGCTGGTACGCCACAGAAACAAAATTGGCGTGGAGGGGGTACGTGGCAGGATGCAATGCATATTTTATACAATTAATAATCATTAATATTGCTTTTGTGAGGTTTTTTAGAGTAAATAGTGAGCTGGTGTCAGGCAGGGAGTGGGGGCTGCCCCAGGGCTCTGCTACTCGGGCCACAGCAAGGGGCCCAGCAGCACCAGAGGTGGGGATCAACCAGCCTGCATAGCTCTGTGGGGATGGAGCACAGCCACCCTGTCCATGAAGGGATGCTGCCTGGCTGGGCCAAGACGGTAGGCTCAGGAAGCTCCCTGCTTGTGTCAGATGGGTACAGTGTGAGTGGGAGTGCCTGCCCCAGCTCTGGCCCCTTGAGGAGAGCTGTGGGTGGGCAAGGCTGGGACGCAGGCTGGCTGAGGCAGCCACAGTGGCTGTTTCTAGGCTCCAAGGGGCTCCTGCAGCCAGGCCCCTGCACTGGGGACAGCTCTGCCCTGCCTGCACTGTGCCCAGCGTGCAGGGAGGCCGACCCCAGAGAGGGAAACCCAGCATCCTGCCCCAGTCAGCCAGCATCCCCACATGTGCAGGGTGGCTGTGGCTCATGCCTGTGGATCTGTCCAGGATGGGCCATACCCCACCATGGGTGCCACTGGGCACCCCTGCCTGCCTGCACACCATAGCTCAAGCCTGCAGAGCCCCGGGGCCGCCCCCACTTCCTGCCCAGCCCCTGCCTTCCTAAGAGCCTGACTGAGCTGGCTTGCTCACAGCGCCTCCCCCCACGCTGCCCTGACTTTGTCCCGACCACCTGGCCCCAGCACTCAGCACCTCAGTGCTGCCCTGGGTGGGACAGGGTGTCTGCCTGCCTGGGCAGCTCCCTCCAGGGGCCAGATGGGCTGGAGGGTGCAGCCTGGGAACAAGTGGCGGGGCCACTAGAACACAGACAGAGCCCCTGCCTGCGTTCTTCTGGTTCCGCCCCAGTGCCTGCTGCGGTGTTGGGACTTGTGGCTGCACAGACTGGAGCAGCAACTTAAAAAAAATAAAATAAAGAATTTATTTGTGTGCCTCCTGGCATACCAGGAAAAATATCTCCACATGCCACTAATGGCATGCATGCCAGGGGTTGCCGACCCCTGGCATAGATCTTCTCCTGTAGCTTTCTAGTTGCAACTTCCCATTGAATATGAGAGGGAACAATGTTGCTCAGGACTGGGAGCCAATGTAGAAGAGTTGGTCGAAGAGTTCCCGAGATGATGCACATCATTGAATGTAGCTGCACATCAGAAAATTTAGTGTGCAGTTCCAGACTTGTGTGCAGTACTCTGCCACAGAATATGAGATGGCAAGAGCTGACATCCTTAGGGTTGAGGCTCTTGTGCCCTGTGATGACTCACCCAGCTTGCCTATGAGGTTGTGGCATGTCTTAACTTTCATTGCTATCTATTTCAAGTGTTCATGGTTACTCAATGTCTGGTTTAGCATCATGCCCAGGTAGACAGGTTATGCTTCATGCCTCAGTCTCTGACCATTCATGTAGATATTCAGCTCCTGGCTCTCATTGGCATTGAGTATGTGAAAATGCTGGAAATCATCTTACTGATGCTTGGCTGGAGGTACCTAGTAGTTAGCTAGCTTTGCAATATCACTGTTCAGAATATGTTCTAGCTCAGAAA
>NW_017729029.1:22792877-22830074 GCF_001723915.1 Gavialis gangeticus | reverse complement strand
TTTGCAACAGTTCATGTTATGTGGATTAGGCTCAGAGAAAAAGTCTGGTCCTGGAATCAGGGGTGTGCATCAGTACCTAAGGAAACACTTGTTCACCAGAGTTCCCCAAGGGATGACCAAGTCCAGTCGTCACAAACTCCTCCAAGACTGTGTTAGGCTGGACCTAAGGAACTTTATTCTCAGACTTTATTGTCTGAGTTCCCAAGGCCTAGAATAGACTTCCTCCAGAGGTGGTGCATGCACCTACTCTGGACTCCTTTAAGAAGCGTTTGGATGCTTATCTTGCTGGGATCCTTTGACCCTAGCTGACTTTCTGCCCTTCGGGCAAGGAGCTGGACTTAATGATCTCCCAAGGCCCCTTCCAGCCCTAATGTCTATGAAATCCACAGCAGATATTGTCAGCATAAATGAATTTATGTGATTGGGTTTATGGCAGGTCATTTGTGTAGAGGTTGTACAAGGTTGGAGGAAGCAATGATCCCTGAGGCATTCCATTGCTCTGTCTTTTCCAAGTACTTGTTTTCTCACTCACGTGCATCCTGAACCATCTATTGTGAAGCAGCAGTTTGACATAGTCAGTCACTGATGCAGGTAGGATTCATGCTATTTTTACAAGCAGAGCAGTGTGTCAAACAGTATCGTACACTGCTGTGACATCAAGCAAAACAGCACCTGTCTTGAGATTCCTTTGAAACATTTTTGTCAATGTTGTTAGTGCAAGTGCTTGGTCACACATACTTTGACCTTGTCAGAAATCAGCTTGATCAATACTTGGGATGTTCTCCATCTCTGGGAGTATGCAGAGTAGAATCAGGTGCTCTAAGACTTAAAAACAGACAGAGGGCAGTGATATCAGACAGTAGTTTGACACCTGGTTTAGATCTTTTCCCAGTTTTGGAAGGCTCATGACTTTTGACATGTGCCAGATCTTTAGCAGCTTTCCCTTGCATTTGACCCTTTGTAAAGGATTGAAGCAACCAGTAATGAGTATGTGGAATGAGTTGCTTCAGGAACTCAGGGGAGATGTTGTCATAACCTGTAGCTGTTGAAAAGTTTCTTAAGTTCAAGAGCTGTGAAAGGTTCTGGGTAAGTTCCGGTCTGATGCATCTGACAGAAAGTTCTCCCTTCTTTTTTGGAGGCAGCTTTTCACTCCCTTTCCCAGAAGTTCTCTTGTTACCTGAAATAGGTGGCTGGCTACTTGTCTGGGTGCCATGAGAGGGTGACTCAGTGTTGATGGTTGATGAGCTGCTCCAAGATGATGAAGTAGACCCCAGAATTTCTGGCTGGAATGGGTGAAGACCAGTTTCTCAATCATTTCCTTCTATCTGGCTCAGTGAGCTGCTTCCAATTATTTAATCAAGTGATTGGCCACATCTGGGTCACCAAATGACTCAGACAGCTTTAGCAATGCAGCACACTCAGGGTTGAAGCTAGGAGTATAGACTGGGTGGCAGCCATGTGGAGTGGCCCCACAAGCTGCTTTATAAATGGTGACACAAAGATGTCTATAAGCCTCCACCAGAATGTTCCAGTTGGCAGTGGATCAACATTCACATTGTGCCAACTGCCAGTACCTGGTCCACACAAGGGAAACTAATGATCCTCCTAGTGAACCGAATTCTAAGAACTTGCCAAGCAATCCTGGTGTTACTGCCACTGACCACCCAGACATTATGCAGTCCCATGGCTTTCATGCCATTGGGCCTGCACTCCAAATTTTCCAACTTAACGTTGAGGATCTGTCAGCTGCCAAGTGAAGCCTAATCAGTGTTCTTGCTCACCAATATGTGGTCAACATTGTATGTCTACAGGAGACGCACATCCCATCTGCTGAAGTCAGATGTTACAAAATTGGACTATTTCACTTGCTGTCTTATGCCCTACATCTGAAGCATGACCGAGCCACATATGTCCAGTCTGACATCACAGACACAGTCCAGCTGATGTCCACCAATCTCTGTGATGCCATCCAGATTGGTGGTTTTTGGGTTGCAACTGTCTTCAAGTCTCCCAAAGTCAACTGGGACCAACAAGTTCTACCAACTCTACCCCATCCAGCCTTCTACATTGCAGTCTTTAACAGTCACCACATGGACTGGGGCTATACAGACACAGATGCCAGTGTTGAACAACTTGCAAACTGGGCCTCATAAAATGATCTTGTTTTGATTCATGACCCCAAATAGCATGGCATGTTCTACTCTTCTGGATGGAACCATGGCTACTCTCCTGACTTGTGCTAGATCAGTTCAGCACATGGTCACCCACAGCCAACATCTTGCCAAGTCCTAGATGACTTCCCTCAGTGAGCATAGGCCATCCCTGGTTGACATTGGACTCCAACTCCTGATCATCCAAAGCTCTAAGAAGAAATAGTGGAACTTCCATAAGGCTAGTTGGTGGAAGTATAGCAAGGCATTGGAACAAAGCACACATGCAGTAAGCAAACCCCAGCCTACACTTCCATGTGTAGATGAAATGTGGGGCATGTGTGCATGGTACTTTAAAGTGGGTTAAATGATTTTTCACCGCTTTAATGGTGTCAGTGTTTGCACACATCAGCGGCATATTGTGCATTAATTATAGCCGCTGGAGCACATTCGATGGCTTAACGTGCCTTAAATGACTTGGGGTGCAGCAAACTAAAACTCCTCTGAGGAGTTTTAGTTTGCTGCCCCTCCCCTACAGCCACAGAGCCCACAGATTGGGCCAGGCTTGGTGCAGCTCAGGGGCTGTGCAGGAAGCCCTGCAGGCAGCCTGGCAGCAGCCAGGGAAGGCAGGCTCTGCCCAAGAAAAGCAGTGAGACTGATCTTTTTTTATCTCCCCCTGGAGCCTGCCTGCCTGCCTGAGCTGTGCAGGGGCCTGGTGCTTTCCTCTGTGGCTGTGGTGCCCCCAGGGACTGCCCAAGCCAGTTGCCTGCAGATGGGGTGCCTGCAGGCCTGGGGGGCTGCCGCTGCCACAGAGGGAAGCACCAACCCCCCCACAGCCCAGGGACCGCTCCGCCTCTTGGCAGCTTGCCATCCCCTCCCCACTGCCAAGTAAATCAGGTAAGTGCGAGCGGGTATGTGCGCGACATGGAGATTTAAAGGGCCCTAAATCGAAGCAGCATTTTTAAAAACCCACCACTTCAATTTAGGGCCCCCGTTTCATCTACAAATGCCCATAGTTTGTATGTGAGAGCAAGCTCATACCTTCCTGGGGAGAGCATGTGTAAGTGCTTCCAGGATAGTCTGAGGGAACCTAAGGGTGTGGAGACATTGCAGTCAGAGCAATGATTAAATCTCATGCAGACATACTGAAGCTGGTTTTAAATAAATTAGAACAGGTTTAATGAATTTAAATGAATTAGCTCCAGTAGTAGCTCTTTTCACAGGTTGTGGGCAAACATGTACTGAACTGGTCCAGCATGTGCGTGTGCACGCACGCACACACAGACACACACACATACACACACACTCAACCAGTCCGTGCTTACTTCTATGACACTTAGGTCAGATTGTTAGCAATACCCAAGTTATCTATGTTTATGCAAGCTCCAGGTGTGTTGCCACCAAAAACTGCAGCTAAACTCTGGGTTTCAATGGATCTTCATCTCTGGCCATTACCTCCCCTAGACTGCTTTTAGACCAGGACCTAGCTACTAATCATGACTAGTTCAGCAGGATCTAAACTCTTGGGTGCAGACAGATGTGCAGCTTCCAGTTGTAATTTATAACAGTTTTTGCAAAGTGTTCTGAGTTACAACATTACCCCAGACTAAAAAGAAGTTTGCTATTGGTTCCAAGGGGGAGGGGAGTCTAGCTGCCAGCTGGGAGCCTGCAGCCAGCTTCCCATAGCAATGGTTCAGGCTTTCTGCCAGTGCTTGCTCTTTTCAGAATGGGAGAGGGGAAATGCAGCGGTGGGGGGAGTTCATTCTTAGGGCTCCCCAGCCTGGTGCTGAAGGGTGGGGTGGGTTAATTGGAGCCCCTCCAAATTTGGGGGGCTCCAATACACCCACCCCACCCTCCAGGGGGGCTGAAAGGCCCCCAGACTGAATTCCCTTTGCTCCCTTCCCCCCTCCCATTCTGAAAACAATGACAGACTGGGAGCTCTGCATCTGCAAAAGATTACAGAAGATGCAAAACATTAAAAATGTCTTTATCTGATACCTCATGCAATGAGGGGTCAGATTTTCACCCAATTAGACATTTTTAAAGCTGTTTGTAGCCATGCACTTGCGTTTGGTCACAGTTATAAACTGCTTTCTGAGGTCAGATTGGGCAAAAACACCTCAGGCAAGTCTAGCTTGTAAACCTTGCAGCATTCTTCCTTTCTCTCTATATGTCACTTGCCAGTCTATCACCACTATTCACTACCACACGTGGGAAACTTCTTTGTCACCTCACTCAAATCCCTTTTCCTTTCCATGACTTGTGCTTTTATCAGGTTCATTTTGTTAGGTGTTTGGGTTTTTTAAGGATTTTTTTTAGTTTTTCCTTTTCTCAGTTTTGGGAAAATGGTGCCCTTACCAGCATTGAGCTGAGGAGCCCCTTTTCACAGCTATAAATCTGGCTGCTCTTTTAAAGGGGGATGTTCCTTATTCAGCCCCTGGCTTCAACTTGCCTGTTTACTTTTTTAACCTCTTTACAGCCTCTTCTGATTCAGTTCTCGGCATCAGACAGACAGCATAAAACTGAACAGGGAAACTGAGTCAGATAGGGAAAAAAAACATTGTATTTCCAGTTTGCAATATCTCATAGAAATTCAGTTGGCTACATCTGTGTGCTAACTCTGAGATCCACAAATATTTTAAGAGCCACATATGTAGATTGATTATGGTTAAAAAAGAAATCTGATGAAGATTTGTACAAGAAATTGGGCATCTATTTCTAAAAAAAATACCTTACCAGGGAGATACTTCCATCTATATTCTAACCTGGTTCACAAATGGAAAAAAAGACTGGGTCCAAACAAGTTCATTAAAATTGGAGGTTTTATGAGAAATTGGGATATTGGTTTACTAACTAGAACTTTATTAAGTCATTGACTTTAATTAAATTAAGGTTGGTAATATCTTTGGAAATATATCAAAGCTTAATACAATATCAAGTTGTCTTACTCATTTATTCTTCTAGTCTGCTCTTTCAAAATGAGCTTTTTATTAAAATAATTAACTCTTAATGGTGTGGTATTATTGAAGAAGGGAATGATGTTTCTGAACAAATGTATAGGTTTAATAAAGACTGTGAAAAGCGGGTTGTTAGTATGTCAATTACAAATAGACAAAAGCTCAGAATCAATGAATGCCCTTGACTGTAGCAGTGCTTGAAGCTTTCTTTACTTTATATCAGATGTCTTTATATGAAATCTAAATGGCACTGTCATTCTTAGCCATGGCAGCAGGCCCTGAAAAATATATGTTCTCAAAAATAAGTTAAATACCCGTTCAGCAAATAGAAAAAAATGATTATAGAGTAACAATGAGTTCTCCCCTAAATATTGAACCTTGAGAGAAAGACATTTTCTAGAGCAGTACAACCTGAGAGAGAAAATATACATATAGAACTTTTACCACATTCTAAAATTTACACACAACATATTTGAGCTTCCATGTCACTTTGCACCATCATCAAGGGCAATCAAACCAGAATAAGGTAATTTAGCAGTGGGGAAATCCAGAAAGAAACTTTGCTGTATACCAATTACACTACAATACAGTGTCCACAGTATGGAACTTCCCCAGGTTTTCACATGATTATTGTTGCATTTGGATATTATTAATTTGGTAGAAAATCTATTGAAGATGAAATATTACAGTTTGATTTCTAGAGCTCAGTGATATGTGGGTGCTATTTTGGATGTAAACATTGGAGTGTGTAGGTTTTTGTGTGTGATGGTGTGTGTGTTGTGAGGACAGGTGCAGTCAATTTTTTTGTTTTTCTGATCTCTATATTACCATATGCAACATCAATGGTTTTATCCTCACAGCAGGATAGTGTTACTAATGGAAGTGAAGAAGAGATATTAAATAAACTTCCCAACTTAAAATCTGGGGTATCTGTAGAAGTCTGTCCATTACCTTAAATAGCATACTTTATTCTATTTGCAATTTTACTGACTTTGCTACAGTACAATCAAAATCAGGGTTTCAAGCTATCAGTTGTAATCAATCACTTAAAATCAAACTCTGAGTATTTTAACTTAACTGTATTGTAGATAGAGCTGATAGAGTCACTTAGACTAAAGTTTGGCCAATACTTCCCATTATAACAATCAGTTTTTGGTTTGTTAAACTTTAACTGTTGTGGGTGAATCATTCCATGATGTTTGTCTGCCTCAGGCTCAGTTTTGGCCAAAAATTTTGTGTTTCTTATTTTCTGAGTGTCTTAAATCAGTTTGAAGAACTGCTGAACTCTAGTAATTTTAACTGTTGTTGACTGAAGTTGAGCTTTGAGCATATAATGCATTATTGAAATGCTAAGGTTTCTGGCAAATCCAGTCTTGGGTGTCTCAAGTTGTGTGCCCTAAATTAATGGATACTTAAGAGCTTAACATTGACTTTTCTGTACCTCTGTTCCCCAGATGTAAAGTGGAAATAAAACCACATAAATCTCAAAAGGGTAATTTAAAGATAAAGCCATTAATATTCAGGACACACTCAGATATTATGACAACAGCATCATAAAAATGTACATGTGAAAATGCATAGCTCCATATTCATTTCAAGGTTTGAGAGTACTAGTTGTGGCAGAAAAATACTGAACAGAAAGAAATATTAAATAAACCCATTCATTGAATGCTGAAGATGTTCTGTTGTGGGAAAACAGTAAGCAATCATGCATTTAAATATTGTATCATAATACTTATGAACAAGGAAGTTGACTTGGGGTTACAAAGTAATTGGTTGTACTTCAATTGCAAAGAAAAATGCAACTTGACAAAAAAAAAGAAGGTGAATGTTGAAGTGCTAAATGAAACAAACTAGAAGGTTTCATTGAAGGTTGCAAAGAAAACCTTAGTTCTGGTATTTTCTGGCTTTGTGGAGCTTGACTGCAATTTTATTTATTTATTTTTATGTAGCCCTTTTGGTTGCAATAGCATATACTAAGAAGTTCTACAGAGAATAGAATCCTTTTCAGTTTCACGATGTTCTTAATAGACAGTAAAAAGTAGGGATTAAAACTTATATGTATCCAAAAAAATATAGTGCAACGTCAAAGTGACTGTTTCATGCTTTGGATACCATGTTGAACATTCTTTTTTTTCTGTATTTGAAAACAGAAAAATGTACTGACAGTCAGTTAAATATACTTGAGTATTTATGTAAATAGCATCTGACCACCCCTTACTATCTTGATTAAAGGAGCTAACCAGAGTCAGAAATGAACTCTAAAAGTTTAGAATATCCCACATAGATACAAGTCATCGTCTCTTTGTACAGACATATTGAGGGCTCCATAAGTCCGAAGCTGTAATATTTCCTCACAAAATGCCACAAGAAGAGACCAAAATAATGGCCTTAAACTGTGTGCAAAAGAAGTGTTTTTTTTAAGTAGCGTCAATAGCTTGTGGTTCTGAGGAATTGCCTGTGTCTAGAACCAAGAAGAATTTCTGGCTCTTCCATATAACCTTGGAGTAGGAGGAGGAATTCCTTGCACTAGTTCAGGGGTGCCAAACCCATCCCACTCCTACAGAGCACATGAGCAGCATGGGGCTGGTTTGTGGCTTATATCTGGCACATGGGATTGATCTGCATTTCCAATCTAATGTGAAGCCAACACATAGAGCCAGTCTGTGTGCCTGATCCACTGGCACAATCTGGCACATGGGGTTGGTTTGTGGGCACAGTCTGGCCAACAGGCCCACAGATCAACCCCATTTGCTCAAGACTAGCCCTGTGCACCCAATCTTGCCTACACACTGGCCCTGGCTAAATCCAACTGTAGACAAATCTAACACACAAGCCTTGTCATCTGGTTCACAGGGCTTCAAAATTTAGGGGTGGGGGAGTAGTGATAGCATTTATGTAGATTACCTACAGCTGCAGCAATTAATGCTGTCACTGCTCCTCCAGCCCCAAATTTCCAGGCCTGTAGGAAGCACAGGGATGAATAACATAGCTCTATGTTATGGATGTGACCCTGTAGCAACCCCCCCAGGTTTTTCTTTCTTTTTTTACTTAGAAATATGACATCCCCTTTTTCCCATCATTCCTGCCTTTTTCTCTCCCCTACTCTATTATAAGTTAAGTTAAAACCCTGTGTACATAAGCCCCCTTTTATCGTAACCATGAGCTATTGTAATAGAGTTTTGCTGTGTGCGTTGGATTACTGTAATGTATTACACTGCACGGTTATTGTGTCTTAAGTGTCTCTCTGTTAACCTTTTATGATTTAGGCCTGCAATGTGGGTTGGCATGAGTTATGTCAAGTATCCAGTTTTGTGTGTCAGGTTCCCATCTTGGTCCCATCTTGTCCCCATGCCCTGTTGTGTAAGTATGTTGCAATTATGACTCACGTTTAAGTCTGTAACCTCTCCCATGTAAATTGGTTTACCTTGAATGCCTGAAACAATAGCATGAATGGATAAGTGAAACACAATGACAGCCGGAGCCCCTACTAAATCACCCCACCATCAAAACCAATACCTGGACCAATGACCCAGCCCTTGGAACCATCCTCAACATTCAAGAAACAAAAGATGAGGCACCCCACCATAGTGCCAAGGGTGAATATGCTCAGAAAGAACACGTGGAACACTCTGGAACAGGACTGACATTGCCTGGACATGCTCTCCCCATAGAAGATTAGAGGTAGTCTGCCCCATAAAAAGGGGGAGTGAAGACTGACTCCTTGGGATGCCCTCTCCATCTGGACAAGTACCATGCCACACCACCTATCCACCCAGAAGCCCTGCCGGTGACCCCCACCTCTGGACAACATTTTGCTGAAGAAGACCCTAACTGGCCATCAAGGATCAACTCACAGCCCAGGATACATAGCTATCACCCCCACCCTCTCTTCAACCAAGGACTTGGACTCTTTTCCTCTTCCCTACCTGGACTTCAGCCCTTCCACTGAGTCTCTTTCTCCTGCTTACATTATGTGAGTGTGTCTGGGATTGCTTGTGTGAGTGTGTGTAGGAACCAAGCTGTACAGTACAGTTGTCATTTAATAAAATTGTTATTTGGACCCTTGAGTTGGGTTTTGCTTTACTACGGTTCCGGCCCTGCCTCAATCTCTGCTCCTCACCCCTCTAACTTCTGTCTCATTTCTCCCTCTCCTGCTTCTGGCTCACAGCCACCTCCAACACCTGTCCCATGCTCCTGCGGCTCCAGCCATCCTGAGATCTTCTCCGCCTGCAAACCCCTGTTTCTTTGCTATTGCCTCAGCTCCACTACCTTTTCCCCTGATCTCTGCCACTTTCTCTTTAGTTACCAAGCACCCCAAGCATAGGTACCACAGGCACCAACATACACACACACACTGTCACCTGTGTCATTGTTTAATCTGTGTGTATATGTGTATGTATATGTATATTGTATATGATTTCATGACATTATCATTAGAGCACATATGTGCTTGAATTGGTGATAGGTATGCATGTGCCTAGGCTGGTAATTTTGGATGTGTGTGTGCCTGAGTTGTGGGGGGGTGTATGCACCTAGTGTGTGTATGCACCTAATTGATTTGTGTGTGTGTATATGTGCAATTGTGTCAAACCCTCTTGTCTAACAGTGCAGTTTTGAGATCCTGAGAGTTGTCCTGGCCCCACAGGGCAACAACTCCTAGCCAAAGACTGAGTACCACCATTCTAGCTGTGGAGGATGGCAGGTCTGGTCCATAATTATACAAGTGATTGCAGGTTTTATACCAAATCTCTACCATCTATATTACAATTACTATTGTATCATGTACACTATAATACAGGAAACTTTCCAATTGTACTGTATAATGGAGTTGTAATAGCAAAAACAATTGAAAACCTTTCCATTACAGTAGTACATAATAGCATATAATAAATGCTAGTGTACCCTGCTAGTTCCTGGGACTCAAATAATTTATATACTCCTAGAAAACATGATTAAGATCTTGGAGCAGTTGGGCTTCTAGAAATGTCTTAATCATGCTTATAGAAACTGTAATTACAGTAAGTACCTTGTGAGTGAAAAAATACAGTGTGAAGTTGCATTACATAGTTTTAAGGTGAAGCCCTTTGTTACCTGTCTCTATTGATTAAGAGTTTAAGCCTCAGTGGATCAATAACATTTCTGAAAAGCTTTGAATATTACTATCAAACCTTTCACTATGTTAAACTGTCCCTGCATGCATTCTGCTTCCTGCAATATGTAAATGAGACATCTCTGAATTCTTAATGATTATTGCTGCCTCAAGGCAGCAGGGAGGGGGGATGGAAAGATCTAGGATTATAAAAAAGAAATGGAATCAATGTCAATAAGCCTTCACATATTGGGCAATACACTATTTTGGATTCCCCCCCACAATTTTTTTTTATTTCCTAGTGTTTAATTTCCTTTTCTACAGAGGTACTCTAGTCATTACCTTTTCGTCTTCCAAATGTCAAACAGCCCAGTTGGTGGGAGGCTTCTACCCAGGCATGATACATTATTCTCTGTCAGAATCCAAATCTGCCTTTTCAAGTCTGATCATTGTTGATGAATATATTCTGGTAACATGAACTTGAATGGAAGCAATGGGCTATAATGAATTAACTCTGAGCATATTAATGACATTTTTAGGAGAAGATGGATGAATTAAGGAATAAATAAGTGGACAGGCTCAATAACAGGCAGGTGAACACTTAATAAGGAATAGATGGGCAGTTTTCTACTTAGGCTCTTTTATATTAAATGTTTAATTAAATGTTACAGAAAGATTTTAAAGGAACCATTTGGCAAATTGTCAGAACAGATGTAAACTCTTTTTTCCCTTCCCACTCCCTTAAAAAATGATGGTCAATTTAATTCCATTGAAGTCTAAAGGATGGCTCAGTAACAGAAATATAAGTTCACCCTCTCTACACCCAGGTGTTGTGTGCCAAGCACAGTAAAAGCTTTCTGTGTTCCAGTGCCAGAGTAGCACTTAACCCTGACTTGTCCTTTCTGCAGGGTTTATATAAACTGGATCAGCAATTTCTGGCAAAATATAGAGATGAATTTAGGAGGTAGATTTTCATTTCTGAATGGAACCATTCTAAACTTATTTTACTTGGTTTATAAATATGTAAATAATGTGTTCCCACTAAGTCCCACTAAGACAATTTGAGAGACAGATTTTCAAAATATCTGTGTGTTGAGTTCTCTTGTTAGAGTGAGAAGTGGGACTTTATTTTGAAGACTGAGTAAGAGTTTTGGTGGACACAATTTTGGATTTGCAAGCCTAAATTCCACATTTGCCTAAATCTTTTTTTCTGCAAGATAACCCAGAGAAGTCTGTGGCAGATTAGGGAACCAAACTTAGATCTCCCAATTTTCAGGCTAATACCCTTAACTACTGGACAGTCCTTCCTTTCCCATTATTTATGGTTTCATTCACAAGCTAGAAGAAAAGGAAATTTCAAGCAACCTAATCAGGCCATTAAGTTGACTTTTTCAGATTAGAATTCAGGAGTTTAGCTGCAATAACTCTTGATTTTATGGGAGCTGAGAACAGTATATTAATGACCACATCCCTGCATAACAGACATAGTCAACAGAGAACAACTATCAAATACAATTGAAAAATGGTTGGTTGAGGCACATAGTACAAAAGCAGGGAAAAGAAGTGGTACATTGTTTCACTGGCTGAATGCTGATTACCAGGCATTATTTGGTGAGATTTTTTTCTGGATAGGTAGGTAATATGATATTTTATTCTATTTTAAAAAGCATACTTTAGAAGGTAATTGAGTTTATGTGGATATGTTGTTTTGCAGGGAGAGAGGAGGGGTGAGTAGTGTGGAGAACTTGCTGTTTTGAAGCAATACATTTTACTTCCTTGAGAATGTTGTCCTTAATGTTCATTTTTCATTTCTATAGTTTGGTATAAGTGCTTGCAATCATTTCTGTTTAAAGACAGATACTCATTTTAAACTACAAAGGGTAAAATTCACATGTATGTCAATGGCCAGTATTATTTAAAAGCAATTTAAGTAGCAAGGGCCTTGTGGGTCATAATGCTCACATTGCTGCCTTCTGCTATTGTTTTGACACCCAATATATATCAAAGGAAAGTAGCAAACCAGAAAAACAATACATTTATTATTCAATAATATTTGACTTCTCTTGCTTAGCTTTAGAATTGAGAGATATATAGGTATTGATCATCATTTAGGCCTAAGTGATTCATAGTTTGTGCCAGTTTCCCAGGAGCTAATAGTTACAATTTTTTATCACTGAGTTGAAAAAAGTACACATGCTATATTGGCAATAGGCTCACCCTGGTTTAAATGAGTTAGTTTTCATATTATTTTCCTCAAACCTACTTTGTAGCTATTAAGATATTGTTAAAGCAAGCTGGAACACTATGTTATATTTTGTTTAAAATAAGCTAGGTGAGAATGAAAACTAAATAAAATGGCCTTTGTAAGAAGATGTAGCTTCTAGGAAGGTTGTACAACAGTAGGGTGATCATGTATCCTGATTTGGCCAAAGTCCCGGATTTCATAGGCTTGTTGGTGAAAATTTCAACAAAAGTCCCAGAATTGCCACCTAAGCTGAGGCAAAGGCAGGCAGGAGCATGGGGTATAGTCCAGCGCGGAAGCAGAGTGGCATAGTGTGCCAGGCAGATGGGTGGGCAGGCTGGGCGAACTAGAGGCCCAGCCTGCCCCCTGCCTCTAGTTAATGTTCAAGAGAGGCCAGGACAACCATGTGCAAGTAGCGTGGCACCCCCTCCAGTCCACCTGCCTTGCTCCCACACAGCAGCAGCAGTGCCTTCCCACCCTTCTGTCCAGTGCACCATGTCACTCCATCTCCCCACCAGACTGTGCCCCGCACCCCTGCCCAGCTGCCTCTGCCTGCAGCAGCATCCCGGACATGGGGCATGCTCCCTCTTCACTTGAAACACAGTGTCCTGGATTTCCTTAAAAATAATCTGGTCACCATATACAACAGAGAAAAGACGGAAGTTTCAGCATATATTCATTAGTATCTTGCAGACACAAACACCCAGTGCTATTACTCATTATTAATTTGAAGAGACCTGTCTAGCATGACCTGTACAGAAAGAGATCCTTAAATCAAAGAAAAGACCCAGTGCAACAACTGTTCACACAAGGTGATTATTAAAAATTAGGACACACTAACAAGGTGCCAACAATTGCCTTGCCTGTAAGCAGTTGAAAGTAAATACTGCCACAGTAGGTGATTTTGTACTTTTTGAAGTTTCACCCATATGTATATGAATGAAGGAAACTTGAAAGTGTCATCCCTCTCTAATGCATGTTCTGAATGTGGCACCAAACCATTGTACAGAGCTACTGTATGTGTGCAGACCCACACTTCTTCACTGTTGTGTCTGATTGAAGCACAATGGAATCTGAATTATACTGTTTTAAATTATCACCCATTTGTGGTAATTTTCTTCATCAAAGAAGATAAAAATGACTGCAATTCAAAACATTTTACCTCAAATTGATGTGAAAATTGTAGCACTCATATTATTTCCATTTGTCAGTTTGGCTAGACCTCTTTTTTTACATTAAATTGGTGCTTCAGGAAACATTTCACTCTACATTTAGGTTTTTCTGTGGTGCTGCTATCTTAATAATGAAAATATACACCATGAATTTGATTCTCATATTCTCGATAGGCAAGTCTCTCTCTAAAAATATTTTTTTAATTATCATAAATGTTTCTTTGCACAAATGTCTTACAGTATATCTAGAAAATAGTAATGTATCTGTAAGGGGCTGTTTATATTAAAAAGCAATTTAAACTCTTTGTTAAGCTTGTAGTGGGGGCTTTTCATATGCATGGTGGTCAGATAAATGTTTAAGACAAATGCGTTGCAGAGAGGAATTTTAGAGTTCTAGCCTGATTTAGTTAAAGCTCAGATTATAGTGATTTTCATCCAAATGACACCTCAGTTTCATTTATTTTCATTGTACTGTTATAGCATGAAGTCACTAGATTTTCCTCAAATCAGAATGCCTTCTGAGATAAATATTTCATTTAGTACAGCAGTGTCAAACTTATTTAGGGCTCTGGGCTGGATCTGGACTGTGGGGGCTCCTTGTGAGACAAATCCAACCCAGGACATGAGAACTGCCACAGTGGTCACCATGGTGGAGGGAAGGGTGTGGGGGTGGTTCAGGGTTTGGCAGTGGCAATGGGTTGGTGGGAGTGACAGAAGCACAGGATCTAGAGCAGGGGTGGGCAAAATGGTGGATCTGATTGGCAGCTGAACACCATTTCCCAGCAGTCCCTGCTTGCATCGCTACAGCTGGTTTCCATGGAAACCCCAGTAGCAGCAACACCATGGCAGTGCAGGACCAGGGTTTCCAGGGAGACTGGTCCCAGCAGCACTGGCAGCGTGCATAACTGGGCAGGGAGCTGTTCCAGGGCCAGGGCTGGATCTTGCACCAGTGACAGCATGGTCCAGAGTTGGGGCAGAGCTGTAATCTGCTGCCCACATGCCCCAGATCTGGGAGGGGGAAAAGGGGTGCCTGAGGCATGTGAGCATCAGGTTGCAGCTCTGCCCTGGCTCTGAACCATGCTGTTACCACTGCAAGATCCCAGCCCCGGCCCTGGAGTAGCTCCCCATTCAACCATGTGTCCTGCCAGGGCTGCTGGAGCTGATCTCCATGAAAACCATGGCCCTGTGCTATCACAGTGCTGCTGCTACTGGTGTCTGCATGGAAACTGGCCACAATGATGCAGGCAGGGGCTTCTGGGAAATGGAACTCACTGCAGACTCAGTCTGGCGACTTTGCCCACCCCTGGCCTAGAGACAGTGAGGTATGCTCACCACTGATGGCCACGCCCAGTAGAAGCAAAGGGCGCAACTTCTGATGCCCTCCAGTAGTCTCAGGGGCCAGATTGAGAGTCTTTGTGGGCTGAATGTAGCCCATGGGCCATATGGCTGACACCCCTGATTTAGGGGGAAGATAATATTATCTCTTTTTTAAATGTTTCATGTCACATGCAGCAGATATTTTTAAATTATTTGAACTTAAGGGGATAATGAGAATGAGGTTTTGTATCTGATATTGAGTATATCTCACTGAATTCACATAACAAAAATAGAACATTATTAAAATTCTCTTCCCAATTGGCTTTGTTGCTGTTGTGTTTTTGTGGGCACCCTCTACTCTTAAGGTATACATTGTTAATTTGCTTTTAGCTTTGTCCTGGTTATAATACTCCTAAATATTTATGTATCCATTATATATGCAAAATATTTGGTAAATATTAATTATCAACCACAAGAAAATTGAAATCAGAAGGAAACATCATTTTTAGCTCCATTTTGCATAAGTAGGGGAACTGAGGTTAAGTGACCTGCCACAAAGGGAGTTATTATGAGTCAGAATTAGCATTCAGAAGTTCCTGACATTGGGGGCATACCTTTCATAAATTATGGAAATAAGTTACATTGTTGTCAGGAAACATTGAACTAGTAGAACCTGAATAAGTACATGTTTTATCATTGTTTCCAAAAGTTTTGCAACAGATTCTTTGCAGATTAATTAATTTATATTTGTACAATTATTGCTTAAATGGACCACAATAAATAGATGTCTTATGTACTTCAAATAACTATGCCAGTTTTTAAAGAAAAAATGGTGGAACTTTCATTTCCTAACTCAGTGTGAAAAGAAATATATTGGATTTCTACAGACTATTAAAAGAGGTTGAATATACTAAGAGAGACATAACTTCACACTGAGGCAATTAATATAATAATAATTTTATTCTTAATAATGTTTTCACAAAAGCCATAAAACATTTGTGGCTTAAGGTGACAGTAATTGGTTACTTACACTGATATGATAAGTGTATCATGTTTTATCTAATCCCTAGATTTTTTTGATTGTATTAAATTATTTTCAAGGCAGGCTGTAATCAATCACAAGTGCAGTAGAATGCCAACCTGTATCACTTACATAAAAAGACTGTATAACTCAGTTATCAGATCCATACACTCATGAAAGAGAGCTGGTAATGCACTAAAACTGCAAAGCATAATTTATTTCTTACTGGGGGGTACAATTTCATCAGCAGAAAGCTTTAACTAGTGCATATGTATATGGTAGATTTAAAGTGATTATGGAAATGTCACTGCAGGACAATACACCATTAGTAGTCCCTCATACAGTGTTTGCTGTCCCCTTATGTTTATTGATAATTACGAAGCAGATTGGGATGTCATGTTAAGAGTGAATGCAAAATGTCCTTTTTATCCCCTGCAATGAATATCAAACAGTGGTCTTTTTGTACCTTCTGATGATTGTTCTATTTGCATTGATGACAAATGACATCTTTCTCCTTGTAATGTGCCTGCAGGGTTAAATGACTTTATTATTATTAATGAGTCATTCCTCCAGATGCCCAGAAAACAAAGGAAATAGAAAACATAAGAGATTTAAGTCTAAGTAATTACAAATGTAATTATTACCTTTCAAATTTCATTTATTCAGTGATCACAAAGTTGTTAATCAAAAACTGCCCTTTCCCTCTGTTCATGTTTTCCATTTCTCTGTTGAAAAGATGAGTAGATTCAAGGTTCGGCAGAGAGAGTCTGTTCCAAATTCACAAAGTGGTAGTGGCAGAAATGGCTTGAGGAATTGGTTACAAACCCTTGTCTACTGATCAAGGAATCGTTGGTTCAAAGGGTTTTCCCAGTGAGAAACACTTTCAGTGGCAAGCATATGGAGAAAAATTTTGCATTGGGAGGAACAAAAGCTGTAGGAGGGGAGATATTTTGTCCTGGCAAGGGCTCATTCTGCCAGACTATCTTTCTAGCCAAGGTTGTGGATTGTGATTAAGCAGCCTAATAAGCAAAACCGAATTGAACCACATCATTTAGTTCAGGAGAATTAAAATGTACTTTTCATTAATAGGTTTGATCTACTGGCCCCATATCTTATGCTAATTATTCATGATCCTTTTTATTGGATTTTCAAGGTTTTAGTTAGAGTACAAGGTTTGTCCTTGTCTGGCAACAATGGGGAGTCACAAGAAATATGCACCTGAAAATAGAGATGGATGAAGTCTGCTCTTGCTTCCGCAACTCTCGGCTCACTTTGGGTGTGTCCAGATGAGCGTGGATGTGCCTCTTGTGGCATCTCAAAGCCCTTTGAGATACTGCAAAAGGCACATTTGGGAATGCAAAAATATTCCCCATCCTGCAAATTTCCCTGTGCTGCAAACCCCGATGGGTCGGAGGGGAGGGGCAAGAGTGCGAGAGAGAACGTGGTGGGCACTGCTCCACCCAGGCCCATCCCCCACCTGCTCCCCAAATCCCACCGATCATTGCCCCAGCCAGCTCTACCCTTCCCCTGCCAACCAACCCCCCTTGATCACTGCCCCACCTGGTACCATACCCTGCCTGCCCCTCCGATGGCTACCCCACCTGGTCCCTTCCCCTGTCTGCCCCCTGAGCCCCCCTGATTGCAGCCCCACCCAGCCCCAGCATCCCCACAATTAAAAAAAAAAAAAAGCCACTAGCAGCTGCTGCTGGGGTCACTAGGGTCTGTGGCAAAAGCCCCCCTGCATAGTACAGGGCCCGGGTGACAGCCACAGTGGCTTCAACTGCCCGACTATGTGTGGTGCCGCACAGAGCCCTGCCATCCCCAGCCGCACCTGCCCAATGGGGCAGTGGCAGTGCAAGTACCAAGCGGCTGAGGCCAGGCCCTGCCACCCCCCATTGCCCTGTGATGTACAGGGTGGCTCTGCCATGAGGCCTCAGAGCTTCCATAGCCTCTCTTACTTGCAGTGAGTATGAGCTGTGCAGCGGGACTGCACCCTGTGAGGAGCATGGGATCCACATGTTCTGAGCAGCCCCCCCACACAGTCCCTCCACAATCCATCCACACCTACCCACACACCCTGTGGCCCTCCACATCCCTCCTCAGCCACCCATATCTTTCCACTCCCCTTCCGACCCCACTCCTGCAAACCCCACATCTCCCCAGCCCACACTCTGCATGCCCAGCTGCTAGACAGGATGAGATCTGCTGGCAGAAGCTTTGGCTGCAGGGGCAGTTGTCCCCACATCCTGGTTAGTGGAGGGGTTAGGGGGAGTTCTAACTTCTCTATGGTAAGAAAACCAAAGGCAAACAGCAAAGCATATAGATATTTAGAATTCATTTTATTATGATGATAGAGACACTGGTACGCTTCCAAATTGCTTTAACACTGTAGTTATATCAATAAAACTTTGCCCTACTGATTGCTGTCTCTCACCTTCTCTCTCTCTCTCTCTCTTTCTCTCTCTCTCTAGTGGTCTTTTGTTTTAATTGTGGAGGAAAATGGATTTGGAGGTATTTTACAGAGTGAGTTTGGAATTTTTTTATCAGGGAGTATTCAGATTTCAAATAGGGAACACCAGAACTCCTCCTAGGGAGACAAGTGGCAGAATCCAGGCAGAGTAACCTCCTCAGAGCCTTAGACCCCACTGGAGGTGACTGACCTCCTGGCCAGTTGGGGCGAGGAGGACATGCTTTGACAGTTCAAAGCAGGCCACCACACTAGGAACATCTTTTGGGCAATAGCTGCCCAGATGGTTGGGCAGAGGGCACACATGGCAGTAATGCCACATAAAGGCCAAATCTGCAGCCAGAGCCCACTGGCAGCTGGCCCAGAGGGGCAGATGCCTCTACTGGCTGTGCAGTCCCTATCCAGGTCTTGCACAGCAGGTCACAAGCAGGCAAAAGCCCCCACTGCCAGACTGCTGCAGTGGGCAAAGGCTGCAGGGAACTCTCAGGACTTCTTCATCAGTCTAGCTGGCACAAGGGATAGTGCTCCCAGATACCAGTTGGCTGGGTCCCAGAAGCTCCTGAGAGTGAGTAGCCCAGAGCTACTTGACAGGGCAGCTTTTTATACTGATGGGGCCAGGACAGGGCATCTTTTATACTGCTGGGGACAGCACAAGTGCTGGCCCCGGGCTCTAGGTCCCCCTGACTGCAGATTCAGGAGCCAGGCAGGGTTATTTTGCCGCAAGTGGCACAATTTGACCCATACTCAAGTGCATATCCAGGCACGTGCACTGAGGCAAGAAGCCCCAGCTCAAATTTGTACCAATTTTATTTGAGCTGCTGCAAGCAAATGTGCTTGCATGTGTGGATGCACCCTTTGATTCATAGCAAATTTTGAATGACAAGTAATATTGCAAAAGTATGCATCCCTTACTAGTAATTGGTGATCATAACATAGTAAGTTTGAACCAAAGACTGTTTTTCCTTCTTTTTTTGTGATTTTAAAAGACTCAGCAAATTGCTTCAGAAGTTAAAGCTTAATAACTTTCTTCTGTGGAAGTGATAAGAAATTGAAATTTATGGGTTTTTTTTTAAATTCCAGGTTATTGAAATTTAGGGAATTTTCTGTGTTGAAGCAGAAAGGTGAAATTTCTTATAAAACACAAATTCTGAAAATAAAAATTTCAGAAATCATGAAAAATGTTTCAGTAATACTAAATATTTTGTTTTGGCAAAGTAAAACAGTTTTATTTGAAAAAAGTTGTAAAACTGTAACATGCTAGTTTTAATAACAGTCTAATGAATCTAAGTGAAATGAGAGAGATAAAACAATTTTTTAACACTTTCCTATAAAAAGAGTTAATGTAAATCAACATGTTTGCATACAGTGCTTCCATTTTGACACAGCTACATTTCTAATAGTGATTTGTTTAATCAAAAATATTAAACTGACCATAGATCCCAAAATGTAGATGTGTATGCTCAATACACTATCAGTGAACGTGCTGTCTACACTACAAATTGGTACTATCATAAAATTTAAGGCAATGTGCAATGATATGCCCCCCTGTGGTGATGCTTGCTTTAATGGCCACATGGCATTTGTCTTGATTTACTGTGAGGCAATATGTGAGGTTAAAGAGCTATCTTCAAGTGAGAGACTCATGAAAGGATATTATAACTGTTCTCTTTGGGGAAGCTTTTGAACCTCAGATTCCTAGATAACTTTATAAGTAG
The DNA here is from genome assembly GCF_001723915.1 of Gavialis gangeticus. Lineage (NCBI taxonomy): Eukaryota > Metazoa > Chordata > Crocodylia > Gavialidae > Gavialis > Gavialis gangeticus. The sequence continues at coordinate 22,809,941 of NW_017729029.1, read as the reverse complement.
TTCTCTGGAGACAGCAGACTCTAGAGAACAACTGAAAAATTGTTAGATACTCTTTGCTACAGGAAAGGAACAGAGTGTAGATAGAAGGGGACCATATGGATTTGAAATAGAGTTAATCACTTTGGCTGCTGCAGTTGATATCTATGAACCTTTCACTGTGACAGTGATTTGGTTCTTGACCAACTGAGCAGGAAAAAAGAAAAGTCATGAACTGTAGTTATTCAAACTAGATGAAGGTGCTGTTATATATAGCCACAACCTGGCATTAAGGAGCACTTTCCTGACAGCAATGATTCCTTTACATTCTATTGCTAGTACTTTGTTGTTGTTGTAATTGAAATGTTCATGGTATTTTTCACAAAACCCCCCCCATACTTTTAGAAACAAGACTAATTTGGACAAGTTCGAATTTTGGATAATTGAGTTGTCTCTTGTACTTCCTGATGGATGAGTATTTGTCATTCCTACCAAGTCCAGCATTGCATAAGACTGCTTTCTACTTGCAAAAACATGTCAGATTTCAGCTTAGAGAAAGTGGCTGCGTTTCAGTGATGGACAAGAATAGGCATTCTCTTGTACATCTGTGTGCATACACTTACACACACCTGCATATATCTATTTCCATGCTTCCTAGGTGGCTTTGCTTTAGTTTAGAGATAAGATTAATAGAGAATGGTACTGCCCACATGCTAAGCATTGTTTTACACCAAGAATACAGTATCTGACTTTCTATATTAAATTCTTAGAATGGCTTGGGAATGTCCCACTAATGTTTTTGATGTGATAAGAGATGGTATTTTTTATCCCTAGGGAATGTTAAAGTATGTTTATTTTTTAAATCAGGTTTTTAGGGTTCAGGTGTGTTGAATTAAGTGGAACTGTTAATTATTTGGTTGGCTGTAATTTACTCTAGGTGGCTCATATATATTGTTTATACAGTTTTGTATTGATTTTACCACTAGATTGTATATTTAAATATCGTAAATAAAATTGCCTAGAGCAATTGGAATTGGCTCTTTAGAGAACTCAATAATAATAACAACATTGGACTTCTGCTAAACCAGATGGGGCAACTGACAACTGATGCCCAGGAAAAAGCGAACTTGCTAAATGGGTACTTTGCATCAGTTTTTCACCAGTTCCATGGGACGGCCCTGCCCACTATGGGTCAGGGAGGCCTGGGCGAGGGACATTTCTTGCCTTCCATCGAAGCTGACCTCATGAAGGAACACCTCGACTGGCTGGATACCTTCAAGTCAGCTGGCCCTGATGGGTTACACCTAAGAGTACTTAGGGAACTGGCAAGCATCATAGCACAGCCCCTGGCATGGATATTTGAGAGTTCTTGGCGCTCTGGTGAAGGGCCCAATGATTGGAAGAGGGCCAATGTCATGCCTATCTTCAAAAAAGGGAGGAAAGTAGATCTGGCAATCTGCAGGCCCATCAGCCTGACCTCTATCTTGGGGAAGGTCTTGGAAAAGATTTTCAAGGAGGCCATCCTTAACAGACTAGCTGAAGGCAATATCCTGAGGGTTATCCAGCATGGGTTTGTTGTGGGTAGGTCCTGCTTAATGAATCTCATTTCCTTTTATGGCCAGGTGACTTATCACCTGGACAAGGGGGACGAGATCAACGTTGTATACCTCGACTTAAAAAAGCCTTCTATCTGGTATCCCACAATCATGTCTTGGCTAAACTGGCTAATTGCAGCCTTGATATCACCACGATCTGCTAGCTGGGGAGCTGGCTCTGCGGTAGGACCCAGAGGGTGGTGGTTGACTGGAGCCAATCATCTTGGTGCGCTGTGACCAGTGGGATCCCACAAGGCTCTGTCTTAGGGCCTATATTGTTTAACATCTTCATCAATGATGTGGACATTGGTGTCAGAAGCGGACTGGCCAAGTTCACCAATGACAGCAAACTCTGAGGTAAAGCATCCACATCTGAGGATAGGAGAGTGATCCAGGTGGATCTGGACAGACTTATGAAATGGGAGGATGAGACCCTGATGGTGTTCGACACCGAAAACATGCATTGTTCTCCACCTTGGGAGGAAAAACCTGCACCATGCTTATAGGCTCGGTAGTGCTATGCTGGTTAGCACTACAGATGAAAGGGACTTGGGGGTCATGGGTGACCACAAGATGAACATGAGCCTTCAGTGTGATGCTGCAGCTAGTAATGTGAGCAAAACACTGGCTTGCATCCATAGATGCTTCTCAAGCAGATCCCGGGACGTCATTCTCCTGCTGTACTCAGCCTTGGTGAGGCCGCAGCTGGAGTACTGCGTCCAGTTTTGGGCTCCACAATTCAAAAAGGATGTGGAGAAGCTTGAGAGGGTGCAGAGGAGAGCCACGCGCATGATCAGAGGTCAGGAAAACAGACCTTTTGATGAGAGGATGAGAGCAATGGGGCTATTCAGCCTGGAAAAGCTCAGGCTCAGGGGTGATCTGGTGGCCACCTACAAGTTTATCAGGGGTGCTCATCAGGATCTGGGGGAACATCTGTTCACCAGAGTGCCCCAAGGGATGACAAGATCGAATGGTCATAAACTCCACTGTGACCGATTCAGGCTGGACATAAGAAAGAACTTCTTCACTGTCCAAGCCCCCAAGGTTTGGAACAGACTGCCGCCGGAGGCAGTTCAAGCGCCCATTTTGAACACCTTCAAGACACATTTGCATGTTTATCTTGCTGGGATCCTATGATCCCTGCTGACTTCCTGCCCCTGGGGCAGGGGGCTGGACTCGATGATCCTCCAGGGTCCCTTCCAGACCCCCCCCCAAAAAAAAATTGATTCATTTTCCAGATCTTATGAATAATAAAGAAAATACCAGTGTAATTATAGTTGCAGTGTAGCAGCCATGTATGATGGTTTTTAGAATATTATGTCTATCTCAGTGCTTGTCATCTGTACAGTTTGAGATTTAAGGCTGCTGTCTGGGAAAGAATATGTATCCAAATGAAATAATAATTTCAAAGGATTCTTTATTTTCATCGTCCAGGTAATGTGTTCATTAGCTCATCTGGCAACAGTGTTTTTCAGTGTTTCATTGCATATTAGGGCTTAATTAAAATGTCTGAACCAAATGCATTGCTAATGTACAGGTAAAGATATTCTATTTTATAGGTATGCTATCTTAAAGAGAGAATGCAATTAAAAACTTTATATAAAACAGTATTTAATATGCTTTTGGCTCAAACACAGCAGTTTGTATATGTAATCATTTTCACTATAATGAAGCTATCTTTAACTAAATTTTTAGTGCCAAGTTCTGCTTGCAGACACACCTATGCACCTCTCACTGCAGGAAGTAGAATTGTGCATGTGTTGTAGAGCAGAACTGGATCTTTTTTCTTCTCAGTACATAACATTTGTCAGTTGCTTACAGGTGAGTTTAGCAATATTAGTAGGGCCATAGATGGCTCAAAAAGTTTCCCATGAACAATGTGCTGCTCAAAACAAAGCCCAAAGAATTAGGAATAGTGATCTACATGCCATTATATATTCTGCATGGCTGAACCCCAGTGAATCCAACTGGATTCCATTTAGACATGAGAGGCTGCCTATGCAGAGGATGGGGGCCAATACTATTCATTATGGGTATGTACAATCATTCACTGCACCCAGTTTAGGTTTAGGCAGTTTACTTTAAAGCTGTCTAAACCTAACCCAGGAGTGGGGCATACAGGTGTTCACTGCTGCTGGGAGCAGCATGGGTGTCCTGGGGTGTGTAACCCTGGATGGGGTCAGGGGTGTGGTATCAGGGGGAATGTGGGGCTGGCAGGTCTAGTCAGGGTTTGATGGGTCCAAAGGAGGTTTATGGTGAGGCTGTTAGGTGAAGGGGAAAAGGGGGCTTGCCCAGTCTAGGAGGGTAGTCAGGGATCTAAAAATAGCTAAGTCAGGAACAGCATGGGAACATCACAGTCCCAGGGCTGCAGGGAGTGGCTGGGTTTTCCAAGGTCCAGGGCTGTGCTGTGATCAAGTGTAGGCATTCACTAGGTTGGGTTAACCCTTTATAAATTGGTTAACCCTCCATCAATCTAAAGTTAATTCTCCTCTTGAGGTGAACTTAGACCATACATTCCATTTTTCAGATATTAGGTCAATCTACTGTTGATTAGGTGGCTCTAAAAGTAATGTTTGTACATACACTACAGTTACTGTCTTATTGACCTACCAGTTTGTAAAATTAATAAATTGGACAGATATCCACATTATTAAAACCATCCAAGTCATTTGGCGTTTTTAGTAAACTTCTTGACACTGGGCAGTGACACTGGGCAGCAGAGCTCTCTAGTAGGCTGAATTGTGCAAGACATGTTGCATTCTGTATATTGGTTGACTGAGACTGCTTGCTTTTTGTTGAGCTGCCAAGTCGAGACAATGTTCAGTAAGGATGGGAAACAGAAGGAGATAAATGTCCTGTAAACTAAGGGATTGTGTGCTGAGTTGGGCACCTGAATAAGCACAGATAACAAGTCATCTTTACTGACTGCCTACCACTTACACTGTTGAACAAAGCCCTTCATTTTCTTGTACTTTAACACAATATGAGAACACCTCTTTTTACGCACTATCTGACATTGTGGAGTAGAGTGGAGGCAAAGGAGAAGCTTTAAACTTAAAGAAATGTTACCTCTAGCACTTCTTTGTAGAGGCTGATGTATTCTTGTCATGTGGTCTGTGGGAAAATAGCACAAGAATAGTAGTCTTTAAACAACCTTTAAAAAGTCTTTAAAGAGGAGGAAATCCTTTGAATAACATCCCTCATGCAAACAATTTGTAAAGCCCCATGAGATAAGTTCCTCTTAGCTTTCTCCTGGAGAAAAAATAAAAAATAAGAGACTAAAAATAATTGTTCCTTTGCCATCACCTCCACAGTAACAGTAAGGTCAAATGAAGTCCTTCCACTCATTTGGTTTCTCTGTTGCCAAGTGTTTAACCTCCACAGATCCCTCGGTTTGTGCCTATGGCACCTACGACTTTCAGGTTGTACTCTATCTATATAAAGCCTTTCCCTTGTTAGCTATTGCCTGGCCAGCCTAACAACCTCTCAATATTTTGTACAAAAGTATTTCTTTATCCAACATCAGACCTGCTTATTAGATTTTAGCTGTTAGAGATTGTTATCATGTCATATTCTACAAAAGAATGACATTAAGAGTAGTCTGTGGATTAAAAGCAAATGTTGTCCCTGTTCAAGGACTACTGTCCTGTCTTTACCACTAGGAAGCAAGCCCTATATTTGTGTCTCCAAGCACAGTATATCATAAACCATTTTGATCTCTACTTCTGTCAGTCTTCACCACAGAAAGTGACTTTTGTTTTACCTGTCCATTACTCTTGACTATAAGAATCAGGGTATGTCCTCATGCTGGATGTATCTATTTTCTATCTATCTTTGTGGTTGCAGAGTTAGCAGAGATTTATCAATTTTGCCTTGTCACAAAATATAAATTTGTGACAGGCCGTAGATCCCATGTCACAACAGGTTTTCCCTCATTTCAGTCATTTGTCACATATTCCAACTACTTGTGCCAATGCATTGTCAGGTTTGAAGTTACAGAGATCTGGTGAGTGCTGAGACTGCTGAGTACTGTGAACATTGGGACTGAACAATCCTCTCACCACTAGAGACTGTACTTGCAGTCTATGCTTGTTGCAAGGTTCACTGCTGCTGTGTGTGCTATACCTGCTGTGTGGCTAGGACTTCTTTTTTCAAAGACTATTCTTAATGAGGCTAATTTGTGGCATGCTCATCAAAAAGGTTGTCAGGTATCCAGATTGTAGCTGTACTGGTCTAGAGGCAAAAGGAGTCAAAACTAATATAAAAAATATCAAGTTGGTTTAATATTAAAAATATCTAGTTGGTCTAATAAAGATATCACCTCTTCCATGAGTTTTGATTCCATCAAAAAGGTTGGTTCCACACATTGCCTGGGTAAATGAGACTAAATGGTAAAGAAATTATTCCATCATTTTCTATCCATGGAATATTCAGCTTTTTCTAGTAAAAACCTAGTGTATAACAGTTTTGATATTTGTTTGGAAAAAAATAGAGGGAAGTGAGTGAGATCAGGATATCATTTTAAAAGTTTAACAAAGGTTTAACTTTAAGAGAAAATACAAAAAATAAAAAATAACTAAAAAAAAGCCCTGCATTAAGTACTGCTCATCTACAGTTTTGGAAACAGACTTGCAAAGTAAGGAATATCTCTACTTGTAAAATAAAAACCTCATGCATTTTACATTTTTTCACCTATTACTTTTTTTCTAGGGGAAAAAAATCCCCTATAGTTCACAATAGCAGTAGCCTGACATTATTGGTGAGTTATACTTTTAAATAAATGAAAAACAATTTATAAGTTCTATTTTATGGGGTGTAACAAGATCTATAAAAAGTGATATTTTTAGTGAAGGATTATTAAAGAATAAGAATATTTATTTCTTTTTCTTTATTTTCTTCTTCTCTTCCTCCTTTAGTCTGTTTTACTCTTTTCACACATTCAGTTAAAACAGTAATAGCAGTGGCCAAAAACCCTCAACAGACACATGCAAAAAAGGTTTTTATGGAGGATATATTTAATGGAGATACAGACCATGTTTCAGTGACTGTTGGTTAAATAAATGAATAAATTAATTAAGTGAATACACATCTATTTAAATGGTAGTAATATAGCATTATATGTATTAGTTTCCTAATGAGGTACTTGGGGAAAAATGTCATCACAAAATATTTAAGGGTTACCTTAAATTGCCTAAGAAGTTTTTCTGTCAATAAGCCCTGGGGGTGGGGTGGGAGGTTGTTTGTTTACCGTGAGGAGCTATATATAGTCCCACCTATTATAACAACCAATATACTTAGCTGCTTTATGGTAACCAAAATATATGTATGAATTTATTCCTGCTCCAGGGTCCCCTTCTTAAGCTGAATGATTTGTTATACTCTGATATTTTCAACTATGTTTTTTATTGGTCTTTATTTCAAAAGGGCAAATATAAGTAGTATCAGTGGCATGAACTTTGCTAATGTAAATTGCATATCAGTTTGCACCCTTAGTAACCACTATATTCAAGGGGGATTAGTCCCCAAAGAGCAGATAACTTTTGGCTCTGTATAAGACCCATGTGGGGTGACATTATCCTACACTGACCCAGCTGGTGGAGTGATCTTTGCAGGTGACTTCCCCCTCTTCTCACATTTTACAATGGGCTCGCATTGCACAGTGACTCAATATTATGCTTCATGGCCGGTGAAGACTTCAGAATAATGTTTCTGAAACATACAGTTGAAAACTGAGCCTTACATCAGAAAGTGACATCACACATCTTTTTCTTGTGCTAGATTTTGTGCAATCCATACTTTGGGTAATACTAAGGTAGATGTTACGTATACTATTTCTTCATTTTTTATGTTTTGGTGAACAGTGAAATAGTAAACAAGGCTGACATTTAAATTAAATTATACAACTGAGTGAAATGAAAGTGACACTAATGTTTCAGACTCTATATAAATGGAGGCAGGTGTCTTTTAATTAATTATGCCCACTACACATTTTAATGTTTTTCTGGGCATCTGTAATAACTAATGATATTTTTAGAAACAGGATCTGGAGCTCTAAAGAAAAATCAAAATGTCTGTCTGTACCAAAATTTAGTTTTGTAGCCACACACTTTTGGAAAAACTAACCTTAGCCTGAGGCACAAAAACTGACATCTCTGTAGCTATGGCTAGGTACAGACATGTAAAAAGCCCAAGGTGGATTTGAACTAACTTAAACAGGCTTCTTTAAGTGGACTATGCTAGTTTGGTAGTTAACAGAACAGAAGTTGGCCCCTTGATGGGTGAGGCATGCAGGTTGCCTCCACTGGCTAAGCCCAGCAGATTGGTGATGCTCCTGTACTGCCAAGTGCAGCCCAGCAGGCAGACCACCCTTGATCGGCTGCTAGGCACATCCCCTCCCTGCTTCCGCTTGTCCTTTGTCAGACACAAACATCTGTCAATAGCAGCCAAGCAGCAAAGGCAGCGGGACAGTCTTCTCCCTGGGTCTGCACCTGCTCATGGGAGGCATGGGGGTTCCAGAGTGGGCTCCTGCATGGTCAGCAGGCACCGACCTAGGGAGTATGAATAGGCTGCAGGGGGTGAGCAAGTACCCCTTCCCCACCTTCATCATTAGGCACTGTGATGACTCTGCTCTGTGAGAGCCCTGGGGGCATGGCCAGCTGAGCACTTGGCTGGTGCAGTGGAGCACAGGCCAAATTCCAGTGCACTTTCCTGTGAGGAGGGGTCAGTGGGGGCCCACAAAGAAGCCTTGGATGCCAGAGAACAGCAGACTGACTTGATTCAGTAGGGGATCTGGTACAGAAGTTCAATGCTCAAGACTTAGCTAATTTGAATAATTTTGAGTGCACATCGATCCAGGTCTTTCTTAGACTGGGTTCCACCATTTTTATTTTGAACTATGTGCCCCACACTTTTGTAGAGTTATGGGTTTGTTTCAAATTCCAATCACTTAGTGTGGTTTATGTGTAATGTCTTTACCTAGCATTTGTTTCTAAATGGATTTCATTGTATATGACCTTGAGAGAGTAGCACCTGTTTGTAATCTTCCAAGTTATCCTATTATTGTCTTTAGAATAGAATTCTCAAGCTAAAGGCATCACTCCACTGGGCAATTATTCTTTGATTATGCTGCTAAAACTCATGTAAAGGGTTTTTTTTTTCTAATTGTGAACAAGTTATAACTGAAAAGGCATAGAACCACGAGGCAGAGTAAACTGTCTGCAGTGTTAGAAATGCTCTCAGCAAAACTCATACTGAAAATGTTCCTCTTCCATGGGGTCAGCTGGAAAGTGACAGCTAAAACAATTTGCCCTCCAGGGTGTTCAAATGCCAATGTTTGGTTTATTGCCAGAAACTCAGCATCATTAGAAGAGCTGGCTATGTACTACTGCAGACACAGATAGCAACATCTAACATATTAAGAGAATAGAGTAAATTTAACAGTTTTCTCTTTATTACCAGGTTAGGTCAAATGTTATTGCTAGAGCATTAGCCATTAATCTCAATGTAACTTCATCTTGACTAATTGATTTTGATTTTAATTTATATGCTATCTTAAATAAATAAACCCTCTATCAATAATTAACAAGGAATGGTACACATGTAAGATAGATGGTTCATTAAATATGTCATAAGACACATTATTTTTAGACCTTAAATCTTTTGAAGTCCATATACAACCATTTTTTTCTAATTCAATATCCTTTAAGTTCTTTGGAATTTATTACACTTGACATGGTATGATTAACTCTCCCCTGTAATCAGTGTAAGCTTTACCATGTTAGATACCTATATTATCTAAAGCTTCTTTGCAAATTATCAGGGTGATATTTTGGCATAATTTACAAGAAATTCAAACCCAGGGCTCTAACTTAAATATTTAAGTCCAGAAGCTGAAATGTTCAAGGAAGGACCTTGAACATTTTACTTTACTACATCTTTACTACAAGAAAACTAGTAAAGAAAAGACTGTAGGCAGTGTAGCATCAGTCAGTGTCACTCTAGGTTTGTTAGTCCGGAATAAAACTCACTGGGAATTCCTTGATAAAACATTTCTTTTCCAGAGAAGATGCTAGCCATTAAAACTTCCTATAGCAAGATATCAACTTTAACAAAACTTTCATCAGGAAGTTTTGCAAAGTTCAAGGTGGAATTTCAGGTCAAAAACGAAGACATCATGGGATATGGATAAGAGAGACCAGGGACTTAAACGTGGGGGTCTCATTTCCAACAGATTGCCCAAAACACTTCATTGGACTATAATGCCTTTATCTGATGATTATTTATTTAAATATTTGGACCTTCCGAAACAGAAGAGATTGAAAGATTCTCATACACAGAAGGGCCAATATCTTATGCTTTGGCTTTGTCTTTTTTTTGTTGTGAATTCAAAAATTGCTTTGGATGGAAAAACAATTTGCCATCCAGCTCTCAGCAGGAAGAGTATTATTTTGTAGTTCATACCTACAAGTCACTTTTATTTTCTTCTACTTTCAGAAAAGCAATATTACTTTGCAAACAGAAGAAATGCATTTCAAAGCAAGTGTAGTCTTATTTTTCCTAAGAGGTGTCAGAATTAAAAATAACTTTAAGAAACTTCTGACTACCACTACCACGGACCAAAAAGTAACCTCTCTGGTACATTAATGGTATAATCTCAGACAGATGACACAGTCTCATTAATGGAATTATTTCTAGCTTTGTCAGCAGATAGGCCACACCACTTAAATGGTACTGTTTTCGAACCTCACAGTAACCCTGTCCCTGAAGGCAACACCTTTCTACCCTGCTGCCAGGTGTGATGTTCATATTTACTTATGCTAATAATTTATGTTAAATTTCCATTTCTAAATAATTAATAGTTGCTATATTTTAATAGGTAACTTAATTCTTGGTTAATCAAATACCTATTATGGAATTATATAAACCCAGTGGGAAAATACATCCAGGTAAGTTTTCAACCTGGATGTAATTAGTTGTGCTAATTCCTGTATTTCCCTCTCTCTAAGGTTAACCTTAGCTAGTTACATCAAGGTAGACATCACCTGTACCTTATTTCTGCTACTATTTGACATTAAGATGCATAACTCAATTTAGAGATTAGCACACTCATTTCTGCCAAAAAAAAGGAAAAACAAAACTTTCTTTCACCTAATTTCCAGAAGGGATGCACTGATTGATAGAATGGTGGGGCTGTCACTTGCAGGAAATTGTGTTGATTTTTTGATGGGTAAAGAGCCTATGCTCACCAAACTGGAAGTTGTAGACCTAAAACCTTGGCAACTATCCCAAACTGACTAGTTCACTCCTGGAGCAATTATATTCTCTCAAATTTTCATGAAGTGCCTTACCCCAGGCATTTCTTATTTTTTTATATTGAGAAATGAAATTGAATTAAATTATTTTTAACTCAGAGTGCTGGAAAAGATTTTTGAATTTGGTCAGGACTTAAAGGTAACGTGGAAATACTGAAATGTAAGGAAAGAAGCAATTTTCATGGTATTTCCAATTGAGAATGGAAGCAAGATTTCTACTTTTGCAAGTTTTCTAACCTAATAGTTAAGACTCAGAAAGTTCTGGTAGTTCAGCTAAGCCTATGAGCCTTAAATACATACGCATATGAATCCACACTGAGCATTAGGGGTGTACGGAGCAGGCACTATTTGATTCAGATTTGGATTTGTCTTGAATCAGAGACAGTGATTCAATTTGTTGATTCAGATCACTGTCCCCGATTCAATTCAGCCAGATATGAACCTGAAGATTCGATGCTGAATCGGAGAATCAGCGATTAAGACATAGACACAGCTTTAAATGTTTTTTCTACATACCTCAAGGTACCAGCATGGCTTGTGAGTGCTGGGGTGCATGGAGCATCCCACAGTAGTGTGGGGGTGCCCTCCATGTGCTCAGCAGTGAGCCCGAAAGGGAACCAGAAGTACTTCCAGTCCACTTCTGAGTCTGCTGGGCTTCATGTGTCCCCACCCCCCATGCCCACCTGGCTCAGCAATTGGCCATGGGGGGACCCTGGGTGCCCCTCCAGACCCAGGAGGCACCAGTCACTGAGCTGGAGGTCTCAGGGGGGCCCTCCTGCCTGCTCCCTGGAGGACCCAGAAATGGACCAGAAGTGCTTCTGGTCCACTTCCAGGTCTGCTGCTGAGCATGCTGGGGAGGCCCCTGTGCTTCTGTGGGACATGTCATGTACCCCAGCATCTCAGTGTTCATGAGCTGCCTGCTATGTTGAGGTGTGTAGAAAAAACATTTAAAGCTGTGTCTATGCCAAAATTGCTGAATCTTTCCGAATCTCTCTGAATCAATTCGGAGGGTTCTGATTTGATTCAGAAAGATTAAAAAGTCCTCTAATTTGATTTGGATTAGAAGATACGGCCACTGAATCAGGCTGAATCAAATCAGGGACTGAAGCTTTGCATAGCCCAACTGAGCATCACCCATCCTTACTGGTTGCATCTACATGTGATCGCCGTAGCAACACAATCCCTCGGTACAGCGCATCGCAACAGCGATATAGGGGCTAAAAATACCTTTGCACTGCGTCATTGAGTACTTCATTTGGAAGTACTGAATGACTGCACAGTAACAACAGCACCATAGTGGCATGTGTAGATGTGCCCACTGTCTTTTCTTTTAGTTCAGTAGAAAATAGGATCCATACAAGAGGCTGAAGAATTAAAGAAAGCTACCTGTAGCTCTGTGTGTGTGTGTGTGTGTGTGTGTGTGTGTGTGTGTGTGTTACTCTTAAAATAAAGGACTGCAAAGGCCAGAACTTAATCACTTGCTCTTATTATTTTTCTTGTATATACTAAAACCTATATAGAAAATAAAATATTTATAGCAATCTGCTCCCAAAGGCATTTTATTATTAAAGCAAAAAGGTAGAGTATATTATAACAGCAATAATTTAAAGTTTCTGCATTAAAGCATCTTGCTGCTGACCTCATTAAAGTAACCCAGCTTATGCTAACAGACCATTTCCTCCTTTTTCCCCATTTTTACTGTCACTTTGGTTCTCTTATACAGCTAAGGCTGTTAAATCATGTTACCCAAGTGGCTACTTTTGGTGACCAGGGTAATTCTGGACTATCATTTCCTTGTATTAGGGCTGAATGCCTGCTTAGATTAGCACTCAAAAAAGACCTATTTCTTATTAGCTGTTGGCTGACATGAACAGTTTAAGGTTGTCATCAACATCACTCTGGTGAGTTCCTGCTGATCAGATAGCACTGAAAGTGCTACTGGAGCTGTTTAATAAGAAACGCTTCTGCAAATAAGAGGCACTTCTGGCTGCTGACAGAATAGTACTGGCACTGCAAGCTATGTATTCATATATGTGCTGTGTTGTGCAAATATGAAAAATAGCTCAGCAGGGGCATAATTGTGAGCAATTTGCTTAATTGCTTGCTAATTCTTGCTTGCTTTTTAATGAAGTGAGTGTGCTAAATGTAATGTTGGACGGTTCACATCCAAAATGTGTCAAATTCAAGCCCAGCTTTTTGTAAAGGTTCCAATCAGTTTTAAAAAATTAGACAACTTAAAATAGGTATTTAACTTGTTTCCTAATTTTCCTTTGGTTTTGATTTTAGAGAAAGAATAGGCAGTGTACTAGCACAGAGATACTACACATATAACTGACAATAAGCTACTTTACATTTCTAAAGATAACCAGTTGTGCTCCAGTCACTAATAATCAAATTCTTTCAGATTTTGAGATACACAAGCATTAGAATCCATTTTATACCGATATGGGCACTAAGGAATAGGGATTTTCAAGAGGTTAACATAATGATTGGTAGACTTTTCTGAAAAATCTTATCTTCCATGTGGTGAAGGAAATAGAAATTTCTGAAAAATCTGGCTCTAAGCATATATGCTGGGCCCTTGGAAAATTGTTTCTATTTGACTTGTTGAAAGCACACAGAAAATCTGTGGAAGAATGAGAACTGGAGCCAGATGTATTGATTCTACCTTAAAAAAGACTTCCTTTTCTACCTAAAACAAGGTATCACTGAAATGAAGTCATTCATAAACTCTGTACTAATTCTTAGTAGTGAGAAACAAGGATTCTATATATGAAATTCTTACCTAATATGAATACTATTTATGATATACTGATAACAGTACTTGCTCTTTTGTAGGATAATTTCTGAAAATAATACTTTCAATTGAAAAATTGGGCCCTGTGCTTTTAGTCTATACTATTTCAGCTTTATTGCTTTTAGCAGCCCAAGTTTCTGTTAACTTTGAGCATTTGAGCAGTTGCTACTTGGGGAAAAAATAGACAAAGAATCCTGCAAAGCTTGTCTTTGCCCTTCAATTCATAAAAATATTCAAAGTGGATTGGTAAGCATTTATAGTACTACAGCATCTTGATTTGTCTTTGAAAAAAGTTGATCTGTATATATAAAGCAAAACTTAGTAAAGTAAATCAGGTTAAATTATTATATTTTGGCTGAAAGATACCTACTGGTAAAACTGTAGATTGAAATGGGGCTTTGACATAAGCTAACTGAAAGCTACTTTGAGCTACAAATGATTAAGGCTGTGGAACAATTAAGTTATTCTTTTAACCACTGTGCCTTAAGTTAGACTTGACTGCTCTGATCTCCACATTTCAAAAGATGGGAATTCACCCGATAGGCTAGGTCTTTAAAAATGTTCTTAGTTCTTAGGCAGACAAATTAAATAAATGTGTTAATTCCACAAAGCAATCTAGATTTCAGATAAAAATGATAAGCATATTTCAGTGCTCGAGGGAGATCCAGTCCATAAACTGATGATGCCCTTTGCTTATCCAGTGATGCATACATATTCTCACCAGCCTGCAAGATGAAGTGAAAACAAGGTCAGATTTAGCAAACATGTTCTGAAGCGAGTCAGTAAGAGTGGGGGGAATCAGAGCCCAGGTTGTACCTCCTTTTTCCGATATTGTTCTATCATAGTGACGTTATTGGGAATGCACCCTCTTCCTTGTAGTTTCACAAATATGCCCATCACCCCTTTCATAACTGGATGTAAGAAGATGCCTTTTACCAATTCTGCACAGTAGTGACAAGGAGAAACCAATGCTTCCTTTGCAAAGAGGATTTCTCAGAAGCTTCAGGGGCCTGCTTCAGCTTCACTTCTGGACACAAATGCCATAGTTAAAAACCTTTAACAAGGCTGATCAGCGTGTGAACTCATGACTTCCTACAAAAACACACAGCAGGAAAGTGAAAGAATTGAGCACCTATGTTAACTTCTACCAACAGAGAAGGGATCAGGAAATTTTCTTCTTCAACCAGTCTACCACTGACTTGCAGAAAAATACCACAGCCACTAGAGAAGAACCAGGAAAATGCCACAATCAATCAATTACAATGATAAATGTTCATCTGAGTGTTGGATCATCACACTTAGCAGTGCAGACTATATTTCTTGTTGGTCCCATTGATCTACCATCGGCATGGCAGTACACACATGGTGGAGCAGCCAGATGTTATTCTGAGTTAGAATTTAACTGTTCAGTGAGTTTGGGTAGCAATATGGATATATATTCAGAATATGTAAAATGCTGTAGTTGCCAAACTTTGTCTGTGTTTGATAAAGAAAACCTGTTGAACATTGCCCATGTCTCAGCTTGGGTTTGAAAACAGGGTGGCATAACCTAAAGGGGGATTGGGTTCAGAGGTGTGCCACAGGGCCTGAACTCATCAGACATAAAACCTTGGAGAATAGGCATGGGGCAGGGGCCTTTTGACCTTTCAGGGGTTCAGAGTCAAGACTAGGCACTTCTCCATGAAGGAGCTGGGCAGCTGAATTATTCTGGCCCCAATGTCTGAGAGCTGAGGGCCCGGAGGCCTCACCACAGCAGGCACCAAAAACCACTGGACCTCCCACATGGGACGCTGGCCCCACTCTGTGGCTATGTCTCCCCCTTCATAGACCATGGCCCTGTGGCTTTCACTGACATGTGTGGCTTATGTTAGGCATCTGGCCAAAGTCAAGGGGCTGCCTATTCCTGCCAAGGTTGTGCTGCTCCCTTGCAGCAGGACCCAGGTCACAAATGGGGCCGTAGGAAACAGAAGAGAGCTCTGTGGGCCTTCAGGCAAGAAGGGAGTGAATGAGCTTGGGGCCCTTGGGCTCTTCTGCTAGAAGCTTCCTCAGTGACTGCCTAGCCCAGTGGGCTAGTGGGCCCCTTCCTGCACACCTCCCCCCCGCCCCCAATTCTGAGCCCTCCTGCTTCCCTTCAAGACTGACCTGGAATTGCCTGGGTGGGGGAGGGCTGTGTCCACAGGGCACCTGGTGCTGCTCCTGGACCATGTGCATTAACTCCTTGCTGGGGTCGTTTAACTCCAGTACTCTTTCCTGCCATGGCAGGGGGTCGGACTAGATGATCTTCTCAGGTCCCTTCCGACCCTAGAAACTATGAAACTATGAAACTCCCTATCCTGGTGCTGTGACTCTCTCAGCTTCGATGTACTATGGGATGTCTCCTCCAAACAGCAGGTGGGCATTTGGAGCCCCTCGTCATATATATCAGTAGGGGGGCGTTTTGGCAAGAGGACGTTTTCCCTTTGTTTCTTCAGTGGTTGTCAGACATAGTTGTGTTATATTTCCTGTCCCTAATCTGGGGGATACTTTCTGCAAAAACTGCTGTTTACTCTTTTACCTGCTGAGCTCAAAAAACACTATTGATGTCTTTCCATGAGTGCTTTGGTGGGGAGGGGGAGTTATTTACATCCAAGTGCTAGATGTATCAGTGCTTAGGTGCCAATCCCCCATGGAGTGCAGCATGGCCCTAGCAGAAATAGCAAGGGCATGACAACTAGGCAGATTTATGATCCCACTGAATGGGACATGCTTCCTTCATAGATTTAATAGATTTCATACACATTAAGGCTGGAAGGGACCTCATGAAATCATCTGGTCCAGCCCCCTACCCAAGGGTGGGAAGTCAGCTGGGGTCAGAGGACCCCAGCAAGATAATCATCCAAATGCATCTTGAATGTGGCCAAAGTAGATGCTTGCACCACTTTGTGGGGGTTCTATTACAGACTCTGGAGACTTGGACAGTAAAGAATTTCTTCCTTATGTCTAGTCTAAAACAGTCTTCCAGCAGTTTGTGACCATTGGAACTTTTTTCCCTAGCGGGAGCCCTGGTAAACAGACATTCTCCCAGTTCCTGATGTGTACCCCTTGCATACAGATACTTACTTGGCTGTCACCAAGTCCGCCCTGAGAACTATGCTTTTCTAAACTGAAGAGTCCCATGCCTCTCAGCCTCTCCTCATGTGGCCTGCTCTCTTAACCTCTTATCATGTGTGTGGCTCTCCTCTGGACTCCCTTGACCTTCTCCATGACCTTTTTAAAAAGTGGAGCCCAGAGTTGATTGCAGTACTCCAGCTGCCACCTCACCAAGGCTGAATAGTTAGAGAATGTCATCTTGAGTCTTGTTTGAGTTGCATAGGTTTTGCAAGCCAGAATTTTATTTGCTTTGCCA
>NW_017729029.1:22785494-22787877 GCF_001723915.1 Gavialis gangeticus | reverse complement strand
TACCGATAGGCTCGGCAGTGCTTCACTCACTAGCACTACCTTTGAAGGAGACTTGGGGGTCATGACTGACCATTTGCTTTGCCAGCTGCAGCATTGCGTTGGTGTCTCATATTCATCTTATGATGAATATGAGACACCAACGCAATGCTGCAGCTGGCAAAGCAAATGGTCAGTCATGACCCCCAAGTCTCCTTCAAAGGTAGTGCTAGTGAGTGAAGCACTGCCGAGCCTATCGGTATGATGTGGGTTTTTCCTCCTGAGGTGGAGCACCTTGAATTTCTCTATGTTGAAAGTCATCAACTTTGTATCTGCCCACCATGCAAACCTATCCAGGCCAGCCTGGGTCCCCAGCCTATCCTCCAGTGTAACTGTGCTTCCTGATAGTTTCTTGTCATCCGCAAACTTAACCAGTTAATTTCTGACACCTGAATCCAGATCATTAATGAATATATTAAAGAATACCAGTCTGAGTACTGAACCCTGAGGGACACCACTAGTCACCATATGCCATGCTGACTCGGTTACATGAACAGCCACTCTCTGGGTCTGACCATGGAACCAGTTCCAGAGCCATCAGACTGTAAGGTTGTCAAGGCTGCAGTTCCCCAGTTTTGCCATGAGGACCCCATGGGAGACCAAGTCAAAGGCTTTTTTGAAATCTAAGTAAATGATATCAACTTCTACCCCCTGCTCAGGTGACAAGTTACCTGGTCATAGAAGGAGATAAGGCTGGTCAGGCAAGACTTACCCAAAATAAAGCCATGCTGGCTGTCTCTTAGAATGGCACCTTCTGTCAGCCTATTGTTGTTGGATTCTTTGATAATTTTTTCAAGATCTTACCAGGGATTGAGGTCAAACTGATTGGCCTGTAGTTCCCTGGGTCTTCCTTTCTTCCTTTCTTGAAGATAGGCACCACGTTGGCCCTCTTCTGGTCTTTAGGAATCTTTCCTAAGTACCAGAAGTTCTCAAATATCTGCGCCAATGGTCGAGCTATGATGTTGGCCAACTCTTAAGTGCAAAAGAGTGGGGTGTAGGGAATTGGCACATTGGCTGGGGTCCACACTCAGCAGAGGTGGGTTGGGGTGGGGGGATGAATGGGTGATTCACCCTCCTCCTAAGCCACATAATTCCCATTCCCTCCCTCCCCCCACTCCCAATCTCTTTGTGGGCTTCTCAGCCATAATGGCCTGAGAGAGGGCTATGACTCCAGGGGAAGGCCTGTAGTAGGCTTGGATTCATCGACTGCCCCTTCCTTCCAGCCCCTCTTCCCAGGGACACTCCACATTTTCCCTAGGACATGAGTCCCCATTGCACCTGGAGCAAATCTTATAATCACAGGTTACAAAGCATCCTCATGCATGGCCTGACTTATCATGAGAAGTGTCAGGAGAACAGCCACAGGTTCTGTGTGGTGTGCCAACTGGTACTGGCTGCTTTGATGGTGATGGTACATGCTTCATACCTTTAGAAGGGGTGCAGAGACATGTGATAGGACTTGGTTTGGAACAGCTGCATCGCATGTGTGGAGAACAGTGGGGCCTCCCTCCACTGCCTCCTTTACTGGTGCCCCTGTGGGTTACTCCTCCAGAACACACCTGGTCCTGTGAGCATGTGCAGTGGGAGTGTCTGTCCAGTTCCTCATGAGGAAATGGGACAGGTCCTCATAGAATGGCATGCTTTGCCCCTGGCTAACAGACTCTTTCTAGCATCCAGCCCATGGTAATAATGCCTCCTCATCAATGTGCTCTTGGTGAAACACTACTCCCAGTCCCTGTTTTGACCCCTTGCTTGTATCTCCTGGGTGATACATTTGAAGACATCTCTGATTCAATGCCTTATCTAGAGCTGGTGCTGGATGTCCTCCTTTCATCAGTTGGCAATGAGATCCTTTATTTCCCCCAACATGTCACTTGCATCCCCATGTTCAGCTTTTGGGAGTGAATGGGCCAGGATGGTTCATGGTCCATTGTGGTGCTTATGGAGTCCCAGTTGTCTGTGTGGGGGTGATGTTCCAGCTACTGGGGGCAGGTTGAAGATAGGAAGGGTGGATGGATGGATGGATGGATGGAAGCAGTGGTGGATGCACAAGGGTGCAGTTCTCAGCCTGTTGTGTAGATCTCACTCACAGTTCAGAGGCTTGGGGTCCCTGCTTCCACCTTACTTGGGCTCAGCTGTTCAGATCACTTCCAGAATCTTGAATTATCCAGGAGCTTTCAGCTGATGCCCTGTGATTCTAGCAATGCCACATGCTTTCCCCAGGCTGTAAAATTCAAGGGGCCACACCCCACATGGTGCCTTAAGTTTATAGGGTGTTCCTCTGCTCATCCTACTTGGAATTTCAGTGCCCTTTGTCAAATGCCAGCTGGGCGCTGTGAGTGTATCA
>NW_017729029.1:22775398-22780494 GCF_001723915.1 Gavialis gangeticus | reverse complement strand
TTCAGTGCCCTTTGTCAAATGCCAGCTGGGCGCTGTGAGTGTATCAATTTTATCACAGGCCAGCTGGGCTGTTAGGTTCAGTTTTGGATCGAGGAGGCAAAGTTGGGAGTGAAATAAAGGCAAATTTATTATAGCTTACACACACACAACAGTTAAGAGAAAGATAAATGTGATAAGCAGATAATGCAGTATTAAAGAGCTAATAGTAAATAACAACAGATAATAACAACAAATAGATAGATCAATTCTGTTGCAGGCCAGCTGGGCACTGCAAGGGTATTAGCCACTGGGTGGTTCAAAACAACAGATAGACAGACATGGGTTGGCATCTTATCAATAGTCCCTCAATGCCAGGTACACATCAAGTGATTCCAGCGAAGTCAGGCATCCTTTGATCAAAACTGTCACAGGGATTACCGGGGAAGGTCCCTTGATCAGGATCCAATCCTCACTCATACCAGGAGTCTGGGGTTCGAGTGTGGAACAGAAATGACTATTCTGTTTCCTCCCTGCTGGTTTCCTGATGCATGTGATTTTTATATCTAGTCTTATGTTAATCTGATGGCCTCAGAGCCACTCATAATGTTGCCCTATAGCTGTGACCCTATGGGATTGAAAGGTGTTAAAATTATCATAAAAGGTTACTACCCAGACTAGGGCTTATCCAATAACCATTTGAATATGCTTTCTTGGGATATGTTTTCTTGGAATGTGTTGGGTGTGCCAGGCAGTTGGATCCAGTTTTATCATCAAAGCTGAACCCTGAGCAAAAAACTGTTAGGTCTTCTAATCTTACAGCTACAGCTTTGCCTATGGGGCCCAGTCAGTTTCATGAACAGTTAATTTTATCATTTTGGTTAAACTTATGACAGACAAGTTACATTTTCAGTTTACAAACTTACAAGCTTTATATTAACTAATATTACCTGTTTAGGCAAAATACCAAATGCCTCCAAGAAGCACATTTTATTGCTTTTTAATTACTTTGGTTCTGGCTGTTACAGCCCTCTTCAACCACATCCCTCCACACACCAAACTACCTGGTTGATCATTAACTAGCTATTTGATCAGTGAGGAAGAAGAGGGGGAGCTAATCTGCATTGAATGAGAATGAATGACATGGCAGGAGTCTTACCTCAGGGAAAAAAAAACAAACCTGAAGAAAAAAAAAAGGAATGGCAAATATTTAGAGCCCAACTCAGCCACCTTATTTACAACCTTATAACAAGGAGGGTTTTGGTGCTTTGGATTCTATTAGTGAGATGTTATGAATTTCAGCCCAAACACTACTTGCCAAATTTTATTAGATTTAATTGTTTTCCTTTTAGTTTTTCTTTCCCCATCCCGTATCTGGCACTTTGTAAAGTCCCCTTTTTGAGGAGATTTTAATATAATAATTTATAAATCTGAGCAAGGTAGAAAGTTGGAATGACTCGTGGTGAAAGATGCCAGATGGAAAAGCATGATATTTGAAAAAAAAGAAGATTACAGAGGAAGTCTGAGACAGACATAAGGAGAAATAATCTCCTCTCATTACGTCCCATCATCTGGAGCTGTTACTTTTCAAGAAGAGGCATAAGCAGAACTAGTCTAGTGTTGGAACCAAAACCTTATGCCAGATTCAGATTGAAGACTTTACTGTAAACACTCCCCCATGCACCTAAATTGAAATTTCATATATAAGTCTTTATCCCTTTTCTATGTAAAAGTGATTTTTGAATGAACTAGTCAAGTCCAGCAAGATTTAGGTTCAGAGTGGAGAACTAACCTAAGTCTCAGGGGCTGTGTCTACATGAAACTCTACTGCATTGTTGTTACTGCACATTTATTTAGTACTTGTTTATATAAGTACTAAATAAATGCACAATAACCAAGTTAACACACTGCAGCACCAGTGAATGCCTTTTTTGTGCAGTACCCTAATACAACTGTGCAGGAGTGTCACGTTGCGGTTTTTGCCATGCAACTTTACTCTGCCATAGTATAGGGATACTGCGCAATCAACAACTCATGTAGATGTGCCCAGGAAAACACAAACTTGGATTGACCAAGACACTATTTTCATCCGGACATTACAAAATATTTCTGAGCATAAGCAGTACCTTACTGCATCAGATGTATCTGAAATCACTTGAGAGAATGCAAGATGGAGAGAGTAGATATTATGGATTGTAGTTCCTGGAAACAAGAAATACGTTTTATTTTTTGATTATGTTTCCCCCTCAACACAAGCCTTCAGATAAGGAACGTGGAGTGCTATTAAAATATTTCAGGCAAAATTTTGCTTCCTAATTTACACTGCCTGTTATTTATACTATCTTTACAGGTGTATAGAGCTGAGGAGCTTCACCTGATAAGTTTTAATTGGCTTCATCCCTGAATGAGCTGTCTTACCTGTAACTGATGTTAATGACCACTCAGATAGGGATGTGATTTTTCCCAGCTCAGGCAATGTCCCTAATTCATTTCTAGATAGCAAAAGACAGGCAGGTTAGGGATGTACCTTATAGAGTAAACACTACAATACAATGACCCAATTCTGCTCCACTTGAAATCAAAGGGAAATTATCTCAATATTAGGTTTAAGTTACTCCATTTCATCAATTTGAATGTGACTGAAGAACCATGAGATAAACATAATGCCCCCTACCCCCAAAAGTCACTGCATTATCCATTAAACCATTTCAGAAAACACACAATGGGAGTGTTATTGCCCTGAGTGAAAAAAATCAATGCCTTTTAAACCTTCAGACAATTTCTTGGTGAACAATGTATTGTCCTGGCCCTGCAGGCCATGACTCCACTCCCTGTCTTGCAAACACACAATGCTCTGATTGGCTGGTAATATTAGGGTGCCAGCTAATTAGGCTATTAAAAAGGAACTGACCAAATGTTGACACAGTACAAAATACCTGGTGATCCTAAGTCATCCTTTCTGGGGCATGAACTGGCAAATGGGACAACTTGACTGCCTCCACTCACTAGAGCTTTAGGAGGGTGACTCTGTCTCTCATTTTCCAAAATTCTGTACAGATTTTAGGGAATGTTTTGGGTTCAGAAGGGAAAATGAAATCACTGCTTCTGTTGCAGGCAACAGATTGGGAAGGTGGGGAAAGAGTTCTTCCCATTGATGAATATGAGGTGTTTCCTAAGGGTAACATCATAGACATTTTGTTCTTGAGGTTTTTTTTTTAATGGGTGGGTTGTTCTAAGAAGGGAACACTACATTAAGGTGAGCAAGACCATTGGATATTACTATTCATACAGTCAGGAAAAGTGACAACTGAAAACCGGTAACTAATAAAACAGTGCAGGAGCTTGACAAAACAAGAATTCCCAGACCTAGATGTCATGTGTATGCATCTGTGCTGCATACCTTAAACTCTGTAACAGACTGTCTGAACCAGCTTTCTATGTCATGTACATGGCCCCAAACTGATACTCAGGTGACCAGAATTATTAGAAACTGGCTTTAAGACATGAAAACAGAGGAATATTCCCTGCTTCTTTATGGACTATTGAATGCACCTAAGATTTCTGGGACTTTGTGTTTGTGAGTTAGACTCACGGGTTTCTGGTATGGTATCCTGTGTTAATCACAGGCAATGTCAGTGCTTCTCATACTCTATATTCTACACATGCATTTGGTTTCCCCAGACTGTCGCGCCCAGATGCCGGTGCACCCTTGACCTGTGAGCCTGGGTCAGTACAACCAGCTTGGCGCGAGGCGGGATTTATGACCGGACAGGCGGGTGTTAATGGCGAGCAGGAGGCAGAGGATTTAAATGGTTTAATGTGCATTGGTTACACAGAAAGTTTAGTTTACTTACGCTACTGATGGCTTGCTGCGTAGACAGAAGCAGTTGATTTTTTAGTTACAGCATGCAGATGTTCTGTCACCCAGCGATTACAGTGGATTGCAGACTTGCTGAGTACAGGTTTCAAACAGTTTATACAAATTACTACGGTCTGCAGACTACCGAGAGCTCTTGATGAGAGGGACGTACGAAAGATAAGATAAGACGAGAGAAAAAGATAAGACAACATGAGCCGGCAAAACGGGGGTATGCCAGAAAGATACGTAGGCAGAGAGATAATATTTGTAACTGATCAGGTTACAAACTGTGTCTCTTGGGAATGCTCCGAGATCTCCCTTCTTGAGTGTATACGCAGTTCTCCCTCTGCCTTTGGGCGGAAGTTCTTTCCAAGTTATAGGAAACAAAATAACCAATAATAATACGCCTGGTATGAATAATTAACAGGTTGGCACTTGTGCTCTCTTTGTTTTCTCAAGTTTCATAAAAGGGGGGCTATATTTTTGCTTGGGTGGTACCGGTCCTGTTTGGTCACAAGAGGGCAAGCGTAGCATATTATTTAATTTTACAATTCCGTTAAATCCAGCCATTTTGGTATCTCATTACTATGGGTACGATATCTTTTTTGACATCATAGCGCTGAGTTGTATACAATCCAAGGTTAGTTTCTCTCTCGTATGAAAGGCTCAAGTAATTTGAAATGAGGCACAGACAGGGGTGTGAATATGCAGCACTGTTACAAACTAAAAAATAATAGTGTGAGACCACAGTTACAGAGTTTGTTGTGTTAGCCTCTGACCTTTTGCCATCTGATCTTTTGCCATCTGATCTTTTGCTCTTTTGCCATCAGCATCTGAAATCAAAGACTTTGATCTTTGACACAGACAAGTTGGAAAATAGTGATACTACATGATATTGGTATGTGTAGGTGTGGTGATGTACATTTTGGGCATGTTCAAGTACATTTTTTACTTCTATTAGGGAACTTGTCCTTTGCCAGAAATTAGTGCAGATGAATTAGTTCTTAAGACAAGTTAACTGTGAGCAGAGGCAAAATAGCATCAGATCCACGTTCAGAACTTGCTCACCTGCACCCATGACAATATGCAATAAGAGAAATTCAGCAATAGGCAGTTTTCTTTCTATGGATGGATTTATGCTCCCTAGAGGGAGCATATGGATGGGCCTGGTAACAGAGGCTTTGCTGACTCTTGTCAGTGACATCCCAGGGACAGGGCTAGCCCTGGCTAGAGCACTTCCCTGTTGGAGGCGGGGGGGGGG
>NW_017729029.1:22769612-22775316 GCF_001723915.1 Gavialis gangeticus | reverse complement strand
GGGGGGGGGGGGGGGGAAGGGGGGATAGTGTTGTGCTCCAATGATCCATGGGATGTCAATGGAATATGACCTACTGTGAGCCAGCAGGTCACATTCCAGGGTTATCTCAGAGTGGGATCCATCGTTTTTATAGTGCTCTATGTGTCCTGACCATCTGTTTGGTTATGGCTGTAGAGTGCTTTCTGCATGCCTACTGTGCAACAAGTGTGATTTCTGTACCTGGCCTATGTTACCTATTGGTACCATTGTTAGAATATTTCACTCCCAGTTAATAGAGAAACATATGATAATAATTTATATTTAAAGCCAAGTTTAGACATCAATGATGTGCCAGTGCTGTACTCTCGTAAAGGAAGGCTCAACAAAATGACAGAACAATAAAACAGGAGTTGAAAGGAGAATGAATTAGTTATGGAAAGATGCAGATACATTACACTGCCTGGGAAGAGAAGGTACAAAAAATGGTGCCTGGTGAATATTCATGGAGAATATTCCCTACATTTTATGTTAAATTCAGTCAACAGCTAATTAATTATGCTTTTATTTCAGTTTGCTAAAAACACAATATTTCATACTCCTATCTTTTTTTTTTATATCTTACCAATCATAAATGATTTTGCATCCCAATTATTCTGGCTAGCGCATTGTATTAGTACACATCAGTTGTTTTGCCAACATTTTTTTGAATGCAGCTATCAGAGACCTTTCCTGAGTCACACTATAGTTGTTCCTCAAGTAATTTAGTTTTTTTCTGTAATAAAGCTTCATCTCCTGAGTATGTCTGTTTCAGAAATCCACTCATGGTAGGTCCTATACACGGGCAGCTTAGTTTAAAAACATTTCTGCTTTCAGATATTCAGTTCCTTTGAAGCAAGACCAGTAGTTGAGTATTTTTTATTCTTAAAATTACACTGTGTATTTTTTAAAACAATAAATTGACTATATTGGTAAGTAAATTTATGCTAAAAGGCAGATACTGTCAGATGAGATTTTGTGTGTTTACTTAATGTATTTTACTTTCTGTTTGTTCCTTCAGAGATGGTCAGTGGAGATAATGCTAACCCTGTGTAATATTAATATATTAAACACATTGTTAATAGTACTAATTCATTGCCTTATAATGGGTACAATTTCTAAGTACTAGATCGAGAACAAGTTTGAACCAGTATAAAGGTAGATTTTGTCCGTGCCACAAAGAGTTTATCACATAAAGGCCCTGCACAGACAGAGCTCGGGTGTTCCAAACCTCCTTAGAAAATAGCAAAAAAAAGTCATCAAGATAACTCCTACATGATTTGCCAAAATGGTTGTAGAGGACATTTCATATATCGTCCTGTAGTCCTGCAATTGCTTCAGATTAATATTTATATCTTTACTGGCAAACACTCTTGTCTGCCATTCTACAGTTTTCTTTTCCTTGTTTGCTTGCTGATATTTAAGGACTGTTTCATCTGTTGTATACAGCCTGACATTCTAGACAGTTGCATGTCTTCAAATAAATACTCTTATGTGTGTGTACTTGCACATGTGCACACGTGACTATAGAGTTAAAATAATAAAAAGTCATATACCAGAAACTAACCACACACATGAAGAATGCCAAAAGTGTTGAAAATGGTCAAATTATATTTGCATTTATATTAGTATAAAACAAGATTGACTACATTGATGTCATTGGCATACATGAGTCAATGGATTTACTCCAATTTACAGAAGTGCAAATGGGAAGGAAAATTTATCCAGTCTTAATAAAGAACTTACTTATGTAAGTACTTTACATAAAGTAAAGTAAGTTGATTATATATTTTAGTGGCTGTGGCTAATAAGTGCTACCTTTACCTAGTGGAAAGCTAAGAATAGTCCATCTGTAATAACTGTTCTGCCGGAACTTTAACACTTCAGTGAATGATTCCTATATTTATGCCTAGTGCTATCCATCTGGTTCTTTATCCATCATAACTGGATTAGTATTTGAGCCGTGAAGTGCCAAATCATTGCCAGGATTAAATTCAAACAAATTTTGACTAGAGAGCTGCCGAGCTGACCAATCTATTAGAACAAAACTATTTTTATGAGCAATCACATATTTCACTACAAGACACGTGCTTTTGGATGTATCATACCTGGACTAATCCTGAGCCCAAGGCCCCCTTTACATGTTACAGGTATCAAGCAGTTAACTGGTTAATTGTACAATTAACCTGTGATCAGCTACACGTGCAAAGTACCTATCACACAATAAAAAGCTCCAACCAACTATAAAGTTAGACCTAAAAAATGTGTACTAACTTTATAGCTGGTTCATATTGAGCTTTCATTTGCACATGTAGCAGTGTCTCCCCTGTGGCTGGGAGACCTGTCAGTTGGTAGGGCTCCAAGCCACAGTTTGCAGTGTGCTCAGCCAGGACTGGGAGTCCCACAGCTGAGGGTACTCTCATCCCCAGCAGCTGCTGACTCTGAGTCCCAGTGGCATAGGGACCCAGAGTCCCACAACTCTGGATGGTGGGTGCCAGCTCTGGGTCCTGGCAGCTGCTGGGGCACAGCTACCTTCGGGCTGCATGAAACCCCCAAGGCAGGGGGATCATTGCAGCCACAATCTCCCATCCCTAGGAATTTCATGCAACTCTGAGGCTGGGGAGATTACAACAGCTTCATTTCCCCAGGCCTGGAGCTGCATGGGGCACCCTGGCAGCTGGAAGCCCCTCAATGGAGGGGGCTCACAACCACAGAAGCTTTCTTCTTGCCAGTACATGTGTGGGGTGGGTGTGGGCTGCCCACTGCAAGCTTGAGGTTCCCTGCTCTGCTGCCCTCCAACAAGCTTTCCTGCCCAGCCCCACTCTGCACTGCTATACCAGGTGCTGTCCACTGGGCTGTGGAGGCCCTGGGGAGAGGGCACCAGGGCAGGGAGCCCTGAGCCACAGGAGACAGCCTTCATCAGCTCCCTCCCACCCCCAAAAGTTCTGTTTTCACCATGCTGCCCATGGAGGGGGAACTGGGCTCCACATTCTGCTGCGCTTCAGAAGCCACTGCCTCTTGTGGGTGGCAACCTGGGCTAGGATGCTGCTGCGGGGAGGGCAGGGGGCTATGGACCTGTGTCCCTGGCCCCATAGCCCTGGCAGCTTGGGGTCCTCTCCTGCAGGGGCAGGGAGCTGTGGGTGAAGAGTGAGGGGTACCAGCAAGGCCAAGGAGGTTGTGGGTGAGGAGTGAGGAGCAATGGCATGGGCAGGGCTGCTCAGCGCCACAGACCATTGGGGGTGGAGGGGCAGCTGCAGCTGGACCCTTGTCCTGGTCAGCAAAGTGGGCAGGAGGAGCCCTGATTTTTCATGATAAAAAACCCAAAATCAAATGCCAAAATGTATAGGTATTTATAATGTATTTATTATAGTTATTGAGGCACTATTAGGCTTCCAAATTGCTTTAAAATTGTAAATATGTCAGTAAAAAATTGTGTTCAGCTGATACCTGTATATATAGTGGTGTTTCATTTTAATCATATAAAAATGTAGGTTTGGGGCTTTTAATCAGAGAATTAACTATTTTTTTTAAATCAGAGAATTTGCAAGTTTTAAACAGAGATTCCTGATATTGAAGGTATAATTTGTGAGGCATTTTCCTATTGATCAGTGGTATTCTGACAAAAAGCATGCTAAATGCTATTTGTCTGTAATTGAAATTGACAACCATGTATGTACACAGACTTTGCATGGGTTCTTATTTTACAAAATGTTGTACATTTTACTCATAATTAGATTTTAACTCATACTTTCAAAAATGTCCAGATCAGCAGTGCAGTATCTTTTTATATAAAACTAAATAGAATTTAAGTGTCTTACTCAGAAACTGCATTACAATAGTTCTAGAGGTTAGTTGTTGCATGTTTGATAAATGCGTATTATAGAGAGAACCCAATTGTAAAGCTTTTTTTTGTTAAGACTTAGTTAAACAAATCAAACAAAACAAAAGCTATACTTCTTTAAGTGCTATATGAATTCCTCATATTCAGTGTTATGCAACACAATGAAATCTTGCTTTCAACACTCTTCAGTTCTTCTGAATAATGTTTGCAACAAAATAGAAAACAAAATATGCATATTCAAAAAATAGTTTCAGAGAATTCATGGTTGGGTCAAACTTAATAATTAAAAGTTCTAGTCTACAGAAGGTCAACCTCCTTTCAGTGCAGCCAGTTCAGAATTGCTTGGTGCATTGTAAAACTCTGTCTTTCAAATTTAGTAATTTGCCCTGTCTTTGTACAATGTAAAATTTCTATAAACCTTTTTTCCAAGTAAACAACATTTGCTACATTTACACTTTACTTGACAGAGGACTACAGATTCTATTGCTATTACCTTCTGATTTGTCAAGGTTTCCAATCAAGAAGGCACAGAGAAATCAATTCCCTTTAAAATTGTTGTTACAGGGTCTTTCATTCTTGCAACTCTGAAGCAGAACTTTGAATCCAAGTGACAGTGTGTCCAAATTAACGTAACCTTTTTAAAAAAACTATTAAACTTTCAAAGAGTGTTCCAAAAAAGGCCCAATTTAACAGGCATATTCTATTCCTTTCAAATAGTGCTGGACTGATGGTATAGCCATAATGGTCCAGGGAATATGTGAGATGCAAGGATTTTTGTGGTTAATATCTTTTATTGGATCAACTATATGGTTGGGAATGGTTCCCATGCAGTTGGTCCAATAAAAGGTGTCACCCACAAAAATCCTTGCCTCCTGCATATTCTGTTCAGGACAATTCTATTTTTAAAATGTTAAAGAATGGTAGTATTGAGGATTCTCATACTGTTGATAGGCTGTTTTTTATTGAAGTAATTTTATTTATGGAATGCTATGTAGAAACATATGAGGACTTTAATATATGAATAAAATAACTATTTTTTATATGAGCTAAGTATTTATGTATATTGTAGACTGCTACCCATGATGTACTGCTACCCACTACTATTGTCCCTACTTAACTGTACATAACTATTTAAAGATGAGGCCTTATTTTTGTTCTCAGCACCATCTTTAAAATGCTAGCTAATCTTGTTTGTTTTTTTCCCCTCCTAGCTATTGAAGTAAATCTGCAAAAAGCCCTAGCTGAAGCCTCTGAAACCTGCACTCAGGAGTGTCTTATTTTAGGCCATTCTGACAACTGCTGGATGCCACCTTCTTTGACACAGTACCAACAATCCAACCCTCCTTTGCCATCATTTGGATTCCAGCAAGGATGGGGTCAAGGAACCAGACCTGAAGGAAGATACACGCTTGGCAGGCCTATTCCCAAGGATGACATTGATAAGGGCCAAGGTGGGCCAAGGCCCCAGTTCTACAATACCTGTGAAAGACAATGTACCAGTGAAGATCCAGTTAAGGTTATTCCCCTAGCAAACTTCACTCCAGCCCAGCAGGCACCAGCTGGGAGCAACACCACATTTATACATGAGCACCAGCTATAAAGGCATATCTGAGAAATCACGTCCTTCAGGCTGTAAGTGTGAGTGTATATAGTCACAGCTTAACACTTAATTTTAATGCATATATACATTTGTTAGGCTTTTGAATATTTATGTAAATAGAATTCTGAATTGAAATTTGAACTTGAAAAGCAGACTTCTTAGCACTGAATTAAAGGAAATTTACCATAAATGTCCATCCCAGATATGCAAACAAAAAACAACACCCCCCCCCCACCCCGGAACAAACC
>NW_017729029.1:22767007-22769540 GCF_001723915.1 Gavialis gangeticus | reverse complement strand
CACCCCCCCCCACCCCGGAACAAACCAAAACTGCTCATTTTATTTCCCTAAATGGGCCATTATAACAAAATTATTTGTTAGGGCATGGACTGTCTTCCTCTGCCTGGTAATTTCCTAACACATGTTAGATGCTGTCACAATCTTAAGAATAGCAGTGTAAATTACTCAAATGATTTTTAATATTATTTGTTCATTATACTATCTGTAACACATTCAACAGGTTCACATCCATATGTTCATCAGTCAGTAGAAATAGAGATCAAGTAGGCAGTTTATCACCCTTTTACCTGAAATAACTGATTATATGAGATCAAATTTTAGAAAGAAAAGCACCCCTTTACCATAATTTCTCTTTCACATTATAACAAAAGGACATATCTTCGAAGATTTTTTGTATACCTTTTCGGTTGAAGTTTGCATTGTATCAGCTTATGAGTATTCATATTCTGAAATAAATTAGCATAAATTTGCAAGTCTCTTTGACCTGAAAGAAAGTACTTTTGCTAACTATAAACTACAGTGATTTGATGGATTATGTCAAAACTGATCTAAGTATTGAAAAGAAGTCTTCTTGCTTTCCAAGATTTACTATTCTTAAATAATGAAAGCTACAACACAACCCATATAATGCTTGCCCTTTCCTAGCTATGAGTCCATCACTAATTACACTTTAAACTTGCAGATTTCACATTAGCTAACGTCCACATGTGTTGAGTATTGCATAAAAATAGAAGAATGCTGGGTAGATTTTTTAGGGCTGATGTGGTAACATGGCTGTAAACTACTGTTGTCTAAAGAATATATTGGTGATTTAGAAGTTTGCTTTATAGCCATATAGGCAGTTATGGAAGGTTTTCAGGAAATAATTAACATTAATGTTAGACATTGCACACTAAGCCTGTTAAACTAAGTAACTCCTGTCATTCTAACTTATTAAAAAAAATCACCAGCATTACTCTGCAAAGAAAGCAGGAGCCAGGAGGTAAATGTTGGATGGATGTAATTATAAATGCACCCCAATTATGTTACTCAATAGAAGCTCAAAGTGATTTACTATAAAAATTAGGTATTCTTTAGTGATCCTTGTACAGGATGAGATACATTTAGCTTAAAGAAAAGCTAGTAAATCCTACATTGGACAAAACAGAGATGTTATTTTCCGCTTGGTATTTTGTTGCTACCCAGCCATGCTGCCATGTACAATATGTACATTCTACTACCCAATGATTATTCTTTGTAACACAATTGAATAACTTGCTGAGTTATGATGCTACATTAAATAGACAATTGGAGTTGGATGGGTAAAAAGACAATGT
Source organism: Gavialis gangeticus (assembly GCF_001723915.1). Classification (NCBI taxonomy): domain Eukaryota; kingdom Metazoa; phylum Chordata; order Crocodylia; family Gavialidae; genus Gavialis; species Gavialis gangeticus. The sequence goes on along the minus strand of NW_017729029.1, from coordinate 22,768,224 downwards.
TTGAATATTTCCTGTGGATAGAGTTCTGTGTAGGTTTCTTATTGTAACTTAAATCTGTAATTTATAAACAAAACTGTGTAAAAATGCTGTAATATAAGCTGCTTGTAAAATTTATAGAAATTTCAGTTGTTGAGGGTTTCCAAGGAGTTCTAAGATGGCTTCTCTTATGTGCCCAGCAGGTATAAGTAGCTTTAAATATTGTTGTCCCCACTGTAAATCTATTCAAATCACGTTTAGTTTTCATGTGCAAAATAAAAGCAGTTTCACTTTTAACCTACTGGTAGGGTTTACTTAATGAAACCTCAAACTATTAATGATACATTTTTCCTTTTCTATATATTTCTCAATAATGTTTAAGAAAGATGTGGCACATTGGCTTCCAGTGGCATGTAAATCCTGGAAAATCTTATCCTTTGGCTACTGACATATAAAAACTGTACCAAACTTCTTCTAGTTTAGGTACAATTTAAAAATTAACAAAGTAACCAAATTAATCTATACAAAGTCTTCCAGCAGTCTATAAGGAAGCTCATTTCATTACAAAATTTGCAGGGTTTTTTTTTCAAGAAATGTGCCCAAATGCCATGTGTCATTTAGACAAATTATTTGTTTTTCAATATAGTAGCAAAAGCTAAAATGATGAACAGGGGTCTTACTGCTTCTTAAAGAATGTATATGTATGATAGTCAGTATTTGTTTACAGAATGAATTCCAGGGTTGAAGAGTATCATCAAATGTTAGAAGTATCATCTTTCCTGTCAGACTTCCAATCAGAACAAAAATTGTTTTCTACAAGAGTATTTCACTACTACAATTTTTGATAGACTTTGGAAAGGCAGCAGAAGTTAAATCAAAATAAAGGAAGCAGATTTTCTTTTATAATGACAAACAAAAGCAGCTTTGAGATTTGGATGGTCTTTTTAGTGTATTATTGTTTTATTCATGTTGAATTTCCCCATACCATACTATTGCATCCAGCCTTTGTAGAACAATTTGATTGGCAGTAGAACAACTGGCAGTAACAGATTGACAATTTGGTTTTCTTAATATTATAATTATGAATCTTCATAAAAGAATACAAGAAAAATGATTTCAGGGGTATTTTTTCAGAAACATAAAGGCATTTTAGAGGTGGTCCAACTGAGTAAATATAATGTATTTTTTCCCATCACAAAGAAGTGGTTGCTTGTTCCCAGTTAAAAAAAAAAAAAAAAAAA
>NW_017729029.1:22759165-22766821 GCF_001723915.1 Gavialis gangeticus | reverse complement strand
AAAAAAAAAAAAAAAAAAAGGTAATACAACCAATTTCTCAAGTGCTTTCATTGAAATGCAGTGTAAGAAGATAAAGTCAATCCTATGAGCAAGTTGAGAACCTCCTAGATGTTTGCTATGTCAGTCAGAACTTACAACTAAAGGAATTGAATACCATATTTTTTTTAATTAAAAAAAAAGTCTTGTAATTGCTTCCACTCACTTAACAATTCTCCATTGAGACAATGATGCAATTCAAAATCATCTAAGCTTATTGTAGTCCTGTGAGTGGTACAGGGGACTCTCTGCATAGGATCAGGGGGCACAGGATGAAATCATAGAATCATAGAAAATTTGGGTTGGAAGGGGCCTCAGAAGGTCATCTAGTCCAACCCCCACTGCTCGAAGCAGGACCATTGCTAACTAGATCATTCCAGCCAGGGCTTTGTTCATCCCAGCCTTAAAAATCTCCAAGAATGGAAATTAAACAACCTCTCTAGGTAACCACCTGTTCCACTGCTTCCCACCCTCCTAGTGAGAAAGTTCTTTCTAATATCCAATGCCAACCCCCCTTGCTGAACTTGAAACCAGTGTTCCTCATTCTGTCATCTGTCACCACAGAGAATAATCTACCTCTTTGGAACCACCCTTCAGATAGTTAAAGACTGCTGTCAAATCCCCCTTAGTCTTCTCTTCTGCAGACTAAATAAGCCCAGTTCCCTCAGCCTCTCCTTAGAAGTCATGTCCCTCATCTCCTTCACCATTTTTGTTGCCCTCCACTGTACTCTCTCCAACTTGTCCACATCCTTTCTATATTGGGGGGGGGGAGGTGCAGCAAAACTGGGCACTATACTCCAGATGTGGCCTTGCCTGTGCAGAATAGAGGGGAATAAATATTTCTACTAATCTAGTCCTTCTACTAATGCAGCCCAGGATGCTGTTAGCTTTTTTGGCAACAAGTTCACTCATATTCAGCTTACTGTCCACTGGATGGTCCTGCAAATAGAGGCTCCAGGACAGATTTCTGTATCCACCAAATCCCACTAAAATAAAAGAGACTACTGACAGGCCCAGGTGGCTCTTCCCAGGTCCACTGTTCATTCATGTTGCTCTTTGAAATACCTAAATTCTGCTAGCTGACTCTCTTAGGTGTCACTTTTGATTTGTTTTAGATTTTGACAGTCATTACAAAGTGTGACATTAAAGAATGATTTCAAGTTCCTTTATTTTCCACCAAACTTCATATGGGACCTGTTGTGCCTATACTTATGATTTTGGACAAATCAGAATAAAGGGACACCTAAACTTGTGTGTGTTTGTGTGTGTGTATGTGTGTGTGTGTGTGTGTGTGTGTGTTTATAAGATATAATAATTCCAAGTTTAGCCACAGTTGGTCTAAGAGCATTTGTCTTTCTATCAGAAAAAAAAAAATATACATACCCATGTGAGTGTCTGTGTGTATTATTTTCTGATAGTTAGGAAGACAAATGTTTTTAGAACAGATGTAGCTAAACTTGGAATTGTGATGTCCTATAAAGGTTTCAGAATTTTACACTATTTTACTTTTGAGACTCCTATGTACAAAGCAATCAATACAAAAGTAAAAAAGTTTTTGGGCATGAATAAAATTGGGCATAGGAAATGATAATCAGTATAAAGAATTCTCCTAAAAATCTATTATGACTTTGTAGATAGAAGATACAAAAAACATATGATTATAAATTCCTTTGTATTCAAGTGCTAAATTGTAACAGGTACATGCACACATACATAATTTTGAGGCAAAAATAAGTGCCCCATGTCAGTACCCAGAGGAAAAACATCACTGTAGACTTTTTATACATCTTACCTTATATAAATAATTTAGCCAATACATAGACTGTATATTTTTGTGTAATCTTATTTAGCCATTTAACTTATTTTGTTTTATTTGTGTGAATTTGTGGGAAAAAATACCAATACTATATTTGGTATAAAGTACAATGGTAGTTACATGATTAGATTTGTTTCATACAGTATAACAATATGGGAAAAATCTTTGCCTTCTTCAAACTAAGGTGTCATGCAGTTTTACTTAATTGTTTTTTGATACTTGCAAGAGCAGCAAATGCTGCATTTCTAAACATTTAATCAAAAGACAAGGTTGGAGGAAAAACCTTTCTGTCATTGTACAGGTCTATCTTTTCCTCTTCTTTCATGAGAACGTCTCATTTTGAAGCAAAATATGCATGACATGCAAGTCACACTTGCAGGATGTACTTTCAAAAGCATATCAAATATTTCTTTCACTTCACTGTAGTGTACACTGAAGTATAAACTTAATTCTGTCAAGAAAGAAAAGGATATCAGTTATGCAGTAGCATTGCGTATTCTATTATATAGTATGACAAAAAAGTCAAATTTCATTTTTCTTCATGAAAGAAGGTTTGTCATTTTATGTTTCCCTTACATTCCTCTTTAATCCTTTTTAGCAACTCTAAGTTTCTATTACAAATTAGCTCAGTTTGTCCAGAAAATATTACTCCTGCGACAAGAACAAATAAACATTTTCCAAATTTAGGCAAGAAAGCAGACACTGAATGGCATTTACTATGGCAAAGAGATGTTTTAAAGGAAAGGCATCCATTTTTGTACTCCTTTCTTTGTATATGTACATAAACCATGAATCTATTCCTATTGATAAATTGTTTATATTGCAGTCTACAACTGCCATTTATCAGGATATATAATAATACAGTGGTTGGTTTGTGTAGACACAAAGTAGAGTTGAAGGCAAAGATTTTATTTGATAAATGTAGGAAAAATATGTATAACTTATGTTATCCCTAGTTAAGAAAATATTGAAAACCTTTTGTAAATATATATTTGAGTTTGTATTTCTGGGAGATCTCCCCACTTTGTGGCATACTACAGGATCTGGAAGTGAGCAGTGTATGTCTGTGTATTGAAACAGCCCTAACCATACTTTAGAGAACATGCAGTTGGACATCATATGCCATAGCTGAATAGCATTAAAAGTCCAACTGTATTAAAAGTCCGGTAAATCTGCAGCAGTTATATTTCAGGTTCTGTACAGCATGTTGTCTTGTTAATTACAATACTTATTAATAAACTAGACCCACAATCAAGGTTCTTCTGGATTCCTTTATTATTTGTATTTTACATTTACCTTTCTGGGAACATAGTTTCATAGTTGTTAGGGTCAGAAGGGACCTAAGCAGATCATCTAGTCTGAACCCCTGCCATGGGCAGGAAAGGATGCTGGGGCCAAATGACCCCACCTAGGTGGTTGTCTAGCCTCCTTTTGAAGACCGCCAGGGTAGGGACAAGTTCCACTTCCCTTGGAAGTTGGTTCCAGCTCCTAACCACCCTGATAGTAGTCTTGAGGTGGCAAGACTTGTCAGACTTGAGTAGTCTTGAGGTGACCTGGCCAAGGAAAGTTCAGGTCCTCCCTCTGCTCTCCAATCCTGTAGTGCCCAGGAAAAGTTTGAACAGCAGATATGCTCTTTATCCTGGAAAAGCACAGGCTCAGGGGTGATCTGATGGCCACCTATAAGTTTATCAGGGGTGACCACCAGGATCTGGGGGAATGTTTGTTGACCAGAGCACCCCAAGGGATGACGAGGTTGAACGGTCATAAACTACTGTGAGACCATTTCAGGCTGGACATAAGGAAGAATTTCTTTACTGTCTGAGCCCCCAAGGTCTGGAACAGCCTGCCATCAGATTTGGTTCAAGCACCTACATTGAACACCTTCAAGAGCAAATTGGATGCTTATCTTGTTGGGATCCTATGAGCCCAGCTGACTTCCTGCACTTTGGGCAGGGGGCAGGACTTGATGATCTTCTGAGGTCCCTTCCAGCCCAAATGTCTATGAAATCTATGAAACTGTTGCAAATTTTTGGTACCAGAACAAGAGGTTCACCTGGATCATTTTGGGGCCAGGCTGGGTCAAGCCCAGGTGGGAGGCTCTGTCTGACCCCAAAGCCATTCTGTGCATCTTAGGGTCCTGCTGGTTATGGATGCCATGGATGCCGAAAACATCCCACACACCAAAATCACATCAACGCTGTCCCCCTCTCAAGGGAGACCCCATCACTAACAGCATCCACCACCCACAAGACTGATGCCCCACAGATCACTAAAACACTGTGTACATTGATTGAAAACAGAAACTTTCAAAAATAAAAATTTAATTCAAAACCAACAAATGGTGAAAACTGAAACAGTGTTGAATACCCACTCACCTATCCCATAACTAAAAAGCAATAACTAAAATAAAAGATCTAAAATGCCCCCTTCAAAGTCTTCTGCCTATCAAAAAACAATGTCCCAGCATCAGCCATTCTCAAATGAGGCACAGCTGGAGGGCAATTGGAAGATAGAGACAGCAGTTAGCCTGACACGTTCTAACATATCCTAACCTATACTTCCCTGCTTTCCTCTATTACCATAAGTTCAAGCCTTCCCACAATAGAAAACTTATCATCAGCTGCACTTCTGCCTCTGGCTTATGGTACCAATGTTGTGGCTGACAGAGGGCTGGGACAGGGGAGGGGGGAGGAGACTGGGGTGGGTGCAGCAGAGGGAAACACGAACACAGTGGGTGGTGGTAGTATACCACCATGATAATGTGTACAGGACTGGTGAAGGGTATACAGGATAGTGGGACAAGAATCAGGTGGAGATGGTGGTGGAGAATGGGGGCATAGTGGTAGTCACACCTGTTTGCTAGTTGGGTTGTGCAAAGCTTCAGTGGGTGATTCAATTCAGAGAAGATTCAGCCTGATTTGGAGGCCAAATCTGTGAATCTGAATTGAATCGCTAGAAGCTTAAAATGGTCTGAATTGATTTGGAGTCTGTGAACTGATTCAGAAAAGATTTGGAAGAGATTCAGTGATTTGGAGATTTGAAAGGTGGTTTTTATGGGGAAATAGAAATTTAGAAGAGAGAGGGGGAGCAGGGGGTGGGGGGAAGGACTGACACCTCTAGATGGCCAGTGACTGTGATTTTTCCCTGACTGCCCTTCCATCACAATGTCTGGGGGGAGGGATATAGAAACAGCATAAAAGCCTGTGTGTGCAGGCTTTTCTGTCCCTTTCCTGAGCTGTTTCTGCCTGAGCTACAGTGTCTCTAACTGTACAGATGATCTACTAAAAGACACCAGATTGTCTTACCTGTTGCCATTTAAAGAGGTGGACCAGACTGAGGCTGTTGGGGAGGAAGAGACCTCATTGGGTCATGCTAACATGTTGTATAGAGACCTCAGCACCAGTAAGGACACACCTTAGCACACACACAGACACACACACACAGTCACACAGTGAGAGCACACCTACACACACACACACACACACACACACATGGTCAGACAGTGAGGGCATGCCTTAACAGACATTCTGGAGAAGAAGCTCCTGCAGGACAGGAAAGAAGGGGTCTGTCACAGTTCCGCTACCTGAGATGCTGTTGGTGCTACTGTGCTAGTGCTCACTCACTAAGTTATTTTATACCTGTTACCATTTAAAGTGAGGGACCAGACTGAGGCTGTTGGTGAGGAGGATACCTCATTGGGGCACACTGCCGTGTTGTGTAGAGGCCCCAGCACCAGTGAAGGCACACCTTAACACACACACAGTGTCACCCACCTATGTCACGAGCCTGCCAGCAGCCTGAGGTGCAGGGCCCCAGAACTCAGAAACTGTGAGTTTTTAAATCACATTTTATCAATCAAAAAAAAAAGTCTTCTATTTTCATGTTTTCTAAAAGTCTTCTATTTTCATGTTTTCTAAAAGTCTTCCTCTGTAAAACCTCAAATTCTAATGGACATTTACTTAAGTTGCTCCTTTCAGTAAAATTGCTTATCTGCATGCAAAGAATAATACGTACTTTGGTAGTAAAAGCAGTTACTCTGCCTTAAGCATATGTATATACGTTTATAGCATTAGGACATTTATTCATTTCATTACTTTTCCTCACACAACACACCCTATTCTTCATTTGATTTGTTGTTCGCTCTGGGCATAAAATATTAGGTTAGGAGAGTATCCTATCAGTTTGCATACAAAGTGATGAAGCCAAAGTCAAAGTGGAGAGCAAGAAAACGTACTACTGTATTTCCTATTTAATATCAGCATTTCAAAAGTTGTTGTGATAAAGATGGTGACATCTTCCACACTAAAAAAAGATGGCTCTATTTTTGGAGAGGGGGCACTTATGTACACAGAAGGAATAAAAGAATATGCCTACATTTTAGTTGGGTAACTGACAGTTGGTCATTTGCTGCAATTTAATTCTTCACTAGGGCCACTAACAGACTTGGAGGGGAAAAAAATAGTGCTTTACTTTCAGCTCGGTGTGCCCCTGTGCTGAGCTCAGCATGTGCCCAAAAGAGGAGACGCATCAGTTTGACCCAGCTTGCCCCCAGCATCTATATGGATTGCATGGGGCTTTTTGGCACTTTTATCTAACAGCTGATTGAATCAGCTATTATCCATACAGACGCTGGGTGAGCCGGGTCAAAAACTGATGCAGCTCCTCTTCCAGTAAAGTGCTGTTTGTTTGTTTTTTCCCCATGTCTGTCATTGGTCTAGGTAAAATTGAATTTTTCCCATGGCAAATAGCTGAAGCAGAAGGACATAAGTTGACACCTCAGTGTACAGGTAGCTTGTGCATTCAGTTTAACGAAGTTTTGACAACACACACTGTCAAATTCTCCTATGACAAGTGAAGTAGCAAAAATGTCACCACAGGTTTGACAATTATACTGCATCTCATATGGCCTGGAATAGAACTTCATGAAACACTATAATAGAACAATGTTAAATTAGGTCACACCTACATTTCACATACAGCTAACATTTGCCAATTACAATGCAAAGCCATGCATGAATAAGGACATAGGCAGACAAGGTTTTTTAGGTAAATCCAATATATTTTATTAGATCAACTCAAATATTTGGAAAAATTCTTCTTCGTAAGCTTTCCAGCACAAACACCCTTTGTCAGGCTGAGGTAGGATCTACAACCTACACCCCTAAATAAGGGCATAATATTCAGCACCAGGGGATTCTGACAAAGAGAATTGTGTCAAATATCAAAGTGATACCTTATGTTGTTGCCCTGAGGGGTCAGGCCAACGCTCAGGATCTCAATATTGCGCTGTTAGACAGAAGGGCGTGGTGTACAATTGCACATATACAAACACACAAATCAATTAGGTGCATACACACACACTACCAGCTCAGGCACATACACATACAAACCAGCCTAGGCACATGCATACCTTTCACCAATTCAAGCACGTACACAATACACCCCAGAAGTTAGACACAGATCACTAATTCGTACATTGTGCACACAATACTATGTATACACACACACACACACACACACACACAAAAACTAGCAACTCAGATACACACATGTTCAAAATAACCAGTCTAGTGCACACCTATCACCAGTTTAAGCCCAAACACGCTACACACACCAAATTTAGACAGAATCAGTTACCAGTTACCTGCACATCCAATACACATACATGGATTACTAATTCATATACCACACACACACAATGATATCTATATATGTGTGTGTGTGTGTGTGTATATATATATATATATATATGTGTGTGTGTGTGTGTGTGTGTGTGTGTGTGTGTGTGTGTGTGTGTGTGTGTG
>NW_017729029.1:22755176-22758464 GCF_001723915.1 Gavialis gangeticus | reverse complement strand
TCCAGAGGGGGGTCGCTGGCAGGGCCTCTGGGTGAATAGATGGTGTGGCGTGGTGCTGGTCCAGATGGAGAGAGCATCCCACTGGGTCTGTCTTCACTGCCCCTTTTTATAGGGGCAGACCTTGTGTGACCCTAGTGACAGGAGGCATACCCAGGCAAGGGTCAGCCCCTGGCGTACTGAGCATGTGTGCTCCATGCAGGGATGTGCAGTTTCGGGTGTCTGTAATGGTGAGAATTGCTGGTTCTGCAGGGTCTTTTGTCTTTCAAAAGCTGGGTTCTTGTCTCTGTTCCTGCGTGAGGTCTATGGTTCCTGGATGAATCAACGTGAGGTGATGGCCCAGTCTTGAGAGGCCATTCAGTAGAGGCCGGCTACCATTGTATTTCAATCATTCCCAATCATTCTCATTCATCGGGGTACCAATTTACATGGGAGAGGTACATGACTCATACAGTTGCAACATGGGATGCGCAAGCAGGGGACAGAAGATGGAGACTTAACATATAAAATGGAAACCTGACATGACTTCAGTTCACTTAGAAGCACAGGCCTAAACCATACAATATCCATCTGAAACAATAAAAATCAATACAAAAATGATAATAATACAATATAAAACAGTGGATATCCAAAACCAAAAACTTGCTACCAAAATAAAAATGTTTAAGACTTATCCTACATCTTAGCTTACTTATACTTATCTGTAGGGTATAGAGAGGGAGAGAAAAAGTCAGAAATGGTTGAGGAAGGGGAGAAAATGCAATAAAAAAAGAAAAATTGCGGGTTTTCTACAATGTCTGGTTATAAAGCTTTGGTTGTAGAGCAGACTACATCTAAAACCTAGTACAACAATCTAATAGCATAACAACTCTGAGTGGAGAGGACCATATATTCTCTTTGGCAATATGAACAGGGGAGGGTGTTTGCAGCAGCACCGATAGTAATGGCACAAATTTGTGCTGCTACTTTATGCTGCAGTGCATGCCCGCGTCTTGTTGGTCCATGTGCTGGGGGGTAGGGAGGGGAAGGGACTGGATGAGATGCAGGTTGTCTGAGTTTCAGGCTAGCCAGTAGGCAGCCTTCATGCTGAGCCACCCTGTGTCCCAGTCAGCCAGGGAATGGGGAGATGGGGGAGCAGGCAGCTAAAGGCAACCTGCTTCCCTGGTACTATGTGCTGTGAAGTCACTGTGTTGGGGCACAGTGTGCCTCCATATGGGGTTATGTGCTCTGGTACATGGCACTTTGGCACGCTTCGTGCCACTTTTACTTTTATGGGTTTTATTTGCTAGCAGGAAATCCTGGTAGCAAATTTTTGCCCCAGAGCTGCTAATAAGCAGTGCCCTGCATGGCTTAATGTGCAACACGAGTGTTTTGTGGAGCCACAGAGAGATGTGTGGTGCCACAAACCACACATGCCTGCACATCTGGATCCAACCTTTATGGATGTGCATTCTAAGTAATAAGAATCATGATTATATTAAGAGTCACCAGACTAGGAAGAAGATGGCATGCAACACTAAGAAAGAGCGAAAAAGGACATACATTTAGTTCAAATAATATATAACTTCATCTTGCAATTTATGGCATGATGAAACAAGGCCTAAGAAATATATATTTTTATATATTTTAAAATTATTACTCTTTTTCAGCATTTTGTGGCAAGCTTACATGGCCCACAGATCTGATTTTGGGCAATGGTTGAAGTGAGCGCTTGAAGAAAAGGCACTATTTAAAAGCAAATGTAAGCAAGTAGCCAAGAAATAGTCAAGACAATTGTAGATTCAGAGACTGCCTCACCTCACACCTAGAATGTAAATTGAACAGATAATTGGCCTGACTCTCAGTCATATTCTTTAACCTCAGCTCTATCATACTTAGAAAACTGTTAAAAACTTTTTTAAAAAAGGAACTTGCTAGGTAACAATATATAAAAGCTATTTAAAGCTCTTTTGATTATCAGCCAGTAGACCAGATACATAGTACTAGAAGTCTGACAAACATAATAGTAAGAATGACATTATGTAGATGATAGTAATATAGGCAAGTTCAAGGGCCTAAACTATAAGTTGTGTCAAAGGCTTTATTTACAGTTAAAACACCCGAGCTACAGTAATTGCTTAAAAACTATGAAAGTTTGCCCTGTGTTTATACTGAATTCCCATCTCATCAATCAATATAAGACATTCAAAAATAGTTGAAACAGAAACAATAAGACGACTAGAGGGGAACTAAGAATCAGGTGGGCTCTAAAAGACTAAATTTGTAAAACAGATCCATTACTAACCTTATAGTCATTGCACTGGTCAAGATCTCCATGAATTAATGTCCAAGAGACTCTTAATCCTTTAATATTTAGTGTTACCAACATGTAAACTTACCAAATGTGTTGTGATGCTGGCTTTATTAGTGACTGTTTTGTTTTGTTTTATTTTTTAATAGAGATACACCTGATGAAAGGTTTCTAATGAAATAGTAAACCTCTCCAGAACTGAAGTTGGTTGTCATCCTTTCTGTTGGCCTGCAGGGCTAGGTCAAATTGTTCTATCCAGAGAGACCAGAAGGTTTGAAAAGTAAAAAACTGAACACCTACCAAGAAAATACAAGCACCATTATCACTGAGAAGGCAAAAAGAAGTTGCAAAAACCTACCTACTCTTCAACTGGATTTTTGTTCAATATGTTTTTGCTTTCAATATTGATGTACTATGAACACAAGATAGACATTACAGTATCCCACCAACCTCTAAATAATTATCTAAGTTGGCAGAAAGTTAAAAGTGCCTATTATTGCTTATTAGGGTTGTTTGTTTGTTTAAAAATATATTTTGGGAAACTAAGATAATGTAAATAGCATAATATGAGACCTTGACATCTTATAAGATTAGATAGTGTAAGGTGACTGTCTCATAGAAAATGGACTTAAGAACATAGTGTAGGAGAGGCCAACTAGGGGCTGTGCTCTTCTTCTTGACCTGCTGCTCACAGGGAAGAATTGGTGGGGAATGTATAGTGGATGGCAACTTTGGCAGCAGTGACCATGAAATGGCTGAATTCAGTATCCTGAGGACAGGAAGGAAGGAGAGCAGCAAAGTATGGACCCAACACTTCAGAAAAGCAGACTTTGAATCGCTGAGTGAACTGATGGGCAAGATCCACTGGGAGGCTGGTCTGGGTGGGAAAGAAGTCCAGGAGAGCTGGTTGGACTTTCATAGATTCATAGATTCATAGATTAAGGGTCGGAAGGGACCTAGTAGATCTTCTAGCCCGACCCCCCGCCAGGGCGGGAGAACAA
>NW_017729029.1:22748896-22750176 GCF_001723915.1 Gavialis gangeticus | reverse complement strand
ATAGATTCATAGATTCATAGATTAAGGGTCGGAAGGGACCTAGTAGATCTTCTAGCCCGACCCCCCGCCAGGGCGGGAGAACAACAAAAACCCCAAAAAGAGAAATGGGACTCAAACGAGTCACCTTACTGAGGTCACAGGAATAAACCATCTTGATGTGCAGGAAGAATAGCACATATGGCAGAAGACCACCCTAGCTTAGCAGGGAACTCTTCAGTGAGCCAAAACACGAAAAGGAAGCTTACAAGAAGTGGAAACTCAGGCAAACAACTAATGAGGAGTATAAGAGCATTTCTTGGGCATGCAGGGATGAAATCAGGAAGGCCAAAGCACAGTTGGAATTGCAGCTATCAAGGGATGTGAAGGGCAACAAAAAGGGTTTCTACAAGTATGTCACGAACAAGAGGAAAATGAAGGAAAGTGTGGGTCTTTTACTAAATGGGGGAGGCAACATAGTGATAGATGTGGAAAAGGCTGAACTACTCGATGCCTTTTTCACCTCAGTCTTCACAGGCAAGGTCAGGTCCAAGACTATTGCACCTGGCAGCACAGTTTGAGGAGGAGGTGAGCAGCCAACAATGGCAAAAAACCAGGTTAAGGACCATTTAGAAAAGCTGGACATGTATGGTTCATGGGGCCAGACAGGATGTACCCAAGGGTGTTGAGTAGGCCTGTGTGAAGCAGCTAGTATTCACTTCAGATTCAGCCAATTTGAGGGACAGTGATTCAATTTGGTGATTTGAATTACTGTCCCGAATTGATCTGGCTGAATCTGATTCAGAGATTTGGCTTCTGCTGAATCTCTGAATCACCCAGGCCCATCCCCTATCTGCTCTCCCAGCCCTGGCAATGTTTGTCCCACCTGCCCCAGCTCCTGGCACTTAGGAAAAAAAAAAGCTTTGACTCAGCATGTGCTGCTGGGTGGGGGGCAATCCCTGCTGTCCCCCACTGCCCCAGGCTGCATGGGGGGCTCTGCACAAGCCCCCCCCACCCCACCCTGCTTCCCCAGTTCCCCTCCCATGGCTGCCCCATCCTCCCCACCTCTGGCCCATTAAGAAAAAAAAAGAGAACCCCCCTGGACTCACTGTTCCTGCCAGTGGGGGAGTGATTCCTGCTGCCCCCCACTGCTACATGCCACATGGGGGGCTCTGCATGAACCCCACAAAGCAGGAGCAGGAGCAGGAGCAGGAGCAGTGAGTTCTGGGGGTTGCTTGTTTTTTTTTCTTAAAGGGCCAGAGCTGTGCTGGGTGGGGCAGTCATGGGGGGGGCTGGAGGAGCAA
>NW_017729029.1:22747523-22748766 GCF_001723915.1 Gavialis gangeticus | reverse complement strand
GGGCGGGGCAGCCATGGGGGGGGTCTTGGGGAGCAGGCAGAGAATGGGGCCTGTCAGGGATACCCCATGGACTCCTCCCCCCTTCTCGAGCCCATCCTTACTCCCCCCCTACTTACCAGCTCCAAGTCCTGCTGCAGCAGGCATGGACTGTCTGAGTCATCAAATCAATTTGGACCTTTTAATTGGTCACCTGATTAGGTTCAGATTTGGAGGTTCAGCCACCATATTAGGCTGAAGCTCCTCCAAACTGAATCACCACCCAAAGCTTCATACAGACCTTGTGTTGAGGGAGTTGGACAATGTGACTGCAGAGCTGCTGGCCAAGAGGAGGGAGCTGGCTGCTCTCAGTGGTGGCAGATAATAGAATAACAAGCAATGGTCTCAAGTTTCAGTAAGGAAATTTTTGATTAGATATTAGGAAGACCATTTGAACTAGGAGGGTAGTAAAGCTCTGGAACAGGTTATCCAGACAGGCCAAGAAATCTCCATCCTTAGAGGTTTTTAAGAACCAGGTAGACAAAGCCTTGGCTGGGATAATTTAGTTGGGATGGTCCTGCTTTGAGCAGAGGGTTGGACTAGATGACCTCCTGAAGTTCCTTCCAACCCTAATTTTCTATGATTTTATGATTCTTTGAAATAAGTCTCTGAGATTTTAAACTAATAAAGTAATGTAGCAGAATATTCCACAGGGCAATATATAACAGTTGTGTACTATACTACATGGTCTAGTTCATATCAAAGTGAAGATTTTAAAGGAAGGTATAGAAGGAAGGTATACATAGGAGTATATTTTGTTGTAATTGCAGCAGACCCCCACCTTTCATTTTCCAATTTCAGCCTGTTGAATTTCAAGTCTTTTGCCACTGTAGTACTGCTCAATAATTCTATAAAGAGAAATTCATTTCTTGTCTATTTTTTCTAATCAGCATAGCTGTCATTTCACCATATCAAGGGCAAGTCGGAACGCGTGATTGGCTGAAGGAAAAATGCAGGAATTTCAAACTGCGTGCTTTAAAAAGCCGCGGTTTGAAATCCCACCGGCAGTTGGGTAGCAGGAGTGAAGGGAGCAGGGTGCACGTGTGCCACCCACACGTGTGCCTGCTTACCTCACCGGAGGCGGCGGCAGCAGCAGCAGCAGCAGAGGAGACCAGCGGCGGGGGCAGCAACAGCTGATTCCCCCCTAAGGTAAGTGGGGTAGAGAGTGCAGCACAGCTGAGGCGGATCCGGAGGGGAAGCCCTTCGG
>NW_017729029.1:22746210-22746627 GCF_001723915.1 Gavialis gangeticus | reverse complement strand
GAAGCCCCCCAGGTTCAGCTGGGGAACAGGTTCGATGCCTTGGCAGCGGGGACGGAAGAGGGCAGTGGAATTGGCCCTGCAGGGGACGATGCCACTCCATGCAAGACGGAGACTGGGAGGAGAGTGAACACCAGGAGGAAGAAACGCCAGGTCCTAGTCATCGGGGACTCCCTCCTGCGAGGGCTGGAAGGTCCCATCTGCCGGCCCAACCCCATGTCACGACAGGTCTGCGTCATGCCTGGGGCTCGGGTCAGGGACATCATGGAGAGGATCCCAGCCTGCATCCGGCCTGTAGACCGGCACCCCTTGGTTGTTGTCCATGTGGGCACGAAAGACGCAGCAAGAGGCAACCCTGACCGCATTATGAGGGACTTCGAAGCTCTGGGGGACAGGCTGAAGGAGACGGGGGCGCAGGTG
>NW_017729029.1:22715002-22729188 GCF_001723915.1 Gavialis gangeticus | reverse complement strand
TTTAAAATAAATTAAAAAAAAGAAAAACTGGGGATTTTGCTACAGGTGTAAAACACAGGAAATGGGTGGGATACAGAAAAACCAGAAGGCAGATACAGAAAGTTATAGAATTGTTGCTACTGGGTCTCCTGTGTTTCCATTTTCAGCACCTGGGTAAGCGGGTGCTCATTCCTTACAAGAAGGAATGGACTAAAATAAGGGCTTGACTTTGAGGTTAATATGCCAGAAGTCTTTCAGGAATGTCTACATTGCCACCAAGTACAAAGTAAGGGTTTTTCATATAGATGGTCATTGGGTTTGGGCTAAAGGTAACCCTATATATATGTGTCTAGGTGGCAGGGGACTGAAGTCAAAAGATTCCGTAAGTGGATCAAAGCTGTGGATATTTTCCACCCACCCTATAGCCCTCGTTCCCTGAGTGGTAGAGCTATCAGTTGCTCCTTATATGCATCGCTATAGGATCCTCACCACAAAATCGAGTAAAGAAAAAATATACACTACGCTCAAGTGTATTCATATTGAGAGATTAAAACGATACATATTTGGATTGATGGAATGGCAGGAGGACAAAGTAGCGAGGGATAAAAACCCCAACATAACTAAACTATGGTGGTTCTTGATCAAAATTTAAAGAAAAGCTCTATGTAGGGAGAGCAACCAGTCAGAAAGATAATCAGAAAGACTCAGTAATCATGGCAGGGAAATGTGACTAACAGATTTACTTTATTCAGATATTAACTAAAGAGAGAATAGTGATGGAACTGTTACCAGTTTTGTTACTGTAGTATATTTAGAAATAAAGTACAAATAGTTTTAAAGTTAAAAATACTTATATAATTTTATCTTGAGAAAACAGTATGAAAATAATTGATTGCGAGCTGACTGGTGACTAATGGCGAGACCAACTCAACTGAGAGCAGAATCGTTGCTTGAAAGAAAAAAGAATGACTACTGTTGCCATTGCTAACTTATACAAAGGATTTTGACTGCCAGCATGCACCTGGTCATGTTGTCCCTTTTGTGCCAAGCTCCTGTCAGAAGGCTGTTGGGAGACTGACATTTGATGCATGTAATAGAACTAAGAATATGCTTTTCATTATAGCCAAGTTGGCAAATGTTTTCATTTCCCATGACAAGTATTGCTTAACTAGTACAAGAGCCAGCCATACACAGAAGTATGCACCTGTAGTGTAAAATAGAATATATTTTAGAAAGTAACAATGTAGGAGCTACAGTTCCTGTGTTTCTGCTTCCTTTGTCACCTCCTTGTTAAATGCCACATTGGCAAATAGCTTTATTTTCTGTGACAAGTCTTTCTGAAAGGGCACAGGAGCCAGCTGTGCTTACAAACATGCACCTGTAGCATAAAGGAACCAAACAAAAATGTTAAATAATGTTTCCTCTTGTGCAGACAAAACTAAACAAAAGGGAAATGCTGGGAGGTGGGTTGCTACAGTATAAAGACAAGTTGGTAAATAGTCTTTTTTCTGAAAAAGAAAAATCATATGCTGGGAACAGTGTCTTAATTTTATAACAGTTAACCTGCTTGTAAAGTGCTTTATGCTCTTGTGTCTGAACAAGCCTTGATTACAACAAACCCAGGAAATAGCTATATCAAAGAAACAGTCACAAATCATCATCAGCCAAACAGCCAGCTCTATTTTGAGGGAAGTTTGAGAGACGTGGGCAATAAAGGGCAGTAGGAAAAAAAAACACAAGGGCCTCCTGGAACCAGGAAATTTGGTGGTCTTCCTGACAGCTGCTTTTTTCTCTAGCTGTTCTTGCAATGACATTATCCATCTCAAATAATGGCGCACACACAAAAAAAGAACAGTTTATATATAGATAAAAATTCACAAATTCACTTCTTTTTCCTTCTGTCTGATTTGTTCCAATATGTCATCCTCCTTCGGAAGCTTTACACAAGTCTACTCCTATGTGCACTTCCGTTCTGAGAGTCTCTTGTCACTGCCTACACTCAGTTCACTTCTTACATGTGGGTGTATGCCTACACTACATAGCTTCATGTGGTCTAATGCTCTATACCCTGTCATCCACTGCTGCATTCATCACATCTGTCCAGTATGGCAAGGATGCATAACATTGGCCAGCCAGGTTCAGCCATCATCCATGTTTCAAAAAGGCCAATAAGTCTCACTTGAAGAGTTTATCCAACTAACACAACAGCTTAATGTGGCGGTGACTGGTTGCAAAACATTACTGATTCATCAGATAAGGCCTAGTGACTCAGGAATTGTTCAGGATCTCAAAAGACATGAGTTGAAACAAAGTGCTGCACTCTCTATCCTACTAGGTGAACTGTCACACACACACACACACACACACACACACACACACACACACACACACACACACACACACCCTTACCCTTGAATAAGCACAAATTGACTCTATAAATGAGTGTTAATAGATACGGCATTGTTTTCCTTTGACAGGGAAAAGGCCTTATGAATACTTTATTTTAACTTTTGCTTTCTGTGCCTCAGTATTTTAGGCCTGTCTAACTTGGGACTGAATCCGACAAAGACATGAACACAGATATAACTTTACTCACAGTGGATGCATCTACACAAGATGCTTACTGTGAAGTAGACTAAATAGCTCCATAATAAACATCTTGGCATCTACATGTGCACCCCTATTTGGCTGGAATAAACTAATAGACTCTGCAGCAGGGTAGTACTGCTTGCTCCTGCACTGGAGCACTCTTGTGCCCCAGCCAGGCCCCTCCTCAACCCACCCCACCCCACCCCACCCCCCAGCAGCATGTTGAGCCAGGTCAAAGCAGATCTAGGTTGGCAAACTTACCCTGAGGCCCCTGCCAGCTGTGGCTGCTCCTACCTGGCTCAATGTGCTGTGTTCCCAGGCACACATTTAAATGACCTAAACATAAGCACCAGAGTATCTTGCTGCAAATTAACTGCACATATAGATGTTCCGAGTGAGGAGTTACAGCTGCTAGGTGCTAGGGTCAGAAGGAACCTCAAAAGATCATAGAGTCTGACCCCCTGCCTGGGCAGGAAAGAGTTCTGGGGTCAGATGACCCCAGATATAGGCCTATGTAGCCTTCTCTTAAAGACCCCCAAGGTAGGGGAGAGCACCAGCTCCCTTGGGAGCCCATTCCAGACCTTGGCTACTCTAACTGTGAAGAAGTTCCTCCTAATGTCCAGTCTAAATCTGCTCTCTGTCAGTTTGTGACCATTGTTCCTTGGTAACCCAAGAGGTGCCCTGGTGAACAGAACATCTCCAATTCCTTGCTGTGCCCCACTAATGAATTTGTAGGTGGCCACAAGATCACCTCTCAGCCTTCTCTTGTGGAGGATGAACAGGTCCAGGCTCTCCTCATAGGGCTTGGCTTGCAAACCCTTAACCATATGAGTGGCCCTCCTCTGGACCCTCTTGAGGCTATCCACATCCTTCTTAAAGTACAGCTCCCAAAACTGGATGCAGTACTGCAACTGCAGTCTGACCAATGCTGCAAAGAGGGGAAGTTTCACCTTAGTTCTATTTGTTATGCATCTGCTGATGCATGATAAAGTATGGTTAGCTTTGCTGATGATTTCATAACACTGATGATTCATGTTCATCTTGCAGTCCACTATGACTCTGATATCCCTTTCTGCTTCTGTGCTGCTGAGAGGGTCATTTCCTAGCTAGTAGGTGTGTTGGATATTTTGATGCCCTAGGTGCAGCACTCTGCATATATCTTTGCTGTACTGCATCCTATTGTATCCTGCCCACTTTTCCAACCTATCCAGGTCTGCCTGCAATTGTTCTCTACCCTCTGGAGTGCTTACTTCACTCCACAATTTAGTATTATCCACAAAACTGGACAGAGTACACTTCACGCAGACATCCAAATCACTGATGAAGACATTGAAGAGTACAGGTTCAAGGACTGAGCCCTACGGGACCCCAGTACCCACATCCTTCTAGGTTGATACCAACCCATCTACTACCACTCTCTGGGTGCCACCCCCAAGCCAATTTGCCACCCACTGGACCATGTAAACATCTAAGTCACAGCCTCTTAATTTATTTATGAGAATGGGATGAGATACCATATCAAAGACCTTCCTAAAATCCAAGAAAATGACATCTACCTCTACATCTAAGCATTTTGTGACATGGTCATGAAACAGAACCAGATTAGTCAGGCATGATCTACCTGCTACAAATCCATGCTGGTTGCTCTCCTGCATTATTTTCCCACTGGACTCCCCCAAATATGATCCTTGATAATCTTTTCAAAGACTTTTCCAAGGATACAGATGAGACTGACTAGCCTATAATAACTCAGATCCTCCTTCCTCTTCTTCTAGAACATAGGGACCACATTGGCCCTTTTGAGTGCTCTGGGACCTGATCCGAGTGCCAGGAGTGCTCAAACAGCCCTGCCAGTGGTTCTGCTATGACACCAGCCAATTTCTTCAGTACTCTCAGATGCAGCACATCTGGGCCTGCTGACTTAAACACATCTAGTCCATCCAAGTGACTCTGCACCAAGTCAGCATCAACAGTTGGTAGGATGGTGTCCCTCTGATGCCCATCTAAGAACCCATTAGGAGATTTATCTTGACCTTTGTTCAAGAACACTGAGGCAAAAAACTCATTGAATAGTTCAGCCTTGTCCCCCTTACCTGTCACTAATTGCTCCTGCTTGTTCTGTAGGAGTCCAATGCTGCCCTGTGCCTTCCTTTTACTCCCTGCATACCTACAAAAATACTTTTTTGTTGTCTTTAATTTGTGTTGCCAGCCTCAGCTCTGTAGTAGCTTTGGCCTTTCTACCTGCCTCCCTGCAAATGCGGGCCAAGTAGGTATATACTCCTTGGTAGTTTCCCCCTGCTTTCACTGCCTATATGCCTCCATGTTTGCCCTTAGTTTCACCTGGATTTCTCTGCTAAGCCAAGGAAGTTTTTTAGGCCCTTTCCCCCCTTTCCTTGGACTGGGATTGTCTCCCTTTGTGCCCAAAGAATCACTTCCGTTAGGAACGACCACCCTTCCTGGACTCCCATCTCACCAATACTCTTATCCTGCAGTGCATCATTGACTAAATTCCTGAGCACACTGAAGTTAGCCTTCCTAAAGTCAAGCACTTCCACCCTACTAGTTACCTTACCCACTCTACCCTGTATGGTGAATTTGATTGATTGGTGATCACTGTCTCCAAGGTGACCACAAATCTGCAGCTCCCCTACCAGGTCATCCCCCATAAGCAACACCAAGTCCAGTAAAGCATTCCCCCGAGTGAGACCGTATACCTCCTGTGTTAGATGAAGGTCCAGTATGCAGGTTAAAAACTTACATGAGTGGTTGGATTTGGCTGACTGCTCTTCCCAGAAAATGTCAGGGTAGTTTATGTTCCCCATGACAACCATGTCCCTAGACTGTACAGTCTCTGAAAGCTACCTCAAGAATTCCAAGTCTAGTCCTTCCTCTTGATGTGGTGGTCTGTAGTAGACCCCCACCACCAAGTCCCTTTCCCCTCAACCTCCATATATCCTAACCCACAATGCCTCAACTTTCTCCTCCTGATCCCATTTTGATTAGGGTAGATGTATAATGCTCCTTAACAGAGAGAGCAACCCTCCCTGCCCCGCTTTCCTCCCTACTCTGTCCAGTCTGTACAAGCTATATCCATTTAATTCAGTGGGATTACTCACATAAGCAGAGTTGCTCACATGATTTAGTCTTTGCATTTAAGTCATGATCCAGTAAGTTGAACAATGTGGCAGAAGCTGCTTTTATACAGGGCTTCATGGATGCAACCTGGGCTCCTCATGAGCACAGAGGTCCACATTAAGGCTGTGCAAAACAGCACCATTTTTTTTTTACTTCTGTTTCTCCATTCTGATGGGACAATGTTTCATTTCAAGTTCCATTTTGTTTTGCACAAAATGTTTCACTGTTTTGACACTGTTTCAACATTTTGCCCATAGGCTACAATGGGAAAGCACAAAACTGCCTATAACTATGTCATGTTTTGTCATATTTAGATTAAAATAGCACTAATAGTAGTCCCTTCTGAGGGCATGAAGTTTGCCAAGTTTCAAGGAGATAGGTGTAGGGGTATTTGGGAAACTGCACCTCAAATCTTGAAAGTAAAACTCATGTCACTTGTAAGTGTGAAGGCACAGGCAGATAAAAAGGGCAGGAACAGTAGCTGCTGCTGAGGCCACAAAGTCTGCCAAGTTTCAAGGAGACAGGTTCAGGGGTTTCTGGGAAACTGCACCTGCAGCTGCTGACAAGCAAAACTTGTGACGTGTGACTGTGCGTGTGTGTTAAGATGTGCCCTCACGGGAGCTGGGGCCTCTACACAACACTGTAGTGTGCCCCAATGAGGTGCCTCATCCCCTACAGCCTCAGGCTGGTCCACCACTTTAAATAACAACAGATAAAATAATAACTTAGTGAGGAGCAACACAGTAGCACCAGCAGCATCTCAGGCAGCCAAACTGTGACAGAGCCTTTCTTTCTTCTCCTGCAGGAGCTTCTCCATCATGTGTGTTCAGGCACACCCTCACTGTGTCCTTCCCCCCTCTTCCCCATCCCTCTCCTACTTTCTATTTCCCTGCAGGAAGCCCAGCTTCAGCTTTGAAACTTGAAACATTTCAAAATTTTTAAAAGATTTTGACTGCCCTTGTTTCATTTTGAGGCTGTTTCGAAACCCTTCATTTCATTTCAATTTCACTGTTTTGAGCTTGAAATGAGTCGAAACAGCATTGAAATGAAACAGCTGTTAAAATTTTGCATCGCTCTAGTCCTCATGCATGTATATACAGCTGAAGGATCAAGTCCTGACACTAACTCCAGAGGGTGAAAGCCATGTCTTTTTAATCTCTGTAAAGGGCCATGGAAGGTCATGGTGCTACATAAAATCTTAACAATGAATACAGTGAAAACCCTGCCCTACAGAGAAGTCAATGCTCTATTGTATAATGTCATTGATTTGTATGGCATCAGCTTTGATGACAGGATACTTCATTGTGGAATGTAGCAAAGGACAAGGTGGGTGTGAGAGAAAAAGCTTATAAAATA
Source organism: Gavialis gangeticus (assembly GCF_001723915.1). Classification (NCBI taxonomy): domain Eukaryota; kingdom Metazoa; phylum Chordata; order Crocodylia; family Gavialidae; genus Gavialis; species Gavialis gangeticus. Next base: position 22,722,129 of record NW_017729029.1, on the reverse strand, counting down.
CAGCTATAGTGTGGCATGGAAAAATTAAATCCTGATGCACTCAGGGTGTTTGCAGAAAAAAAGGGAGAAAATGGAAATGGAGAAACTGCAGTTCCCTTAAGTGAAAAATTTGTAAATTCAATTCATTAATGAGTTGGCCAGCATGTAGAGAACAGTCTTTGCTGAAGACAGCAGAAGTCTGGCTATAGCCAGAACTCTTGGCTAAAGCTTTTATGCTTTAAATTATTTCTGAAAATGGGTAATGGTATTTTCTTCAAACTAAATAAAGGAGTCTACACATAATCTATAGATGCCTTTATAGATACCTTCCTCAATGAGATTTACTTAGCCTCTCATTGAATCTTTAAAACTTAATGTATTCCTTTAACACACACTTTCACAAAAATGCAGCTATACAATATAAGCATGTTAGGCAGATGTTTTCAATACTGAAAATATTAACCATGAAGCCTACTGAGGACAACTGAATGATCAAACAATGCTAACAAATAACTCAAATTAACCATGTCTCTTGACAGCTATTGCTTTAGTAGACTTGCAAAAACAGTTCTTATTCTAAAGGATATCTTCATAAGCAGATGATGGTTTGGAGACTTTTTTTCTACTTTGAATGAATGTGTAGAAATCCTAAAACACATTAGAAATCCTCACTCTCCTGTTTTGTGATATATTCCTCACTTACAATGATTCTTAGTGCCAATGATGCTGGTAACTTATTTAATTACTATTCATTACTGTTTTTGCTCACCCCAAAGACAATCTATAAGAATATACAGGGCTCTCATTGTGACCACATGAAACATATCCGTTTCTCCATTACTTATTTTTCAGCTGTGTATCAAAACCACAGTTCTAACAATCTACTTTTGTAGAACCTGTTCATCCCAATGTGCTTGCGTTCTCATAATTATCAAACTTACATTTCTCTCATCCCACTGTCTGTGAGATAGCAGTTACAATAGACCTCTTTCCAGTGACAGCTTATGTAACTCCATGGTTCCTTAATCTCTATTCACAAGTCTTGTCTCCCTGCATATTTTTATTGCTTTCTTTAAAAAGCAGCTTGTGAGAAAAGCAATGCATTATTAATGCTACATGCCATAAAATAAAATAAAAACTCACTTTTTGAAGAACCTGATCCACTAATCAAGAGCAAATGAATCCAACTGAATTATTCAAACCTCAAATCGTGCAAATTGTTCTCAAATTGAATATTTTGAATTTTCTATTCACAGTGCAACAAAAGGAATCCCTAGTTGCATTAATCACTCCATTTTCTTAGTGGGGTATGAGTTTTTTATATGGAAAATTTAGGAATAAATATTTTTTACGCCTTCCACAAGCAAAAAAGCAGAACAGGCTTCTGTTTGCTGTAACCTGTTATCAGAATGCTACAGAATCCTAAAGGTTTCTGAATGAAACACTGGTGTTAGGACAAGTCCCAGCCTCAAGATACACTGAACAATTGTGCTACTGTGCACCAGAATTCTACCCCAGCTGTTGTAGAGCATCTTATTTTCCCCTCTCCTGCCAATTGTGTTACCATATACAGTTGTGCAAAGGAGGCATAAAAATACTGCCATGCTGTGAGAGAATAAGTAATTCTGATTTTATACCATATTGTGTATCTTTGAGTGACAACATAAAAGGCGAGGCACTTTAGAAAATCAGGCCTTGGGAGTTTAATTTAGAAACTTCTGTATGTGCTTCCTACATTTCTTCATACACCTTATAACCTATTTGCAGCAAAATTTCTTGGCACTGGTTGTGGAAATACTGTTTACTAAACAACCTCTTTGGAATAATGCTTTGGTGTTCAGAGACACAACAGAAGACATGAGATAAGAATCTAGCTAGTATAACACAAAATTGTGAAAGGCTTTCTGTCAGAGAACTATATGTACATGTAATCTTTATTATGATTTACATTTTTAAAACAGTCATCTAGATTCATCTGACCTACCTCAGAAGTTCTATTTTTGAATATCAGATTGATAAAAAGTCATGGATTTCAATAGGAAGGTACATAGTCCAGTGAATATTATATTGGATTATAGATCAGGAGCTTCATTGCTCTGCCAATATGTTGCTGTGTAGCTTGGAGACAGTAATCTCCATGATGACTATTATACTTCCCTTCCTTTGGTATCTTGCCATAACTGAACTTCATAATAAAAAGGAGGGCTACCATTAAATTTTTGCAGGAAGGTATATGCAAATTATTTATTGGTATTTGCAAACTAACATCATGTTCTCTGTATTTCCAACTTTTAGTGCATGTCTAGGAGATGGGGAGGTACCAGTCTTTCTACAAAACTGCAACAGAAGTTTGACAGGACAAACTTGCAAACCAAGGATCAATGAAACACACTTCAACATAACAGCTGAACATGTGTATATGTACATAACAGTTCAGTACATTTATTAATCAAGACATTCTGGAAAACCTAAAGAAATGGAAAACCCATAGAATTTTATATCTGTTCCATGTAGCTCTAGGTTGATAAAAGAGAATTAGCATCTCATGGGATGCTTAATCCATATTTAATATGTGAGTTATTAAAGTTAGAACATGTTCTGTGCAGCTGAATGGTAATGTTTACTATGATTTCTAACATGCACAGCTTGCTGATTGTTGGTCACAGCTCCAGCACCATACTGAAGTCTTGAACTGGCTTCAGTGCCGTGCTGGGGCTGGGACTGACAATCGGCTGGTTGTCAACCCCATCCCTGGGACCCTCCAAGATTCCAGGCACTCTGCTTTCAACTTGATCCTGGATGAACCTGGTAAGTGAAAGATCCAGGATCCTTCCACCTGGTACTGGTAGCTTTCCACATCTCATCTGGAGACAGGTACAGGGCTCTGGCTGATATTGTGGCTGTGTGAGGACCACAAATTGCTAGTATCATCTCTATGGAGCAGTCTGACAATAGGTAGATGTTAGACCCTGACTCCATGTGGTGCCCAATGACTAGGAAGATGGTCCAGTTGCTCATGGATCCTGGTACTCATTATCCAGAGCAGACAGGGAGCAAACACCAACACACATTGCTCGCAACAGCTTTATTCAGAATGGAGACAGCTTCGGACTAGCTCCCAAAAACAACAAACTGGGGAGCTGCCCTGAACAACAGTTCTTTCCCATATTTATACACCTTGGTTCATATTAATATTTATTCCTCCCTCATCCCACCTTTGGTTCCACCCATTTGTCCTCCTATCTCAAGCTCCACCTCTGTTTACTGTTTGCTTCCTTAGCATGGTATCACTATGCATTTCATTCATTTACATGCCTTTGACCCCGATCTTCTTTTGGTCACTTTGCAGTTTCTCACTGGTTCTTGCTGGTTTTCTTTCTGACTTCCCCATTTCTAAGGCTGTATCTCTGCTTTTGTATCCTGATATTAGTTGGTGGGCTAGTCTATTTTTACTTAACACATCATGCACTTTGCACCCTATCCTTTTGTTAAGAATCCACTTACTTAAGCATTAGCCAAGTTAGTTGCTTTTAATATATCAGCTAGCCTTGTGACTAACAGCTTTTGCTGAGATTACCTTTTGATATCTCATCCAGCCTTGTGACCAGCAGTTTTTGCTGAAACACAAGAAAAAGACTTCATTCCACTGCACACTCAGTACTCCCCAAATTCCATGTCGTTACCCCAACATCTGAAATCCTTATTGTTACCCTAACACTCCCTCACAGAATTAGTATAGGCAGCAAAAGAGAAACCCAGTCAATTCTCCAGAGGTCATCACTCTCCCCGCACAATACACCCCTTGGGCCTCGCAACATAGATGGTGTTTTTGTGTTACTTGCGCAAAGGACTGACCTTTTTGCCCATTGCTGGCAATGGGTGAGAGAGTGCTTAGGCTATTTACTTTTCAGCCTGGGATTGAGCCAGGAACTGGGATGATGGTACCATAGGGATATTTTTGTGCTTTGTTATTGGCATGAATATGCAGATGAACATTAACTGGATGCTTAGTGTTATGGTAATACTACTAGTGACTTTGCATTTTATAAAAGTTTGGATAAGTGTCAAGGGCTAGGACCTTTAAATTTTTTATGGAAACTTGGTATGCTGTTTGCACAGGAAGGCCCTGGTTTTCTTTAGGATTTTATCATTGTACTTTGTGTTCCTAATCTTTGCATAAATTTTGGGAATTAATAAAACCACATTACATTACTACTATACAAGCTAAAATACATTAATTTTAACACAAACAAAACAAATACAAGGAGAAAATAGGAAACAAAAGATGACTATAAAACAAACAATTCAGTAGCCTTCTTGATGTTTGACATGGCTGAACTCTGTGAGGTCATGGAGGCGATGCTGTGCTTGATGTATCATTTTTGTAGCCACTCTCCAGGTATTTCATAGCTTATTAGGAAGTTTTGCTTTGGACTATGAAATGGACTATCATCGTTGACATTACAATTACTTATAATAATAGCATTTTACAGACTTAATAAAACACAATTATTACACATAACAGTTAAGTTTGATTTTTTCTTGTATTCAGCAAACTTCATGATAGTTCAAAGGAGTTTTCATCCTGTAAACACAAACACAAAAAGAAAGGGGCTCACCCCTTTTGGCTAGTTTATTTATATGCTGTGGCTGGTTTTGCTTGGCTTATAGCCAGGTTGGCAATCCTTTAAAAATTTCCCCTCCTTGCACCTTGCAGAAGCTGCTTTTACAGCAGTGTTCTTTTTTTTTTTTTTAAAGTGGTGGGCATTTTATGCCACACATTTCTTCTCCTTGGTTTGTACCAAGGGTTTTCCTGTTGGAGCACCTGATCCCTTAGGCCTTTTATTAATAAAGGATAACTTACATGGAGGTGGGAGGTAGAGTTTTAAGGCACTTTATATTTGCCTTTGCCTAGTCCCCAGGGTGGTTATAATGCAGCATTTTGCAGCGCCTACCCCACTACAGGTAGCTTTACTATACTAACCACACCTAGGAGGTTATAGTTTCAGGTTATACTTAGGATTAAACTTTTTACTATCCTGCTTTGGTCTTTTTTTTTTTTTACTTCTTACGGGCACAGACTCTGACTTCTGGGCTTCCTGGGACCCACTTGGGTCAGTTGAGATTGCAGGATGTCGGCTCTGGCAGCTCTAACAATGATTTTTTCTTCCTGTTCCCCTTTTTGAGACTGCTAAATTTCTTGGTTTTTTAAGGTCCTGCAGACTCTTTATTAGATCTTTCTTTTCTTTCTTTTTAACAACTTTCTAGAATCCTAACACTTTCTCTAGGTTTTACTTAACTTTTAGTTTTCCCTTTCCTTAACAGATTTTAACCATATCCTTTCTGGGCTACAGGCTTCACAATCTGTTCTTATCAGTGGCTTTTCTTTGCCTTGCTATCTGCAAACTAATCTATTCATTAAATGTCTTTCTCTTACATCTGCACAGCCCAGCAAGCTCCACTTCAGGACTAAGAAAGTTTTTCTGAAAGACCATGGGTGACAAATTACACTACACACAGTCCTTTCAAGAAAACTCTTTCCATCTTAAAAAAGAAACTTTTAAATTGTGCCTCTGCAGAGAAAACAAAACATGCCTCTGATAAGGAGGAAGAGCTGGATCTGGAATTCTCCAGGCAGGTGGGAGAGGCCGTACATGCAGAGGATGTTGTGGTCATGGGTGATATGAATTACCCTGACATCAACTGGGAGGAGCAGTCGGCCAGGTCCAGCCACTCACGAAGGTTCCTGACATGTGTACAGGACCTACACCTCGTGCAGGAGGTACATGTCCTCACTAGGGAAAATGCCATACTGGATGTGGTGTTAGCCTCTGGGGATGACCTGGTGGGGGATGTGCTAGTACAAGGGAGGCTAGGGGACAGTGATCATGAAATGATCCAGTTTGCTATTCAGAGAAAGGTGGGGAGGGTAACTAGCAGAGCGCAAATGCTTGACTTTAGGAAAGCTAACTTCGCTGTGCTCAGGGCAGTAGCCAGGGAGGCACTCAGAGCCCAGGGTGTAGCTAGTATGGGGGTCCAGGAAAGGTGGTCCTTCCTCAAGGAGGCTATCCTTGGGGCACAGCACGACAAAATTCCTCTGCACAGGAAGGTGGGAAAAGGGTCCAAGAAGCCTTCATGGCTGAGCGCAGATATCCAGGCTGGCCTGATGGCAAAGAAAAAAGCATACTGGCGGTGGAAGCAGGGGGCAGGGAGAAAGGAGGAGTACACCTCCCTGACCCAAGCTTGTAGGGATTTGGTAAGGAAGGTGTGGCAGGACACGACCTAGGGATGCCAATACCTCCCCTAGCGCCCCTTACCTACCGTGCCAAATCGGGTCCAAATGCACCCTCTTCATCTCTCCCGCCACGTCTTTGATGGCAATATGTTAAAGGGAGGCTGCCTTTCTAAACCTCCTTGGCACGGTGCTTTGATGTATCTTGGCCCTGTCTAGGTGCCTGGTGCACTCCAACCTCTGGGGCTGCACGTGCGTCCCACAGCCACCCGTGCCCTCACGGGTCCCCGGACTTGTCTCCATGCCTGCCTGTGTCCTCACGGGCACCTCCTGGCCTCGCCTCGCGATCCCCGCAGCCCGCACCGGGGCCTGCCTCGCCTCGCAATCCCCACAGCCGGCACCGGGGCCTTGCCTCGCCATCCCCTGCCCGCACCGGGGCCTTGCCTCGCCATCCCCTGCCCGCACCGGGGCCTTGCCTCGCCATCCCCTGCCCGCACCGGGGGGCTCAGGTGGCCGTAGCCGTGCCTGGCTCCCAGACTCCCTTCTCGGTCTTGCACCCCACTGGGGCTTCTCACAATTGGAGCTCAAGCAACCTCAGCCTTACCTGGCCCCCAGACCCCCTTTCTGGGTCCTAAGCCCCACTGGGGCTTCCCACAATTGGGCTCAGGCGGCCTCAGCCTTACCTGGCCCCCAGACCCCCTTTCTTGGGTCCTATGCCCCACTGGGGCTTCTCACAATTGGGGTTCAGGCAACCTCAGCCTTACCTCGCCCCCAGGCCCCCTTTCCAGGTCTTACGCCCCGCTGGGCTTCCCACAATTGGGGCTCAGGTGGCCTTGGCCTGACCTGGCCCCCAGACCCCCTTTCTGGGTCCTACATCCCACTGGGACTTCCCACAACTGGGCTCAGGTGACCTCGG
>NW_017729029.1:22708837-22710002 GCF_001723915.1 Gavialis gangeticus | reverse complement strand
AGAATCCTAACACTTTCTCTAGGTTTTACTTAACTTTTAGTTTTCCCTTTCCTTAACAGATTTTAACCATATCCTTTCTGGGCTACAGGCTTCACAATCTGTTCTTATCAGTGGCTTTTCTTTGCCTTGCTATCTGCAAACTAATCTATTCATTAAATGTCTTTCTCTTACATCTGCACAGCCCAGCAAGCTCCACTTCAGGACTAAGAAAGTTTTTCTGAAAGACCATGGGTGACAAATTACACTACACACAGTCCTTTCAAGAAAACTCTTTCCATCTTAAAAAAGAAACTTTTAAATTGTGCCTCTGCAGAGAAAACAAAACATGCCTCTGATAAGGAGGAAGAGCTGGATCTGGAATTCTCCAGGCAGGTGGGAGAGGCCGTACATGCAGAGGATGTTGTGGTCATGGGTGATATGAATTACCCTGACATCAACTGGGAGGAGCAGTCGGCCAGGTCCAGCCACTCACGAAGGTTCCTGACATGTGTACAGGACCTACACCTCGTGCAGGAGGTACATGTCCTCACTAGGGAAAATGCCATACTGGATGTGGTGTTAGCCTCTGGGGATGACCTGGTGGGGGATGTGCTAGTACAAGGGAGGCTAGGGGACAGTGATCATGAAATGATCCAGTTTGCTATTCAGAGAAAGGTGGGGAGGGTAACTAGCAGAGCGCAAATGCTTGACTTTAGGAAAGCTAACTTCGCTGTGCTCAGGGCAGTAGCCAGGGAGGCACTCAGAGCCCAGGGTGTAGCTAGTATGGGGGTCCAGGAAAGGTGGTCCTTCCTCAAGGAGGCTATCCTTGGGGCACAGCACGACAAAATTCCTCTGCACAGGAAGGTGGGAAAAGGGTCCAAGAAGCCTTCATGGCTGAGCGCAGATATCCAGGCTGGCCTGATGGCAAAGAAAAAAGCATACTGGCGGTGGAAGCAGGGGGCAGGGAGAAAGGAGGAGTACACCTCCCTGACCCAAGCTTGTAGGGATTTGGTAAGGAAGGTGTGGCAGGACACGACCTAGGGATGCCAATACCTCCCCTAGCGCCCCTTACCTACCGTGCCAAATCGGGTCCAAATGCACCCTCTTCATCTCTCCCGCCACGTCTTTGATGGCAATATGTTAAAGGGAGGCTGCCTTTCTAAACCTCCTTGGCACGGTGCTTTGA
>NW_017729029.1:22707326-22708661 GCF_001723915.1 Gavialis gangeticus | reverse complement strand
GCACCGGGGCCTTGCCTCGCCATCCCCTGCCCGCACCGGGGCCTTGCCTCGCCATCCCCTGCCCGCACCGGGGCCTTGCCTCGCCATCCCCTGCCCGCACCGGGGGGCTCAGGTGGCCGTAGCCGTGCCTGGCTCCCAGACTCCCTTCTCGGTCTTGCACCCCACTGGGGCTTCTCACAATTGGAGCTCAAGCAACCTCAGCCTTACCTGGCCCCCAGACCCCCTTTCTGGGTCCTAAGCCCCACTGGGGCTTCCCACAATTGGGCTCAGGCGGCCTCAGCCTTACCTGGCCCCCAGACCCCCTTTCTTGGGTCCTATGCCCCACTGGGGCTTCTCACAATTGGGGTTCAGGCAACCTCAGCCTTACCTCGCCCCCAGGCCCCCTTTCCAGGTCTTACGCCCCGCTGGGCTTCCCACAATTGGGGCTCAGGTGGCCTTGGCCTGACCTGGCCCCCAGACCCCCTTTCTGGGTCCTACATCCCACTGGGACTTCCCACAACTGGGCTCAGGTGACCTCGGCCTTACCTGGCCCCCAGCTCCACTGAACCCCCTTGTCAGGGTTGGGGTCAATGTACCTCCTAACTACTGTGCCCTTTTTGACACCAGGAACCCCATGCTACTGGGAAGCTCCTATGAGGCCTCCTTTAACCCCTACAACCTCACCTGGTCCTCCGGTATTACAACAAACGAACAGAATGACACAAGCCAACCAGCTATAACTTAAAGATAAGCCTTGTGGCTAAAACATAAACTCTAAGCCCTCTAGTCAATCATCATTTCCATCCCTGCCAGGGGTTCCTCTACTTGGCATCCTTTCTGATAAGGTGCTCAGGCCATCAGGCTTCTCAACTCTGCCTGCTCCCACCAAACTCCACCTTCCTTGACTGCCAGAGGGGAACTGACTCTGGCCTCAGCCTCGCTGTTTATATAGGCCAGGCCCTGCCCCCTTCCGGTCAGCTGACCAGACTGGTTGTCACGGCAGCCCACACCTGTGATGTCCTGGTGACTGGCAGCTGAGCCCATATTACTGTTTATCGGTAGCAGGCACCTTAGTGCCCTGCTACAGAAGGCTAAAGCAGCACTGGAGCTTACATTAGTTTCTGGGATTAAGGATAACTAAAAGTCCTTCTTCAAGTATATAGGTAGCAAGAAGAAGTCTCAGGGTAACATTGGACCTCTACGGGGCAGGGCAGGGCAGGGCAGGGCAGGGCAGGGCAGGGCAGTTGGTGATGGACACACGAGAGAAGGCAGAACTCTTCAACAAGTTCTTTGCCTCCGTGTTCCTGTCCGCTGACAATGGCATGCTCTCAGGTGATAGCGTAGAGAGGCCCAGGA
>NW_017729029.1:22706609-22707065 GCF_001723915.1 Gavialis gangeticus | reverse complement strand
ACCAACATGGGTTCATGCCAGGCCAATCCTGCCTGACTAACCTGGTCTCTTTCTATGACCAGGTAACAAAGAGCTTAGATATGAAGGAGGATGTTGATGTCATCTTCTTGGACTTCCAGAAGGCCTTCAACGCAGCGTCCCACCCAATTCTGGTGGGCAAGCTGATGGCCTGCAGCATTGACAAATGCATCGTCACATGGGTGGCACACTGGCTCCAGGGGCACACCCAGACAGTGGTGGTGGATGGGTCGATGTCGACCTGGGAGGGTGTGGGCAGTGGAGTCCCCCAGGGCTCAGTCCTTGGGCCAGTGCTGTTCAATATCTTCATTAGCAACCTGGACGAGGGTGTGGAGAGCACCCTGTTCAAGTTCGCTGATGACACCAAGCTGTGGGGTAAAGTGAATACACCGGCAGGCCTGGATAGGTTAGAGAAGTGGGCAGATCTGAACAGGATGC
>NW_017729029.1:22704374-22706357 GCF_001723915.1 Gavialis gangeticus | reverse complement strand
CACAAGCTGAGGGAGGATAGGTTTAGGTTAGATATTAGGAAGAACTACTTCACTGTAAGGGTGGCCAGAGCCTGGAATAGGCTTCCCAGAGAGGTGGTGCTCTCACCTTCCCTGGAAATCTTCAAGAGGAGACTGGATAGGCACCTGGCTGGGGTCTTATGGCCCCTCCCACCCCCAGTGCTCATTCCTGCCCATGGTGGGGGGTTGGACTAGATGATCTGTCTAGGTCCCTTCCGACTCATTGATTCTATGATTCTATAAGCTTACTTCTCTTTCCCTGCTTAGAGTAACTTAAATTAATTCTGGTCACTGACCTCTCTTTACACAGCTGTACCCTGATGTTTCTTAAAACATGCTGTTACACTGCTGTAATGATCTCTATCTCTTCTAGGCTGCTTACTGTTCCTGGAAGTTCATTTCGCATGTGTTTTGCTGTTTGAAAGCATAGTCATTCACATTTTAAGTGTACTTTAACAAATGGTTAGAGAAACATAGAATAATAGAAAATGAGGGTTAGAAGGGACCTCAGGAGGTCATCTAGTCCAACCCCCTGCTCAAAGCAGGACCATCCCCAACTAGATCATCCCAACCAAAGCTTGTCTAGCTGGGTCTTAAAAACCTCCAAGCATGGGGATTCCACAACCTCTCTGGGTAACCTGTTCCCATGTTTTACTACCCTCCTAGTGAGAAAGTTATTTCTAATAGGGGCTAGCTGGGAGCTGGGACTGCTCCCAGCTAGCTGCAAGCCCTGCTGGGAGCAGCCAGGGCACAATGGCTGGCCAGGAGACAGCAGAGACCAGGGTGGAGAGGCAGGTTCGAGGTAGTTGTTGACAGCCACAGAGCCCAGGCTGCTCCCAGCAGCTGGCTGGGAGGATGGAAGCCCTGCTGCAAGCAGCTTGGTTTCTGTGGCTATCAGAAGCTACCCAGAACCTGGGCTGGCTACATCCAGGAAGATGCAAACAGCTTCTGCCTCCCCACCCTGACCCTGGCCCTGGCCCTGGCCCTCGCCCTCGCCCTCGCCCCAGCCCCATCTATCTCCCAGCCCCAGCCCCGGGCTCCAGGGATGCAGCAGAAACTGGCAATGCTCCTCGCTGTGCTGCCCTTGCCACTCCTTCTGCAAAGCAGCATGTGGAACCTGGCATGGTAGGGCACAAAGCAGGGTGCAGAAAGCTGCCTACTGTTCTGAAATCCCCACTGCCCTGGCCACACTTCCCCTGCAGGCAGGGACAATAGTGAGGGGCACAACCCTGCGTACTGCCCATGCTGCTCCCGTGCACACAGGGGAAGTGTGACCCTGGCAGTGTGGAGCTTACAGCAGCAGGCAGCTTCCCTGTCCAACCCCTCTGTGAACTGCCACTCTGGGTTGCCCATACTGTGCTCCAAGCCCTGCTGTCCTTCCCTGGGCCCTCCAGAGCACAGCATGTGCAACCTAGAGTGGCAGAACACAGAGGAACTGCACAAGAAAGTTGTCTGCTGCTGCAAGCTGCTGCATGGGAGCAGCATGGGCAGCATGCCAGGTTGCACCCCTTGCTGCTTCCCCCACCTGCAGGGGAAGTGTGGCCAGGGCACTGGGGAGCTCAGAGTAGCAGGCAGTTTTCTGCATCCCCTGCTGTGCCCTGCTGTGCTGGGTTCCACACTCTGCTCTGCAGAAGTGGTGGCAATGGCAGCACAGCGGGGAGCATCACTGGTATCTGCTGCCTCCCCAGACCCCGGGGCTGGAGCTGGAGCTGGGAGGCAGCTGGGGCCAGGGCTGGGGCTAGGAGGCAGCTGGGGCTGGGGCTGGGGCTGAGGCCGGGGCCAGGGTGGGGAGGCAGTAGCTGTTTGCAGCCTCCTGGCTGCACCCGGCCCAGGTTCTGGGTAGCTGCTGATAGCCATGGAGCCCGGGCTGTGGGGCAGGGAATTTGGGTGGGGGGCGAGGGGCATTATCGTGGCTGGGGGGGCAGGGACTTTGGGTGGGGGGGGCAAGGGGCATCAGGGCTGGGG
>NW_017729029.1:22701430-22704055 GCF_001723915.1 Gavialis gangeticus | reverse complement strand
ATGCTCCAGTTTGCTGTTCACAGAAAGGTGGGGGACAAGGGGCAGCAGGGCTGGGGGGATGTTGTGGGGAGACCCACACAAAAAAAATACACAAGATCAAAAGGAGTATCAAGTTTTATTTATTGTCACCAGATTTACAATTTTTAGACAATCTGGTATTTACCGTAAAAAAAGGGCAACATTTATGATTATTAACTTTACTAACATGCAGTGCATTCTGCCACGTACCCCCTGTCCTTATTTTGTTTTTCTGGCATGCTGGCACTCTGGCACCTTCCAAGGTAAGCATTGTGGATTTTTTTGGCACTCTGGCCAAAAAATATTGCCTACCCATTATCTAACTTGAACTTCCCTTGCTGCAACTTGAGACCGTTGCTCACACAGTTTTGATTTGGATCAGCTTGCTAGATTCAACTTTCATTTTGATGTTTTGATGGAACAGTGTTTCATTTTGAGTTTCATTTGGTTTTGAAAGCACTGTTCTGTTCTGTTTCATCTAAACGGTTTTGCTGTTTTGACGGTGTTTCAATGTTTCGCCCACAGGTTATTATGGGGAAACGTAAAATGCAGCAGGCAGGCAGATCAGGGGCTTGCCTGCACCCCTGGGAAGGTTGTAGGGGCTATGCTGGAGTCTTCCTGGGGGTGCGAGCCCCCAGTTCACTTGCCAGATGACAGACCAGTGCTGGGCACAGAAAGTTTGGTGCTGCACCAGAAAGTTTGGTGCTGCCACTGGCCCCAGGCTCCTGTCAACCAGCAGGCAGACTGGGGGCACGCACCCCTGGGAGGAGTCTGGCACAGCCCTACAGCCCTCCTGGGGGTGCTAGTGGGCCCCCGATCTGCTTGCCAACTGACAGGAGCTGGGTGCTGCTACCTGGGGCCAACAGGGCTGGGGCAGATCAGGTTGTGTGGGAACCTGCCACCCTGGTCTCGGGGTGGAGGGGGGTCCCCACATGAGCTGATCATCCCCAGGCCCTGCACCCTCCTCGATCCAGCTCCAGTATGTGGCTGGATCAGATCAGCTCATGCAGGGACCCGCTGCCCGATCTGCCTGCCAAGTGGCAGGAGCTGTGTGCTGCCACCTGGGGCCAGCAGCAGCACCGATATTCCTGGCACTGGGTATGGGATGTGCCTAGCACTGGTCTGTTATCTGGCAGGCAGATCAGGGGCCTGCACCCCTGGGAGGATTCTGACACAGATCCTGCAGCTCTCCCAGGGGTTGTGGGTGGGCCCCTAATCTGTCTGCTGGATGAGAGGAGCACTGTGCTGCCACCTGGGACTAGCAGCAGCAGTGATGTTCCCAGTGCTGGTCCCAGGTGGCAGCACCTAGCTTCTGTCATCTGGTAGACAGATTGGGGGCTCACACCCCCGGGAGGACTCCAACACAGTCCCCGCAGCCCTCCCAGGGGTGCAAGTGAGCCCCTGATCTGCCTACTGGATGACAGGAGGCGGGTGCTGCTGGCTGGGACTGGTGCTGAAGCCAGTAAGCCAGTAAAACTTCAAAACTCAAAATGTTTTGCAACTTTTGAAATGTTTCGAGTACCCTTGTTTCATTTCAAAGCTGTTTTGAAGGCTTTTGTTTCCTTTTGATTTTACAGTCTCAAACTTGAAACACATCAGAACAGCTTCAAAATGAAATGCGGGGAGAAAATTTGCACAGCCCTAATGGCCAGTAATGCATCTTCCTTACGACTGGTCAATTAAATACATAGCTTAGAAGTTATTTTGGATTCTCACATAGTAGCATCCACAAGGAAATCAAGGAACTATTTTCATTTCCAGTTTGTTAAGATACTTTCTTGCATTCTGGCAGAGAATAATTTGGCCTCAATTATTCATGCCTTTGTTACTTCTCAGACACAACAGAGAAATGTAACCTCCCCAGCACCTAAAAAACTCCATCTAAAACAGAACACTGAGTTATGTTTCCTCAGCAATACAAGCTACCATGAGCACATCAAACCTCCCTAGTGCTCTCTACATTTCCCATGGACTACTGAATCAAGTGGAAGGGGCTCAGTTTTTATCTTTAAGGAGCTCCATGGGCACTGGTTATCTAAAAGAACACCTAAAGCCTCAAGATGAAGACTATGTAAAACACAAACAAACAAACAAAACAACCCTTACTTCTCTAGCAAAATAGAACTTCTTACAATAAGAATTAAACTTGTCTTTGCAGAAAATAGCATTTTCTCAGGATCTAGTGCAGACTGGGATGAATTATTTTAGGCAGTAAGGTTCAGCATAAAATTCAGTACGCTTTGTCCCAAGGGAGAGGTAATTTATTTGGTCTTACTGTCTCTAACATAGATAGAAACTTGAATATTAAACACAAAAAAAGCAAAACACCCTGTAAGAACAAAACTCTTCATTGAGCACAGCTGTCTGCCCAGTTAAGGATGAAAGAACAAAACTATGACAAATATAATTTAATGCACTTAATACTGGATGGCACTTCAACACTCCAGTGATGAGCTTAATATAAATACATATAATATAGGCTTGACATAGTACAGAATTTACTCTTCCAGATAATATCACCACTTTAGCGGGCTTTCCAATCTACATAAAGAGGGCAAATCTAGCTTATTTACTATAGAGGTTATATGAAAATTGGGGGGGGGGGGC
>NW_017729029.1:22687475-22701329 GCF_001723915.1 Gavialis gangeticus | reverse complement strand
GGGGGGGGGGGGCAGAGGGGGAGGAGAAGATATGAGGTTTTGCCAAACAAAATCCAAGGTGCAAAACATAGAACCAATTTGTTTATAGCTTACTGGTTTAAATCCTACAACTTGCAAAGACAGTTAATCTATACAACCCTTGTAATGATGTCCTCAAGTTCCTTATACTTCTTTCTGTGTTCCCTCTCAGGGAAGCACTCTTAAGTGCAGCTATATAGTATACAGCAGACTCCAAAATTCATTGTAGTTGTTTTTAAGCTTTCTACAGCCATACAGAGGCATTCAAATGTAGTCCTGGATGAATATTGCCTCTTTGAATTATGGACTGAATAGAGGACTGATTCAATTTCCTCTCTGGCAGGCCAGAATTATTTCTAAATAGGGAACAATATTTTGTTATTGCACTCTTCATGTGTGTCATGTTTAAGACTTCTCTAAAGGCCAGCATATACATTGATTTAAGAAAGTTGAAGTTCAGCTGATCAAAACCTGAGATTTGCAGCCAAGCAAAGAAGTTTCCATTGTAATATGGTTTACTTTGTCAGACAAAGCAATTTTAGTATACATTTTTTCCCAAAGAATTATAAATATGTCTCTGATGATTGGAGAAGCAGTTCATCTTATTGGTGTGGTTCCAGTGTAGAGAATAAAGAACATAAATATTGAAAATTTACCAATCATAGTGTAATGAAACTTTCTGGATGAAGAGTGCTCCATAAAGACCCAGACAGTAGAAGGGCCAAAGTGACCTCTGGCAAAGGCTGGACCACCAGCTGAATAAGGTGTTGTACTGCAGATAGTAACCTGAAGCTATCCTAATCAACCTATACTGCTTGTGTCCATTTCTATTCTAAAATAAGAATTATTTCTCTGGTACTTGATTTACCACTACTACAAAATTTTTGTATTACCCCAAGCTTGCTTTGCTCAAATAGATTTTCAAGTAGTGGCAGATCTGGTGCCCCATAAAGATGTCTGTTTATTGTGAAGGTGAGTGGAGGAAGCAAGGAGATGACAAGCTCAGATTTATCCCCAATGCTGCTGATAATCCATTTCTGAAATAATAATGACCCTAGAAAGAGAAGCTACATACAGACAAAGAGACTGAAAGTATCTTCACAGTTTCATCAGGGCATGGTGGAATGGGAGAGAGATGAGATAGTGGGAAGTAAAAGGCCAGTGGGGCTCCATTATAGGATTGGAAGCAAACAAGGTTGTGGATCAATTAATCAGGTCAGTTTATCAGTAATAAAGGAGAAAATGATTTCGCATAGTGTATGATCACTCAACAAACACTAGCCACATATCTGGGAGGCAGATACGTAATGTCCACATTACACAGAATTTATTAAGAGATGTGTGATGAATGTATAAATGGCCAACACACTGAATTTCCCTACTCTTACATAGTCTTTAAAACTTAAGCTTACATTTCCCATTTCCTTGATCTGTAGTTTGGGCCTTGAGCCTACTCCTAATGTTATCAAAGGCAAAAGTCTCATTGACCTTTGTAACAGGAGGCTCAAACCCTTAGGACCTATTTAATTCCCACTGAACCAAATGCGATTCTTTACACTGAATTGAATGAGTTTCAGTTCAAAACAAACGAGCTTTGTATTTTTTGACAGAGAGAAATAGATCAGGGACTTTCTCCCTCAGACATAGTTTTCCCAAGAAGACAGCTGCAAGATGAAGTAATGAGATTTTACAGCCTCCCCAATATACAGTCCCAAAGGAACTTAAATTTCACTCAGTGTGCATATATATAAAGAAAGAAACACATATAGGAAGATTATCCTTAGCTGTTATGTTCTACCACTCTCGGATAAACATCAGCTTGTGTGTCAAAAAACATTCTGAAGAAGCTGGAATATGTTCAAGAAACAAAACTCCTTTATGTCCTGACTATATGTAAATTTCCTACAGATACACATTTAAGTTTATTTGCATGATCGATATATTTCTTCCTATAATGTTTTCCTAAAATGTAAATAAAAGCATTTTAATTGTTTTAATTGTGTGGAAAAATAGATTAATATCTTTTCAGTCTAGGGGAAGTAATATAATGTATTATAATGTATACAAGCACTCACTCCAGCCTAGTCACAGTAACTCAAAGCAGAGTCAAAAGGAATATATTAGTCTGTCACATCTTCCAACCAATCTAATCTGTTTTTTGCATCAACACAAATTTATCATAAATCTAGTAAAATACATCACAGTACACTGGAAGGGTAACCTCAGTAATGTCAATAGATTTAATCTGTAGCAAGACTAGAATTTAACAGCAGTATTACTTTCCATTTCAGTCCCATGATAAAACTTCACTGCAGTTTCTGAGAATTACCTAACAAAACACTCCCTTGTTTCAAACATTCCAGATAACTGAACAATTGATATGGCAGCATCCTACAAATAAAAGGTCAGACACATTTTTATCCATATGATTATGTTTTTAATATAGTTCAGAATAGCACATAAATCCTTCCTTTTACTTTTTTTTGCATTAATGCAGGATTTTTGCTGTTGAGTGAACTTAGAAGGCATTCAGGTACTAGGAACTAATTCAAAACCAACTGAAGTCAATCAATCAACTAAAAAAAATCTTTGAATTTGGTGGGTTTTGAATTGGGGTCTAAATGAGTCAAGATCATTTTATAGCAGTAAAAGACTAACATATGGCAGATTTAAGGAAAGTACAAAATATTCTGCATATCAAAACAGTATTTGTTACTAAAAGCTTATTATATTTAAATTGAATTTAGGCGATTAAACTCTTTCCTGTATACCTACATTTATACTCTGTTACTTACTCTGTTATTACTACATTTAAACTAGTTCTTTTTTTCACAGTAGAGTTTCTTAATAAAAAAACCCATCCAAAATAAACCAATTACTCAATCTGTTTCTGGTACAGATTTTATATTTTAACAGAGGGATAAATCTGCACAAGGTATAAGTAAGGTCACCAATCTATGAGTATCTGGACTTCTTTTCACATTTGGAGTACAGAAAATGCTGGTCCAGTCATACTTCTAGGGCAGGTATAGATATTACACGTTTACCAGTATAAGTGATTGGAAACCAGTCTATACCCATAATAGAATGGTAGTTCAGTGCCTGCAGACTGGTTTAAAAATGGTGGAAGCAGATCTAAGATTTGTCCTCCCACACTGTTCTAAACTATGCCACTGATAAAAAACCACATAACTTAAACTCATTCCACCTCAGGCTTTTTGAATGTCTGTACCTAGCCCTAAAGAGTAGTCCTATAAGTTGTATATGAATAGTTTGCACAGGCTTTCATTGATATTCCAGGGGAGTCAGAAGTACTATTTGCTGGTCTTAATAATTTGCAATCTCCCCAGAAAAAAACAAAAACAAACTGTGATTTAGATTAGTCAATTGTGTTTATTGATGACAATGCAAAAATAAAACAAAGCAAAGAGCTTGAAAATCAAACATGCAGCCAATCCTGTAGAGACTTTCTTTTTTTTTTCTTCAATGATTTTTGACTAGCAGTTAGCATCTTCATCAAATTTTACTTTCCTTGTTTTAATATACACAAACTTGTGAATGGCATATTTCCAATCAATATTCCCTGCAATTTGGCTTTCAACTGAAATTAAATCAGGACTCCCAACAGAGACAGAGTCATTGTAGACTGTAAATATGACTTCATTATCTTAAGTTTTGAAAAATGGCATTCTGCATTTGTAAGAAGTACAGGAAAGGTTAATAGAATCCTGAGTATGAGAGCTATGTTTGGAAACAAGGACAGGAACTTATTTTTGCAGGGAATCATCAATGTTTTGGGTCTGATCCAGGGTTCAGACACCTGCCAAGAACTTGAAGTTCATTGCAAAGAGCCAAGGCATTTCTGTCAGAGGACCAGAGGACATCTTTTCACTACTCCTTTGCTTAAAACAATGAATTGCTATTTCATTCCTCACAAAGTGCCTTTAATGTTACAAGGATATCATACAAGAATTATAGATTGCTTATGGTTTCCTTCATATTGTAAAACTCATTTTTTAAGTAACTGTTTGGCAGTATTCAAAACATAAAAGAAAAAAAATGCTTTTATAACATTTCCCCCCCTTGCTTAGTTAAGAGTTCACAATCAAAATCTCTTTTGGTTTGTACTCTTGGAGGATATTTGTTTTGTTTTGTTTTGTTTTGTTTTTGGTTGACAACTCTCTTTCAATTTCTAGTTAGTTAGTAAATGCATGGCATTTGGCAGGACATTTGTGAATTCCACTATCGCATACTCCAGCTGCTGGCCAGGCTCCGTGTACACAGATTGTCACTGCTACAGCCCCAAAAGGCCCCCAGAAACCCAGGTAAGGTTGTTGGGGCTAGCCTTTCCTACCCACCCAGGGCACCTTGCTGCATACCAGAGCATGTGCTGATTAAGCGTGTATGCAGGGACATTCCCCTGGGACAAGTAGCAGTGGTATAACTATGTACCACTGCTGTTTGTCCCAGGGAAAATGCATTTGCGCACTCATGGAAATGCACCCATATGTGGCATGAAAGAAGGCATAATTGTGTGGCTTGTGAATTGAATCCCATTGTGCCTTTAACTGTACATGTAGAGGGGCCCCGTGTGACAGCATGCAAAGCAGTAGAATAGTAGACTTCGGGAGTTTAATTAGAACACTTCTGTATCCACATCTTGCCTCCTATATCTCTTCATACATTCTTGTCATCATCTCTGAATCTATGAGACTGAACTGATTAGAAATCCAACATACTTTCTCGTAAGAAATTTTGAATAAATGGCTTATAAAAAAATCCATCAAACATTCTTGGGTTTTTTTTCCATTGGAATTTTCAAACAATAAACTTTCACTTCAATCCAACAGTCTGAAATGAGGGTTTTTTTCAAATTTAAAAAGCTATTTTGTGTTTTCATTCAAAAACAGTGTGACATTACATGAAAAAGATATTGTTTCAAATTGATACAGAAAAAAAAATTAGTTCATATAAATCAAGAAGGCCTGGAGTGGTAACTATTTTTACAGTGAAAACAGCCCTGAAATCTTTCTTTGATACCACCTTTGCTGTTTGTGGTAAACATTTTCATTACATACTCTCCCTTCTTGCCACACCATTTTTTCCCTAATACTTGAGATAGTACCAAAGCTGCATTTTCACGGGAAAAGATTTTTCTTTAAAAATTATAACCTGATTTCCTAATATCAACCAGTGTTGTTAGTATTGACCTAAACAGAAAAATACACTAAGTACAGCAGTAAAATAATAGAACAAAATGGTTCATTTTTTATTGTGATGAATTTGGTCCAATAAATTAAATAAAGCATACAGTTTATTATAGATGACTAAATGTATTGGGCTTTCACACAGTTGCAGCTAATGCCTATAAAAGTAGAACTGCTGTTACTTTTATAGGCATTAGCTGCAACTGTGTGAAAGACTTCAAAGGGGTGAAAAGAGGGTGCTGCAAAATACAAAAAACTTGTATTGGAGGCATTGAGTAAGTTAGTCTTTATACACACAACAAGAATGCTAGCTTTCAATAAAGAGCTGTGTTGTCTGTAAAAGCATAGAGTACTTTCCTGTTATTAGTTAACATGTAGCACGTGAAACAGTGAACGCTAGTCAACTTCAATCAGTTTTGTCCTCTGTGTTTAGCATGCAAAGTAAAGCAACTTAAGGTTGACTTTTTTGCCTGTTTTCCAAAGAGGTACTTTTGAAAGTTCTTGCCAGAGGCAAAAAACAGTTTTAGCCAATGAAAATCTTGTTATAAAAGCACTTGTGCTTTGTGCACTGGAGCAGAGATGCAGAGCTAAAGGTAAGAGTGTACATTTTTCTTACCGCAATAAATTTTAACCATCAGAATCTCATTTTCATGATCAGTGCCCAGTATTCAACATTTACATTCAGAAAAGTAGAGATTGGAGCGTTTATGCTGGTGTCTGAGAACACGAGAAGGTGGAAGAATGATTCCTAAAATGACAAGTAAATTCCTTCAAAAGTGATTAATCATTTCTGGCTGATTAAATTTACAGTTTCACAAAAAAAGAAAAAAAACAAAACACTTTCATATGCTCAGGTGACAGAGGGAGAGACTGTACCTAGACAAGGAGAGGAGTCACCAAACAGAAAGTGAACTTACTAAAAAGAGAAAGTGGAGGAGGATAATTATGAAATTTAACTTTTTCCAGGATATAAAAGCAATTCACTCTCTCCAAGAAGCTGACTCCCTCTTTTATTAGATAGAGCCATGGAGCCTTAAGTAAAAAGCAATTATCTGGCCTAATCCCAAATTATGCCTTCCTCGCTTTAATTGTTATCCCTGTCCTGGAGCTAGTGCAGGGAAGACTTTCAGCCTGAGCCTCAGGCTCATGTACACTGCAGTTTTAAAAACTAGCACAGCTGTATTTGAGAAACTGAGTTGAACTTGAAAAAATCAAAGTG
Source organism: Gavialis gangeticus (assembly GCF_001723915.1). Classification (NCBI taxonomy): domain Eukaryota; kingdom Metazoa; phylum Chordata; order Crocodylia; family Gavialidae; genus Gavialis; species Gavialis gangeticus. The sequence continues at coordinate 22,694,885 of NW_017729029.1, read as the reverse complement.
TGCACAAAAAATGTGGTTCTTAGTTCTTCCTTAAGCAGAACTAGCTAGGGTATTTTGCAAGAGAAACTTACTAATGTGTGCAACGCTTGAATAGGTGGCAATTCTCTAGTTTTTTACTAAAAGTACTTGAGTCTGGTCTTAATGGGCATTTATACATGTGCTCCAGGAGCGTGTGTGTGTGTGTGTGTTGGGGGGGGGGCTGCTTTAATTAAATTTAAAATTAATTTAAAGTGTTTCCAAGATCTGCTCTAATTAAGGTACCCAGAGCATCTTGTGTATCACTCTCCACGTGCTTCAAAATGGTGATACAGCTTATCTAAAGCTCATCAAATGTTTAATGAACTTTAGATAAAGCTCTCACACTGCCATTTTGAAACATGGGGACACTGAAACATGAGACATGGGAAGCTGCTGGACTGTGGTAATTGCTGCACTCAAGCAGACTCAAGTAATTACAGTGCATCGGAGCAGCTTCCCTGCTTGTGTATAGGCACCCAGTGCTCACTTCACAGCCTATGCTCACTTCACAAAACAGTACAGATCACAGTATATTGCATCAGTGTCAGGCTTATGTGTACTATAGATTTGTATGGTGCTGCTACAGCAGTAAGCCGTAGTGAGGATAAAGCTTCATAGAGTGTGTATATTTGGAGCAATGTCAAAAGGGGAGAGGGAGCTGTTACATTCTAATGGTTACCTGTGCAGAGGCTGGAAATGATACAAATATAGCAAAATAGCTCTGATGGCAACTCTGTTTCATCCAGGGCTTCTGCTCCAGGCTTGTGCATATATATCTGTTAAAATGTAACAGTGTCCATTTGCTTCCAAGCAACAGGTCTGCCCCCCTCATTTTTTCAAACCATTCCAAGTGTGCATGCCCAGAAAGTTGAAATCAGTAGTTTACTCAGTTTATCTTTTACTGAAACCTGTTACTGTTTGTGACTCCTTTGCTTTTAAAAGACATTTCATGACTTTGCCTTTCATTTAAGATTTATTTGCAATATAAAATTATCCTGAAACTTGTTCTCATTGCATTTCTAGTCAGTGTTTGATTTAATGAACCATGGGATTTTACTTTGGTTGTTCTGCTTTTGTATTAATTACTTCTCATTAATTATAATGCTACTCCTTCCACTAGAAATTTATCAGCTGAATTAGAGTTCTCCCTTTCCACCCTGGAAAACTATTTATTACTTACTTTTGCAAGTAGGCACTGTGTATTAATGAACGTGTACAGGTGTGTCCCCTTTGATATTTGGATGATAGGTGACCACCAGAGGTATGTGATTACAGGGACATATGATTTTGTATTGTAGTAGGTTAAAGTGAGGTATTTCGGTAGCTATATCCTTCAAAGATGTGACCTATTTTGCTACTGGAGTGTTTTTGTCTAAAGGCAGATTTTAGGTTAGCCCAGTAGGCATCATGAATGTTCTCTTCAGAGCAGATGTAGTGGTATCTGAGGGTCTGAGGATAGATTACAGATTTTTTGGTGTGCTTAGGATGATTGCTGGTCTTGTGGATATATGTATGGTGGTTTGTGCCTTTTTTGCATTAGAGTGGTTTTTAAGATACTGTCCTAGTGTCTAGAAGTATTTCGGAGAATATGTTGTCAAGGGATCAATGGTTTTTAAACCTGTGGTGGAAGTAATAGAATCATAGAATTATAGAAAATTAGGGTTGGAAGGGACTTCAGGAGGTCATCTAGTCCAACCCCCTTCTCAAAGCAGGACCATCCCCAATGATACCATCCCAGGCAAAGGTTCATCTAGCTGGATCTTAAAAACTTCCGAGGATAGAGATTCCACAATGTCTCTGGGCAACCTGTTCCAGTGCTTCACTACCTTCCATGTGAGAAGGTTTTTCCTAATATCTAACTTAAACTTCCCTTATCGCAACTTGAGACCATTGCTCCTTGTTCTGTTAATAAGTCAAAAAGTAAGTCTAAGTGTTCAGTCTAGATGATGAAATATGATCTATGTAATGTAGAATAATGAAGGTTTGATGGTGCAGTTTTCCAAAAATTTCTTCTCCAAGTGGCTCATGAGGAGGTTGACATATTGAGGGACCATTTTTGTGCCTATAGCTGTGCCCATGGTTTGGGGGAAGTGTTGACTGTTGAAAGTGAAGTTGTTTGGGGTGAGGATCAATTGGATGATTTGTGCAACATGTTGTTGCAAATCTGAGTGTACTCTATGTTCTTGAAGGCATTTCAGGTAGGCAGCTGTGTCTTCCTTGTGGGAAATGTGGGTATACAACCTGGTGACACCCAGGGTTGAAAATATGGTCTCATCAGGGAGGTGTATAATGTTCTGGATTCTGTTGAATGAGTCTATAGTGCCTCATAGAAAGCTTGCTTTTTGAGTGACAAGTGGTTTCAGGTTAGTTTCTATGAATCATAATAGTTATTCAGTACCAGAGTTGGACATAACGGGTCTACAAGGGATATCTTGTTTGTGAATCTTTGGAAGCATATAATAAAGTTCCTGTGAGAATGATTTGATAATGTTTTCCAATACCAGAGTGAATGCTGTGTGAGGTCCTTCCCAAGTTCTTTATAGTATTTGCTGTCAGAGTTGTTTGTTGGCCTGATTGATGTAGGCTTGATGGTTGAGAATGACTGTATATCTCCACCTTTGTCTGCTGGTTTGTTTACTATTTTGTTGTTGGATCTTTGGGGCTGGATGGCTTCTCTCTCTGAGGGAGTGAGGTTGTTGTGGTCCAGGCTTTTGTTGATTATTTTTCTCTTCTGTTATTTTCAGTTGCATAATGGGTTTAAATAAAAGTCATTATTTGACCTGGCATTTAGCTTAGCCTGTATCTGTTTCCTTCCCAGACCTGAGGAAGGACACTGTGTGCCCACAAGCTTGTCTAATGTCTTTCCCAACTAAACAGTTTGTTCAATAAAAAGACATTAGCAAAAAAACCCCAAAAGCCAAAAAGAATAAAAAAACCCCAAAAACAAAGCCTTACCTCTCTTCTTTAATTGGCAAAGATAAGCAAATTAGATTAAAAAATGGGTATTTTAACATGGGTATTTTAACATTAAATGCATTTTTTTAAAGTCTGATTATTAAAACTGTAGTTTTATTTCACATCTACAAATAGTTCTGTTTTCTTAAAAGCTTTAATCAAATGAGTGCCATTAAAGTGCTTAGTAGAAAACTAGACTGTCTCCAAGCTTTAATAGTTCTAACAGGAGGTTAGGAACTCTCATTTGTGGAGATACTCTCTGAATAATGAAAAAGTAAATCCAGGGCTGTAAAATTAATGAGAGAAAGAAATCAGTAAGAAATCAATGACAAGTCAATGACAACTGAAAGCAATTCTTAGAAATGTGACTGATACAAAGAGCTGTTTGTACAAGGTTCAGCTAGTGAATTAAGCTGAACTTTCTGAACGCTCCACTTTTACTTCTGCTCTTTTTCTTCATGTATATCTTATTCCTGTCAGAAAAGCCTTTGCTCTTTCCTTTACAGAGGATTTCAAGACCTAAAGTAAATGAGCAGAAATGTGCAGCAACTTCCTCAGGATCTCTCACTAAAAACACTTGATGGTACCATCCTGCACAAATAGTTTACTTTTAAAATTGTTTTTTTTCCATAGAAGATATTGCAAAATGATTTGCTGTATAGAATATATCATGATAACAATATTCAAACCAGTGTCAACAAATGGAGTGTACACAATGTAATTCAATATAGACTGGACCTTTAATTCATTGTTAGGACTTTTTGTCAGCTTCTCATAAGAAATCAATGAGCTTTACAGTAAATCAGTGTCCTCCTAAACAAATCATGTAGCACAATCTGTATTATATTAGACTGCATTGTCTTAATGACTGAAGTTTTGGACTGCAACATATTATGGTCACAGGCATGTTTTCCAAGATTCTACAGGCTGCAATATATGTTTTCTGTCAGGGATGATACTGACAGAATGCACTATTCTGTGGTGTACTTTAACCCCCAAAATAATCCATTTTCCAGTTTGTCACGGGGTGGGGCCTAGGAGTGGCCGTAAGCCCACTAGTGCCCCCAGCCGTGCCAAATTAGGAGACCCAGCACCCTCAGATTCTTGCCCGCCATGTCTTTGCCCTTATATAGTTTAATATGGGAGGCTGCCTTTGGTCTCCTAATTTCTATGGGTGACCTGGTACACCCCAGCCTTATGGGCTATGCGTGCCTCCTACCTCCCCTTTAGCACGCCCCAAGCCTCGCAGTTGTTCCGGACGTTTGTGTCTCCGATCTATGCCCTTTCCGGGCCTTTACCCGCGTGCCCTGCCCTCTCTGGGCTCCTGTTAGCGCGCTCTTCTCCTCCTGGCCCCGATCTGGACGTCCGCCCCTCTCCAGGCTTCACTCGCGCGCCTGCCCCTCTCCGGGACCCTTAACCACACGCTTACCCTTTCCCGGGGCGTCTATACAAAACCGGTGCCGCTCCAATCTTATACTAGCCCTCCCTGGGCTTCACTCCTGCTGGCTGGCCCCCCCTTGGGCCTATGCCACGTGCTTCCCGCGCTCTTGCCCTCTCTCAGAGCCCGCGCCTCTCTCGGAGCCCGCGTGCCAGCCCTGTCTTGGGCTTTCACCGGCACCGGGGCTCAGGTGGCACACAGCCGTGCCTGGCCCCCAACCCTTCTCGGGGTCCTACGCCCTCACTGGGCTGAGTACTGCCCTCTTGGGCTGGGGTCTCAACCCCACACCCCGCACCACACTGGTGCCAAGCTGCTGCACCTTCCCGGCGCTGCTCGGTGCCCACACAGGGCACCCAGGAAACCCCCGGACTACTGGGGATCTCCTGTGAGGCCTCCTCACACCCCTACAGCCTCACCCAGTCCTCCGGATGATATACACAACAGCACCATAAGCCCACCCGGCTGTAACAAAACAATAGGCCTACTGGCAATAATAAAACAATAAGCCTACTGGCTATAACAAAACAATAAGCCTACCGGCCACAACATAAAGGCCAGGCCCACCTGGCTCTCTGGCCCACAGCCTCCTGGTCAGGCCTCTCTTCACCCTGACCAGCATGCAGCCCTCTGGGTGCTCAGGCTGCACTGCTTGGCTTAGCTCTCCTGCAGAGCTCTTACCCTCAGGCTGCCAGAAGGGAACTGCCAGCCAGGCTCCGGCCTGGCTGTTTATAAGGGCCTGGCCCTGCCCCCTTCTGGTCACGTGACCAACCTGGTTGCTCCAGCAACCTGCACCTGAGCTGCTCTGGTGATTGGCAGCTCAGCCCATATTACCACTGTCAGTAGCAGGCACCCTGGTGCCCTGCTACACAATTAAATGAGGCTACCCAATAACACAGTTTAACAAATACCTCATTACATTAGGGCCCTTGGTTCCAAAACACTGAATACCCATAGCTCTTACTGAAGTAAATGAGAACAATAATCAGTAGGCACTTGTCAAAAAAAACCCATACTCCAAGCTGTAACATCAGCTGAAGCATTACTTAGGCCTTGTCTACATCCCCATGTAGACATTTTTCTGGGATTTAGAGTGCCTTTTTGGATTAATTTATATCTTTTTGGAGGTGGTTCAAGCTAAACCAAACAAAAAAAGCCCTCTAAATCTTGAAAGAGAACGTTCATGTGGGGAGTTATACTAGCATAGCTACAGTGGTATAATTATATCAGTTTAGCTATATCAATTAATCATCCTGAGTAAACAAGCCCTTACATTAATTGCTCTAGAGTTAATGTTGATTTGTCTGGGTGAGGAAGGTGCTATCCAGTAGGGTGGTGTGAAGCTTTGGTGTCTGATTTGATTCTGTGGAGATCCGGCCTGATTCGGTGGCTGAATCTTTAAATCTAAATTGAATCAGAGGACCCTTTAATCTGTCCAGACTGAATCAGAACCCCAAAAATCAATTTGGAGAGATTTGGAAAGATTTGGTGATTCAGACATGGACACAGCTTTAAATGTTTTTTTCTACATACCTCTAGGCAGCAGGTGACTCATGAGTGTTGCGTTGCTGGGGCACATGGAGTGTCCCACAGAAGCATGGGAGGTGCCTCAGTGCACTCAACAGCAGACCTGGAAGTGGACCTGAAACACTTCCAGTCCATTTCCAGGTCCTCCAGGGAGCATGCAGGGGGACTCCTTGTGCCTCCTGGGTCGGGGGAGGGGAGGGGACAAGTTCCCACTTTGGCTGATTGCCGAGCCACTCCACTTCTGGGTTTACCACTGAGCATGTGGAGGGCCCCCTGCACTCCTGTGGGATGATCCATGCTCCCCAGCATCTCAGCGTTCATGAGCTGTGCCTGCTACCTCAAGGTATGTAGAAAAAACCTTTAAAGATGTGTCTATGTCTGAATCAGTGATTCTCTGAATCAGCATCAAATCTTCAGATTTGGATTTGGCTGAATCAAAACAGGGACAGTGACCTGAATTAACAAATCAAATCATTGTCCCTGATTCAGGCCAAATCTGAATCTGAATTGAATAGGGCCCAGTTCACACACCCCTACCATCCATCATAAAAACTAGATTATTCAGCAAGGCCTAAAAATTGCACTGTGAATTCCAGCATGATAATAAACTCTCCACTCTACACACGGACACAAACTCTGAAGAAAATTTTTTGAAAGTATCTAATTGATTTAGGAATGTTATGCCCAGGGAAAGTCAGTGCACTCAATTAAAATTAAAGTTAAGCCACTTTAAAAAATGGAATTTATGTTTCTATGTTTTACCCATTGCCTCCTTCCATTTCATAGACCCTAGAGCACAGTTTAAAGTACATTTCTCTATCTTCCATCTTACTGCCCAACTTTAGATCTAAACTTTTCTTTCCACAAGGGACCTGTTAGATTAGGAGGTGAGAATAGAGAATCCCTCAGGTTTAGAGTGGGATGCAGCAACCAGGAAGGGAGGCTAAGGACTGGTGCTGGCTCAACAGAATTTCCTGTACTCTGCATGGCTTTGTGTAGCACTTTTACCTATGATTAAAAACATAGAATCATAGAAAATTAAGGTTGGAAGGGACCTCAGCAGATCATCTAATCCAACCTCCAGGTACTATATTTGTATCAGTTTTCAAGGGTCTGGTATGTCTGTAAACAATACTCAAGACAATACTCAGGGACTGTTTATCCTGAAAACATGTTATAAAGCATAAAAAATAAATACTATATTTGTCTTTTTTTTAAGATGTTACCATGATTTGCTTAACATACATGATTTTTCATATCTTACACATTCTAGTCTTATTGAAGTCAAAGGATTTGTACCAGAGCTGCAGGACTAGGATCTAAACCCTAGTTATTTTGTAGATGAGAAATGAAACTCTTCAATAAGATTTCCTAAGAAAAATAAGTTTGATAAGCTATCATACTTAAGATAATAAAGAATCATAGAATCATACAAGTAGGGTCGGAAGGGACCTTGTAGAACTTCAAGTCCGACC
>NW_017729029.1:22676298-22687464 GCF_001723915.1 Gavialis gangeticus | reverse complement strand
GCATACTTTGATAATATGTCTATCCCTGTTAAGATAAACTTAATCCCACCATTGTGCTTGGAAAACTGCTGCATATCCACCAAATCAGCCTGCCATTGTGCATCAATATCTGAAACAACTGTCTTGTTTCTTTTAAAACGTCTTCTTGCTGGTTTGTATCGTGCGTAAGTATCCTGATCTGAAAGGCAAGCGGCCACCCCACTTCTCTTCAGAACCTTATTCTGTCTTTTGGTGGCTTCAGAAAGGGTGTTCACCCCGCCAAAACTGCCAGCTTCACCAGGAGAATAATAAACTTCCTTTAACATAGCCTCCTGTGTAGACATGTCTGGTAACTGCGTCCCTCAACACCCCGCCCCCCCCCACACACAAACACCCTTTAGTGTGGTGCATTCAAATGCTTGAGGACAAATTTAAACCATGGCACAAAGATACCCTCTTCCAAATTCTCAACGTCTGCTTTGAGGGTCTGGGCCCCCTCCATTTGCCTGTTAATTGGATCTTCCCAAACAGGGTCAGGCATCTCAAAGAGTCTTTGGGCAAGGGGCCGTGTCTCCTCCTCAAAACTATCTCTATGGTAATGCTTTCTATAAGGCCGTCTTGGGGTTGTAGTGAGTGGGCCTACAGGCGTTGTGAAAGAATCTGCCCCTGGTTGCCTTAGCACAGTCTCAGATAAACAGAGTGGTCATTTGGAAAAGCAGATAGACCTGGTGGGGTTGCTACCCAAATCCCTCCCCCTCTACTCATTCCAATTGGTTCAGTATCCTTCTTGGGAGGTCTGAGGCCTCTGAAACCTCTGCTAATTGGTTGGGGGTGGTGGGGCAGGTTGTTAGAGGAGTCACACCACTACCCTGCCACCCCATAGACCACGCCTGTGCTCTGGTGTGGGGCTAGATCAGTCTGGGACATGATAGGCCATAACTATACCATGTGGTCTAGGGTCGTTCTTGCAGCCTGATGGCTTGGGCTTTGGGGGCCTGCATGGGCTGTCCTTCTGATGTCATGGACCATGTGGTGCTGGTGTCACACACCACTTGACTGGGGATTAAGGCGGGGTTGGTGATGTCACACACTATGTGACTGGATGTGGGGGTAGAGTTGCTGATGTAACACCACGTGACTGGGATGGGGGAGGAGCTGATGATGTCACAAACCACGTGACTGGGGTCAGGGGGCGGGGCTGGTGATGTCACGCATCACGTGACTGGGGGCAAGGGGGCTGGTGATGTCACACACCATGCAAGGGGAAAGGGGTGGGGCTAGAGGGAGGGACTTCCGGTCCTCCCCACTTGTCACATTTGCATTGAAGGGTGGTGAGCCTATACACTACTTACAACACTCTCCAGAAAGAGCCCTTTACGTGATGCATCTGAGATTATTAGAGGAAGAAGGGCATATCCAGGTGTGAATGTGACAAAAACTCTTTTTTTCAGAGGGAAAGAGATTATTATTTTTATTCTCCTGAAAATGTGATCCCCTAAAAGCTTGCTGTGAGACAGAGAGAGACCCATAAGAAAAATATGTGTTGCTTTGCTTCTGCTAACTCCTCACTAACCCAACTCTACCGGTTAATCTCTAAAATGCCACCATACCGTCACATCTACAATGCCTTATATGGTGGACAGCTGACTATTCCTGAATCCAAGGATCTAACTATAGTGAGGCAATGAAAACAAGGACAAATGTGATCATAGCAATGGTTCAGTGCAGCATGTACTGTGTAGGACAAAGCCACGAGAACATGAAAACTTAGGAAAGGCTGCATTTAATGTGTATCATCACATTTTACTGATAAAGATATTGCTTTTATGTTATGATATAAATGGCAAGTGATATTTAGAAGGCTGTCAAAACCACTGAAGTGTTTAGCAATCTTATTTCAGTAAATACACTGAATGCATTTCTATACAGCAAACAAGTAACCTGTGTTATTCACAACCAGGAAACATCATTAAACACATCCTTTGAAGACAGGTGCAAGTTCAACTTCTGGTACATAAAACCAAGAGGCTTAGAGCTGTGTAAGAAAATCACTGGAAACAATTATACCATATGTTTTTCAATTATTTTTAATTAAACCCTTTCATCTATCAGTTAACTGTTTAGCTGGTAATGGAGATAAGTAGCTAAGTATACCAGCTGTCAGGATACTCTTATCTGTATTTCAGAAGCTTCATAAACACATTCCTATAGGACACATCTTTGATTAGCAGGCTATGGATAATTCAAGAGCATTACAACATCTCTTAATGGCAACAAATAACAAAAAGTTGAATCTTGTGTTATTGATACAACTCCTTGTACAGCAAGTCACTGACTCACACCTTAGAGTAATTAGACTCTTAGCAAGGATTAATTATCACTGAACTGAATATGGAATAGATTTCTGTATTTCCTTTCTTTTGCAAGTTTGCAGTAACCAGGAGCTTACTATTTTTTATATGTTTAATCTGTGAGCTGTTGGTGATCAGTTAGTTAACATCTGTAATATATTTTTTGACAGATGTAAGTTCTTGAAATGCAGTTTGTTCCCTTCTCAATAATTTGTATGCCACTTTAAATTGTTTGTATCAGGCCCATTGCCTATGGATCACATCTGGCCTGTGGACTTATGCTTTCCAGCCCATGGGGCTCCCCATGGGTCCAGAAGGTTGGCAGTGGGGAAGCAGTGACACCTCTGCCCTGCTGCTGAATTCCAGACCTATGCAAAGCCATGGGTCCTTTGTGCTGAATTAGCACCCCATCCCAGTATGCAGGGCTGGGTGAAAGCAGCACTGGGCCCCAGGGCCCATTCCAGATATATGAATGGGTAGGCAGTGGGTGCTGCCCAGCCTCTGGAGCCTAATCCCAGAGCATGCGGGTAGGAGGGCACCAGTCCCCTGGTGCCCAATTTCATTGTGTGAGAGTGGGAGATGGTAGTGCCAGGCATCCAGGTCCTGATACCAGTGGGAGGGGACATAACCAAGCCTCCAGGCCCATTCCTGGTAGAGGATGGGTGGGGGGTGTCAGGCCCCCAGAGCCCAATCCCAGTGCACAGGTATAGTAAGGACAGTGCCAAGATGCAGGGCTCAATCTCAGTGGGAGAAGGTGGTACTGGGCCCTTGTGGCCCAATCACAGCTTTCAGGGCACAGAGGGGGCAGTGCTGGTCCCCATGGCCTGATCCTGGTGGGTAGGCCTTCATCCATATGGCACACTGGCCCTGCACCTTTCATTTGACCTGCAGAGCCAAAAAGGTGAGAACCATGGGTTTACATGAACATATGGAAAAGATGATTTTGTGATTCTAAAGGGTCTTGTGTCATGTCTATATGGGTGATCTCTCAAATAAAAGTGGAATCAAAACAGAATGGTTTCAGATAAAGCAATCAAGCTGGTTCTTCTATCAGGAACCCAGATACCAGTACACTGATGAGCATGATAGAAAAACATAGATATGTAACAGGTGCAAGCCTACATTTCCATAGGAAATAACTGTTTAGCAGGGCTCATGTTTGGTAGAATATATATAACTATAATATGAGAAGGTATTGAGACAAATAGGTAAAATAATTCCTCCCTACAAAATCCCCGACCATTCATTAGATTGCTGTTGACTTTTTTATTAATGATAGATGTATTTGGCTTCTGCACAGTTAGGAATCTGCATGAAAAACTCTAAGCCTAGCAAATTCTTTGAAGTAGACTCTTCCCCCAATATGCAAGTTGCTCTGAGGTTAAAGTTCCATTGATTCAAAAGGAATTTTACCTTTAAAAACTGCAGAATTTGTTTCTACAGAAATGGAGAGGTTTATAAAACAAATAGATACAAATCCTTTAGACACAAATTTAGAATCATGGGCTATTATTCTCAAAAGGCAGAAGTGATTTCAAGGTAAGATTTTCAAAACATAAGGTTATTGAGCCTGACATTTTCAAAACTGGCTGGAAGATTGTAGGATAAAGGGAATTCTAACCTACATCAGGATTGTTCAATGGGCAGCCTGCAGCCTTCATGTAGCTCCTGAGCGGTCAATCTGCAGCCCTTCAGGTGCTTAGTCTGGGTGATACACCCCACATCATTCTCCTTCTGCTGCCACTGAAGTCTCCTTCAGCTGCTGCTTCTTGCCTCTACACTTGGGGGTGGGGGAGGGAGTGCACCTCACAGGGCTGAGGGGAAATTTGGGAGCACTGAAGCAGTGCAGTGCAGGGTACCCACCATGCAGCAATGGGGGTATGCAGGATGGCAACAGGACACTGGCATAATGTGGTTTAGGAAGTATGTTCAGTCCCTGACTTAAATCATTTAAGCCACTTGTGCTGAATCTCAGAAATTCAGTGACATCTTGATTCTTCTCTATCATAAGATCCTAAGGAGCTAAGGATTTTTGAAAATCATATTTTAAAATTATCACCTTAGGATTTCCTGTTCCCAATCCCACTGAGGTTCAAAGAAACTCTAGTATGTACTTTAGAAAATATTACTCTTGGTTTTGGCACTGCATTTTGGAGCCCAGTGTTGGAAATCTATTTTAGAAAATTTTGTCCAGAAATAAAATTAACATACATAAAACAAATGTAGTTTAAAAACCCCAAGAAGTTCTCCATTCCCTTTCCAGCACTATTAGACTGTGAGATGGATTACTGACTGTGGCCAGGTACAGAAGTTACATGTATTGCATTGTAACAGGAAACCCTAGCCCTGTCACCAGAAATCAAGTCTGCCCCTTTAAGGCCAGAACTTTCTGGGCATGGAGTGCTGGTAAGGAAGGGGTTAAATGCTGAGCCTGGCCAGCTAGTCAGCTGACCAGAAGGGACAAGACTATAAAAACCCAAGGCAGAGCCAAAGGGGAAGGAGTGCATCTGAGAGCTCCATAGAGAAGCTGGGTGAGCGGTCAAAGGTGGGAACTATGGAAGCCATGGAGAAATAGCAGCCACACCACAGCAAGGACTGTAGATGATGGTGGGGAGCTGAAGCATGAACCCTGCAAATGTAAGCTGACCTGATGCTTTGCTTGATCATATTTGCTGGTGGCAGTTATTATTTTTTCCTTTTTGATTATTGAATAACACAGGTGGTTTGAGGGAGGCTATTAGGCCTCATTTTTGGCTCCCACTGTGGATTGGGGACCCCGGCACCAGTGAAGGCATGGCTTTTTGGGGGGTACCTAGGCCACAGAGCCCATGGGGGGGGGGCACAGGACTTTGGAGTGATTCAAGATCATACCTTCAGGTGCCAGAAAGGCTGGGGAGGCCTGGTGTACCTGGGGTGCAATTTTGTTTTGTTTTATGAACTGGGAGAGGGTGAGTTTGGGACCATCCCCTGGCCTTGAACTTGTGGCCCCCCTGCCTGTGGGGCTGGTGACCTTGCCTCGGGGCCAGGCTTGAGCTCAAGACACCACAAAATGCTAGAGCCTTGGAGTCAAATCCTGTTTAGTGGGTTTTAGATGGGGAGGCCTAGCTAGAGAAAGACAGGGGTCAGGCCCGTGTAGGCAAAAGGCCCCAACATACAAAATACAATAGGCAGTATCCGGCTCACAAGAACATCAACAATAATTTCCATCAAGACGTGGCAGACAAGTAGAGGGCGGGACATAAGAACTCCAAAGAAGACTCCAAGGGCTCCCCATGTAAGGTGCGGATTACCAGGGAAGATGGCGCTGGGGAGGGTGACCTGTTACATGCATGGAAGGCATATAGTAAGGAGTCTACAGCCATAACTGAACAGTCAGGGTACATAGAGTGCTGCAAAATGGTGGATACCACTCTAAGATAAACCTGGATGGATACGGTATCAGAGTTTACTGCTATAGGTTAGAGTGTCATAATGAATATCTATACCACATCCTATTGTGACTCGTAGTAGGTTGCATTCCACCAGCAACCCATTGGGATTTCTAGGACTCTGCTAACCCCCACTCCCAAGGCAGTGCTCTATCCATAGCCAGAGCTCAACTCCTCTGCCTGTCAGACTGCCCCAACCGCCAGGGCTGTCACTGACAGTGAAGCCTCTATCCCTAAGCCCACCCATGTCCTTCCTCCAGGTATCATAGATCCATACACGTAAAGAAAACTACTTATTGCTGAATTTCTCTTATTGCATATTGTCATGGGTGCAAGTGAGAGTGCAGGGGTTTGGTGCTGGAGCAAGTGGGGACCTGGACAAGCCAAATGGGCCCCAGCCAAGCCAGCTGCTTGGATAACCAGAGCCTGTGTGGCTCCTCAGGGGTTTGGTGGGGCTCCTGCCACTATGTGATCCCTGGCAGAGGCCCCGGGGGCATGCGCCTCCCTCATTTGCACACGGGGCAGAGGTGCCCATTGTCATGTGCTGAGCTCCACTCTCTGCTGCCACTGCCAGGTGGACAGGAGACATGGCATAGCCCAGCGATGGCAGGCACATAGTGCCATGCCACTCCTGGGGCAGCTGCAGCAGGGAGCAAAGTGCAGCATGCAGTAACATCTGCCCCCAACCTGCACACAGATGTGGGGGAAGCATGCACTCCCCAGCCCCTGCTGGGGCATCTATAGCAGTGGGAGCTCTCCTGCAGCCCTGGTTGAGCTGCCCAGGTCCCAAACATTCCACCACCTGGCCTGGCCAGGGCCTCATGCATCCCAGCCCCCACCCCCATCCCTACCCCAATCTGCCTACCCACCCTCCAGCCCCTTCCCTGAGTAGATTGATACTTGCCTGCTGTGCTGGGCAGACAATGATCCCCACACCAGACTGCAATCAGGCCCCTTCCTACCCCTGCTGCAGCCACCCAGAGCCCAAGGCCAGGTTGCCTTGTGGCCCTACCCACTGCCCTGCTTTGGGGGGGGAGAAGGAGCTGAGCCCATTAGTTCCAGCCTTCTGCCACCTATGAAGGTACATCTCTAGCCTGCCCATCTTTTGTCTCCTTGCAATGAATGAAAGAAATAGCCTGAGCTGAGGAAAGATCACATCCCCAGCTGAGGAATCATTAAGCGCAGTTTCAGGTATACAAAACTTCTCCAGTTTGTATGGAAGGGAGAGATAGAAGACATCACACTTGGGGCAAATGAAGCCAACTAAGGCTTATCAGGTGAAGTTCCTCAGTTCTATACACCTGTAAAGACAGTATGAATAGCAGCTAGGTATATATGTGGGTGTCAATTCGGAAGCAAAATCTTGTTTTAATAGCAACCTGGTTCTTCATCTGAAGGCTTTTGTGCAGAAAAAATAATAACCAAAAAATAAACTGTATTTTTGTTTCTGGTACCTACAGGCATCCAAAGCACACACACACTTGGTGGGCACAGGGAGCACTGACAGCCAGCTGATGGCTCCTTGCCATGATGATCTGCTACTACATCAGATCCAGATGGGCAGCCATGATGTTCCTGCCAGCCAGTCAGGGTTGGCTCAGCTGTTTGGCTCTGTCTAGGAGTCTTTAGCAGCCTGGGGAGCCCTCAGGGCATGGTGGACTTGAGCTATTCAGGCAGGCTCTGAGCCCCTTGCTTCAGCCCCAGAACTAATGTGTGTTCTGCTTTCTCCCAGCTTAAACAAGAACACTTAAAGTAAAGCTCAAAAGTTATAGTGCTTCCACTGGAGGCTTCTTAAACACCTGTACTTAGCCTGGGTGAATTACTGGGTATGTACCATACCATCTTTATCTTTAATTTTCCTTTATGTTAAATGGATGTATAACTAAGCATGTTGTCACCTATAATATGGCCTGACTGTCCTTGTCATCCCCCCAATTATAAAGAGAATCACTTCCTTTTACCTCTACTTTTGTGTCCATTTTTATTACTTGCCATATATGAATGAATATATTTATCCTGTTTCTGTCCCCATAGTCATTTTTCTCTTCACTAGTACAAAAATATTCATGGGTTTCAAGATATTTGTCTTCTCAAAAACTATAAATCCTTTAACTTCTATCCTATTGCTGCAACTAATATGAGAAAAGAAGAACCTTTTTGGAAAATGGAAATATTTTTACACAGCTATTGTAAGAGATGATGATGGGGCCCAGAGCACAGTCATATTGAAAAATTATGAAGTATGTCTTGTCAAAATGCAGTTATTCCCTATATGCCTCTAGAATCATCTTCTATTTTGGTTTATCCTGAAGTCATTTTCAAAATACTGAATATGAGAAGAAATAATAAGGAGCACATACCCTGAGCTTCATTTTAAAAATAAACCTTAACTTTTCTGCTTACAAACTTATTTTCATGCAGACAATATTATCAGTCAAGGACATAAATTAAACAATGTAGAGATTTAACAGACATATTCTTACTGAAGAATATGTTTGCAATACTGGACACTAAGGGCTCCTATACACATACATAGGGCCTGCTCCAACAAGCTTCTATTCCAGTGCATTGGAGCAGAATCAGTTAATTGAGTCTGCTGGAGCATGGAAATTAATGTGCTCCAGCAGCCTCCAGCATCACGTGTACAACATCCCAGCACTGAAAATGGAGGTGGGACTCTTTAAACTAAAGTTCCTTTGATGAACTTTAGTTCAAACCACCCCACTGACATTTTTCAGCACAGGGACACTGATACATGTGATACTATGAGAATTTTTAATTAGCACATCTTAGAGCTGCGCTAATTAAAGTCCCCCACACCTCCCATGCCTCCAGGAGCACGTGTATAAATATCCTTAGTAGTAGCGAGGTTGTAAAGTCAGATTCCTTGGCAAAATTGCTTAAATTAGCATGGACCTACGTGATATTATCCATCCTTGAACTAAACTATAGCAACTATGGCAATGGTTATAGTATATCACGAGATACCCATTTGAAAATTATAGTATATCATATGGGTTCTTTCATATACAATAGAATGGTGGACATGAAGGATGAAAAGTAATGGAGGGCTTGGATAAATGTTCATTTTCTCCAGGGAGAGTCCCTGTTCTCTCCAGAGAAATCACCAGTATACAGACATTTGTAATTTTTCTACCAGAGTAAAAGTGGCCACCCTGGGAGAAACATAACTTGGTCACAACCTGAGTGAAGTGGTTCCCTGGGGAATCTCTCTTAGGAGACAAAATATCTGTACAGTCTGCTGGATCCATCCTCCACAACCAGTGAGTTTTGCTTCCATTCTTTCCCCTTTCCTCAGGGCCAGGAGGAGCAGAACACAGCTCCTCAGTGCTTCTGGTTGGAAAATCCCAGTGCTGAAGCACATAGGGGGGGTGTTCTGCTCCTGGCTTATTCCCTTCCTGAATCACACTGCAGCACTTAAGTGCCAGGAAGCATACTCACTGCACAGTGGTAGCTGGGCTGAAACAGAATGGGAGAGGAGAGGACTGGAGGATTCTGTGGACAGGACAGACACAGATCATCCTACCCCCCCTCCTCCCCAGACCTCTCCCCCTGCTCACCCCAGGCTATACTTGAGTGCTCTGGGGCCCTTTGGCTGGTGAATATCTGCACTGCAAGCTCTTTGCTTCTTTGTGGGTGTGCCTACACATGCATTTCCTCTTGCCTAGGTTTACTCTGTTGTAAATTAAGATGGAGTAAGGGTTTTTGGACAGTCATCTACACATGCAAGGATTAGAGAGCAGATTTGCACCCAGTTCCCTCAAGCCCTGCAATGGACCCCTGTGCTCTAGGAGCTCTAGGTTCTGGCTGCAGCTGCCAGCACCCAGCAGCCCTCTTTAAAAACCAGCCCCGCTTGCTACTCATTGGCCAGCCTCTTCCTTGCCCAGGAGCAGCATGCCAAGCACAGGGACAAGATGCAGCAGCTTTCTCTTTGGCCACTCTGCCTCCACATGCTATGGCTGCTCCAGCCCCTTCCACTGGCAGTGATGACCAGTGCTCTGGGCTCCTTCTGGGTGCTGCTAGCCCACTATGCTGAATGCCACCTGGCCCATGGCTGTCTTGCCCCGCCCTGTTCCCCCACAACCAGCAACCACCTGTTTGGTGGCAGCGCATTGTCCTAAGGTGGCCACCAGGGATGTTGATGAGGGGCTCCACATGCTACCACCAGGGCCACCATCACCCTCCTGGGCCTCCAGCCCCACTACCTCTGGGCTCACTGTGCCAGCCAGGACTGGTGAGTGCACGCTGTTCAGCACACCTGGGATGATGAGCAGTGGTTGGACAACTTCTGCATGACCTGGGCCACCTTTGGAGACCTTCTCCAGAATCTCCAGCCCCACCTGAAGCAACAAGACACTGGCATGCATCTGGCCTCCCTGAGGACACCTGGGTGGCCCTCACTATGCTGAAGCTGGGCACACCTATCAGCCTCTAGTATGTCAGATACCGGCTCAGCATGGGTAGGCCACTGCTGGGGAGGCTGTTCTGGAGCTCTGTGGGGGTCCTCCAGGATGTGCTGGGGCACACTTTGCTCCACATCAATGACTCCCTGGTGACGGTGGCAGGATTCTGTGCACTGGGATTTTCCCAGTGTATTGGGACCCTGGATAGAACCCACATCCCCATCACCTGCTTGTCCCACAGAGATTGGCCCTGCTACAGCAGTAGAGGATTTCACTCTGTGGTCCTTCAGGCCATAGTGGACCACCATGGCACATTCACAATATAAGTGCTGGCTGGGTAGGCAGTGCCCAGGATACCCATGTGTTTCACAACTCTGTCCTGGTAGGACTCATGAAGAGTGGTCGCTCTGCACCGGGGGTATTGAACCTGCAGTTGGGAACCATCATGATCCCACCCTGCTGATCAGGGAACCTGCCTACCCACTCCTGTCCTGGCTCATACAGCCCTACCAGCCCCCAGCCAGGCCTGCTTTAACCAGTGTCTCGGCTGGACCTGCACCCTCATAGAATGTACCTTTGGCTGCCTCAGGGGTCTCTGGTGCACCCTTACTGCCCACCTCAAGGTCACCAAGGACAATCTCTGGAGCTGAGGTGCATCCTGGGTGCAGGCGGGGGGCTGGGAGGCAGTAAGACCTGGGGTGGGGGCCAGACCAGGGGCTTCTGCTGGAAGGAGGTTCCTCATGACTTCCTCCCAGGCCCAGGCAGGAGTGGCTGCCAGGGGGCCTGTGAGGCTAGGGATGGGGGGCAAGCAGTGACATACATGAATGAGACCACCAGGCCTAGGCTGACAGTAATTGTCTGTGGCCTGCACTGCCTGGTGTCACAGCCCCGGAGCTGGCAAGCCAAGCTCACGGTCGTGGTCACGGTGGGGCGGCCGGGTGGTGGCAATTGGAGCGGACAGGCGGGAGTTTTTGGCAATGGAGT
>NW_017729029.1:22668355-22671298 GCF_001723915.1 Gavialis gangeticus | reverse complement strand
AAGCCAGGTAAGTCGTCGCCAGTGTTTTGAGGGTGATCCGAAAGCGAAGTCAGAGTCCAAGCCAGAACAGTCCAGTAACCAGAGAATCAATCAATGCAACCAGACCGAGGTACGAAAAGCAGCGAGAGCCCACGCTGGAGGAGACCTAACTGAGGGACAGTCCCTACGGAGTAGCCTCTGTCCTCAGTTGAACGGATCTCCCCCTGAGGGAGGGGCTCCTTAACCTTTTATAACAATTTGGTGGACAGTTAGAATGTGTCCCTCAAAGAACTTTCTAGCCGAATGACATCATGCTCTTAGCTGACTGAGCATGTGTGAGCCTGAGCTCTCCACTGTTACCAAGCATGCGCAGGGCTGAAAAGTAGGTCAGCCTGACTGACAGCTCTTGGGGTCACCCAGGGGACACAGGCTGGGTGAGCCCAATGGAAAATTCCATGAGCCTGTCTTGCGCATGTCAGCTTTAATTCTCTCTGCATTGGCAGCATTCAATCAAAATTTTCCTTGACACCTGGCTCAGGATTGTGTTTTGCTCCTGCAGGACCTGGATCTGCTAACACTCCAGGGACAGAAGCTCAGCCCAGAACTCCTAGCTGATCCAGTCCCACGCCTCCCTGTGCCAGTCCTGTTCCTCTTCCCCAGAAATGTCCTCCACCTGCCAGGCCTGTGCATTCTCCTCCCACTCCTCCACAACTTCCACCAGCAACTGGAGGAGGAGGGCCTGGTCCATTATGAACCTCTGGCAGATCTGGCACTTCTGCAGGGCCCTGGCAGTGGGTGGTGGTGACCCTGACCTGGCATCTTCACTGCAAGCAGATGAAGGACCTGAAGAGCCATGAGACAAGATTTTGGAAGAGTTTGAAACATTTCAGAAATCAGATGATCTGTAACAGGGGCTGGCCTGGGCACAGGTGGCTTGTGGGTGTGCCCCCCCCATGGCCACGTGCTCTCCTGGGCCACCAGCCTGCTGGGTGCTGGCCATAAGCAGCCTGTTTCCCCCACCCCATCCCCAGGGTGGGACAAGCCAGGATTCCAGCAGCACCTGATGCTGTGGTTCCAGACCGTGCTGCCCCCCATTTGCCCCTGCAGGCCAACTGCTGTGCTGCGCTACTACCCAGTCTATGGCACATGGGCTGGTGAGGCATGGGAATCCCAGACAACTTGGATGAGGACCTAGCCATGCCCCACCCTCCCTGGAGGGGACTCTCTGGGAAGCACCCTGGGACTAGTCCCCTTCCATGCTGCCTCTGTGCCCCAAGAGTGCCCCTGCTGCACATATCCCAAGCAGTAAAGTATGAGCTGTTTGCACAAGCCAACGGGTGCCTGACCCATTATGCCCTGCTGTTGCTGCTCCTCATGGTGTCCCAGGCACACGTGCACTCCTGGTTTGGGACCCTGAGCTTTGATGGTTTTGGGGCAAGCCTGGGCTGCCCTGCAACCTCCACCACTGCCTGGAGGACTACCTGTGGCAAAGCTACATGTCCCTACCCCCTGCTGCCAAGGAGGACATTGCCACCAGCATTGATGCATTCCTCAGCCTGTGAGAGGCATGTGAGCGGCACCTAGCTTCAGGGGAATGGGCAGCTCAGTAAAGTTTGGCACTGTCTCCCACTTCTCTGAGTGCTGTTTGGGAGAACCTAGGGCCATGGGAGTGTGTGGTGAGGGGGAAGGAAGGGCCAGGGGCCAGGGGCCAGGGGCAAGGGTGGCAGCTGGGGCAGGGAAGGCCTTCCCCCCCATTGCAGGGCTTATCATGTGGCTGCAGCTTGCAAGGCTGGTGACTTATCATGGTCCTCCCAATGGTGATGGTTTGTGGCTGCACCTGGTATCCTTGTCCCGTGTGCGATGTCCTTGGCTCATGCAGACACCTAGCTAGGTCCCCTCCGCACCCCCCCGGGAGGAGCTGTCATTGCTAGCAGAATTATGGCTGGCCATGCCTCATGTCTGGCCCTGTGTCTGTGCAGCAATGGAAGCAGACACTGGCCAGGGCTCCCTGGGTGGAAACTTCAGCTGGGGAGCTGGGTGGAATACAGCACTGCATGCCTGACGGTCCCCTCTCCAGTGCCATGTCACCGGAGGTGCCAGGCTGGGGCAGGGGCTTAGGTAAGTCACACATGCTGATGTAAACCACATGGCTGTGGCCTCAGTCCCTAGGCACCAGAATGTTAGTTGGCTGCCATGTAAAGGGCATAGTTTTGTAGTCATGACCAGACCACTGATTGTGGTAAGTCACAGTGACCTACTGTGCCTGCAAGGCCTTGAGCTTTATGCAGCACTGCTGTGCCAACACGTCATGGCCTTGCTCCCACATTTGGCCTCACAGAGCCTCATAAATGTGAGTGTTGGATCATCTGTCCTACTCAAACTAGTGTAGCACCTCCACCTTGCCCCAAAGCACCACAAGGTCACCAGTCGCCTCCTGGCTCCAGTTGGGGCCCCAGGTGGAGGGCAGAGGTGTGCAGATACATGTGGTCCTGGGGCATGGCACAGGACTGGCAGCCGTATAACAAAGGCACTGTTCCATAGCACCTGCAGGTGCAGGACAGGCTGTTGAGGGTGTGCTGTCAGAACCTGCCTGCAAGTGGCTCTGACAGCACTGCCCTTGGAACAGTGTGGCAGTGCAGTGCCAAGGGTGGAGCACAGGGGTCCAGGAAGACAAGCACAGCTCAGCTATGGGCTGCCCAGGGGGACACACTGGGCTTGCAGTGCCTCCAGACTGCCTGTGGTGTGCCCCAGGACACATGTCTGCAAGCTTTTATAGCCTGCAGTCATAGAGGCAACCCAGCCCTGGAGCAGGAGAGGCCTCTAACTGCAGCCCTAGAGCTGGCCTCAAGCTGGCCCCCTAGTGGCTGGGCAGTAGGGCTATGAGAAGCTTCAATCCCTGATTCAATTCAGTGGAGATTCGGCAGGCTTTAAATTAGGCTCATTGGGGGAAGGGGAAGACGAGGG
>NW_017729029.1:22635724-22666258 GCF_001723915.1 Gavialis gangeticus | reverse complement strand
AATCAGAACCCTCCAAATTGATTTGGAGAGATTCAGAAAATTTTGGAGATTTGGACATAGAGACAGCTTTAAATTTGTTTTTCTACATACCTCTAGGTATCAGGGACTGTGATACCGGGGCATTTGCAGAGTCCCACAGAAGTCCAGGGAGCTCCCTAGCATGCTTGGCATCAGACCTGGAAGTGGACCAGAAGCAGTTCTGGTCCACTTTGGGTCCAGCAGGGGGTCCAGCAGGGAGCCCCTTGGCCCCAGTGCCCCCTCAGCTTGGTGACTGGTGCCTCCTGGGTCTCGGGGGGGGCACACAGGGTCCCCCCGCAGCTGATTGCCAATCCGGGGGTGGGGCCTGCATGCTCCCTGGCAGACCCAGAAGTGGACCAGAAGTGCTTCCAGTCCACTTCCAGGTTCGCCACCAAACATGTGGAGGGTTCTCCCATGCTCCTGTGGGATGCTTCATGCGCCCCAGCATCACAGCTTTCACAAGCCTCACTGGTACCTTGAGGTATGTAGAAAAATCATTTAAAACTTTGTCTATGTATGAATAGCTGATTCTCTGAATCAGATTTAATCTTCAGATTTAGATTTGGCTGAATCAAATCTGGGACAGCGATCTGAATCAACAAATCAGATCACTGTCCCTGATTCATCCTGAATCTGAATTGAATACAGCCTGCTTCGCACACCTTTACTGGGCAGACATGGACCCCCTAGTGGCTGGGCAGATTCGGGAGCAAACTTGCTTCTGCATCACATCTACACATGTGCTACTGCACATTAACTAATCCTTGAAAATTTAAGCAGGATTAAGGGTTTTTACTGTGTAGTAAGTGCGCACACGTGTAGACATTGCTAACGTGCAGTAACACATCTTGTATAGATGCACCCTCCTTGAACTTCTGCACAGGTCATCCCATGTAAGTTTTTCTCTCAGGAAAACAAACCTCAGAATTTTCCTGGATGATTTGAACATGTGTACACAGGCAGAGAGATGTTTGTACTCCAAATCCCTAATCTATTAATCCCCATAAACATATTCTTTTAGAAAAACAAACAACATATAAACCAAACTAGATATAGGTCTGGTAAAATTTTTAAAGGCTATAGATTATCAGGACCCAGATTACTATTACAGGTAAACAAGATTTGCTTTTCTTTTGCACTCCAAAAAGGCCTACATGTTGAGTAGGACCTTGTGTTTGGCATTGTTTCATTTTCTCATTTCATTACGATAATGTGCTTCACAGCCAGTATATTTCTCAAGAATAATTTGTTTTGTCACTCAGAAAGAGTTTAAAGAGGATTAGTGTATCTTAGCAACAAAACAGCAACATCTGTATCCATATCACTTTTCAGCAACAATTGCAATGTTTTCTGAATTTCTTTCCAAAAGGGAGCTATCAGAGGGAATTCACAGAACATATGTATGAACATTGTTTTTATTATACAACATCTCCAACATTCATCTTTTGCTAAATCTCCCTTGTGATATAATTATGTTGGAGCCCAGTTAGTGGAACTTTTTTATGGACTAATTATAGACCTATAGCATTGTTCTATGTATAACTAGTTCTGTTTTCCCAGTCAATTTGAGAGCTTGCTTAAGTTCAGTTTTGCATAATACTTTATATTTAAAAATGTATACATTTTAAAACAGAATATACAGCAATAGTCATCCCAATCAGCAATGCACATTCTGTATTGCCACTGGGTGAAAAAGCATTTTTGTGTAATTGCATTGATGTAATGTCCCATTACCTGTAGATACTTTCATATCTCAGTTACCACAGGTTAAATTCCCCTAGAATTTAGTCAAATGTTTGTTTTCTTTATTTTATCAATGTATCATATAGTGTATGACTACCAAAAAGAATAAAATAAAGTTGGATGAACTGTTGATGGGTTTTTCCTTTATCTCCAAAATATATTTGACAGTGATATGTGATCATGTATGTTTGATGTATTACAAGAGTTTGGATAGGCAAAAGACTTTGTAACTGGGGCAAGCCTATTATATGATTATCTTATGGATTCCATCTTGTGGAAGATTTTTGTTAGGGTTATGCAAAACAGCACCATTTTGTTTCCACTTCCATTTTGCCATTTCAAAGAGACAGTGTTTCATTGCATCATTTTATTTCATTTCAAAACACTGTTCCATTTTGCTTCATTGAAACTGTTTTGCTGTTTTACTGTGTTTCGACATTTTGCACATAGGCTATAATGGGAAATCATGAAAAAGTCCCAAACCTTGTCATTTTATGCCTGATTCAGATGACAATTGCAGGGATGGTAGCCCCTTCTGAGGTCATGAAGCCTGCCAAGTTTCAAGGAGATAGATGCAGAGGTTTCTTGGAAACTGTACCTCAAACTGTTCAAAGCAAAACTCATGACACTTGTCAGCAGTGGCAGCCTCCTCTCATCCCGTGTGCAGATCTGGGGGCCTGCACCTCTGGGAGGGCTGTGGGACTATGCCAGACTCCTCCCAGTGGTGTGGGCCCCTGGATCTACATGCTGGAAGACAGGAGGCTGCCACTGTTGCCTGGGACCGGCACTGGGCACAGCCAGCACCCAGTGCCAGGAAGACTGCTGCTGCTGCTTGCCTCAGGAAGCAGCGGCAGCCTCCTCTCATCTGTTGCACAGATCCAGGGGCCCACACCCCTGGAAGAGCTGCAGGGCCATGACAGATTTTTCCTAGGGGTACAGACCCCTGGATCTGCGTGCTGGATGACAGGAGGCTGCCACTGCCACCTGGGACTGGTGCTGAAGCCAAGTAAACCTGGCTTTGAAACTTGAAACATT
Organism: Gavialis gangeticus; assembly: GCF_001723915.1. Classification (NCBI taxonomy): domain Eukaryota; kingdom Metazoa; phylum Chordata; order Crocodylia; family Gavialidae; genus Gavialis; species Gavialis gangeticus. The sequence goes on along the minus strand of NW_017729029.1, from coordinate 22,663,462 downwards.
TCAAAACTTTTGAAATATTTTGAGTGCCTTTGTTTCATTTCAAAGCTGTTTTGAAGCCTTTTGTTTTATTTTGATTTTGCTGTTTCGAGCTCAAAACACTTCGAAACAGATTCAAAATGAAATACCCAAATAAATTTTGCACAGCCGTAATATTTGCATCCCATATTTGCTTATAAAATAGGAACATGACAGGGCTCTCCACAATACTCCATATTATTTATTTTAGCCCAACCTGCTGAATGAGTGCTGAAAATCAAACAAGTTGTCCAATGAATTTTGCCATTTAAAAAAGTAAGTTATTTATCCAACCATCTTAACTAATTCTTTTAAAAGTTTTATCTTCATAGATATAAATAATGGAGACAAAGAAAACATGAAAAACATTCTGTTCAGGTTTCAAACACTAACATAACTATCTGATTCATAAATGAGTCAATTAAGACCTATTCAATCTTTTTCAGATTCAGAATTAAGTGGTAAAAATCTTAAGTGAAGCTAAGACCACATTTTGCCTTGAAACATCTGCATTACAGGAATGAGTTATTTTTGCTATGATGAAAATAAATATCTGGACATTTAGATCAATGAGGAATTGAGTTATATTATGGATCATGATTAACTACCCCTCCTGAAAGACACAAACATGTATATTTGTAAATATGTATAAGTAGGTTAAAGTACTGTTCTTCCTTTATTGAGACTCATGAATATTATGAAAATAAGATCAATTATCCTGGCATTATTAAAAAAAAGTCAATGCTTGCTAACAATTTTTATGTACTTTGTTCCTGTTGTATAGAAAGAGAAAATGGTATAATTTGTAGTGGAAATAGGAAATAATAGCTGTTACTATTTTTTTTAAAGGTAATGTAAATATCAACAACACAATGCTTGCTTTATGAAAAGGAAAAAAACAGGCAGGAACCTAATAAAAAGACAAGATTGGGGTCTCATTCCTACTCTTGGATCAGTCTACTCTTCAGAGCAGAAACAGGAAAAGGAAAACAAAGAGAAAGCAGAAGGAAATGGGTCCAGTGAAGGAAGTAGACACTAAAGCTGTGTTCAGATGAGAAGAAGCATTCACTTGCAATGGCACGTATAGCCTGACTGCATATCCTTGCATGTGCACTTCATTGAGGGAAAAATTGTCCTGCAAGGGGCAAACTGCCCTTCCCAGCTCCTCCTGGCTTTTCAGCCATGGAAAACTAGAGACTGGGGCCAGCGCTTGCCACCAGTCCTACCTTGGATCCTGGCAGCATGCTGGAGCAGCAGGGACACAAGTCATGCATCACACAGGCCTGACATGCAGCCAGAACATCGCTCTAGATGACTCAGCCTCCATTTGTGCTAGTGCATACTTGTGTGTGTGTTGTGCTGCTTCTGTTGCTGGGGGGGTGGGTTGGTATCAGGAAATTCCAGTAGCTACTTTTGCCACTGTGCAAAAATCTTAGTAGCAAATTTGCAGTGTGATGCACATTTTAACAACCGTGGTGCGTGGTTTGTGGTACCACAAACCACATATTTCTGCTTGTCTGGAAGTGGCCTAATATGCCATAAAAACTAAAACATGCCCTTATTATAGAGCATGTACCTTCAACAGAAAAAGCGATGAATATGGAAGATCTAGTTATAATTTCTATTTTTCAGATTTCACTGGGAATGGGACAAATCTGGGGTCCGATTTAGCACAGGCTTTTCCTCTTCTCTCTCAGCACTGGACTGAACAACACTGGTAAAAGAATTATTTTGACTGTAAAATTAGTAATAAATAGAACACCTAGAACCTATGGAGCTTATAGAATTGTGTTTGTTTGAAAGTGTAATGATGTCCATATTTATTTCTTTTTTCGTATGGTGGGTGTGTTAATAGTCCCATTGATTTCAAGAAAAATAATTTAATTCCACAAGTACTTCCATAAACCTTTTTTGAGTTGGCCTTCAGTTTGCAAATGTTTAAATATGGTGACTTTCATATTCTATTGCAAACTTATCCATTCTTCCAGACATTTAGGAAGATAGGGTGAGCAGTTACATCAAGTACAGGCATTATACTTTTACAGGTATAAGTGATCAGAAATCAGTCTACACCCGTAACAGAAGTTTGGCACACAAAGCTGGTCTATAACTTTAACCGAACAGAAACTTAGCACAAATAGAATGGTTTAAAAATGGTGGAACCTAGTCTAAGATTTGCCCCCTCACAAAGCGTGAATGCGTGTTTCGTTTGCTACTGTTCTAAACTACGCTGCTTACAGAAAATAGCGTAACTTAGATCAATTCCAGCTTGGGCTTTTTGAGTCTTTTCTACCCTGTACATTTATATTTCCTTTGATGAAGTGGTGATGCTGGTCTCTTTCTTCTTATGACAAACATTAAGGACCATATTTTCTTAAACAGTTGCCTCATCCTCATCATTGAGGTAGCCCAGACATGTCAAACATATGGCCCAAAGGCTGTATCCAGCCCACAGAGCTACTTCATCCAGCCTGCCACTGCTTGCCCTACTGCCACCATCTTGCTGGCCCTGCCACCATTAGTGCTAGTTCCACCACAGTTGTCACTGTCTGCACCATTCCTGCTGCTTTCTCTACCATCCCTGCTACTGTCCAGATCATCTCCACTATTGTCTGTGCCACCTCTGCCTCTACTGACTGCCCTGTGGCCCAGGCTGGATCCAACCTGAAATAAGCCCACAGTCCAGATCTAGTCCGAGGCATGAGGTGAGTTTGGCTTCCCTTATGTATACATTTTGAGAAGTACAAAGCATCCAGTATCTCCCATGAGAACAATGAACTGTGTTAGCTCCAGCCAGTGAAGGACTGCTATAGCTTTTCTGGGCTTTAATTTTACTACGGTTTTGTAGTGGGATTTGTGCTATCAGTAATTAATAGAAAACAAGGCTGATTCTGGCTGGTGAACTTTGCAGCCACACTCACATATACTCAGATGAAACCAAAACCTTAATTCTGTAGTACAGTCCATAGTTCAGCTTTCCCTGACACAGCAGCCTGGACATTTAGCTTTATTCAAATTGAAAGAAATGGGGGAATTTAGGTTTACTGGGTTAGATGCGAATAGGAAAACAATAAATACAGGGCCTGTTGTCTGCTCTCCTCACTTCCCCAGTCATTTCACTGTGCCAACAGCTTTTGCAAAGCAACATTTGAAAAGTTGTGAAGGGCAGCTGAAGAGAGAATAATAACAACAACAATAATAAAAGCTTTTATCATCTAGAAATGAGAATATGTATTTTGGGATTGTTAGCACATCAAATGAATGTTACACAGTTTCATAGATTTCTTCATAGAAATTACAATTTTAAATGTCAACATGAGTTCTGGAGTTAACATGCTACTAGAATGACTGGGGCAATTTGTACCTTTTTTCTAGCTATTGTTGCTACACTGGTTCACATTATTTAATGTTTTGCAAAGAAAGTTTACAAAATGGAGTAACTTTCATCAGCATAGTTCAAAGCTCTGGAACGTACAAGTCCCTGCACATTGAGTAAAGTGAACTGTTTCCTAAGAAGCTGCTATCAACCTTTTTGAGTAATGTACTTTAAAAAACCCAGGCTACAAGGCCTAGGACATCTATAATAGCAACATCAACAAAAATTAAAAGATGATTCTTATCATAACTGTATTGATAAGACACTAGTTATACTGAATTTACATGTGTAATAAAATTAACTTGGTTGCCAAGATCTTAATTACCAAGCAAATAAAAATAATCTTTAAGAATTTTTAAACTGTTTCACACTTCAGGGCTTTATCTGCAGATTCAGATCCTGTCTTTTTATTGCTTATTCTGTGAAACAACCTGCTTCAGAGCAAAGTTAATATTTTTATACATATACAGCAATTATGCACAGACTCAATGTATATTATAAAATACTGCTTAGAAAAAAATGTATCTTGCAGACATAATTGATATCTAAATGCTGTCACCTAATGCCATTGTTAGAACTTGCTATTTGTTCTGCATAACCCAGACCAGGCTCTTATCCTGCTTCACTCTTCTAAATTAGTATAGGAAATCCTGATATAACCTCCTTACTGCTTTTTGCAACGTTATTCCTAATTTTGAGCTGATTTGGTAAATACTTCTACACATGCATAAGTGTATGCAGGTTCAGGGTCTTGTGCCACTGTGACTAAAAAGAAAACCACTTTTAATGTATATTGCCAGAATTAAGGCTGTAGTTTAATAACTTCTCCAAAATTAATACAAAGACAATACAGTTCTTGCTTTTTGCCCACCATGTTAACACTCCTGAGGGCTTTCTAAATCCATGAAATAGTGTATGTACATAATTTATCAGTCTGTGGTGCCCATATGCTTATCATTTTTTTTCTATTTTGGTAAGCCAATGTGGTTATTGGGATCAAAATAAACAAAACAACAAAACAAAAGCAATGCTGTCAAAAACATGCTTCTTAATCAAGTACCTAGAGATTATTTAAAAGCAACAAACATGTATAAATCCCAGCTTTTCTCCCTAATAGAAAAAAAATGATGTGAGGGACCTCCTCATAATTCAAGCTTCCAAGCCTCTTTCCATATCTAGGATGTCAGAGAGAGAAGTCTCACTGCATTTACAGTGAGGAAAAGAAGATCATTAGTTTTGATTATGGTAAAATCCAGGCAGAGAATTCAAGCTCTCTCATACATTTTTTTTTTAAATGTGCATAACTCCAGTGTTTTCAGTAATTAAACTGGGGTAAGTGAAAAAGAGAAATGGACTCAGGGTGCCTTACTCTCAAAAGCTCTCAAAAGTTCAATATAGAGGAATGGGTGTAGCTTGAAAAAGCAGTTCCTGACACAGAGTAAAGTAGTAATACTTCACAAATCTGATGAACCCAATACTTTATTGATTATTCAGCATTTTGGAAATAAAAACCAAATGTTTTTTACTGTTTCATTGGTGACCTGTCTCTACTTGGCCCAGTCTGTTATTGGTTTCACTTTTTATCTTAAAATGAATGCTGTGATAAATATAAAAGTGAGAGGGTAAATGCTGGTGGGGGGTGGGTTAAGGAGAGAAGGTTAGAATCTACTCAGAACAAGAGCAGCTTAAAAGCAGATGGGCTCCATATGCAAGACCTACACATAGTCGAGCAAAGGAAGCTCAACCAGGTCTGCAGAAGTGACTCAGAGAGCAGGGTACAAGTAAATTCACTGGCTGGAAAATTAGGAAACATTTATGGTCAAGGAAGAGATGTATTTAAGGGCAAGAGGCCTGGCAGTTTCATGGCTTCCTTCACATGAATTAAATCACTTCCTGACCAATCTGTCTGTGATGAGAGAGGCTGATAACTGGCTAAATACTTCAAACCTTTCTCATCCTCCTGCTTAAATTCACTTTTGCAGTAGTCCTGCTGAAATTCTGCTTTCAAAGCAATCACCTAGTTCAAACTAGGTTGCGGATGGCAGGAAGAATGAAGAAAGAAGTATCATAATGCTAACAAACAGTTCATGCTATTCATGCTACCAGCTACATTCTTGCCCTAGAGGATTTTCTGATGTTTTGGAAAGAGCATGGTAGGACGAGGAAATGCTAGGCATTTTGGTAATTTTTGCTGAAGGCAATAAAAGCCCAGTTCCCTTGGACTCCCTGTGGTAGGTAGATACAAAAGTGACTGGCCTAGGGAATTGATTACTGGACAGCTTGACTGTCTAAGTTTGCTTTTTTTGGTCTCATATGTCTGTAAATAAATATTCTTAATGAGAAAAACCTCCACCTGGATTAGACATGTCTTACCAAACTAAGAATGAGCTCTATTAGATGTATAAATGCTTCCCAGAGTCTGGATTTTCAGACTGCTGTGCTGTCAAATTGAAAGCATTTTTCCTTTAGAAGGGACACAATTTCTCCTGTAAAGCAAAGTGTGTTTACTTCTGTCACCTGCTTTGCAGTTAGTCACAAAGAATTTTTCTTCTTAAATCCCATAACTTTGTTGTCATCTACCACATGCTAAATCAATCAAACCTACAAGAATTCAGCTTTCAGGACACCACTGAAGGCAGCTACACATCATTACTATCAATCTGACTGACAAGATGCCCAATCACCCCTACATATAATGTCAGATGCCAATGGAATACAAAAATTCAGACCTATTTCTATCTCACATAAAGATAAGATGATTTCATGATTAACAGCAATCATGGAAAAACTGACATTTGCATGAATGGGATCATTACTGTACTATGGGATCTAAAGCAGAGGGGAAATTTGTTTGCTCCTCTCTACTATCCTGTACCATGTAACCCAAACCCTGTTACTCAGGCACAATGGTGCAGGAGGAGAGGGGCCTGTGAAAGGGAGACAGAGGCCAGCTGTGTGGGGCTGCAGCCATGGGAGTGTAGGCTGGCCCTTAATTAAGAGACAAAAAGCCCAGTATGTGGCTGGGGAAGGCACATGACAGAAAGGGGGCAGGGCTTCCAGGCATATAAACCCAAGCTCTGACCAGAGCAGGCAGTCAGACTCTGTAGGCTGCAAGGGGAGAAGCTCCCTTCAAGGAAGCTTACTGTGGGAAGTAGTGCCCAAGGATACCCAACGTACTCACAAGGGGGAAAGTGTACTTAGCCTTGGGAATTATAATTGTCATAGGATATTGATGGAGAAGGGGACAAATTTTGTGGACACTGTTTGATTATATTTCAGTTGCATTCGTATTTATGTTTATTTATATTAGTTGCGAACTGGAGGACTGGGAGTGGCTGTAGAGACAGAGGCGACCACAAGTGGGGTACTTGGCAGGCACCCTCCACTATGGTCTGAGACAGAAGTTTCATAAGCTGGTCTGACCTAAACCAGTTAAATCTGATACTACATTCAACCAGGTTTATCTTAAACCAGTTCCAACCATTTTTAAACTGTTTTTTGTGCACTGGACTTATGTTATGTTACATGTTTAAACCAGTTTCTGAATACTTAAACCAGTATATGTAACTTCTGTCCCTAGCCTATTAGGCTAAGGCCTGAAAAGCCAGGAACCAAGTCAGAGGACCTGGGCTGAGGGGCCTCAGCTAGAGTGAAAATGGCCTAAAGCCAAACAGGCTGAAGCCTGGACAAGGTTAGAGCCTGAGGAGCCCAATGTTAGCTTGGGGCAGATAGAAAAAGAGACTTCGATTGTCGGGGTCTGAGCTCCAAGCCAAGCAGGCCAGGGTGAGCCCATGGAGTAACAAAAAGAACTTGGAAGAGTACCTAGAGTTTGCCAGCTTCTAAGGGTAGCCTCCCTTCTTCATTAACATCATCAAGGTGTTGCAGGTGAGATATCAGGGAAAGACCCTGAGAAGTGGGAGTGAAGGCTGAGCAGGCCTAAGGCAGTCATCAAGGGTGTTTCATGGCAACCCAAGGGCACATTAAGCCGCACCACCCTATATGTATTGAAGGAATGTGTGGGTGCCACCTTTCATAATTAATAAAGCCAAAAATACCAGATCTTGGTTCCATCCCCACAATTTGGGAAGAATGAGCTTTGCAATATTCTCTGCAGAACAGATTTAGGTTTCTTTGGAGGTAAAAAAAATGGCTTTTAGATCTGGTGCTGGTTCGCTATCTTATACTGAAAGAATTCCACTGCATGCAAACACCAGTCTGTCAGAAAAGCAGATCCCAATTAATTTAGGGATCAAGTTAAACTTTGCCCAAAACTAAATGTAGCAGCAATGCAGATCAAAGAGTAGTATTACCATTTGCTCCCAGACAGAGATAATGCTTAAAAATGTGCAGATTCCTTTGGCACCCAGGTAAAACTTTGGTTCAGTAATCTAATCTTGGCAGCTCAAAAGACATGGGTAATAATGAGACAACCAAACCAAAGAAACTATTGCTGAAGCTAGGTTATTTATTTATTCATTTATTTACTATTATTAGGAAACCTAGTAATGGCCAATTGTGTTACATGCTATATAAACACAGGACAAAACTGCTGCTTGCAGACATAAGCAAAACAGTTATAGTTCCATCCTCAAAGAGATTATAACCTAAATATAAGATATGAGACAAGTGATGGATGCAGATAAATAGGAGAGAGCGAGGAAACTATTGGATAGCACAATAGGAAGGGAGCTCAGCACATAAGCAGCTTAAGTATTGTTGAATTCTTGTTAGGCATCATAATAAAGGAGAATTTTAAGAAGGACAATATAGGAGCTGCAAGCTTTTTCTAAGTGGCAGTGGCAGGATCAGAGAAAGCACCATGAAGTTTTTTTATTTTTGTTTTGTTTTTTTGCAAATGGGCAATGAAGTCCGGCTGGACTCACAGGGTAATCAGAAACAGAGTTTGCTATCTCGATACTGAATGAGAGATTATAGGTAAGTTGGGGATATGTTGTGCAGCATCTTGAAAACGAAGACAAGCATTCTCTTTGATTTGATGGTAGGGGCAAATAAAGGGATGAAAGAGGGACAGCAAAGTCAAAGCAAACTCTGTCAGCTCTCTGCATTCATTCTCAATGTCAGCCTCTTTTATTTGTATTGGAAATAACAGGGGCAAAATAGTCTCCTATCTCATGGCACAGTGGGCACATCTACACATGTAAATGCTGTAGCATGGATTTATTTTAGAGTAAACTAGTCAAAGTACCTGGCTTCACACAGGTTGCAGTAATCAAATTTTAATGTTTTATAAATAAAATATTTTCATTCTATCTTATTTCCCTCTACTAATGAGCTGTGGGCATGTGGCAGGCCACACTTTTGCCACTCAGTTGTGTGCATGTAGCACTGAATGGCGCCAAAAATCTTTCCCTTGTTGATGAGATTCATTAATGTCTTCACTTTTTGTCAGAATACTCTTGCCAGCAAATCATGTCAATCCTGTGGTTTTTGGCCTGGCATCAGTTCATTAGCCACTTCTGCCCAAGCTGTGTTGCAGGTAAAGGTAATGAAGACATCAGGGCAGCCATAGTTTTGCATATATGTCATGGCATCATGAGTGTGCTCATGCATGTAGTGAGGCCCACCTGTGAAACTGGCAGGCAAGATGACAAATTGGCCAACATTGGCAGCATCTCCATCATTGTTCATGGCATCCCTGAGGTGAACATAGTTCTCAACTGAGATTCTTTTGGTTCATTTGAATGAATCTCAACCTTTCTGCTTCCATTTTGGCATACATGTTGCTTTGGAAATTATGTGCATCTGGAGTGTTGCCTGTCAACAATGTATGAAGGGGCTCAGGAGGATCATTCATTTGGGGCAGTTGAACTTCGCCACTTTTGAAGCATATCCCTGGAGCTTCTCCCTTCCATCTCATTGCAAGGCAGAGGCTGCAAGAAGTTGCCATTGAGCCAATTGCAACTAATGGATCAGAACCGTAATCCAAGGCTGGATTGTAGAAGAATGCAGAGTTTTCTTTTTTCCCTCCAGGGTTCCTGGCTGCAGCCATTGCTGATCTGTTTGCAACTCACTGTTCAGGAGTTTCAGTTGCTCTGGATGCAGTCATTGCTGCTCTGTTTGTTTCTTGTCTTGTCACCTGCTGTGCAGGAGTTTCAGTTACTCTGGATGCAACCATTACTGCTGTGTTTGTTTGTCGTCTTGCAACTTGCTGCTTTGGAGTCTCAGCTGCTTTGGCTGAAGCTTTTGCATGTTAAATTTTGGCAAGTTTTCTTCTTGTAGATTGTCTTACAGGGAATGCCTCTCCACCACTGGAGCCCAGGTAGGGACACTGTCCCCCTGTCCTGGCAGCAGGCAGCTCCCAGGGGCAGGGAGCAGTCTGCACATGTAGTTATCTTATACATGCCATACTGTGCAATAACTAATCTTGAGTAAATTTGCTACTTGTATTTAAAGGTAGCAAATTACTCAGGATTAGAGCAAATTACTGCACAGTAAGCATCTGCGGGTGTAGATAGTGATACTTACTGCACAGTAATTTACACTAATCTTGAGTAAAGCATCTTGTGTAGAAGTTCCCAGTGAAAGTAAGAATACAGAATCCAAGTAGGATATCACCCATATAACAACACTAAGGATTCTTATTACTATGAAAGTGAGACAAACGTCTTAGAAAGCTGGGCACCATTTTTTAATTGTTTCTATGGGCAAAATATTCAGTGAGGTCACTTGAAGCTGGGATCGTTCTTACTAACTAAACATTAATAGAAGATTTTAGTGAGTCTCCAGACAACATTGGGAATGAATATGAGGCAAGCAGCTCTTGACTTCAACAACCTATCTTCACATCTGCCCCACACAACAACCCTGAACAATTAACCTATAAAGAAATTGCGAACTTCAAAAGGGATAAGGTGACTGCATTTCCTTAAAGATATTTTTGAAAGTTATTACTTTTTAATTTAAAGCAAGCCTAAAAGACCAGGTGATACATTTTTTCCCTTAACCTAGGAGAATATATACAAGGAACAGAATACACATTTAGCTCAAGTCCTAATTATTTTTTAAGTAGTCCAAGTATATTTGCACAATGCTGATGCTCTAAGGTTCATGCAGAAAGCACTATAATTAGAAATGGAAAACTTAAAATGACAAGGCAATTGGTCGGGATATTTTCTAGGTATATCTACAATTTAGTAACAAAAGGGATTGCAATGTAACAAAGATACCTAAGCTAATATTAAACTGGCTAGGTCAGTTCCAGTAGCAGTCTAGACACAGTAGCATAGAATTTAGACTGAACCATTTTATACAGCTTCTTGGCTTTTCTGTGACTACATTGTAAATGAAGATTTTCCTTAGGTCTCTTGAATAAGTTTGATACACATTTGGGCCTTGCAAACATTATACTTCAATGATATCCTCTATTTTTAACCACTACAAAAAATCTGGTTTGGCTTTTGTACTCATCACTGAAGTCAATATGAGTTATAGTTATTGAAGCAAAGGCAGAATTGGATCCATAGGTCAAGTATTTTAAATAATTTTTGTGCCAGTAGTTCTGATTTGTTACCAGCTCCCTGAATCTCTACTGCACCTCTACTGCACTTGACAACACTTGACTTACAGACAGCTGTCATATACAGAATTTCCAGTTTTAATCTGATATTGTCATCTAATATATTTTGTATTTGAATGTGACATGTTCTGCACTTTGCAGCATTTCTATAACTATAAATTAAGTATTTGTTCAGGGAATACAGGAATTGCTCCTCCAGTAATGAAAAATGTATGAGTACTCATAGCTAAAAAAATTGTGTATGAACCGCGCATTTCTCCAAGAACCCTGCCCCTACAGAAAGCCACTTAACAATTGCCAGTTGGCATTAGAAAGTGACAGTTTTATTAACAATTATCATTAACTTCATTACAATAGAGTGCTTTACAGAAGGACAAAAAAATACTAAGAACTAAGACTTATCTGCAATTCGAATATACCAGGTTAATAGTGCTCCTGCAATTGTGTCTTTTTAGATAAATGGAGGTCTATAAAGCTACATATAGCCCTACTCCACTTATGACAAAACCTATTTATTAAGAAAGACCTGGGTAAGAGTAATTTACTTTCTACAGTCTGTGGAATATGTCCATGCATCTCTATTCCCCACAGATAAAATAGAAAGTCAACCCTAAGTATCTTCCCTTCATTAGCATTTTCTTTCTCCTTGGTGTGGATGAGTGAAGTACTCCATCTCCTACAGCTATCCGTTACCACTCAGGCTAGCGACAGACATTCAAAAAGCCGGAGCCTGAATTGATTCAATCTTTGCAGATTAGTCTAACCTGCCTAGATTGAACCAATTTGCAAGTGAACCGACATTCACTCTGGACTGACAAAATGCAGGCATATGCCTGCAGCCGCTCAGGCCAAGAGCCCAGGGGCTCAAGAGTGTGCTGTTGGTTGCAGGGAAGTTGTGATGGGGGGTGGGCTGGGGGGTGTCCAGCCTTGGCAGTAGTCTGGAGCTTCATGCTTGATGATGCCTTCATATTTGCTATGTCCTTGGGCATGCAAGTTAAGCAAGAAACACTGGGAAAATATCCAAAGTTAAGAAATCCTTGAGCAGGCAGGCATATCATCTTGTGTCCTTGGTTAGATTTGGCCGACCACATTGTTGACTGCCTCTTTAAATATTTAATGACATATACATTGCGTTAGCACATGCTGTGTTAGCTCATTCCACACCCACAAATAAAAGTTGAAGTGATGATACCTCATGAAGCCAACAGCCAGGCTTCTGTGAAATATCTACCAGAGAAAATATGATTTGTCAGCAAAACTGATTTAAACTATAATATTTTTTCAACTGGGACTTGCAGCTCATACTTATTTCATTACATGTTGGGAAAGGGAAATGCTGACACTACGTCACACTGGGCTATTGTATATCTCATACTATGTTGCTGTATCAGGCAAATGGTCTGATCTGTAGAGCACTGAGCACAAAGCTAGGTGTATAAGTCATTAATAGAGTTACCTGCTGGCTAAGACAAATGATGACTCAGAAGCATTCCAGTTTTTTCCTTGGCACCAGATCTAATGGGGACACACTAATATTGTCAAATAGCAGCTCATTATAGCAAATGGATTGCCATCCTTTCCAAGTGAAACTGTTCTGACATTTTTAGATACCACCTCTGGATAGTGTACTGCTGAATTTAGCATTTTTTATATAGCTAATCTTTGGACTATGCACTCTGTACAGCAGAAGGAAGCCTTTTAATAATCCTTCCCTTTAAAAATTTTAAAGAGACCCTATCATGGCTTTAGGGGGTCTATTTAATTGGAAGTAATGCCTTCCCCCTCAGCCCCACTATTAGCTTTTTGCTGCTGCTTTCTCTTTTATATTATATAGAATATTCAGAGCATTGACCTCAGTACTTGGGGGACTTTTTTGGCCAAGAAGTGGGATTTAATTACTTTTACCTGACAGTGTTTTCTGCTTTGTTTTGTTTTTAGGTACTACTGAGGCATATATACTTCCCCTGAGCTCTGAAGATATGCTGAGGCAAAATCCTCAAGATAAGAAAGGTTATGAATAGAGAATGAACATGCAATTGCAGTTTGGTTGTTTAAACCCTTGAATTCAAAACCAGTTCTAGCACTGACCCACTGTGTGACTGTAAGCAGGCAGCTTAATACTGTCTCCTTCTCTCTTCCTCTAAAAATGGGCAAATAAGTACTTGCCTAATTTAGTAATGTGCTGCAAACATTAACAAATTAACATCGATTCTATGAAAATATAAGCCTCTATAGTATATAAGCACTAGAAATTATTATTAACAAAGATGAATTCAACTGCAGACCTTAAAGATGAATGCATCATTTAAAATTCTGTACATAAAGAATAAAATATGTCAAGATTAAAAAACAAACAAGCAAGCAATTTTTAACCTTATTAAGGTCTGGTGTTTTTTCTGCCTAGAGGACTTAATCCTTTAATGTATAGCTATAAAGAACAATTACTTCTGTTTGTAGATTACAATTACATTCTAACATGATTTACTATTTGGCTAATATCCTTGATGAGCATTGGGTGGCTAATGATCCTTTTATTGTTGTTGTTGTTAATGTACTCTATTTCATACAGCCAGAAAATGAATAATTTTGCCTCCTAAAAATCCTTCATGCTTTTGTATCAGCAAGTAACTAATGCTATATATTACACTTTGTTGTGGATGTACCAGTAGAAAAAGCTTTCCCCTCTTTAGATGTGACACTTGTTGTATTACCTGCATGTGCAGTATTGTCTGGGGTGTAGTTTCTGACCTGCAATGCATTATCTGCTCTACTGACTTTTGGGGCTGTTTATCACCCATGACATATTTCTCTCTAGGAACCCACCATTCTTCTTGTGTCTGCTTTAAAACAGTAAATGCAGACATAAGTCTGGAACTGGCTGGTAAATCTGAGAATGAAATGAAAAGGGATTATTCTCCATGTCCTCAATTCCTCCCAATACATCAACTAAAAATTGTGCCTAGTGTGCTGCTATATGTGTCAGTGATAGCATATGTCATAATTAAATTTAAGGACCTTGCTAAATTAGTTTAGTTATGCATATTTCAATCTTGCTCAACTAACTTTCTTGGTATTTATAATGGATTTACATTCTGAACTACTGGACTCAGTGGGTGCATCTACACGAGATGCTAACTGCACAGTTGCCTAATAACACTGCACAGTAGCATGCAAAATCCATGCTAATACACTACCGCACTGTAGTATTAGGTTACTATGTGGTTAGCATCTGTAAAAACCTGTGCACCAGTGCTACTGTGCAGTAGCATCAGTTACTGGGCATTGATTCAGTGCTTTATTATCCAAGCACTAAACTTAATGCACAGTAACTATGGTACATTAATGAACATGTAAGCACACCCAGTCAAAACCAAAGGAACTAATTGGCAGTTTGACACAGTACAAGTCTTCAAATTTGAGCCTCTTTAAGAAGTATAGGTTGTAGCCATGTTGGTCTAAGGACATAGGCAGACAGGATTTTTTGGGTAAATCTTTTATCTTTTATTAGACCAACTCAAATATTTGGAAACATTCTTTTATTTTCTTTCTCTTCCCCCCCACCCCCCTCAAGTTTTCAGGTACAAATACCCTTCATCAGACTGGATGCTTCCTCAGCCTGACAAAGGGTATTTGTCCCTGGCAGAGGGTAGATTCAGACTAGACATCAGGAGGCGCTACTTCACTGTCAGGGCAGCTAGGATCTGGAACCAAGTTCCAAGCAAAGTGGTGCTGGCTTCTACCTTGGGGTTCTTTAAAAGGAGGCTAGATGTTCACCTTGCTGGGGTCGTTTGACCCCAGTACATTTTCCTGCCATGGCAAGGGGTCAGACTTGATGATCTGCTCAGGTCCCTTCTGACCCTACCAACTATGAAACTATGAAACTATCTGAAAGCTTGAAAAAAAGAATTTTTCCAACTATTTGAGTTGGTGCAATAAAAGCCTATTTAAGATGTTCTCTTTTATGTTTTATTGCAGCAGAGTAGAACTTTCAAAGGGAATGGTTGAGACAATACACCAAAATGAAGAACTCTCTTTCACCTTAAAGTGGAAGCAATCACCTCTTTGCTGTACTTAAAATGCACAAATATATCACTTTTCAGTAATAGGGAACTATTACAATAGAATAGGAAAGTTTAAATTAACCACTGAGTGATATGTAAAATAAAATTGTTGCAACAGAAATGGATTATTAATGTGCTTGGGGTGCCAAAATAGAGGAATCTACAAATATCTGAGGTAAACTTAAGAAATGAGAGCAATTTTTTTTGCACAGTACTGTGCATGATCATTTAACTACCAGTGATAAGATGGAAGTCAAGACAATTTTGAATATTTAAGATAAGAAGTAAGAAAAAATTCCGGACACTGAGACCTGTTAAAGTGTCAAAGGGTCTTTCAAGAAGTCATGAAAGCTGCCTACCAGGAGCCATGTAACAACATATTTAACACCAAATTGAACAAAACATTAATGAAAACAACAATCTACTCATCCCAGAAACATTTTGGAATAGGGGACGAACTAGGTTATTTCATCCATTTATCTCATGTTTCACTTCAATATCTCTTATGCTTTCTACCCGGAGAACATATACTTTATTGTTTCAATTTTCTATTTTGATAAGAATAGTTGTGACCATGGCTGAGTGGACAAACTGACCTGCTCTTCTTGTGGCTATGTGATACTCTCTGTCTACCTGTTCATTTACCAGTCAGTGACTTTGGGGTATGGAATCTAGATTAATAGATAGTTCTGGCTGCTATCTTCAAATTCTATTTAGTCAATACCAAATTAATTACACAGTGAACCCCTCTTCCAGCCTGAAAGCATGCTCTCCCATGAATTCAAAACTCTAGAAACCAGACTGTTATTCTGCATGGACAAAAAATCCTGCAGATCGTGAGCTTTAACATCTTCCCTGCCCTTTCCATACCCTAAAATTAAAACAAAAGGTGGAATTGATAGTAAGCTTCTTTTCCATCTAAACCCTGTGAATATATGTGCAGTTTGGCACTTAGATTGACCTAGGCCTAGTTAGGTCAATTTGAAGTGTAATGTCTGCACATACCCCAAGGTTAATTCAGTGAAACTGAGTCACATGAAATTTGAAGTGGAAACTAATGCAGTGCTTCTGATTCGCCACTGAATTGCATCTCGTGTAGTTGCTTATACTCTGGTGAAGGCATTATTTTGGACTACTGTTCCATAGGACTATAAAGCCTATTGGATATTAAGAAAAATAGCATGCATGTGTAAAGCAGTATTTACTCATACAAAATTCTCACCGATTAAAGTGAGCTTTGATTCAGTAAAAGCTGTTGGATTGGTCCCATCATTTTATATAATAAGATTATAAAACAAATAAGAATAATGAATAAACATTTCTAAATAGCTTGATTCACCCTGACTTCTCCTTCAGTTGAAAGGATCGATTACTACAGTGTATAGTACAAACATTTATTTAACACTGTTCTGTAACTTCATCCAATGTTTGACTAGTAAATTGCCACAACATATGATAATGTACACAAAACTGAATATGCATTATACACAGTCCCATCTGTTTTAAATGCAGATGATGACTGATTATGACAGACGGCACACAAACTGTAAATGGTTTACTACACTTGCAAACCAATATACTCTAATGACAAATCAATAAATTTCATACACAAAATAATTACGCTGCCGTAGAACCCTAAGTATTTAACACATACAATTGATCTGTTACAAACCTATAAACTTCAGAAAGTCAATGTTTAATTAACAAACCAATATATCACAGGAATACAAAACAGCCTGTTATGCAGTAGAATTAATACAATATAAATAAAACCACATGTAAAGTATGCCATATATCAGATTTTATTTAGTATTATAATCGATTTCATACAAGAATAAATAACATGAATAGAAAGGTCCTGATCCTACAATTGAAGCAGACCTCTGCATATGCTAAAAGCCATCTGATATTAATGGGGCTTCACATGGACATGGTATTCACTTGATCAGATCAGTATCTGAATGTAGAATCCTAGCTAATCTATTAACTCTTACATTTCATAAGAAATGAACACAACACACTGCCTTTGTTCCAGGTGTCCAGGTTGCAGCCATATTTGTCTAGAGGCAAAAGGAATCAGAACTTGTGGTAGTCACTTTTATTTGACTACTGACCAACTAGAATTTTGCAAAAAAAAAAAAAAAAATCTTTAATTGCAAGCTTTTAGGCACAAGCACCCTTATTCAGGCATAGGAAAAAAAGATTGTAAAAGTCTCCCACATAGAGATTAAAGTTCATATTTCATAGGAGAGTTAAAGGTGTGGTAAAATCTCCTTGGTGTGACAGCATAGAGTTGTGCCATCAAATGCTGCCAGGAAAAAGGAGGGCATGCAGCTGGTGCAGGGCTCCCACAGGAAAGGCAGCAGACAGCCCACATCCACCCCTGCTTCCACCCCATTCAACTCTGCTCCTGCCATGCCAATGGGGATGGTGGAAGAAGGAAAGGTGGGCAAGTGTCCTGACTTTACATTTTAAGAAGGTGTTACCCTAGATCTAAGAGCTTTTTACACATAGGAAAAAAAAGGTATTGAGAGGATGTGATTTCCTCAGTACCATCCACTGACAAAGTCTGCTGAATCCTAACTCAAGTGTTCCGTCTACTAAACCACACTATCTGACACAACTGAAAATAGAATACAGGTGTGCTGATTATTAGCCTCTAACTCTCTGAAGTACAAAGAATTGACTCATTTTCTACTTTAATCAAAATACTCCATTTTGGATAAAAAGTCAGAATGTCTTTCTTGCGTGTATATGTGTATGAGTGTGTGTGTGTGTGTATCTATATCTATATAGATATCTACATAGAGATGAATATCTATATAGATATATTTCATAGATTGCATAGATATTAGGGCTGGAAGGGACCTCAGAAGATCATTGAGTCCAGCCCCCTGCCCCAGAGGCAGGAAGTCAGCTGGGGTCAAAGGATCCCAGCAAGATAAATGTCCAAATGTCTCTTAAAGGAGTCCAGAGTAGGTGCTTGCACCACCTTTGGAGGCAGTCTGTTCCAAGCCTTGGGGGCTCAGACTGTAAAGAAGTTCTTCCTTATGTGCAGCCTGAAATGATCTTGGAGGAGTTTGTGACAGTTTGACCTTGTTATCCCTTGGGGTGTTTTGGTGAATAAGCATTCCCCCAGATCCTGATGTATACCCCTTACTTATAACATACTTATAGACAACCACCAGGTCCCCCCGAGCCTGTGCTTTTCCAGGCTGAAGAGTCCCATAGCTCTCACCCTGTCATCATAAGGCCTGTTTTCTTGCTCTCTGATCACGTGCATGGCTCTCCTCTGGACTCTCTCAAGTTTCTCCATATTCTTTTTAAATTGTGGAGCCCAGAATTGGATGCAGTACTCCAGCTGCAGCCTTACCAAGTCCGAGTACCGTGGGAAGATGACATCCTGGGATTTTCTTGAGAAGCATCTATGCATGCAATCCAGAGTTTTGCTCACTTTACCAGCTGCAACATCACATTGATGGCTCATATTCATCTTGTGGTGAATCACAACCCCCAAGTCCCTTTCGGCCGTGGTGCTAGCAAGCATAGCACTACTGAGCCTATAAGCATGCTGCAGGTTTTTCTTCCCAAGGTGGAATACCTTGCATTTTTTGGTGTTGAATGCCATCAGGTTTTTGTCCGCCCATTTTCCTAGTCTGTCAAGGTCAGCCTGGATCAGCATCCTGTCCTCAGGTGTGGACGCTTTACCCCAAAGCTTGGTGTCATTGGCAAACTTGGCCAGTCTGCTTCTGATACTAACGTCCACTTCATTAATGAAGATGTTAAAGAGTGTAGGCCCAAGGATGGAACCTTGGGGGATCCCACTGGTCACAGCACACCACAATGATTGACTTCCATCAACTACCACTCTCTGGGTCTGACCTTGGAGCCAATTCCCCATCCAGCGGACTGTGATGTAGCTGAGGCTGAAGTTGGACAGTTATTCTATGAGGTGATCATGGGATAACAGATTGAAGGCTTTTTTAAAATCAAGATATATGACATCAATTTCTTCTCCCTTGTCCAGGTGATATGTCTCCTGGTCATAGAAGAAGATGAGATTGGTCTGGCAAGACCTACCCACAACAAACCCCTGCTGGCTATCCTTCAGAATATCCAGTTTGTCAAGAATGGTCTCTTTGATAATTTTTTTCCAAGATCTTCCCAGGAATAGAAGTCAGGCTGATGGGCCTGTAGTTCCCCAGATCTACTTTCCTTCCTTTCTTGAAGATAGGCACCACATTGGCCTTCTTCCAATCTTCGGGCATTTTGCCTTAGTGCCACAAGTTCTGAAAGATCTGTGCCAGTGGCTGAGCTATGATGCTTGCCAGCTCCTTAAGTACTCTGGGGTGTAAACTGTCTGGGCTAGCTGACGTCAAGGAATCCAGCTTCTCAAAGTGTTCCTTAACATGGTCTACACTGATGAAGGGTAATAATTCTCCCTCACCCTGGCCGTCTTGTACCATATTGAGCAGGGCTGTCCCTTGAGGCTGGTGAAAAACTGATGCATAATACCCATTAAGCAGGTTGAATTTTTCCTGGGTGTCAGTTGTCAGTTGCCCCATATGGTTTAGCAGGGGTCCAATGTTACCCTTACTTTTCCTCCAGCTCCCCACACATCTAAAGAAGGACTTTTTATTATCCTTGATATGTGTAGCCAGTTGAAGTTCAGTCACAGCCTTTGCTTTCCTGGTTTGCTCCCTACAGGTCCAGACCAGTGCAGAATACTTGTCCTTTGAGGTGAGTCCAGTCTTCCATCCTTTATAGGTCTTTCTTTTTAGACACAGGAGGTTTACTAGTTCCCTGCAGAGCCAAGGGGGCTGCTGTGCCCTTTTGCTGCCTTTCATCCGAGATGGGATAGACATTGCTTGTGCTTCTAGGATCGCTCCATTTAGAGCAACCACTCATCCTGAACTTCCCTCCCCTTCGGGTTGCAATCCCTTAGGGCCTCACCAACAAGCCTCCTGAGCTTGTCAAAGTCACCTTTCCTGAAGTCGAGGACTTCTGCATTGCTGACTGACTTGCCAGCTTTGCGGCGGATGGACATTGTCACTGTCTCCCAGCTTCCCTTCAATTGTTAGGTTGCTGATTAAGTCATCCCCCATTGCCAGTACCAGTACCAGTACCAGGTACTATGATAAATATTATATAGATACTACTATATAGATATATATATATATCTATATAAATAGATAAATAGATATTTCTATATATCTAACTTTCTATATCTATATATAACTTTGTATAAATATAACTATATCTATCTATCTATCTAGATATATATCTATAAATAGTTACACACACATATTAATATATATACATGTATATATGATTACAGATAATGATGATGGAGAAAACTATTATCACCAATGACTAGGGAGATAAATGTGGTTGTTTAAATCACTTCACACTATTTTGACTGACTGATCAATTTAAGTCCAACAGAGGAGAGACCATCCCTTCTTTTTGAGGATGCTTAGAATCCAATTAAAAAACTGGCAAAGAAAGAGGTTCTTTTGTATATTCAAGTTTTGGTCACTGATCACTGGGGAAAAAAATCACTCTGACATTATGGTGTTGAAGGCTATAATCTTAAACATGGGATAATGTAAAGCTACTAATTTTCTAGGTCAACTGAAAAAGCTTGATACACTCCTGTTTAAGAATCAGAAAAAAATCACTAAGCATATCTGGGATTGATTTTTGGATAATAAAGATGATTAGTGTCCACTGACTATAGTTACTAATAAGTTGTCTCAACTTATTTTGTTGACTTCCCTAAAAAACCTTGTCCTGGAGATTAATCTAGAATCACCTACATATACTATATGTCTGTTCCACCTGTGGTGATAACCATATTATCTCTTCTTGAACTTAGAGCAACATTGAGGCTTCACAAGCACTTACTTTGCACTGTAATTACAGGACTCTCAACTCATTTCTATTTTGAACTTTTAAAATGTCAGTAAGATCTTTAATGCTTAGGTTGAAAGTTAGAAATTTCCCAGCCTCTTTCTTCTGTTAGCAAATGCTATTATTATTCCAAGATGTTCTGACTAACTAATATAGAGCACTTTATCTGCTCTGCCTAGATTGGAAGTTGTAATCACCTCTGGTGAACTGGTTAGTAGGGGTGTGCGAAGCAGGCCCTATTCGATTCGGATTCAGATTCAGCCCAAATCAGAGACAGTGATTCAATTCATTAATTTGGATCAATGTCCCTGATTCGATTTGGCTGAATCCAAATCCGAAGATTCAATGCTGATTCAGAGAATCAGCAATTTGGACATAGACACAGCTTTAAAAGTTTTTTCTACATACCTTGAGGTAGCAGGCACAGCTTGTGATCACTGTGATGCTGTGGCACATGGAGTGTCCCACAGGAGTGCCCTCCACGTGCTTGGCAGCATATCTGGAGGTGGACCAGAAGTAGTTCTGGTCCACTTCTGGGTCTGCTGCCAAGCATGCTGGGGAGCCCCCCGTGTTTCTGCGGGACAATCCATGTGCCCCAACATAGCAGCACTCATGAGCCTCTGCTACCTAGAGGTATGTAGAAAAAACATTTAAAGCTGTGTCTATGTCTGAATCTCCAAATCTTTCCAAATCTCTCCAAATTGATGTGGAGGGTTCTGATTCGATTTGGAGAGATTAAAGGGTCCTATGATTCGATTCAGATTTGGAGATTTGGTCACCAAATCAGGCTGAATCTCTGCCAAATTGAATCAGGGACTGAAGCTTCACACAGTCCCTTCCATATTAGAGAGATTTTTCTCAGTATTAGTAAATTTACTGTTAATTTTTCCCCCTTCTACTGACACTAAATATGCAGAGTGCAACCTCTTAGAACTGCCTTGAAGGCTCCCTAAAGACAGAAGATGACACTAAGGGGGAATTTATTTCAAAGCTAAAGTGTATTCGCTGCAAAAGAAAATTAAAAAAGTTGGGGAATCCTAGCAGAGGAGCATTAAGTCTTCTTAACTTAAAATTATTCCTCTTTTGCATTCTGGTTCAGTTTGGAAGAAATGGAAAATGATCTGAAAGAGCCCAGCATAAATAATTGATTTCGTCAAACTTAAATATGAATTCAACCATCACAGATAAGTTTGTATAGGGAGTAATTTGTAAGGCTGAGGGAGGTCATGGAGTACTTGTTTTGTTGTCTCCCAAAATATTTGTTGTCTGCCAAAATCTTTGTTTTTCCTAAATATCCTGTTTATTTTCAGGAGGCAAAGCAGAACTGGGACTGAGAGCTGTCTCTGGGTTTAGGTTCTGGTTCTGTGAGACTGTGTGAGAGACTAGGTAAGATATTTAAAGCGTTTCAATTAGTCATTTGCAAAATGATAGGGGTTATACAAGGTTGTAATAGTAATTCAAGGAAGTTTTTTTTTTATAAACTTCATATTGATGAAAATGAGAAAAATGCATTAATAATGGCTTTCAATATCTACAATACTACTCAAACCTACATTTTATAAAATGCCTTATCTGTGAACTAACTTAGATCAAGTGCACCATTTTGGGGGTGCATCAAGCCCTGTAAATGCCTGCACAACCAGATATTTAGATCACCCTACTTTGAATATGTAGCAAAATCTCCAGTTTTTTTTTAATACATACATACGTACATACATACATATATACATACATACATACATATATATGTGTGTATGTGGGTGTGTATGATAGACATGCATTCCTTTCCCTTCCCCAATTATTTCTGTTTTTTCTTTCTCTCCCTCTCTATTCCCTATAGACAAGTATAAGTGAGTTCAGACTTAGGATAAGCTTTAACATTTTTAGTTTGGTAGCAAGTTTTTGGTTTTGGATATCCACTGTTGTATATTGTATTATTATCATTTTTGTATTGATTCTTATTTTTTCATATGGATATTGTATGGTTTAGGCCTGTGTTTGTAAGTGAACCAAGACAAGTTTCCATTTTATATGTCAAGCCTCCACCTTGTGTCCTCTGACTGGGCATCCCATGTTGCAACTGTATGAGTCAAATACTCCTCCCATGTAAATTGGTTCCCAGATGAATGAGAATACTTGGGAATGACTGAAATACAATGGTAGCAGGCCTCTACTGAATGGCCTGTAATGACTGGGCCATCACCTCGCATTGATTCCTCCAGGAACCATGGACCTCACCCAGGAATAGAAACAAGAACCCAGCATTTGAAAGACAGAAGACCCTGCAAAAACAGCAACTGTACCATTGTACTCCACCATCACAGACACCTGAAGCTTCACATCCCTGCATGGAGAACACATGGTCAGTGCACCAGGGGCTGACCCTTGCCTGGGCATGCCTCCTGTCACTAGGGACACACAAGGTCTGCCCCTATAAAAAGAGGCAGTGAATACAGACTCAGTGGGATGCCCTCTCCATCTGGACCAGCACCATGCCACACCACCTATCTACCCAGAGGCCCTGCCGGCAACCACCCTCTGGACAACACCTACTGGACAAGGACCCCTTTACAGCCTGCATAGGTAGCTATCACCCTCCCACCCCCTCTTCAACCAAGGACTTGGACTCTGCTTCTGTTCCCTACCTGGACTCCAGCCCTTCCACTGAGTCTCTTTCTCCTGCTGCCATTGTGAGTGTGTGTGTGTGCGTGTGTGTGAACCAGTAACTTCATGTGGCTGTGTAGTGTGCTGTCTGTGCAATAAAACTGTTACTTGGACCCCTAAGTTGGGTTTTGCTTTACAATGGTTTGGCCCTGCTCCAATCTCTGCTCCTTGCCCCTCTAACTTCTGTCTCATTTCTCCTGCTTCTGGCTCTCTGTCACCTCCAACAGCTGTCCTGAGGTCCTCTCTGCCTCCAAACCCCTTGTTTCTTTACCACTGTCTTATCCCCACTGCCTTTTCCTTTTCCCATAAGCAATCAGGTTTCTGCCTCAGTTTGTTTCCTGGCTGTCTCCTCCTTGCCACCACTTATCTGCTCCCCCCTCCTCAGTTTCCAGTCTATCTTAAGTAAACCCAAGCCTCATTTCTTCAGCCAGCTTCTCCATAGTCCACCAGTTCTAATCCTGGCTCTAGCAACGTTCACTCCCTACACTTTAACTCTCTTTCTGAACCTTCCCCCAAGTATGCTAGGTACCCCAAGCACACACATACACACTGTACCATCCAAGCTAGGAACTTACCTGTGTGTATGTGTAGATGGGTTGTATGTGTGTGAACTGGTGAGTGTGTATGTCATTATATATATGTCATTGTGTTCATGATATACAAATTAGTGATCTGTGCCTAATTTTTGGGGTGTATAGTGTATGTGCTTGAATTGGTGACAGGTATGCATATGCCTAAGCTAGTTTGGATGTGTATGTGCCTGAGCTGGTAGTGTGTGTGTGTATGCACCTAATTGATTTGTGTGTTTGTATATATGCAGTTGTGTCATACCCTCCTGTCTAACAGCGTAATATTGAGATCCTGAGAGTTGGCCTGACCCCACAGGGCAACAGTTAGGTCAATTTAAATGTAATGCTTCTATGTACCCTATATCAGCCATAGTTGTGACCTATGATCCATGCTACCAGGATTATTTTCATTTTTTCTCCAATGAATATTTATTGCAAAATGATGCCAATACAGATCGGAATCTAAAATGGCAAACCACTCTAAATAGACAACATGGTTAGGAGTCCTTGAATTCTGTTTTCTGACCCCAACAATCTTTCACTTATTTCTGAAGTTTTATGCAATTTGAATAGAGTGGGGGAATGCTGCCACCTTACCAAGCCAAGACTTGATGGTTAAGGAATTCTCCTCGGAAACAGGAGATATTGATTTGAACATCTCCCACCCCGTAGGCTGAAATGAGCCTGGATCCCAAGCCTCCTGGTTCCTGGGTAATTGCTTTTACTGCTAGGTTATTCTGAAACTGGTGGCCACTGGTACCATTTTCTATGTCAGCTATAAATGAAATTTGTAAGGCACACACTCTTGTTAGTGGATTCATGATTACTGACCAACTGCTCTATGCGGTTTCTCAATGCCAATAGAATGCTTGAGCTCAGGGTTGGCTAATTTGGTTGTTTAGGTAGGAACAAAGGAAAAGCTCAAGAAAAAAATGGGGAGGTTTGGGGCATTAATTCTTGTGTGGGGTCTCTGAGAGGAAACAAGGGATTTGGCCTGCTCAGAAGTACATGCTATATATTATTGATATTGATATGTCCTGGCACTGATTTTAAAAGTAAAGAGATGTGATGCTTCACTTCTTTGCTCTAGTAGAATTATAGAAGTTTTAAAAATAACAGAATGGATAATCATGAAGGCCTAGCTTATATTATTCCCAAAATTAAAATAATTGTAAGAAGATTAATTAAATAGGAACAAATCTATTTACCCAGTGGGTGGGAATAGGGATAATTTTTTCCTTTCAGCTAGGCAAACTAGTGCCTATAATTTCCATGACATACTTTAATAAACATTAATTTGAAAAGGAAACACTCAATTATGCTAAACATAACCTGTGAAAGGAAAGAAGCCAACATTCACTACCAAAAAGTTGAGCACTTCCACATGCAGAAATCTTTATACCAGCTTAAATAAGACTGGTAATGCCAAGGACATACCTTGTACATAGTTTTCTAGTTTCAACGTTGTTAGGGGCTGGAAGGGGCCTTACCGATCATTGAATCAAAGACAGCACTGATGGCATTCCTCTTCAAAGCAGACTAGATGGAGGCTTGTTCAACATTGCATGGTTTAGAGTGAAAACCAAGGTAAAAGAACTGGTTCTGAGAGATTTCTTGTTTCATTTCAAATATCCCACTCCTAATATCACCTAAAGGATACTGACCCAACCTCTGCTGAAGTCAAGTAAATTATATGCATTTACTTGAATAATGATGAATTCAAGTCTGAAATGAAGTGCTGATAATCAGTGATGATACTTTAGAGAACAAACATGAAGTATTAATCCATAAAAGGCATGTTATTAATAGAGATATGGGGACTGTCAGAATGAAACAGACCATTATGTAATGCTGGCCTATTGCAGCATTAGAACTAAAAGTGAAAACTTGTTAATATATTTTGTCCCCCTCAAAAAAAAAAGTCATTGAAAAATGACTGAATGAAATTATAATTCTTTGCAGCCTGACATTTACAATGTGACCCAGTGAGTTTGAATCTCATGATGGGTCAGTAGAAAATCACTTACTTATGTAGTTTAAGATACAGTTTCACTGTAGTCATGGATATGCATCATGGGCAGGCAACATCTACTGCTTCAGCATTACACTTCTTTACTGTCCTTTGGCTCTCTCAATAATGTCTCTGATCAACTGAATATTATGTCTCTGAGCAACTTAAAGTTTAAGGATAGCTCCCCCCTATCTCCAAGTAGCTAAATCAAGGATATTGTTAAATTCTTGTAGTCAGGAAGCACAAACATAATCAGATGTTGAAAGGTTCCTGGCAGGGCAATGTTAATTGACCTGAGGAATGATGAACCCACACAAACAGTAAGGGAGGGAGATTCAACTGGGCCCATCAGAGGCAGCATATTCTTTTCTGGTAATCCAACTATACATACATAATTTTGCTAGAAGTAGTTGTTCCAGGTCATCTGCTTCCAACTGTACGTAGTCTGCCAGCAGAAATTAGTTTTAACAGATTCAAGTTCATAGCACTAATCTTCCAGTTGCCTGGTCCTCCTTTCAGCTTCACCAGCTCTCATTGCAAACATAGTCTACAGATGTATGAAAAAGTGGTCAACTGCTAGAAACTATTTCTAAACAAAATTCTGAATTTTCTTTTTATTCAGTGTCAGTACCATGAGCATACCTCAGAATAGTTCTGTCATTGAGCATACAAAATTGCTGAAGCAGCATGTGGTACATGGACATTAGCTAGTCTAGTTCAAATACTGACAAACTTAAATGTGTGAAGAACCAGATTTATTCTGAATTCAGAATTATTCAACAATGTATGTGTTTCCTTTTCAGCTAAAACATTTAGTAATGGCAGTGAACAAGATAATTATAGTCTCTATACCCACTGTAACATCAGAATGTTAGAAAATGTGTTTTCATTATATATATATTTCAATCTACCTAAAGACCTACTGTTTTATTGGGATAAATCCCTGGATCTTTTTGTAGTGTTCAGAAGAAACTTACATGAATACTAAGCAATGTCAGAAACTGAGCACTATGGGGGCACCAAGAACTGCACAGATGGGTTCTAGTGATATGAGCAATAACCCTTTCATATTTATTATGGATATGTGAGGTGATCTGGAGAATCTGTCTGTGAACAACTCATGAATTCAATTTGATTTTTTGAAACTGACTGTATTGTTTCTTTTTCTGTAGGCAATCATGCTCCTTGTGTTAAAGGAACAACCGGCACCATACCTACAGGTTAGGGAACTCCCCTCTTGTCAGCACGGAGGCAGAAAAGGATTTTGGAGTCATCATTGACTCCAAGATAAACATGGGTTGGCAGTGTGGGGAGGCAGTTAGGAAGGCCAACCGTACCTTGTCATGCATCTACAGATGCATCTCGAGCAGGTCCAGAGAGGTGATCCTCCCCCTCTATGTGGCACTGGTCAGGCCGCAGTTGGAGTACTGCGTCCAGTTCTGGGCACCGCACTTCAGGAGGGATGTGGACAGCATGGAGAGGGTCCAGAGGAGGGCCACTTGCACGATCAGGGGACTGCAGGGCAGGCCCTATGAGGAGAGACTGCAGGACCTGAACCTGTTCAGCCTCCACAAGAGAAGGCTGAGGGGGGA
>NW_017729029.1:22634070-22635500 GCF_001723915.1 Gavialis gangeticus | reverse complement strand
TGGAACCAACTTCCAAGAGAGGTGGTGCAGGCTCCTACCCTGGGGGTTTTTAAGAAGAGGTTAGATGAACACCTTGCTGGGGTCGTTTGACCCCAGTACTCTTTCCTGCCATGGCAGGGGGTCGGACTAGATGATCTTCTCAGGTCCCTTCAGACCCTAGAAACTATGAAACTATGAAACTATGACAGGGAAGTAATTCCTGCATGTGTACCTGTAAATAGGCTGGTCATTAAAGACTAAAAGCACCATTATAGATATTGCTTGGGATGGGATGTGGGGGGCAAGATGGGAAGAGATAAGTGCAAAATAGGTTTTATCTAACTTTTCCACAGGTGTGAGGTTTAAAGGAAAGAAAGTCCTTGAACATGACAACAAAAGCAGAAGTGTCAGAGCAATGGATGTGTTTTGGGAAGACATCAGGAGAAATAAGGCTGCTGGAGAGAGAATCCACGTGGCTGAAGAACAGCCCTGGATCTCCAGTCTTATCCTAAATCCCAAAGAACACATAAACATTAAGGTATTTGACACAAAAAATGATGTGTAGAGGTATCATTCTTTTTACTCAGATCTGTATATTGTCCACTTAAAGGAAAAAGAGAAATCATGTTAGAAAGCTTTGAAAAGTTAATGGGTTATATCCTTTAAGTAAGAAATGCCCCTGCAGAGATAAAACATAAACTAAAGCATCTATAAGTGTTACTGGGTCCCTTTGATAGAATATAGCCTCACCTGGTCTAACTCTCCTGCCACACCTTGATGGGAGAATTACTAGAAAAGAGACACAGCTGAACAGCTTTTAAGTGGAACAGTAAATGCTTTACAAGATAACAATGAAAAGGGCATACATTCCTGCTGGTCCCAAGTTATGAAGTAAAGATGTGGCTCTGCTGTGCTTTCCCTTTCTTCTTTTCACAGGTTTCCTCACACTGGGGTAACTCCCCTCCCTTCCCTAGATAGTTATTTTTTTACCTCTATTTTAGATCAGTCTGCCGCTGCCTTCAACACCAGCACAGCTACTTCTGCTGTGATTGATCAAATTCTGAGGAAAGTTAGACTTGTTTGTCCATGGGATCTCATGGGTCAAGCTGCCTAGATTGTCAAGTATGGCTCCATACTAGTTTATGGAGCTAGACACTAAAAAGGTTTCATAGTTTCATGGTTGGTAGGGTCAGAAGGGACCTGAACAGATCAAGTGCGACCCCCTGCCATGAGAGGAAAGAGTACTGGGGTTAAATGACCTTGGCAAGGTGTTCATCTAGCCTCTTATTATAGACCCCCAGCGTAGGAGCCAGCACCACTTCTCTTGGAAGTTGTTTCCAGATCCTAGTTGCCCTGAGAGTGAAGTAGCACCTCCTGATATCTAGCTTGAATTTATCCTCTGCCAGTTTGTTACCGTTATTTCTAGTCACTCCTGGTAGCACTCAGGGGAA
>NW_017729029.1:22608368-22633092 GCF_001723915.1 Gavialis gangeticus | reverse complement strand
CTGCTGGCCCCTTGCAGACATGCACCAGGATAATTCTCT
Organism: Gavialis gangeticus; assembly: GCF_001723915.1. Classification (NCBI taxonomy): domain Eukaryota; kingdom Metazoa; phylum Chordata; order Crocodylia; family Gavialidae; genus Gavialis; species Gavialis gangeticus. The sequence continues at coordinate 22,633,053 of NW_017729029.1, read as the reverse complement.
CACAAAGCTTACCCAGGATCGAGGTAAGGTTAAAGAAAGAGATAAACATAGAGCTAACTGTGACTCAGGAAGAAGCACGCATGATGGAAACTAAAGTCAGTAGTTTGGTAACAGTTAAGACTACAGCTATAAGACTGTTTTCAATCTTTTCTCTAACATGAGAGGACATTAGTTTTGAAATGTGGAAACTGCCATTGAAATAAATAGCTCTCTAGCGATGCTTGTACACATCACAGGTTTTAATCCTCATTAAATTAAATATGTTTATAAAATTTAAACTTATTCATTTTGGATCACTATATCTGTGTTTACACACAGTAGGTTTTTGAATGAATTAAGTTGGGTCCCTGGCCGGTGCTGCAGGACAGTGGGACAGTCCAACACTGCCTCCCACCCCCTGTCCAGTGCCCCCCACCCAACCCATGCCTGTGTCCTGCCACGCTGCTGTGGAAACAGGGAGCCAGCCAAAGTGAGAGGAATCCAAGGGATGAACGACAAAAAAGTTGTAGTGCCATCTGGTGGACAAAGAGGCTCATTATACATCTTTGAGTGCCTTTGCATTTGCACACAATGAAGCCATGGATGTGATGCTTTAATTCCTGGTGAGCCAAACTATATTATGTCTGAGGAGTTTTAGGTGAATGCACCAGAAAGTCTTTTAAAGTGTCTGGAAAACGTGTGCATGCAAACAGTCATGCAGCTGCAGTGTTAGAAAGTGCGAAAAACATGGTGTCTACAAAGCAAATAAGTCAATACTTTCAGCACATATATTCTTCTACTAATAGTTCATATTTTCGTTGTGGAATTAAAATTATAGATTGAAATTGGAAAGTACTAACTATCCCAAAAAGTATCAAATATGCAGTGTAGCACTGTTGTGTCTGAAGAGCCCTTTTAACACTGGTTAGATAGAAGAACTTAAAATATGACAGCATTGCTTATTTAAAGCACTTCAACAATGTAAACATGGATGCACTCAAATGAATTTGTTTTTGTGGTTTAACCTGTTAAATATTTTGATTTGTATTAAAGTTACCAAGTACCCAATAATGCCCAAATACCAAGTCCAATACCCAATTAATTAATCAGAAAAAACAGTAAAAAAAACCCAATGACCTATTTAATTTACCATCTTCTACCCTGCCTCTTCCTCACTGGTGAGGAGTTCAGGGAATCCAGAGAAAAAAGTTGCCTGTTTGCAATGTGGAATGATGTTTCCTTTGTCTACCTTTGTTGTGTCACCTCTGTAAAGTATCTTTTGTTCCTTTCACGTGCTTTCCCTCAGGAAGGGAGCTTTGGACCATTATGATAATGTTGCAGTTATGTAAATAACTGAATCATTTATGCATACTGCAATAAAACTTTTCTTTGGTTTTGTCAGGTACCAAGCTCTATTAAAACTAAACAAACATGTTACAATGTCCTTGTAATGAGAGAGAAATAAACGAAGTAATGAAGGAATTGCTCAGTAATATTCTACAATTAGATGTACATAACTATCAGTAAAAGTTGTATAAGGTGAGTATCCTGAAGAGAAGCATCAAAACAGTTGACATTGTTTCTGTCACACCTAGAGGGCCAACTGTGTAACAATAGAACCTGTTTATAAATAGGGTAACTTTGCATAATGTTACCTAAGTAATAGGAGGTGATGTGTAGCCTGAAGTGGCAATCCAGTCCTTGCTCTTAAAACAGTTGTGCATTAGGACTGTGCAAAATTTTGCTGCCCGTTTTGTTTCAATGTTGTTTTGAGCCATTTCAACCTTGAAACAGCAAAGTCTAAATAGAACATGCAAGGTCAAAAAACAGGGAAGGTCAAAACATTTTAAAAAATTCAAAACATTTTGAGTTTCGACTGGGAAGCTGGGCTATGGCCTTACTTTCAATGGCTTGGCTTACTTCCCTGCAGAGAAAGAGGAAGTAAAATAAGGGTGTAGCAAAAACCCCATGTTTTTCTTTAAAATATATATATATATGATAGATATGCATTCCCTACCCTTCCCCAATTATTTCTGGCTTTTCTTTCTCTCCCTCTCTATTCCCTATAGACAAGCATAAGTGAGCTCATACTTAGGATAAGCTTTCACTTTTTTATTTTGGTAGCAAATTTTGGTTTTGGATATCCACTGTTTTATATTGTATTATGTCACAGGGGGACGGCACAATATGGCCCCGAAGGGGAAAAGGGGTGCCCCGGGACCTGAAATAAGGCAGGGGAGAGAGAGAAGGGAAGAAAGACAACAAAGAGTTCCTTACCTGCAGCCAACGACACGGGAACGTCAGAAGTGGCGCCGGGACCCACGCGGCTGATTAGCTGAGTCTTTTTAAAACTGCAGCCAGCTGCGATCAATAATGATTGGAGCCAGCACAGGGCGATAAAGGACACCCCAAGGGAAGAGGAGGGAGAGGAGAGCTGGAGACCAGCCAGGAGGGGAGACAAGCCTGAGTCCTCGCTCGGAGGTGAGGGAGAGGCCAGCAGCCAGCTAGGAGGCTGGAACACATTCCCCAACTGCGGGAAAGAGAGCACCGAGGGAAAAGTGGCGGATGCCCAGGTTTGCGGCGGCGGAGCTGGGCACAAGGATCCGGGGACAGAGGCCGGGGCTAAGAGACGCCCTGAAGAGAGGGGAATGGAGGAAGACCCGGCAGTCCAGGTGGGAGCAGCACAGGCTAGGGGATCACCCCAGAGTTCATCCCGGCAGGAAACCATAATATAAGCAGCAGGAGGGGCTGCAGAGTCCTGGATTCTGCTAGGTGGGACCACTCTGCAAGGGACCGAGCAAAGAGGGGAACCAGAGTGCCGGGAAGTAGTCCTGAGTAATTATTAAGAAAACACAGCATCCAGCCAGAGGGGTGCTGCAGAGAGAATTAAGCCAGGGGAGGTTTCTCTCTGGACAGGGAGTCCTGACTTTAATTTGTAAGCCCGAGAGACTTACGGGTGGTGTTTTTCTTTTGGGAGTTTTTTTGCTGAGTAACCTATGGTTGGAGGTCTGTGGGGGGAACCTCAGAAAGAGTCCTGACCAACAGGGTCTAGAGTCAAGCCAAGCTGACGGAGTCGCCACCAAATATCTTTCGGCATCGCAAAGCAAGGGACGGGTCCGGGAATCGTCAGCAACTCAGCGTGGCTGGGTTTTAGGGTGAGGTGTAGGGGAGGGTGGAGCCTCACAGAAGACCATCGCCCCTGGGAGTCCCAACCCCGGATAAGTTGAAGTAGTCGGCCTCTCCACTGAAGGTTCCAGCAAAGTCGTGGCAGGAGAGATAGGGGCGGAGACTACCGTTAAGATCAATCCGAGAATAGACAATTCCAGGGACAAAGCGGCCAACAGGTCCGTACGCCAGAGGCTGAGCAGCGTGAAACCTCATGTTCAAGGTCTGCCGGTTGCATATTATTATTAGGTTTGTATTGATTCTTACTGTTGTATATTGTATTATTATAATTTTCGTATCGATTTTTATTGTTTCATATAAATATTGTATGGTTTAGGCTTCTGTTTGTAAGTGAACCAAAGTCATGTCAAGTTTCCATTTTGTATGTCAAGTCTCCATCTTGTGTCCTCTGCCTGGGAATCTCCTGTGTTGCAACTGTATGAGTCATGTATCCCTCCCACGTAAATTAGTTCCCGGATGAATGAGAGTAATTGGGAATGATTGAAATACAATGGTAGCAGGCCTCTACTAAATGGCCTTTAATGACTGGGTCATCACCTTGCATTGATTTATCCAGGAACCACAGACCTCACCCAGGAACAGAGACAAGAACCCAGCATTTGAAAGACAAAAGACCCTGCAGAGCCGGCAACTCCCACCATTACAGACACCCAAAAATGCACATCCCTGCATGGAGCACACATGATCAGTACTCCAGGGGCTGACCCTTGCCTGGGCATGCCTCCTGTCACTAGGGTCAAACAAGGTCTGTCCCTATAAAAAGGGGCAGTGAAGACAGACTCGGTGGGATGCCCTCTCCATCTGAACCAGCACCATGACATACCACCAATCCACCTAGAGGCCCTACTGGTAACCCCCCTCTGTACAACACCTACTGGACAAGGACCCATTTCCAGCTGGATATCACTCCCCCCAGCCCCTCTTCAACCATTAGGACTTGGACTCTGCTTCTGTTCCCTACCTGGACTTCAGGCCTTCCACTGAGTTTCTTTCTCCTGCTGCCATTGTGAGTGCTTGTGTGTGTATGTGTGTTTGTGTGTGTGTGAACCAGTAACTTCATGGGGCTGTGTAGTGTGTTGTCTGTGTAATAAAACTGTTATTTGGACCCCGAAGTTGGGTTTTGCTTTACTATGGTTTGACCCTGCTCCAATCTCTGCTCCTTGCCCCTCTAACTTCTGTCTCACTTCTCCCTCTCCTGCTTCTGGCTCACTGCCACCTCCAACACTTGTACTGAGCTCCTCTCTGCCTCCAAACCCCCTGTATCTTTGCCACTAATATATACCCACTGCCTTTTCCTTTTCCCCTGAGCAACCAGGTTTCTGCCTCAGTTTGTTTCCTGGCTGTCTCCTCCTTGCCACCACTTATCTACACCCCCCACAATATCTCAGCTGTTTACCTCAATTTCTAGCCCCAGTCTACCTTAAGTAAACCCAAGCCTCAGTTCCTCAGCCAGCTTCTCTGTAGTCCACTGGTTCTAATCCTGGTTCTGGCAACTTTCACTCCCTATACTTCAACTCTCTCTCTCACCTGAACCTTCCCCCAAGTATCCCAGGTACCCCAAGCACACACATACACACTGTACCATCCTGTGACTAAGCTGCACCCACCAGAATGGCCCTTCTCCCATGGCTGGCCCAGCCTCACCATGTGGCTGCCTCAGTTAGGGCTGAGCATAGCTGGCCCAGGTCACTGGGGCAGGCCCACTCCTGGCAGCTGCAGCTCACTTACAGCCATTCTCTGCTCCCTGGCTGGGCCAAGCCAGGATGGGCAGTGCTACACAGAACCCCCTTTCCCTGTCCAATGGAGACAGTGGGCAGAGATCAGAAGAGAAGGGGGAAGATTCCCCACCCCCAGCACTGTACCTGCCCACTTGCTTCACAGATAGCTTTGAGTCTCTTCAAGCTTTGAATTTTTTCTACATTTTTCTTTCGATAATACCCTGTAATCTATGTAAAGAACTCAACGAACTAATAGCCATAGACCAAATTTTCCACTAAATATGCAAGTGAAAGTAATTCTCCTTGAAGTTTGTTTGAAATACAGTTAAGCAGAAGTGTTGCTGTAATTGCTGTAATCCCCTACAATTTACCTGTTCTACGCCATACAGTTTCTACAGTGTACATAAGTAAAATGTGTTAACATAAATTGCTAAATTGATAATTAAAAACTAAAAATTGACATGGTGAAAACATGATATCTAATTATACTGAACCTAAATTATCTCAACCAATCAAAGGTATGCTGAGTACTGATACACATAACACCATAATAACTCTCTTGGTTGCAGAGATCCTGTCCTGATTTGTTCTGAAAATCTAATGCATAAATACTGCATGGTTCCCCTTAACCATGTAATATGTAAATCCTTGGATGACAACAGAAGATGTGGATTCGCTTAACATTTAACCACTAGCCAGGTTAGTGATGGGGATGCTGAGCGCTGCCAGCAGTCCACCCTGGCATGCATGGCCAGTGGCTGGCTAGGCAAAGGGCTAGCATTTTTAATCACACTTGGTTATGGCTATTCTGCTTGGAATGTTTCAACCTATTTGCCAGAAATAGATATTAATATCTTTTCAAAAGACAAGAGAAAAAATGGGGTGTAAGAATGTTGAAAAGGAATTTGGTAAAAAAAAACAAAAAAACTCATGTCTTTTGCCCTCCTTTTCCCTTTTTCAAACTTTTCTTTCCTTCTTTCCTTTTTCTCCTTATGCACATATATCTTGAAGCTTTGATCAGTTCAAGTCCTAATCAAGCAAGAGCTACAGCAGCTAGCAAGACAAAGCAAGATAGCAAAATCTGCATAACCAGTCTGTGGTTTCACTTACTGCTATGTTTGGGATTTGTGGTTCAGATAGTGGACATATAGAAACCAAACATATTCCTGAAGTTCATTGTTTAAACAATTTATGCTGGTTTGGTTTTGTAAGTGTATACATTGGAGCTGTTTGACTTGTGGGCTATCAGCTCCTTTGAGTTAAAGCCAGATCATTTTAAAATTATATTTTGAAGTATTTTTAACCCAACTATCCAATTAGGGTTACATACTTGACAGTAAGTTATAGAGATTTTTTTCACTACTACTCCTGTACTTATCCACAAAAATGATTATTTTGAAAAAAGTGTGAGTCTCTTAGATGGAATATGATTGCCAAATAATGAAACCACACATGTGCAGACTTCCATGAAGATGTATGCACCCAAGGACAGCTTCATTGCAATGTTCTTGAATCAGTAGGTGGTAACTTTGATTTAGTATGCTATGTATTAGATTTAGCAGATGATGTATCTAATGCAGAAGGTGATGTTTCTGGCTCAAAAGGTGTTGTATCTGATTGAAGTGGCATATCTAGATTCAGCAGGTAATACATTTAATCCAGCAGGGGTTGTACCTGATTCACTTTATGATATATCAGATGCACTAAATGATCTATCTAATTTTATGAGTAATATGTTTCATTCAGGATATGATCTGTTTCTCTAATGAGTATTTTTTTCTGTAAATGATTTATAGATTCCATTATGAAATAGAACACATTAATAAAACATCTTATTTCCATGCATGTTTGAATTTTACCATTAGCATACATTTTAAGAGCAAAGAAGGATGAAGCTAGATCAGAAATTGTAGAATAACTATGAAAGTTGGAAGTCACTTTTCATACATGACATTGTCTGAAAACACAGTCAGTCATATTACCGTAATATCATGTATGAAATTAATGGGCTAGTAAGAGGAAGAAAGAATTTTTTTTTTATCTTTAGTCCCTCCAAGTGTTTTTTTTAAGTGGATTGTATTATCGTTATCAGATTAATTACACTAATTTACAGAATATTTCACAGTGCTATATGCAAGGAAATCACAACGAACAATTACCCTCACAGAATTCCTTCAACTGGTGACACATTATGGTGAAAATAGCCATGGAAAAACAGGAAATATATCAACTACAAACTGGCTACAAAGTATGGGAATCAGTATCAACATGAAATCCCTTGAGAGTTCTTTGGTATGTATTACAGTATAAGGGTAAGTGGAAACAGCAAAGGAATACATTCCTGTTCTTTTAAACTTATGTAGGAATAAACAATAAAGGGCCAGATTCTATTGCAATGGATTTGTAAATAGTTTGTAAATGGACTTAGTCAGTTATGTACAATTCTCTTCCACTCTGATGCATTCCTTGAAAAAGTTAACTCAAATGGTTGATGGGCTCTCCTCCTCCTTGCTGCTTTTTTGAGACTCAGTCTTGAGGGTAAGATGATGGTGTGCTACAAAAGTAGATGCATTAATGAATTTTCAAGATTTGAATAAGGTGGAATAGGATTGGACTTAGGTGCCTAAGTACACTATAATTCTTTGGATTCCGTATCTCTTCCATTCTGCATGAATACAATGATTATTTCTTAATTTCAAAGGTTTAGACCTGTGAGAAGTTAGAATATTTTAACCTCCCAAGTAAATATAGCAATAAGCATGAAATGCCCCCCATACATTTTTTCTTTAACTTCTGCTGTCATTCTAATAACACATAATTACTTTCTCCCTCATATGATCCATTTTATGATATTCATGTTCTATAAAGGAAACAGAAAACCACCATTACCACCTTTAGATCTGACTAAGTTAAATTAAGATATTCCAATTGAAAGGTGCTGAACTGTACATTTCATAGATAAAGTTTAAGTGGGTGTGAACATCATTCTATTTTAATCATCATTTTTATTTTAATTGTACATGCTCCCCCCCATGTTTATGCAAAGATTTTTCCCCCACTTGCTTCCTATGGGAAGAGAATACCATGGACATATTTAAACAATAGTACACCTGAATTATAACACAAACTTCAATCTTAACCTCCCTGTGTTTGAAAGTTATAGGTGCCAAATAAGAAGGGTAAGAGCCTGATTCATCTCAATATAATATAATATAATATAATATAATATAATATAATATAAGGCAGGAATCATTCAAGTTAAATTAATATTAAAGTGATATAAACCTCCTTTTCAAGGTGAAGGGAAGTTTGGGTTCCAAGTTCTGATTTTTACTTTATTTTATTTTAATAGAATCAGCTGCAAACAGAGGTAATTTTTTAATTCATCACCTTTATCTTTTTAATGCAATTATTCCTTTCTGTGACAGAACACCCCTTTGGGTGTCTGTCACTTTATGGGCTGAAGCAGAGAGCTGCCAGGTGGCTGATGAGAGTGGCCATTTTGGACAGTGACCATTTTGGAGAGCTCTGTTTTAAGAGCAGAGCAGTGTGAGATCAGTCAGCAGGGAGAAAAAGTTGCCCTGCTGAGCTCTGGCTCCAGGAACATCTGGGAGGTAAGGGCAGGAGCTAGGGGGATGGCTTGGAGGCTCCTGGTGGTCCTGGGCATGACCTAAAACCACACCCTGCTAGGATAGGGAGGCCTGGTGGGCCTGCTTATGGCGGGGCAGGATCACATAAGTATCGGCACCAAGAACCACCCTGGTGTATGGTGGGTCGGGGCACCTAAACCCCTACCTCCACTTTCAGATGGGTTACCAGGAGAGTTGAGGGGTAGAGGGAGGTAAGCTTATTGAGAAGTGCCTGAGTCCCATCGGGTGTTGGACCCTGGAGGTGGGCCAGGCATGCTGAAAAAGAAGCACCTGAGCCCAAGGGGGTGTAAGACCCCCAAGCCCTGAGAGTTGTAGGGCAGAGTTGTGGGGACAGATAAGCTCAGGGAGGAGTGGCTGAGTCCTAAGGGGTGGAAGATCCCAGGTCCTATGGTAAGGGGTGGAGTCATGGCCTGAGAGAGGAGCGTAGTGGTCTGGTGAGGGGCTGGGGTGAAGTAGGCCCATAGTTGAGCAATCACTCAGTCCCATTCAGGTGGGGGTCACAGGAGAGTAGAGAGAGAAAAGCCTGAGGATATTTTTGAGTAAGGCAGAGTGATTGTGGCCTGGATAGGCAGCATGCAAGAGAACGGGTGAGAGCCAGTGGAGTGCAAGAGGCTCTTGTGAGAGGGGTGTGTGTGTGTGGCCTGAGAAGGCAGCGTGGGAGAGACAACTATGTGTCCAGTTTGACCCGGCTTTGAACCAGATGTGGAACACACTGTGAGACATCAGTGAGGCATGGGGCACGTGTAGCGAAGGTAGGAGCATGTACTTATCACCCACAGTCATTTGGAAGCATGAAGGGCAACCTCCCACCTATTTAACATCCCAGTCATTTATCAACAAGGCGTGGCAGTGGACAAGGCAGGAGGTTTGCCCAGAGACACTGGTGGGGCCATACTAATACCAGGCCTGGAAGGTGCTTTTGTCATGCTTTCCATTTCTTTATTTTCAACCGTAGCATCTGCTTCTGCAATAGCTTTCACGTAGCTAGCTTGAGCATGAAAAGCAGTGAAGCTTTAATGGCCCAGGCAAACAACTCGAGTAATCTTGGGGAGGCATTCATTTACAGTTTATGCTACATCTGTCACTGCCATAGCTATACTGGTATTACTAACTGAGCTACATATACCTCAGGTATGTCTCATACCTGACTTCAGTGCAGACACACTGGGAAAATATACCCTTAACAAGAAATAGCAATAAACTTATTCCAGACAAAGGTTTAGTGTTGTTCAGGGCCATGGTGTTTATGGGACAGATTCTGCCACTTTACCTCTTAATTGAATATTGTTCTGAATTATCTTGTTGCCCTGAATAAGAAACCTGCTGAAGTTTACTGCCAATCAGGACCATTATGCTAGTTGATTTACAGTTGTGATTTCCTGAGGAGCTAAAAATCTAGTTCAAATACACTGGTATCAAACAATTTCCACTGTGAGAAATGAGGAACAAATAAGATTATATTTATCTTTTTTATTTGGCCATGTAATTGTGCATTATAGGCCCATGCTGACAACTTAGTTTCTGATTATTTCATGATCAATCAAACTGTATAGGAACAGTGCACGGGCCAGATATAATTTCATAGAAGAAAAGACATTGTTTAAAAAGGTTTAAGTCTGGGTAAGTGTGGCATTCAAGTGTGGTCAAGAAATGTGTTATGGAGAGACACATTTTTACCATATTCTGATGCCCATGCAGCACATTTCTATTATCTGTGTAACACTATGTATCATTGCAAGGAATTTCCTTCTGAATGACAAAGAAATAAAATAAAACAAAAAATATTCCACCAGTGTGCCAATTCTGGGAACTTTTGGGAGTTTTATCCTACCTGTTCTTGTAGTCACATGAATCCTATTGCAAGGAAGCTGGAAAAACAAACAATACAGGCAAAAACATAAAAAGGCATCCAATGTCTTCACATTTTAAGTGTTAATATATGATTGTTTTACATGGTTTTGCAAACAGTGGGTTTGCAAACATTAAGCTGCTTCACTGAATATTGCTAAAGACTGATTATAGCCTTGACAACATGAAGAAATATGCAGTGTGTGCGTGTGTGTGTGTGCGCACACGCACAGAGTAAGTGTGGTGAGCTTTATGTGTGGTAGAACATGCAGGGGTAGGGAATGAGATCCCCCCATGGTAAGTCTAAGAGTGCTGCCTGCCAAGAAACAAGAATTTGTTGTCTTCTTGATTCTGCCACATGCAAAAAACAATAGTGTGGTCAAAGTTAGAGTGGTGCTGAATACACTTTGCACCACTCTCAGGAATATATCCAAGACCAAAACTGAGATCCTAAGAGCATACCAAAAAAAACCCATGTGAAAAGTAGCCCTATGCAGGGGAAGTGAGTGGGTGGGGTTTGTTTTCCAGCACTAGTCTTAGAATTAAAGCAAAGGTGTAGACAAGTGGTTCTCAAGAGTTTAGGCTCAAGGAAGTCCTTGTCAAACTTGAGGCACATGTCTATAACTTTTGTGAACTAAGCAGTGCCCTGTTTCAAAAACTAATTTATACAGTACTTACTTCCTTGCAGAGCATGTGTATAGGCACCCTAACATCTGTTTTTGGCAAATTGTTAGAAATTCAGATTATTTAAACTCAGGCCTACAAGCAGTGGATCTTTGTAACAAGGAAGAAACTGAGAAAGTAGCTTTGGCCAGCATACAAAATGACACTCAATGATTTGGATGATAGGACTGAGTGCACCCTTAGCAAATTTATGGATGACACCAAGTTGCAGACACTTTGGAGGGTAGTCACCCTCTGCCCGAAGAATGGTGTTTGTACCCAAAAGCTTGCAAAAAAGCATTTTTCCAGCTATTTTAGTTGGTCTAATAAAAGATATCAGATTTACCCAAAGAACCTTGTCTGCCTACATCTTTAGACCAACACGGCTACAACCAACACTCCTGAAAAACTGACAGTTAACAAGAGGTTTCTGGACAAGCTACTCATGACTACATCTCACAGGTCTGAATTCCTGAAAGATCCTACTAGGGGGTAAATGCATTTTGGTATTTAGTACAGAAGACTCATATGTACAAATAGGTTCATTAAAATTGCAAGAGCCTTTAGCACACTGGTAACAGCTTGCCCGAAGGTTAACATTTATTGTTCTGCAGTGCCAACATTCTGCTTTTATGGGGAACATTTATATGCTAAATTGCCTATTATGTTAAGCTGTAAGTTCCCATTTAGCAGCATCAGGAATAAGATTTGACTATAAGTGTTTAGATTTTATTAGTGCTGTGCCAGTCTTCTTAATAACTCAAACTTCCTAAAGGCAGAATTTTTGCTGCATCCTTTACAGAAGGTGCTTATGCAAGGGATGTGTTTATAAACAGTTGGCATAAGTAGAATGGGCAGTATTTTGAGATTTTTGTTATTGATAGCACATCTCTCCCCTAAGCAAATCCTAAATGACAAAGTTAAGTAATTATTGTAAATAAAACAATCTAAATAATGGCTACTTCCTTAGTTAACGAGCCCAGAAAAAGTCAGTTGAAATACTCAGAGGAGCTGGGTGTTGCTTATTGATAAGTAAATATGGCCAGCAGCTTTCCTTTTGTGGGTTGTTCCACAATGCATGACCTGCAAAGATAAAGTGTGAAATATTCTGCACATAAACTGAACTAGCACATTTCAGCTATGTGTGTAATTCTCCAAGGTAAGCAAAATGTCTCCTCTGGTGAAATTGTGTGATCTCTCTACCCTCTACAAGCAATGGTTAGTTTACAGCATACACCACAACTCAGAAAACTGGGACCAGGGACAACACAAAGACTTTCAACTCTAAGTTACTGTTTTAAATCTAGGAAAAGGATTCAATTAGACATGAATACAAACACTTTTAGGAACATACGTAAGTTCCAGTATTTGCCCTGGCTGAGTGAAAATAATAATGGCTGAGGGCTGTCACCAGATGACTGTTTGACAAATATGACTTGAAGTGGTTTGACAAAATAAAAACAAATCTGAGTCTTCAATCTAGGCTTTGACTTAACATTGAGAAAAGTTAAGTTAGTCTTTTTAAAGGAACAACAAAATGCCCTCTTATGCCTCTGCAAGAAATTGAAGGACAAAAACCAAAAAAACAGTAAGAATGCTACTTTGTGCTGAACTATTTTTAACCTGATTAAAAGCAGGAAGTTAAAGAAAAGTGATAGGATAGCCTGTTCTCAAAAGACAATCAGCCCAATTTTGCAGAATTTACATATTCAGAGTGGGGATAATAATGTTTGGCTCTTACAGGTTGTCTCTCATCCAAGCATATCAAACATTTTGCAACATCATTCTCCCCCTTGACTCAGAGACTAAAATTATTAACCCTATTTACAAATGGAAACCAATGATCTGGAACCTCAGTTTTATTTACAGAGATCAAATTTTCAGCACAATAATATGTGACAAATTCCAAAAAAATCAGTTATAATGATTATAGGGCAAACATGAAATAGGAATCTGTCAACAGCCACCCCTGTGTCTTATGAGACAATAGATTTGAGCTGAATATGGCACCAGCTTGTTGGACATCTGTGAGAATGGCTGTAGAGTCTGATTCTTGAATGACAGCTCCTTCCACACTTATCATGTGTGAAGTTCATATCTAAGAGTCCTGAATGTGTTGCAAGGCTCTTCCTGAGGGTTCTTTTTTCCCCTGCACCTTGGGCTCTTCTTGCCTCAAAAGCCTTCATTCCAAACTAATAGACTGTTTCCAAGTACTTTGGTCCTCAGCAATCTTTTTCCAGTTGTTTTATTCAATATCCATTGCCTTGATATCTTTTTGGTGGCCAGCCACTCTTTTCCAATAACTTGAAGAAGCTTTTTTCTGCCAAGAAGGTCAAAGGCCTTGGTCAGATCAATGAAAGTGATATAGAGGCGTCTCCTTTGTTTCTTACATTTTTCTTGGATTTCTTGGAGTGCAAAATATCTAAGGTGGACCTACTAGCTCCAAAGCTGCACTGTGACTCAGGATTCAAAGTCTTCTGACCACCACTCCAGCAGGATCATTCCAACAATGCTTAGTAGTGAAACTCCATGATAGTTGTTGCAGTTACTGAAGTCACCTTTATTTTTGTACAGAGTGACTATATTGGCATTGTGCATATTTTGTGGCATTGTCTCTTGTGTCCAGCAGTGAGTAAGAAGCTTGTATTGGTGAGGAAGAACAGGTTTCCCATACATGATTGCTTCTGCAGGAATGCTGACTTTTCTTGGGGGCCTTGCAAATGGCCAGACCATCTATGGCTTTACTTAGGTCCCTAACAGTTGAAATATCATCAAGCTTTTCAAGGACAGACAGACTCTCAAAGTTAAGGGCTGTGTCAGTCACATCACTTACCCTTGAATACATTTCAAGGTACTGTTCTATCCATCTTTCCATCTGTTACCTTCAGTCTGTTGTGACCAGGGATTGTAGAAATCCATTTGCCACAGAAAAATGCAGAATTTGCATTTTTATAATCTTTAGAATTATGGGAAAAATACTGAAAATAAAATGCTAGTTCCCAGGTTTCCACCAGCATACAGGGAAGCAGTCAAAATGGTGGAGGGGCAGGGCTGCATGAATGACAGGCCTCTTGGCCAATCAGCAGCAAGGGGTGAGGCCATCTGAGGAGCAACCCAATCAGCATTGGTGGGGGGAAGAGGAGTTGCTGCAGAAAAATGTGGATTTTTATGGGAGTTTTTTATTGCAGAATTTAGTTTTTTTTATCATGGAAACTAGGATCCATGGTTATGACTTCTCTTGATGCTATCTTTAATGGAACTGAATTCTCTGCAACTGGACCTGTCACTTTCTTGATTTCATCACACAAGGCTATGATGTTCCCATTGTCAAATGCGGATTGAATTTCCTGACACAGTTGCAGCCAATAGTCATTGGCACAATGTCCTGAGATTTGTTGGACAACAATTCTTGCATTTTCCAGTTCCTTCCAAGTTCCATGTGAGGCATACTTCTTGTGACTTAACATAGCAGCTTTTTTGGTCTTGATAAATTCATGTGTGTGTGCCTTGAACCAACCCCCATTTCTTCAGACCTGTTTTCTGAATATAGAGTCAGCAGTGACATAGATCTTTTTTTTTTATCTTCAGTCTCACACAAAGGCAACCCTGAAGCCACCTCCTCCAGAGCTGCAAGATTTTCTGATGAATCAGATGTACTGGTGTTTTTAATGTGTGGTAAATACTGATACTTAGGGCAAAAGATTTTCTTTGGTTTTAGTTTGATCCTAGTGACCACAAATGAGGTATCAGTACTCACTGAGTGACCAGTACTCAGAATCAGCACTATAATAGGTATGAGTAAGAAGAACATTACTGAGACTGGACCACTTAGCGATGATGAGGTCCAACTGGTGCCAGTGGCTGGATCTTGTATACCTTATGGCATAGCTTTATTTGAAAGAATGAGTTGGTGATGCACAAATTATAATAATAGCAGAATTCTAAAGCCTTTGTCCATTATCTTTCATGCTTCCTGTTATGTGAGTGCAAGACAATTGGCAAGGATTCATTGTCAGCACCAACACTAGCATTGAAGTCCCGCAGGAGATTCAAGTTCCTAATCTCTGGAATCTTGCCAATAACACTAGCCAGTTCTTTGTAAAACTTGTCTTTAGCCTCAGCAGAATAGTAGAGTGTTGGAGTGTATGTACTCACTAAGGTGACTGAACTTCCTGAAGTATAAAGGCGGAGTATAAAGATACTTTTAAAGCCACTTGATGGATCAGCTTGAGAAGATTGTTTCTAACAGCAAAACCTATGCCATATTCACATGTCTCTTTGGGAACTTTCCCTTGCCAGAATAATGTGTAGTACTTTTCTCTTAAGGAACCATCCAAGGCCAGGCATGTTTCTGCTAGTGCTGCAGTGTCAGTGTTTAATTCCATATCTATCATGGCTGTTTTACAGGCATCAGAGAGATTGTTAGTCAGGCCAGGATATTTTCCTAACATTTCATGTTGAAATGCAGAGTACTGATATTCTGGTGCAGTGATGCAATCTTCTTGTTGAGTTTGCTTTTAGCTCCAAACACCTATTGGAACAGACAAATCAGGGCAGATCAACCTTACTTGTTGGGGGCTGACTGGCTTTAGGTAGACAGTAGTTGATAAATGAACTACAACAGACTTTGCCACTGGAAGAGGCAACCTATGGTATTCCTCCTTTAATTAAAAGGCCTGGATTTATAACTCATAACTGTTGTTTCCACGTTGAATCCTCGCTTGAAAGATAAAGCAAAGCTGGAGTGACTACTCCAGGGTGCAAATGCCTGTGCAGTATATATATGGAGACACTGGGTTGTCCACACACCTGTGTTGCTGGCTGCTGAACAGGGTTGAAGAGTCGAGTCTTTCTTATCATGGAGAAGACCGCATTTCCAAAACTTTTTAGTGGCATTTCTTCTGCCATGAGTTAGGCTAGTATCCCTCAACCCCAAAGGTGTTCATCTGTCTGAAGCCATTGGCACTCTAGAGGTTACTAGGTTATTTAACTGCTGCCCAGTACTTGGTGTTAAAAGTCACAGGTAGTACCATCTACTGTAAATTAGGGTAGCAGGCAAACTTGAATTGACCTGAAATACAAAATGATAACAACAGATATAAATTTTGTACAAAATTCCAAAGAACTGATCAAGAGAAGGGATGGTGTATAACCATGATTGACGATTAAGCAAGAATGCAAAAAGTCCTAACTGTGCCCTGCAGCAGTCAAATAACTTGCACTGACTGCAGGGAAAACCATAGATCCTTTCAGTGTCAGATTCAATGTCCCTTTCCCATGCTCTGTGGACCCATCCAAAAACCACCACAGCTCTGCAGAAATTAATCAGGATCTAAATGTACAATGTTGCCCTTGTACTGCAGCTTAAGGGTTACAGCACCATGCAGCCTCTAGTGAACCTGAAGATGTCAGCTTTACCCTACTAACACAATCCAGACACTTTAGCAAAGCAGCTAAAAAGTTCAAGAAATATCCTATTTAAAATTATATTTTGCAAGCCATTTAAAGAAAAGACTTACCTAATGCTGCTTAATCAAATTCTTCTGAAAATAACTTAAAGGTGACAGGTCAGCAAAGACAAGCTTATTTAAAGACTGTATTTTAAGATTTAACTGCTAAGAGTCTTAACAAGCCTAATCTTCTAAGAATTATAATAAAAGTTCAAACCTTGTTTATTTAAAGATCAAAATTTAAGAACCTCTATCAAAGATAGGCAAGTATTAACATATTGTCCATTTCTTAAAAGTCACCTTTCTCTTCTCAAGGGCAATTGTATAATAGGTGGTTCCTTTTGCTTTTGAAAATATATAGGTAGGGAACATGGTATTTAGATGTGTCACCTCTAGGTTAGGCCTTAGACTTTTTTTTTCTCATCTGTGGCTGTGTTTACATGAGATGCTGACTGTGCAGTAGCTTGTTACTACTGTGCAGTAGCAACACTATTGTGATGCTCCTGCATGATATTAACAAACTACTGCGCATTTAGAGTCACCTAAAAGCCATTCAGCAATGTTACTGCACAGTAACTCCAGTTAGTGTGCAGTCATTTAGTACTTGTGTATGCAAATACTAGTAAATGACTGTGCAGTAGATGTGGCCTGTTTTTAGCAATTTTGATGCAAAAGGGCCATGTTACAAATTACGTATGTATAAGAATAATCATAAGAGGAGGTTTCTCTGATCTTTAATGAATCCCTTAATCAGTTCACACTGAGAATCTGTGTACCATCTATAGCGCTGGAATTCCTACATGTTAATATGGAGTCTTACTTCATTATTGACTTCATCTCTATGTATGCAGTGCCTAACCTATATCTCCATGGCCAGCAATCAGGGAAAGTGTGCTAGAATTTCTAGCTAGATCCTGTTTCTATGCTGCAAATCAGTTTATCATCAGCCATGGGAAAAGGTTAAGCAGCTATGATATCAGCATGTAATAATCAGAAATACACAGTGGATCCATAGTTATAATTGCTTCTAATTTTGCCTATTGCTTCTTCAGTCTTCATTGGGTTTGACACTTTGCAGTCTGAAAGCTGTTAGGGTATTAACCTAAGGTGGTGCACTGTGGTAATGAGACTTCAGTGAGGCAATGCACTAGTCCAGCAGCTAGAAGCTTGCTGGTGGCTTGTGAGAGAAGAACAGTTGCAGGAGTAGTTGTGCAATACAGCTAGTTCCATTAACATGAAATTATCATAAAGGTAATTCCCTATTATCTTGTCTATTTACCAATATAAAGAGAAACAATATTTCCAGTGAAATAGGGAACTTCAGTCAGGCCAAAGAATGACACATTACCTAAGACTGTTCAACACTCATCATTTCAGAGCTTTCAAAAATGTATATTGAGAGCTTAGTTGTGGTGTTGTATAAAGAGACCTAGGTCTTCTGACTGCACAAAGGCTATTTGCAATATGCAAGGCTCTAGCTTTTATAGACTCCTCCTTTATATTCACTCTAAATTCTGCCTGGTTTGTGAATTTACTCAGAAAAAAAATGGAAGCTATGGTCTGAAAACAATATAATGGCCTTAATGAGTACTAAGGAGTGTTGCACTGCCAGGGGATTTCCTCCAGGCTGAGGTAATTCTCACCTGTCTGATTAGCTTGGCACTCTGGCCCCATCCTGTCATTGGAGTCACATGAAACTGTGTGGCTTTCCCTTGGCTGATACAAAAAAATCACTGAACAGCAGGCTTTCAGATGTCAAGATACCAATTGGAAATAAATTTTAATTAGAATTGAATTTACCCAGAGCTTTCTTCCATATTAGAAGTGCACCATGAATGTGTAATTGAAGAACAAGACCCTAGTTATTATGTATTTAGTATTACAACTAGGCAAGATAACCCTTTAGCTATTTAAAGAAGGCATCCACAAGCACTAAAAGGGGGGGGGGGAAATGCACTGCTATGGTGCACTGGCTACATCCCAAGGAAACAGACAATAAAACAGAAAATGAAACGTAGGGGGAAAAAATAACAAAGCTGGCATAAGTCAGATATTTCAAAGTGACTCAGCATGTCCACTGCTTGTCCCAAATTTACTTTACTTAGTCTGCTGGTCAAGTCCTTCACAGCAACAGGAATTGTATACTGACAGGGAGTACACTCCAGGGATGTGCTTGCTGGGGACTGCTATAACTTGTTTTAGTCACTGAAGAGCTCCTAAAGCCAGCCAACCATTCTCAATCCAGCATTTCAGAATCCAGAACTTGGCCTCCCGCACACAAATGTGGAGTCTGCAGACAAGGGAGACAATGAGGGGCTTATGGTAAGTCACTTGTCTAGACCCCTTTCCCCCACCCAGAGCCAGAAACCATGCAGCTGCTCAACAAGTTGGCATTGACCATTTTGTGATATGCCAGTGTTCTGCCTCCCAACTGGGAAAACCCAGATGCCTGAGTTCCATCTCCCTGCTGTGAAAGCTAGCAGGATTGAGAAACCCAAGTGTCAGGGCCCAGAGGTATGTGCTGGTTCTGGTTCTCCAGGAGGAGAGAAAGAGAGGCATTGAGGGTTTTTTGCTCCCATTTCCCTCTATGCCTTACATGCAGTGGTGCTCATTCATAGATGCTATGAGAAATGGTGCCTAGGGAATTGCTAGCAAAGATGTGCAGATTTGCCTGTTAGTTACACCTTGGCTGTGGGGCTCAAAAAAGGCTTTCAGGGTGTGGTGTACTTACCGATTCAGCCTGGCATGTCCTGGGCTCAAAAAATCATTTTGGTTGGAGCCAGCCCACCAATCAGGTACAGGCTGAGCAGAAGGGGGCAGGGGTGAGGAGCCTCCTGGACCTGATTGAAGCCTGTATTTTGCAGGTCCAGCAAGACTTTGGGGTGGAGCCTCCAAAGCAAATAAAAGGAGCTCTGTGCTCAGCACACAGCAGGTGTATTGGGGAGATGATGAAGGAAAAAGGAGCTGGGGAAGAGCTGCCCAGAGGGTGAAGGAGCACCCAGAAGAGTCCCAAAGACCCCCCTCACTGGGACTGACACCTCAGCCCCATAGGTGCATGGAGTGGTGCATGGGGCTCAGACCTTGGGGCTGCTCGCAGTAGTCTGGGTCTGTATCCCCGGGCGGGTGGCCAGGGAGCAGTGAACAGATTGGTGCGCAGAGTCCAGACCCTGGGAACCACTCAAGGTGGCTCAGGTCTGCAACCCCGGCAGGCAGCCAGGAGCATGGTGCAGAGATCACTGCATGAAGGGTCCAATAATGAACCAGGACTCTGGGAGCTGCTTCAAGGTGGCCTGGGTCCCCAACCCCTGGCACACAGCCAGGCTGCTGATGTGGCAGCACCCTCCAGTGGGACCAGGAGCTGATCGAAACCCATTGTTGCACAAGGCAGCCTGGGCTTCCAATCCCTGCCATAAGGAGAGAGCCAAATGGTGCACAGATTGGTGCACAGGGCTGTGAGCTGGGAAAGAAAGCCCAGGCAATGGTCAGCCACTGTGCCAGGAGAGGCACCCAGCCCACAGAACCGGAGAAGCCCCACATCACCAGGTATTGTGAGTGTTGGGAACAAGGGTATCCCGTGGGGGAGGGAACTCCCAAGAGGTCCCATCTCAGCCCATTAGGGGTTGGAGGGGCCAGGAGTATTGTCCTCTTTTCCCCTGGCAGATCTGTGGTCAGGCTTCCTCTCATTGAATGGGGAGACCCTAGCATAGTATCACCCTGAACACCCAGAAGGGTGAGTGAGTGCCTCAGATTTTGTTATTAGAGGTTTCACTGTTATATGAGAAGAAGTGTATTCTTATCTTTGACTTCCACTGCATACATGACAATGTTCTTTCATGGACTGTAAATAGTTAATTGCCTTTATCCCTGTTGATGTGCTGTATTTACCTGTGTTTACTTATACTTAACTGTTCCAGAACCATTACTTACCTGTGGGGGTTGAAGTTCTATGTAATGTATAAGCCAAGTATATGATATAGTCCCGTACCATTGAATAAGTGTTTATTTGTGTGTGTGTGTGTGTGTGTGTGTGTGTGTGTGTGTGTGTGTGTGTGTGTGTATAACTTAATTTTATTAATTAATAAACCTGTATGTAGTTAAGCAGTTGAGTCCTGGCCTGACTCTATAGAGAACTGAGGGAAAACTGTGCAGTTGACAGTTTCCTCCCACAGCACCTTTGCCTACTGACAATCCCCTTCAATTTGGAGAGGGGGGGCACATACCCTGTGTACGCCTGGGCAACAAGGTTATATCAGGGTCTGTTTGGGTTAGAGTTTTTGTCAGATGGAGCTGCATAAACATGCTCTTCTCTCTCAGAAAAGCAACATGAGATTGAAGGATGGGGAAGTCTATTGACAATTCCCTAGATTTATGGCCCCACTCAGTGTAATACAGACTGATAAACCCCCAACAACAGTAGGGGGGACCAATCCTTGTGCCTCAGCTTTGTTCCAGGCTAGTGGTATGGGGGCTGGAGGGGGCAGTTGTTTGAGTGGTACAAGGTCAGTGAGGATCATCAATAGATCAGTATCAGTCTTCCACATGAACAATCACCCAGCCAAGACCACAGTGAATATCAGTGAAGGAAAAACATCCTTCCCCATGAGCATATCACAGTTAACCAAGGAGTCGCATTAGACTGTTGCCTCACGTATAAACATCACATTCAGGAGGTTAGCATTAAAGTCTCTGCACAGGTAGCTGCTAGAGGTTCACTGATATTGGTCCCATATTGGATTGGCATCAATATAAGGAAAATTGACAGTATCAGCAATTGGGTTTTTTTGGCTGATGTGGCTGATAATGTTGCCGATAAATGCTCCATCTATGCGCGCAGCCACATTGCAACACACAGGCAGCCAGGAGTGCTGCCCAGCAGCGTGAAGAACAGCCAGGTCTGGCTGGTAAGTCTCTTGTGGTGGGGGGTGGATTGAGGCTCCCACGATAAGGGAGGGAGTGGGGCTGGGGCTGGGGCAGGGTCAGATGCTGCACAGCCAGGGTGAGGCATGGATTGGAGACACAAGGGGCTCAATTGTGGGTGTGTGAAGGGGTGGATCCCACTACTGCACTCACCCCCAGGAGGACATGGGGAATGTGTGGCCCTGAATCTGGAGCAGGGTGGGTTGCTGCTGTAGGCTGGAGTGAGGGCATAGCTGAGCTCTTCCAGGTGGGGGGGTTGGGCCAGTCTGCACTCGGGGCAGGTGGCGGCAGTGCTGGGTGTGGGGACTAAAGCAAATTTTGCACCCCCCAGGGGTGCGTGCAGTGCTGGAAGCCATCCCCCATTTCCCCCAGACAAGTCACTTATGGCTCCATCCTATGCCCCACCTCAGCTGGGCAGCACCTGCCCCTGCCTCAGCACCAGCCCCACTCCCTCCTTCACCACAGGGGCCTTGATCTGCACCCCCCCTCCATGCCTCTTCCTTCACAACAGGTTTACCAGGCAGATGCTGCTCTCCATGCAGCCCAGCATATTGGAATCAGATTGGTATCATTCAATACAGCTCACTAAAAATTGGCCATCGGTATCAGCCCAAAAAATCTCTATCAGTGCACCCCTAGTACCTACTTTAAGATGTTTAGCCAGAACAACATAGGGGACCAACTTCAAAGTGCTCAGAAACACTGCACTTGCAACAGTATAAGCCCCAGCAGATTATTGTGCTCCTGTATGATCCAGGAAATTGTTGCACTAAAGTGCTTGATACTATACTTAACTGCACATCTTGCACACACACATATATATTCCCTCCATTCTCAGGGACATTAGACCAAGTGACATAAGAAGACAGACTAATTGCTCCCCTGTTGCCAGGTTTCTGGGCCCATAGAGAACCTGGTATGCCAGGTACTGTAGCCTTGTGTGTTGAATTACATTTAGACAACAGGTGGGGTGAATGGAAATGTTTGTTCAGAGTAATCTGGTCTGAAATCTATTCTTACAGTGTTTTATACCAATAGCAAATGAGTCTCCCATTGTACATGACCTTGACAGAGAAGCATAAGTCAAGCTGAACAGACTGAGATTTGGATACAGATGCTTCAAAACAACATTGCACAAGATAAATATCTTGGATAGCAAGCACCCCATGTAGGTGTGGCATCCTCAATCAGCACAGCACTTAATCAAAAGCTGCAATCTTTTCAAATGCCCAGAAGTGGAGGAGGGTTGGAAACAGGGGCTTTGCTGACTCTTGCCAGTAACATCCTGGGGGTGGGGCCACCCCAGTGCTTGGGCACAGGAATCCAGCTCTGGCAAAGTCTAGAGCACCATTGTGTGAGGGGGTGTGGGCAGAGTGCTGCAATACTTCATGGAATGTTGGTAGAATGTGACCTACCATGAGTTGGGATGTGAAGTGGTACAGATGTTCATTATGGTGCTCTAACCCACAGCACTAAAGTCTGATACCACATCTATCCAGGGTTATCTTAGAGCAGGATCTGCCATTTTTACAGCACTCTGTAGGCCCTGATCATCCATTTGGTTATGGCTGTAGAACACTTTTTGCAAGCGTACCATGCAATTAGTGTCACTTCTGTACCTGGCCTCCGAGACCCTAGCCTCTCAGTCTGTTTCCTTCCATGGTTTTCCATGGCTTCAACTCAAGGAGCTAGCCTCCAGTTCTTCCTCTGAAAAAGGAACTTTGGATCTTGTTGTGGAGACCAAGTGTAATCCAATGTACAAAGCAGCAAAGAAGACAGTCTCTTTAGTCAAGGCATTTACCCAGGCAAAAGCCACCCATCCAGAGGTTTTCAACCTCCCTTTTTTCCTAGGCCCCACTTCTCATCCAAAAGGTTATGCATTTCCTGTATTCCCAATCCAGTCTACACAGCTCTGAGCCTAAGATACTCAGCTGTTCCTAAGATACCAAAGTTATTCAGCTGTTCCTTTTCCAGCCTTTCCAGCTCCCAAAAGCTCCCAAGTAGGTTTCTGACTCCAGACTTCTCTGCCCAAAGATGCCATACTGCTTCACCCAGGCTGCTCCCCATTGCCATGTTTATCTCCTCTGGACACCTCCTGGGTGTTAGGCATTTCACCTTTGTTGATATATCAAAGCCATTCAAAACTCTGCTGATACTAAAGATCCATTGTGTTTGTTCTGCATGCAACCAGCATTTAACCCCTCATTTTCTGTACAAAGGCTAATGAAATAAACAGTCACACAATAATATAACATGAACACAGTTAAGACAGAAATATTACAACAAACTGCCATAGATCATCACACACCTTAAAATGTGAAGAGCCTTTGAAATATAAAAAGCTTATGGAAGTTGAGTAGAGTTCTTAAAAACTGCACTATGAAAATATTGGGCATCTTTACATGTGCTTCAGGGTGGAAGATGCTTTAATTAGAGCAGCTCCCAAGAGGCACTCTAATTAAAGTGCCCACAGCATTTTGTGTATTCAGTGCCCCATACTTCAAGCTGGTGGCAGGGTGCTTTAATTAAAGCTTATTCAACCAGCTTTAGTTAAAGCACCCATGCTGACATTTTAAAGTGCAGGGACGCTGAATGCACATGATACCAAGGCTGCTGGATCAGGCTAATAAGCAGACTCAATTGAGACTGCAGTGATGCGTTCTAATTAGAAAGCATTAGAGTAGACATCGGGCATGTGTATAGGTGCCCATCGGGACCTTAAATCATTGGTGTCCCAAAAAAGTAATTCTGAAAAAATTCAGCATCCATTCTGAGGTTCATGAGGCAGGTATGGCAAGCATATTAATAATGCCACCCCACCCCCACCACCATCCCCACCAAAAAAAAAAAGCAAGGCTGTTCAGCTTTTAAATATCTGATGACAGGTTAGGCTGGAGACAAATATTCAGTGTGCATAAAATACTTTTAATAGTACTGACTTTTTCTATCTCAAAATTACTAATTCAGTGGGTGCATCCAGATGAGCATGCACTGAGTGTGCCTGACTGTGCCAGTGAGGAGGAAACACAGGGTCAGTGCTTTTGAGATGGGCCAAAAGGCACATGTGGGAACAAAAAAATGTTTTCAGTGTAGAAACAAAATTGGACCCCTGGATATCCAGGGGTCAAAAAAAAAACAAACCCTGCTCTGGAGAACAGCAGAGCAAGGCACAGTCCCAGACCAAGCCTGGAGGAAACACAGGGGTCAGTCCTCCAGAAGGGACATTCTGGTTCCAGCCACAGCATCCTTTTGGTGCTCCTGCTGCCCCCAGCAC
>NW_017729029.1:22602272-22603368 GCF_001723915.1 Gavialis gangeticus | reverse complement strand
AACCCTGCTCTGGAGAACAGCAGAGCAAGGCACAGTCCCAGACCAAGCCTGGAGGAAACACAGGGGTCAGTCCTCCAGAAGGGACATTCTGGTTCCAGCCACAGCATCCTTTTGGTGCTCCTGCTGCCCCCAGCACTGTCCAAGGCGAGTTAGGGAATGGGAGTGGGGTGGTTATAGGTATGGCTGGGTTTGAGTGTGTGTGAGGGGTGGCATGGGGATGTCAGGGGGGTGTTGGGAGTGGAGGGGGTAATCAAGGTTATGGGGAGTGGTGGGGGATGTCGGGGGGTGGGGAATGGAGAGCCAGACTAGCAAGCTGCATGGGTCTAGGCCAGGTCCTGCCACAAGTCACCTCCCCACAGGCACAGCGGGGCAGACGTGGGACCCAGTGCAGCATGTGGAGACCATGTTCCAAGCCCAGCTGGGTCCTGCCGGCCCTGGGGTTGCTTGTGCTGTCCGGCTGGGCTGGTCCCATGGTGGCAGGACCTGGTGTGGCACAAGACCAGCAGCATGAGCAGCCCCAGGGCCAGCAGGACCCTGGTGGGCTCAGCATGTGGCCCCCGCATGCTGTCAGGTCCTGCTGCCATTGGACCAGCCTGGCCAGGCAACACAAGCAGCCCAAGGGCTGGCAGGACCTGGCTGGGCTCACCACGGGGTCCCCAGGAGCTGGGAGCTGCCGAAGGTAAGTTATGGGCCCTGCACAGGGGGTGTGTGGCCCTGCAGGGTGCCTGGGACCCAGTGCAAGGGGACTGGGGCCCTGCTGGAGATAGGAGCTGTGGCCCTCCAGGGGGGAGCTTGGGCCCTGCAGGGGGGGCATTCTATGTACTGTGGGGGGGATTGCACCCTGTGGGAGGGAGAGGACTCACCCCTCCTGAGCAGCCCTTCCCACAAGGTCATCCACACCCACAATCCCCCCAGCAATTGCCCCACACCTACCCAAATCCCTCCACACACACCCATCCGCCTTCCCCCACACCCCTTCCCACCCCCTTCCTGTAAACAACACATCCCCCGGTCATGTGCAAAGAAAACCAAAACACACATCAACACATATAGGTGAGAAAGAGACTTAACGGTGGGAGTCTACTACAGACCTCCC
>NW_017729029.1:22600634-22602261 GCF_001723915.1 Gavialis gangeticus | reverse complement strand
CCGCTGCTCCTAGCTCCCGAGTGCCGGAAGCTACATCAAACTGTGGCCTTTAAGGGCCGCGGTTTGAATTTCCCGCTGCTGCTTTAACAACCAATCAGGAACTCCGGACTCACCGGAAGTGCCTGCCGGCGATCCCGCCCCCCTGCGCTGCGCTGCACTGTTGAGGGTTGTGATCTTAAATGACCTCATGGCTGGGGGGTTGGAGTAGATGGTTCAGCAGGGGCCTCACACATCTCAACGCCCGGTTTGGAGCCCACCACTTTACATGACACCCTCCCATATGCATAGAGGGCATCTATTAAACTGCAGGCCCGCCTATAGATCCAGGTGTTGCATCTTTTGGGCCCCTTGCCTTCCCCCACCAGTGCCTTTGCAGTGGTGAGGAAGCTGTCACAATCTCCTCAGCAGTCCAAGCCTAGCTGTACGTTGCTGGTGGACCGGTGGGTGTAGTCAGTCAAGAAATGCAAGTAGTTCATCCCTGGGGACAGCTGGGACTGAGAGGTCTGCAGGCTCCATGGACACTGCTGGTTCTCAAGCATCCTCCTCCTGATCTTGGAGCTCAGAGGGCTCCTTTGATGCCATCTGAACCCCCTGGTCCACTAAGACCCCGGACTCTGGGGAGGGAAGAAATCCACCAGGCACCATGGTGGCTCTGGCATCTGCCTCAGGGTCCGGGGAAAGGGGACCTCCTCCCTCAGAACTCAGCAGGGTGAGCCCCAGGGCCTTTGTATCCCCTAGATCAGAGGGAGGAGGCTCTGCTGCCGGGCCTTCCTTGGGCAGGCCTCAGCCTTGGCGCCTGTGGTTTCAGGGGGTAGGCCTTGTTCAACACAATGAATGGCTTCCCCCATGGGCTCCTGTTTGAAACTATCTAGCCACCCCCAAACCTCCTCCATGAGGATCACCCATTTGATCTTTCCCAGGGGAGGGATGCCAGGCACAGCTGGGGAAGCCCCTGGAGGCTGGGACTCTCCTTCCTCCCATGTGGTGGTCTTGGGAGGGGGAAAGGAGTCCTCCACTTCAGAGGGCTCCAGTGGTGCCCGGATCTTCCTTTTTCCTTTATGCCCAGAGGGGACCTGCACCTATTCAGCCATGAGGTGGTCCTCAGGTGGACAGGCTTCAGCAAGAGAAGGTGAAAGTTGAAGGGGTGGGGCAGCCACAACGGGGGTATGACTAGGGGCAGGGGGGTCCCGTTCCCTCTCTTCCCCCAGTTGCTGGTGCCCTCCCTGGAACTCCACTAGACTTGGTTTGGGGGCTCAGTCCCTTGAAATCATGGGTGGGCTCATGGTTGTGGCTGGGATGCCAGAGGGGCCTGAGGGGGTGGGGCACTGGTGGTAGGGGTGTAGCAAAACCCCCAGTTTTTCTTTTCTTTTTAAAATGCATTCCCTCCCCTTGCCAACCATTTCTGACCTTTTCTTTCCCTCTCTATTCCTTATAGATAGGTGTAAGTGAGCTAAGACATAGGATAAGCTTCAGCATTTTATTTTGGTAGCAAGTTGTATTTGTTTTGTTTTTTCTTCTTCTTTATATTGTATAATTATTATGTTTATATTGTTTTTTACTGTTCTATATTACGGTTTTACTGGTACTATATGATTTAGACCTACATATGTAAGTTAGCATAAGTCAT
>NW_017729029.1:22599294-22599630 GCF_001723915.1 Gavialis gangeticus | reverse complement strand
TGTTTAATAAAACTATTATTTGGACCCCTAAGTTGGGTTTTATTTTACTATGGTTTGGCCCTGCTCCAATCTCTGCTCCTTGCCCTTCTAACTTCTGTCTCATTTCTCCTGCTTCTGGCTCACTGTTACCTCCAACAGCTGTCCTGAGCTCCTCCCTGCCTCCACACCCCTTGTTTCTTTGCTACTGTCTCATCCCCACTGCCTTTTCCTTTTCCCCTGAGCAACCAGTTTTCTGCCTCAGTTTGTTTCCTGGCCATCTCCTCCTTGCCACCACTTATTTACACCCCCCATCCAATATCTCAGCTGTCTGCTTCAGTTTCCAGCCCCAGTCTATCT
>NW_017729029.1:22564729-22589111 GCF_001723915.1 Gavialis gangeticus | reverse complement strand
AACCCAAGCCTCAATTCCTCAGCCAGCTTCTCTGTAGTCCATCAGTTCTAACCCTGGTTCTGGAAATGTTCACTTTGTGCACTTTAACTCTCTTTCTCTTACCTGAACCTTCCCCCAAGTAGCCCAGGTAAGCCAAGCACACACATACACACTGTACCATCCAAGTTAGGAACTTACAAGTATGCGTGTGATCTAGTGAGTGTGTGTGTACATGATATACAAATTAGTGATCTGTGTCTAACTTTTGGGATGTATAGTGTATGTGCTTGAATTTATGATAGTTATGCATGTGCCTAGGTTGGTTTGCATGTGTATGTGCCTGAGTTGGTAGTGTTTGTGTGTATGCACCTAACTGATTTGTGTTTTTGTATATGTGCAATTGTGTCACACCCTCCTGTCTAACAGCGCAATCCTGAGATCCTGAGAGTTGCCCTGACCCCACAGGGGAACAGGGGCACCCCTTTTTCCAGTGGGAGCCAAAGATGCCCTCCCCGCCTGGCTCATGGGGCACTCATGATGCGAGTGCCCCAGGGCCAGATGCTAAAAGTACCGCAGATCCCCCAGTGTATAGAAAATTGTCATCAGGGACCCCAGTAAGGATTTACCAGGCACCCCTCAGCCTCCAACCATGCTCCCGCCACCAGCTGTATCATGACCTGGTGATGGAAAGAGCGCAAATGGCAGAAGCCAAGGTCTCAGCATCCCAGTGCCCAGTGAGAGGGCCACCACCAGAGAGATAACTCTCTCCATGGTTCAGAGCTGGGAAAGCAGGGCCCAATTGGAGATATAGGGAGGGGTGGAGCTGAGGACCCCCCTTGTCCCTAGCTCTTCTAGATGCTCAAGGGGGATATAATCACTCTCCACCACAAGCCCCCTCTCCATCACCTTTTGTGCAGCAGCCTCCAAGGCAAGGAAAAAGACCCCCTTGCTATGAAAGCTGGAGACCACTATCATCTTGGGGGCCCCCACTACCCAAGCCAGGGCTTGCACCCAGGTCTCAAAGTGCAGCTTCTCCCACTTGGACAGTTGGCACATTACCCCATGCCTGTGGGTGAGTGCCAGAAATGGGGCCCTGCTGTCCAAGCTGGAAGGGCCAGCAGTGGAGGGTCTAGGCCCCCCAGCTTCAGGTCTCCCTGAAGCTGCCTGTGCATAGCTACTGTTCCTCCCTCAGGGGCCCATGTTTATGGGTCCTGAACTAGGGTCAGAGAAAGGCTGACTGGGTGTGCTGGCTGGTGTAGTGCACCTGATCTCCTCAGGCACTGGTGATCTAGGCTTCAGGGCAGGGACCTTGCCCTTCCCACCCCCAGCTGTAGAGGAGGCTGAAGCAGAGCCCTTCCCACTGCCCTTGCCCTTGGTCCCCAATGATGGGAGAGGGGCCTTGGGAACCCCTTGGGGGGGGCTACCCAGGGGTGACCCTCTGGCCCAATTGGCTCCCTACTGGAGTCCCACCTCCCCTCCAGTGGATGTTGTAGGCTTCTCCACTCCTGGAGGAGGCTGTTTGGATTCTGCCTCTGGGGTGGTGGCTGCAGAGGCATGCATCCCTTCCAGGACTTAGCTGGGATCCACCTTCATAGTGGGGGCTGCAGGAAGCTCTGTGGGGGCATCTGCCACCCCAGGAGGTTCCTTCCCTGTCATTGTTTCACACGAGGGCAGGCAAGGCAATAAAGAAAAACAAATATCCTGCAGGGCTGGTGAATCTGGTAGGGGCAGGCTGGGGTTGTGGGGCAAAAGGGAGATAGGG
Source organism: Gavialis gangeticus (assembly GCF_001723915.1). Lineage (NCBI taxonomy): Eukaryota > Metazoa > Chordata > Crocodylia > Gavialidae > Gavialis > Gavialis gangeticus. The sequence goes on along the minus strand of NW_017729029.1, from coordinate 22,587,370 downwards.
AGGAAGGAAGGAAGGGGGCTGAATCTCACTGAGCTACAGCCACACAGGAAAAAAAAAAAAAAAAAAAATCGAGAGGCCTATGCTTTGAGAATGTGGTGGGAAGGGGGAACTCACACACAAGAACTAGAGAAACTCGAGCTGACTTACTCAGCCACACAACAAACACCAGGTCAGGTTGTGTGGACCACAGAACTTACCACACAAGGGCAAAAAATACACAGGGAAGGTTGCTGAGGCAGTTGTAAAAGATGTCTGAAGCAGTGGAGGGGCTTTGTTTGTGGAAGATATGTCCAGAAGCCTCTCAGGCCTCAAGCCAGTCACTCAGCAGCAGAGCAGTAGTCAGGAAGACAAGTCAGGATCAGATGCAGTGAGGTAGCTGTGGGGGTGAGTAGGAGCAGTAAGTCAATTAGGAACTGATCCACTGCAGGTGCGGTGTCAGATGGTGCAGCAGAGAATCTCCCTCTCTCCTGAGAGGGGCAGTAGCAGCAATAATGGTAGGAGCCATCCAGTTTACCATTCAGGGTGTGCTTCTGGTGAAAGTGGAGGTGAAGGTGGTTGAGTGGCCTGCCAAGAAAGCTGGGGCAAGCAAGGTTCCTTTAGGCTGTGGCAGTGATGGTGGGGGAGGGGCCCACAGGCAGTGCAGGCTCCCTCCCCAGGCTGTCTCCCAATCGCAGCATGGTCAGCAGGCTGGAACAAGGGTGCAGAAGCTGGGGTGCTGTGCAGTGCAGTGTGAAGCAGGGAACCCCCCTGAGGGGGCAGAACTGTGAAGCAGGGAACCCCCCTGCAGGGGGCAGCAAACAGCAGCAGCAGCCGCCACCCAAGGCAGGAAGGAGCGGGGCCAACTTACTCCAAAAGCTCTGAGACCAAGCCAGCAGCTAATAGTAGACAGGGGCAGGAAAGGGCTTGGCCATCTTCTCCCCAGAAGGTCCTGAGACCAAGCTTGAAGCAACCAGCCACAGCAGCAACATCCTAGGACAGGAAGGGGCATGGCCAGCTTCCTCCAACAGGCTCCTCCCCAAGAAACTCCTGAGAGCAAGTAGTCCTGAGCTGCTTACCAGGGCAGCCTTTTTTACTGCTGGGGACAGCACAGGTGCTGGACCTGGGCTCTAGCTTTCCCTGGCTGTAGATAAGGGAGGAGCCAGACAGGGTTATTTTGCCACAAGTGGTACAATTTGCTCCACAACAAAGTGCATGTCTGACTACATGCGCTGAAGCAACAAGCCCCAGCTCAAATTTGCACCACTTCAGTTTGAGCTGCTGCAGATGCATGTGCTTGCATGTGTGGATGCACCCAGTGAAGGAAATTTCTGTCTGAGTATTTCTCATGGTAAACATCACATTTATTATTTTCAGAAAACAGCTGACATTTGCAGAGATGAGTGTGCATATAAGCTGATAGAGAATAGGTTTAGGTTAGAGATCAGAAGGAAATATTTTATAGTTGGGGTGGCCAAAATCTGGAACCAACTTCCCAGGGAAGTTGTCCTCACCCCTACCTTGGGCAAATTCAGGAGGAAGTTGGATGATCACCTGTCTGGGGTCTTGTGAACCCAGCATTCATTACTGCCTGTGGCAGGGGGTCAGGCTAGATGATCTGTTCAGGTCCCTCCTGACCCTAGCTACTATGAAACTATATTATTGTATCAGTTTCCTCCTTCATTCTTCACAGTTATATTATGCATAAACTATATATGGAACAGCCATACTTTGTGTAAATTGTTATACAAAGCAATTTTTGACTCTATTAAAAAAACATTTCTCTCCCATACATATGATTGAATGTAATAACAACTGGAACAAAAGATGATTCTAGGGAGGGTTGCTCTCTACATTGTGATTCTTTAGAATTAAGAAGTGCTAGTCGAATACTTGTCTGATTATTCACATGCTTTGTAATTGTAAAATAAATTACGATTTTTCATAAACTATTCAACCAAATATTTGGCCCTCCTGGTTATTTTAAACAGCTTATTCAGAGTTCACTTCAACTGTAAATTGAATGACATTCATACTTCAAATTAGCAACATGGTAAAATTTGACTTTGCATTCTAATAGGCAGAATCTCTTTCCTATTTTTGTGACAATTAGATCTCATCTCCTGATTCTAATCTTCTGCTAGTAAATTAGGACTTGCTGCTGAAGCTGGTGAGAGCTTATTAGATGACTTAATTAGGCTTAGAAAGTATTTTGGAGATGGTGTTAAGTGTACAAACTGGCGTATCATATCAATAAGGCAGTGACTACTGAACTAATATCTCAGCATGCTTTTAGGTTGGTCTACCAAGTTTTGGAAACAGCAAGAAATGGAGGAGCGAGTAGATGCGGAAGAATTTTGTTTCCAGAAGCACATGAATGAAAGGTGGTATGACACAGCCTGATAATGCAGGAAACAAGACTGGAAAGTATAATGGAAATCATGGCCTAGAATGCACTATTAAATGAAAAATCAAAGATTTCCTAGAACTTCTTTCATCTTCCTCAAAAAGGAAAAAGATGAAAGGATCATTTGCCAAATTTCAAGAGAGAATGAGGAAGTGGAATATAAATTGGGGAGACTCTTGCACATAATTTAAAAATATTTACCCTCATTCTTACCAAAATGCAAAAACAGTGTTTAATGCACAATACCTCCCACTCTCCCACAAGGATAAAGGCTTATTCCTTTAAATACCACAATGCTTCCACTGAATGATTACTTTTTCCATCAGGTTAAGTGAGAGCCGGGTTGGTTCTTTAAATATTTCACACTGAACTGAATGTTCCAATAAATAACACCAGGGTCATTCCAGGCTTAGTAAAACTACCATTTCAGTAAAAACAACTCAATAATTATACATAATATTACTAAAATTATTCTTATGGTATTATTTGCATCAAAACTATTAACAAATTTAAGAGTTTGGCTTAAACTGTAAAAATAGACATTTTCACTTAAGTATCTAGTTGTAATGAGCACCTACTTCTTTTAGATCCATTCAGTACTTAGGCATTTATTTATTTAAAGTACAACTGTGTCAAATATTAGCTCCGCTCATTAGTAGGTATATACTTGGTATTCAAAAGAATGCAATTGGTGACAGCCCCCTGTTTTTACCTGGAGTTCATGACAGACAATGTAGGTGTATTATGATTGGATCATTTCAGCAATTGAGTAACAAATATAATCTTGTATTCACATGGTATATTTTGCCAATAGTAATATGTGAAAGCCCCTACTTACCTCTTACTGTAACTGAAGAGATCCAGCCTAGCGGCAATTTGTTGGCAATTATAGGTGGTGGAATTTAAATATTCAAAATACAAATGGAAATCTCTCTCACTTCTTTTAGCTATCAGCTCAGCACATTCATTATGTAGCTACCAACTTTTAGGAGCCTGATTTTTAAGCAACCAATTTTTAGAAAGCCTTGGCAAATGGTTTAAAAATGAAAGCAAGTCACCTATGTGTTTGGAGAATTGGAGGTTAGTCTTAAACCCACAGAATAACAACTATGTTCTCTTTAAACATAAATAAAACATGGATTTGTAGGATGAATCTGCATTAACATCAGATTTGGCTTATAGTACTGGTTCCTGCTGCTGCAAGCCCCACAGCTGATGGGCTTTTACCAGGGGCAGCATTCCATGCACTGCACCCCGCTGCAAGCCTCATCATTTGATGAAGTTCACAATGGAGGTCCACAAGTGTAAACTTGGCCAGCAGCAGGGCTTACCGCAATGGTGCATCCCTGTGGCTGGGAATCCTAGCCACAGGAGAGCACCTGGCCACATATTCTATTAATGGCATAGTAAAACACACCCTAAAGTTTTTGGTGTTTTTGTGTTTTGATCTTTGTTTTATCATGCCATTAATTGAATGAACATGTAGCTGAGCTGCAACTTAAAGTGTGGTCAACTGGTTAATTATGCCTTCAGAGTAATATGTAGTTGGGTCCAGAATTAATTAAATGCCAAAATGCCCTGAATAAAAACTAGATTTTCCTTATAACCCTTATTTTCCAAAGCCTCATTTTCCTTTCCTTATTGAAGTCTTAACTTTAAAACTTTCTTTCTCAGGCACAGGTGTAGACAGTAGTGTCTTGGTGTGGTTGTGCATGTGTAGGATGACTAGAGGTTGGAGTCTTCTAGAACATCTGAACTCCTAACCTTAATGATGTTATGACCTATTTTTAAAAGCTGAACATGCGCAGTGAGTTGTTTGTTTGGTACCCGGGGGATCATGGAAGTTAGGACTGTTATGCTAATGAGTTATTATGGGTTGTTGTCAGAATTTGATCTGTATGGTCCTAGCTGTGATTGACTTTGATGAGAGAGTATTGATTGGATCTCCACATGATTGACAGGTGGCACAATTTGGATGTTATAAAGCCTGTCCAGTTTCAGGGCGGCCTTTCAGGGTTATTGACAGGGTTAGAGCTCGCTGAGACTTGCTCTGTCTCATGCTCTTTCCTTCTTTGATTGGTGTGTGTGACTGAGTGTGTGAGTATAACTAGCATACAGTTGACTTAGCATTTGAGTAGTGTTGGCTGTTTGGAACCCAGAGTTTGTTGTTGAGTGAGAACAGTGTGTGGGACAGTGTTCAGGAGCAATGACAGGAGGGTCTTGATCACTTGCCAGCCACTCAACTGTGTTATCGCATCCTGTCAGTCGGGTAAAATATCACCCCTCCCTTTTCTGAGGTGTTTAGTACCCACCTGCATGTGAAGGAACAGCATAGAAATCCTTAGGGGTGTGAGGCTCCAGAGCAGGCCTTCCCTGCCTGGAAGCTCGCTATATAGTCTACCACCTAGGGTGACAGACTGGCGTTGGGTTCTTTAACTGTATGTTGTCTGTACAGTGTTTATAATACTAAAATAACTGTTGTTATTTTCTTGTAGTTGTTTCTTGTCATAATATATTCTTGTTGTTAACTTTACAACAAGTGTTTGTGAAGTTTTCATTGGTAGTGTTTGCACCTCCGGTCAGGGCTGGGCAGCAGGCCAATTTCCAGGGGGATTTAACTCTTTGGTGTCCCTTGCATGTAATAGGTAAGTTGGTAGGCTTAACAACCCTCTGTGAGTGTTTGAGAATGTGGGGGGGGGGGTGCCTGAAGTGGTCCACAGGGTTCTCTGTTTTATTGTTGTGTCCTTGCCATCTTTTTCCTGCTCTTCACAGGCATATTTGTAGGACATCTATATACACTTATACATTGATGCCTATTTAAAAACTCATTAAAGTAAATATATTTTTGTCCAACGACTTAAATGTTTGACCCAGTGAAACATCTAAATCAACTATTATGTATATTAAATATTAAGTGCTGATGTGTCTTGCAGTAAGAGAGATATTAGTCCTGTATTATTAAAGGTGCTTATATTTAAAAATTGGGACTGATATCTCCTCAGAACTTTGCCAATAAATCAAAATTAGTGAACTTTAAGAAAAGCTTTTTCTTGAAGAGATAAACCCCACTAACACCAAATATTTGTTATATTTCATTGGAAAGCTTTAAAAGATAAGCTTATATTATTTGGAGGAGAAAAATCAAACATATTTATAATGAAGAATATATTTGGTGGTTTGTTGCTGCCTTCTCTGCCTTTCTCCTACTCTTTTACAATACACGCAAACATTTACTAAAATAGCAGTCAGAGGATGTGGAAGAAGGGAGACTACTCTTTCAGTATCTGGATCCAAAAGAGATCTTAACTGTTTCTCATATTTATACCTACTCTCAGGGTGGTTTAACTCAAATCATAACATAACAAAAGCCCTTTCAGACTATGAAGGAACCAAACTCAATCTGATCAAGAAACCATGTTAAAATTATAGTAGACTGAATGGCTAATAACACTGGTAACTGAACACAGAACTAGTCTAGACCTAGAACTTAGTCTGCCACTGACTGTCCTTAACAATTTCCAAAGGTTTTTTTTTTATGCAGTAAAGCATCAATAGTGTCTTTCACTGGTATGTGTGTACTGCTTTGCAATTTTGACAAAATGCAATTAAATTATAAGGAACTCAAGCTAGCATATGAAATTGGAAATTTGGAAATCATGAAAACTGAGTTGTAGCTATGATTTACCTATCATCGCATCATTTCCCTCACATTACACATGATATTTTGTGAATCTAAGAAAGATTTATTGACTATTTGAAAGATATAGACTACAGCCCTTATTCAGACATCAGCCAGAGCCCTCATGACAATCGATTTTAGGATCAGGTCTTACTTCTTTGAACAACTTCTGTGAGAAGTGCTCCAGCTCTTCTGTTAAGTAACATTCTTATAGTTTCATATACATCATCTATTGCAGAGGTTGCTAACCTGTGGCACTCATGCCACAAGTAGCATGGGTAGCTTCTGTATGGGGCAAATGACAGATCAGGGAGAAGACAGGCACTGCAGGGGCATAATCACAGGAAACAAAAAAACAGAGCAGCAAATTGGGCAGGGAGCACATGGCAGGAAGCAGAAAGCAGAGCAGCTGATCTGGCAAGGGAAGGTGTTTGTAGTGGCACTCAGGGAGGTTGCAGGACTAATTTGTGGCCCCTGCCAAAAAAGTTGGCCCCAGCTACGTTATGGTGTTCAAAAGAGAAAGGGAATCGAGAATAAAATCTTGAGGTCTGTAACCAGGCAAAACTCCAGATAAATTTGATGGGATTGTTCAGCAACCAGAGGTTCAGGATTGACTCTTGTGTGGTTCACATTAATTATATACATTTTTTTACCCAGGAAACTCTGCACACAACAACAAGAATGTATGAAATTCTGTTGGACCTTGTTGCTATTGAACTCTCTGTCCTTCCCCAGTGCAATAGTTATTTAATTTCTACTCCATAGGTAGGGGAACAGTTTTTGCAATTCTGTTTAATGTAACATTAAATACCAATATTAATCTACTGCCAAACTAATGAAAATCCAGCCTTTATTCTTCTACTGTACAGAGAAAGTAACTAATTTTTTTTAATGAAGGAAAAATTCCCATTATCTGAATTCCCTTTGGAAAGCTGTATGCTAGGAAATTCTGTCCTCAGTCAGTCAGTGAAGTACCATTCATCTTACAAAAAACAATGTTTTATTTGCAGATCTTTTTAGTGAATTGACATCAGACAGCACACACAAGCTGACACTGCACCAGTGCAATACATTCTGTTACTTTCTGTCACATCCACTTAGATCTCACATGACATGTATATACTGAGACACAATCTGATGAAACACAGAGTATCAGAAATTTAGAGCCAAGCCTTCAGGACAAGAACAGCTAAAAACTTTAAGACAAAAAGGTATTATAGGCAGTACTACATTTGTTCAGCAGCTACCCGAATTAAATGAGAACATCTCCATCTTTTTAATGCACATATACTTGCAATGTATCAATAAAACATTCATTGACATTTCGTGATTTCAGAATAAATTTTTCTTTCACCACCTCTTCTGCAGCTGCTAATGTGAAATTCACCCCTGCTCACAGGGACAGCATACTGCATAAACATCACTTAGAACTCAATTAAGTACTTGATTAACTGGTACACTGTCTGCAGCTAGATTGGTACATGATTTGAATTTTATACCATAAAATCATGTGGTGCATGCAAAAATATTATGCATCATTGGTGAATGGGGGCTGGAAATGACTAACAAGCCAATGACAAATTGAGCAACTAATTATCATTATTATTATGACTGGACTGGAGAAATTCTTTGGGCCAAACCTTCATAGTGTTCAACTGAAATTACTGAAGATGTGCAGATTTAGAAAGGAATTGAGGGTTTTTATTCCATGTTTGGGATCACATAAAGAGTCCTACACTCAGGCAAAAGAAACATTGGGATTCAACATGAGATTTATAAGATCAGGAATAAACAGGAGATGTCGTAAGTAGCATATCCTTTCTTTTGCTAAGTGACATATTGCTGATGAAAGGTTCCATACTGGTAGTTTTAGGGGATGAAATCACTGACTTCCACAACAATTACAGCATGGACAGGGGTTCTTACTCTGCAGCTCCCTTTGCAAAGGTATCAAGGGTTTGGCATATGCAAATGTGCACCTACACTTTGAAAATATAGCCCAAACTGCTAGCGATTGCTCCACACTACCAGATGAAATGTTCAAATTGTTTAGGTAGACAAATTTGTTTGGGTAAATCCAATATCTTTTATTAAACCAACTTAAATACTTGGAAAAATTATTCTTAGCAAGCTTTTGGGCACAAACACCCTTCGTTAGCTAAAGAAGCATCTGCAGATGGTCTGTGCTCTTCCTGGATGGAGTGGTAAAGTACAGAGACCAAGAAATCCAGTCAATGAAAATGTAAATTGAGGTTGTCAGTAGGTGAGAGGCAGGTGTGGGGGTGGGGGGGAGGAGGGAAGGGGAATGAATGTAGCTGTAGTCAAAGGATGGGAGACAGGAGGGTGGGAGGGAAGGGAATGAGAATAGCTGGTAAAAAGTAGATTTGCTTGGGGAGTCAGATGTTAGGCAGGTTATAATGTGTCATAAATCCAATGTCTATATTTAGTCCATGATTTTTTTGTATCCAATAGAATGACGAAGTAGAGTTCATAGGCTCATCTGTGAAAGGTATTTTGTAAATTCCCTTTGAATTGACATTGGATTTATGACATATTATAACCTGCATAACATCTCACTCCCCAGGTAAACCCTCCACTTTTTAGGAGCTATTCTCATTCCTTCCCCCTGCCCCACACCCTCCTGTCTTCCATCCTTTGACTACAGCTACACTCATTTCCCCTCCCCCCGCACCTGTCTGTCACCTACTGTAAACCTCAATTTACATTTTCATTGACTGGCTTTCTTGCATATGTACTGGTGTCTGGCTGCTTTACCACTCCATCCAGGAAGAGCGCAGATCATCTGCAGATGCTTCCTCAACTAACAAAGGGTGTTCGTGCTGAAAAGCTTATTAAGAAGAATTTTTTCCATCCATTTGAGTTGGTCTAATAAAAGATATCAGATTTACCCAAAGAACCTTGTCTGCCTATGTCCTTAGAACAACACAGCTACAACCTACACCCCTCAATTTTTTTAGCACACTTGAAACCAAATGAGGTAAGATTAGACAGGTCAAGCTGAGCTTTGTAGGGTGAGACCAAAATTTCTGAGCTCTTATTTGCATTTGCTTTCTTACTTTACAAGTTGAAGAGAGTAACAACCACCACCAACAAAAAAGCAACTTGGGTTTAACTATAAACCACCTTAGTTAAACCAGGCAAAAACTGAAAGGGATTTGTTTTTACCTCTTGTCAGCTGTAGCACTGTTGGAGCTTGGCTTGAGTATGGTAGTCATTAAGTGAACAACAAGATCAGCAATTTATCACTTTGAATTCTAGATACTTAGTCTTTTTCCTCTGATATACAAGTTGCTGGTCTCCTGTTAAAAGACACTAGAAAAATCAATATTTATGTTGAAAAGGAAGCTTGTGTATTTAAGTTCACAAAGAGCTCTTGCTTAGGCTCCAGGAACAGAAAATAATAGAAAAGGTATGAATGCCTAGACTTAATTACCCAAGTACACACAAGAGCAATATTGCCTTTCCAAGTGCCAGAGCAGAGTGAACAAAGTTTTTTCATTTATTTCAGCAGAAAAGAAAAATGGATTGATAATGTTTCCACATTAGCTTTTCACCTATTTTAATACCCCTTTTGAAGAAGAAAAATAGTTACCTTTCATTTAACAGTGACGTGTGTCTACAATGATTTGTTGATCCAGTGGAAAATTAAAAAAGAAAAATCAATTCCCTGTAGTTAGTGTTAAGAAAGGCATGATTTTCTGTCACTTGTTGGCAAGGATGATTGCATCAACTATGCAATCTTTTTGTTTCTATTCTCTGCATATTTCAATGTGTTTAGTTGGGCATTCTGAAGATGAAGGAACTTTAAATAATTGATTATTTTTTCCTGATAATATCATAATTTTGAAATTCTGCAGTTTATATTTTCTCTTGAATGCTGAAAAATAGTTCTATAAGAGATATCAAAGAATGCATATGCCCTGGCTGCTATTAGGTCTGTGTGAAGTAGCTAGTATTTGCTTTGGATTTGGAGGATTTAGGAGACAGTGATTCAATTTGGTAATTTGAATCAGTGTCCCAAACCGATTTGGCTGCTGCTGAATTGGGTGAATCTCTGAACTGGACAGGCCCCAGCCCCACCTGCTCTCCCAGCCCCATCAATGGCTGGCCTGCCCAACTGCAGCCTCCTGGCTCTTAAAAAAAAAAACAGTCTGGCACTCACTGACTGCTGTCAGGTGGGTGGGGGGGGCGGAAATCCCCACTGCCCATCACTGCCCCACGCAGCATGGGGTGCTCTGTGATGAGCCCTTATCCCCCACCTGCTCTCCCAGCCCCAGCTTCTGGCTCTTTAAAAAAAAAGCCCCCACTCACAGGCTCCTGCCAGGTACGGGGATAATCCCTGCTGTCCCCCACTACACCACACTTTGTGGGGGGCTCTTCCATGAGCCCCACAACCCCCACCTGCTCTCCCAGACCCCCCCCCCCATGGCTGCTGTGCCTGTGCCCAGCTCCTGGCTCTTTCAAAAAAAAAAAAAAAAAAGCCCCAGATTCACAGGTTCCTGCAAGGTGTGAGTGTGTGTGTGTGGGGGGGCAATCCCTGCTGCCCCCGGCTACCCCATGCTGTGTGAGGGGATCTGGCTTAAGCCCCCAGGAGTACCAATGGCTGCTGCAGCAGCTGGTGTGTGGGGGGGGCTTTTTTTTTTTAAAAGAACCGGGAGCTGGGGCTGGGCAGGGCAGGGTAGTCATATGGGGGCTGGGAGAGTGGGTGGGGGATGGGGGCTCATGGCAGAGCCCCCTACAGAGCGCAGGGCAGTTTGGGGCAGTGGAGATTGCCCCCATGCCTGGCAGCAACTGGTGAGTGGGGGCTTTTTTTCTAAGAGCTGGGAACTGGGGCCCAGTAGGGCATCCATGGGGGGGTGGGGCTGGGAGAGTGGCCAGGGGTCAGGAGGTGCTCAGGGGGGTTGGGTGAGCAGGCAGAGGATGGGGGCTGGTGGGAGCCCCCCATGGTTCCCTCCCCAGCCTCCTACTTACAAGCACAGAGTCCGGGTCCAGCTCCCTGTGGTAGCGAGCACAGACTGTCCAAATTTCTGAAGCTCTCTGAATCTTTTCCAAACTGATTTGGAGTGCTTCAAATCAATTCAGACCTTTTTATTGGTCTCCTGATTCGATTTGGATTCAGAGATTCGGCTACTGAATCAGGCCAAATGTCCCCTGAATCGAATCAGCACCCAAAGCTTTGCATAGCCCTTGCTGCTACTCAGATAAGATACTGATGGGGAAAAAAGAAGTATAGCTCTTAAACTGTCTTCTGACTTATACTAGATTGGTCTAGCCATGACAAATAATTAAGTGTTCAATTCTTTACAATATTAATAAGCATACAATTGAATTTTCTCATTGAATTTCCTATTAATTCTTAGAACTTTTAATGTATTTTTACACCCCATCTTATTCAACAGCATTAAAGGTTAAAATTACCTATAGATTCATTCTGGTTAGTCATGTGTGCATCATTTATGTGATAAAATCAATCCACTAAGACTAGAATCAATAACGTATGTTGCCAGGTTTCTTTGTGATTGCTGTTCTATTTCATGTAAGTACTTGCCAACCTAAGGACAAAAAAAATGGAATTTTTAAGAGGAAAAAAGAGTGAAAATGACTACCAATAAAAGGGAAGCAATACAAAGCCAGTAAGTGTGACTACATTCACTAATGTGCATATGGGATAGGAGGATACTTAGGACAGGTAATGATTGCTAATTCTTGCATTATTTACTACTTTCACTACATGTAATTCTGGGAAAGGCATGGATTTCCTACCTTTATATCTTTTATTGGACCAACTGCATAGTTGGGATTGAGTTAGGAAAGCATTTAAATGAAAGGATGAAGAATACCTTGCATTTGAGCTTTCGTAACTTTATTCCAACTATGCAGCTGGTCCACTAAAAGATATCACCCTAGGAAATCCTTGCCTCCTGCACTATTCCTGGACCACCAAAGCTAAAACATCACTTTTAACACTACCATGAAATTCTGGGTCCTTTCTTTAAGCATTTATAGATCTCAGGTGTTTAAGTAAAGCAAGAACTTACCATGAACATCCTTTGAGGTTTGTATCAAGCATCAATATAGAATATAAAATTCTCTAAGCCTTGCTATTCTTTTAATTCCCTTTGTTTAATGAGGGATCAAATCAAGAACCAGATCTGGGAGCATGAAATATTTTTTTCCTCATGTCAGATTGACTGTTTGTCCCACCCCTTCTCCCCCTCCTAGGGTCATCTGAGCATATTAACTTCCTGAAGTTACAGTGGAAAAACCTCAGCAGTTCCCTTAACTCCACTGCTCTTTACCATTAGCACACTGAAAATATAATTAAAATGATTATGGACTTATTGGCCAACAATGAGCAGAACCTCTTTACTTACTATAGATCTTCAGCATTGTACTTTTAAAAGAAAAGGACGTAAAGAGACTGCTTATTCTTTGAATCAGACAAGTGTATTCAAAGCACAGTATTATCTGGGATGTTTCATAAGAAAAGATACTGAAAAAAAACCCTGGTTTCATATTTGTTAATATGTAAACTACCTCAAATATCTGTAAACTTATCTACTAATCTGTAACCCCTTATCTACTAGGGGACCCAATGCGAAGAACAGGAAGCGTGGTGAAAGTGATTTGGTAATAGGGGAAAGAAAAAACAAACAAGCAGCTTTAAACTCAAGCTACATCTTCCAAAAGATTTTCCATGGTGCACTAGGCTATCACCTATAGAGCACTCTTGTTGCAGGAGTATCTCCAGATCATATGGGATACTTAGCACATGTTTTATTTACATCATAGTAAACATTACTGTGCCGTGTTAAAAGTTAAACTGTTTTCTGAACGGTTGCATGGTAATGCTTACTATACACTCAGAGTGCCAGCTTGGCCCCCTTCCTCTGCACCCCTTCCCCAGCATCAACCCCAGCATTGGGTGCCAGCTTGCGCATCTGCCCATGTGAGGGTGAGAACAGGCCTGAAGCCCATGTCCTCTCTTCCAAATGCTTAGCACTGTCCACCTTGGGAACACCTGCCCCTTGCACACTGGGACAAGCTGGGTCTCTGCCACTAGCTGTGTGTGGACAAAGGTATGCGGAGACAAGCCCAGAAGAGGGTGCCATGTCTCTGCTGCTGGCAGCTTTGAACCATCTCTAGTGTAGTGTGGGGGTGAGGAGACTGCCCCTGCAGTACCATCTTGAACCATAACCAGTGAGATGCCAGGACCAACAATCAGCTGAGATACTCCACCCATGAAAAAATGTACCTTTGCTATGATAGAATTTCACTTAGCACATGTTTTTCTGTTTGAATATGTGGATGCTCATGTTTTAAGTACAGTTAATACATTCCAAATCTAATGTGTAACATGGCCCTTATTCTGCCACTTTTCTAGAATACAGAGTAAATACTAAGGATTGCAGAATTTGTCATAAACCTATATCAAGGTTCAGGTTTGTTTTTAGATGATCACTCAAAGACTTCTTGATTCTGCAGAAAGTAGTTGTTTTCTTTTTTTTTTTAGTTTTACTCTAGTTTAAAATAAAACATTTTAGAACAATGTCAAAATATATTTTTGTTCTTTGAAACTCTGAAATCACTTGAGATGTCCATTCATAGCATGCCATGATTGTACACAATACTAGCAGGCAAGGAGAATAATTTAATAGGTTTTGATGGTATTTTAAGTCCTGAAATCATTTACGAGTCCAAAAGCAAAAGAGGCACAACACTGAGTTGATGGCCTACTTCCATTTTCCTTTCATGTGTTTACAATGTCCATGAAAGAACAAGACCAAATCAATGCCAGCATCTTAGCAATGAGTTATACTCAATAATAGATTAGAGTAAGTGAGAGACAATCATTAAAGAAGCCAATTTCAGTTGCAGGCTGATAAAGGATTATTAGAAAATAACTGACTCTTCTTTTTTACAGGATCACAAAAAAAGAATACTAAGACAGAACCATCCATAGGCATATATAAAGAAGTCTTTCTTGTCCCAGTAATGGCAAATAAGAACAAACACCTAAAAGAGATGATTATAGGATATAGGAAGACAAAGTGACTATAGGATACACACTTAGGAAATGTGAACTTCTCCTTTTGGAGTTTTCAATGTCAACATGTTGTCAGGATTACATAATAGTCTTTGCATAACTTCCCATTAATATCTTGTCTAAGTTTCTAGGATTTTCAGTGATAAGCATACTATGCACTGTGTAATATTCTTTCTGTTAAATACCAACAAATAAGTTCACATGATGACTCATTATATTTTGAATCTTATTATACGATGCCCCTTTCCAGTCAATATCCGTAATAGAGAACTGTAGGGACATATTTTTATCTTGGTGCAAGATAAAGGAATCACGCAGTTCTCATTCTGGTTAATGGAAGAAACACTTAATGACTCACGTGCTCCAACTGAAGTGTCCCTCATAACTCATATTCAAAAAATACTGGAAAGTAGGCCTATGCCAATAGGCAGCTATTCAATTTGGCCAATTTCAGATTTGGTCAATTTGATTTGGAGATTTGAATTGCCTTTCTGATTTGATTTGGCTGAATCAATTCGGAAAAGATTTGGAAAAAAATTGGTAATTCAGCCAATAATGGGGAATCAATTAAATATCTATAACTTTGTCGTCTTTTGGCTTATTTGGATGAAACTTGCAGGGATGGTAGCCTCTCATGATCACATGAAGTCTGACAGATTTCAAGGTGATAGATGCTAGGATTTCTGGGAAAATGCACCTCAAATTCCTGAAAGCAAAACTCATGTCAAGTGTGTGTGTGTTAAGCCACAGTGGGGTGAAAACTGCAGGTGTGGTAGCCCTTGCTCAGGCCACAAAGTCTGCCATGTTTCAAGGAGATAGGTACAGGGGTTTCTGGGAAACTGCACCTCAAACTTCTGACAAGCAAAACTCATGACAGGTGACACTGTTTGTGTGTTAAGGAGCAGCAGGGTGAAAACTGTAGGGATGGTAGCCCCTGCTGAAGCCATGAAGCCTGCAACTTTCAAGGAAAGAGGTGCAATGGTTTCAGGGAAACTGCACCTCTACACTTTTACCTGTGCTGCTACATCCCACTTCCTCTTCCTCCCCACCAACCCCAGCCTGTCCCTCACCCCCTGATATCTCCATTTCCATTTTCACTAACTGGATTTCTTGCCTGCAATGTATGCCAGGCCAGACTCTGGATTCTTTACTATTGCTTCCATCCAGGACCAGAGGACACACCAACTGCACATACTTCCACAGCCCGACAAAGGGTTTTTCAACCCAAATGCTTCCTAAGATATATTTTTCTAATGATGTCATTTTTTCATAATAAACATATAAACATAAAAACATAAGATAAGCCATCACACACCATGAGTAACATATATCCAACAAAACATCTTTACTTCTTGCTGTCAATTCCCTTATAAAAAGAAAGGCTCTGTGACAGTTCTGTCTGGGTACCTTTGATGCTGCTGGTGCTATTGGTGTTGAGCCAGCTAAGTTATTTTGACCTGCCATCATTTACAGTAGTGGATTGAGATGAGGCTGTAGGGGAGAAGAACTCAAAGGGACACACTGCCAAGTTGTGCAGAGGCCCCAGCACCAGGAAGGGTGCACCTGAACACACACACACACAGTCTCACAAGCACCCATGCCATGAGTTTTGCCTGCCTGCTGCCAGAGGTGCAGAGCCCCAGAACTCAGGCTCCCCCTGCATCTATCTCCTTGACATCTGGCAGGCTTCATGGCAATAGCAGGGCCTAGCAGGCCTGCAGTTTTCACTCTCCTGTACCTTAACACACACCCACAGTCACCTATGTCATGAGTTTTGCTTGTCAGCAGTTTTAGGTGCAGTTTCTTACCTTGAATTACCTTGAAACCTATCACCTTGAATCGTGGCAGGCTTCATGCTCTCAGCAGAGGCTACCATCTCTGTAAGTTTCATCCAAATCAGCCAAAAAACAACAAAGTTATAAATATTTAGTTGATTCTCCGTTATACCCTATGGTCAAATCTCTGAATCGCTGAATCTTTTCTGAATTGATTCAGAAGCTCCAAATTGATTTGGAAAGCCAAAAACTTCTAGCAATTTAATTCAGATTTGTAGATAAGCCTCTGAATCATCCGAATCATCTCCAAATCCAAATCACAATCCAAATCTTTGCACAGACTTACTGGAAAGTGCCTACTCCACATTCACAGTACAAGAGCTATATTTCAAATTTGAAACTTGCCTCTTTCATATTTTGCGGGGAAAATTTTGCAGCTGGAGGAGAATTCTCTTGCCACCTGCCACACATCATTGCTATAACAATTGATTCTTGTAGCCATGAGGATAAGTAAAGTATTCCAAAGAATGTGAGGGACTTGGTTAAGTGAGGGACTCAAGTTAAGTTAACTTGGCTTCTCTCCTCCCTCTACTTCTGCTGTCAGTCTTACAACTTTCAACCTTCCCCTCCCATTCACTTCTGTGGGGAATAAAACCCTGTTATTGCAACAGGGTTATTTACAATCATTTTAAATCCTTAAAGACCTGCCTTTGTTCTTACTGAATTTTTTGAACTATTTATAGTTATAAACATACAATTTTGATCAAAGAATAATAGTTTATATAATCTGTATATTATATATATATTTAATTACTAGTTTTATTAACTGAAATGTCTAGGGTTCTTATAGGAACTTCTAGGAAATCTCTGTTCACTTCCAGTAACTGAGGGGCATAAAAAAGTCCAAACAACCCACACATTTTAGGGAGATAACTCGCTTCTTACATATCAAGTTGTACTTCTCATGCCCTAATCTACCTCAAGATTTTGGAATGATGCTTTGTAACTTCTGTTTTGTCTGAAGGTTCTTTATAGTTTCATGTACTGTTAAAAATATGTTTGCCTATTAGCTGCTGTGATTTTTATTTTTGTTCTGTGTTTGGTAGGGGTTTTACAAATGACAAATATAAATTGTAATTTTGAGAAAAGTTTGGTTTAAAGACCAATACTTGACAGAAGTGTCTTGTTGAAGACTAAGATGAATCTCCTTTACTAGGGGAAATGGAAACATTTTTGTTCTATGGATTTCAAATAAATAATATGTAACAAGGTCAAAAAAGCTAGATTCTTACCTCTTATCTCTTCAGAGGAAAAGCTCTATTGTAAAATCCATGAATTAAAAAAAAAATATGGAAACTTTTATAACTTCATTTATTTTCCTTTAAGGAGAGCATGTATGCTTCATAAGTGTTTTGGTTACCTATACCCCTTGTTTTTATGAAACATGAAAACCTTTGCCAATTCCTTAAATACTCATAATAGGATAATTTTTTTGATGCTTGTTTGTAAATGCTTCATGTTGAAATGTACTTTAATTTCTTGATGTCATTGGTGTTTTACATATGAGAGTTTTTATAAATTAATACAGAATTTAGTGACCTGAATGTAATCAGCTTCTAGTAAAAGAAGCTATTTGAGTGCATAATCCATATTTTAGGTGGGAATTAATCAGATACTTGGTTTATTGGCGGGGAGGGTTGTTAGTTTGTTATGGTTTTGGGGGTATGGTTAAATAACCTTTCCAGAAATCAAGAAAAAGTAGTGATGTCTTTTTTGAGAATGATTTAAATTAAAAATATGTAGAAATAAAGTGACTAGCTTTGCAAACACAGACTTTCTATAGCTAATATGGATTTGGATGCATTTGAAAATGGACTAAAAGAAAGAAAGAGTTAATATTCTAAACTTAAGTTACAATGTTATTATGAGAATCTCTGACTGCAAGGACAATGGCAATCCTACCTTACTGAATTTGTATGAATAAAATTTCATATTCATGAGTGGAAAGTCCTACCAAGACCATTCTGTCTGATTTTAATAAGTCAAAGATGTCCAACCAAAATCCTTTTACACAGTTCTGAAGCACAGGATCCTGATGTAAAGAAATTAAGGCTGCCAATAGTATCATTAGAATTCTTACATCAGCAAATTTTTAAGATCCAGATTAAAGATTTTTCTTATTAGAACCTAAATGGTGGCATACATTAAATCATAAGGATCCAACCTATGATCCAAAAAACTTGAATCTCTGCTGTTAAGATTTCCTGAAAGCAAGGCAAGAAGCAAGAGATGTACCCAGTTAAGAGGAAAAACCTTTATATCTGCTACAGTTTTTAGGAGTCATGGCATAGATTGTAGTAAGTTCCTTTCTCTTTAGTTTTGCTACTCACTAAGCCCTCATGAATGACACTCAATCCTCTAAGCCTCCAAATGAGCCAGGCTTCTAAGAGTCAGGACTGAGGCAGCCTCTTACTTACAGTTACCAGTAAATGAAAGTCTTATGAATGGATCAGAACACATTTGCCTCTCGGTTTTTTTTATTTTACTAACAAGGCATTGCATGAAATCAACTAACTTGGTGCCAAATCTCAGATGCTGGGACACTATATCCAAGAAAATAGATGGTCTTCCTCCTTCTTGCTTCCCAACTGCCCCACCCCACAAATCTGAGACAGGCAGAGAGGTGTCAGTTTTACCTGTCTTTAACGGAATGTTATAACTAAAAATAATTCATTTTTAGAAACCCTCATATGCTTGCACATCCCCTCCCTGCCATTAAGGCTAAAAATTCAATGGCTAAAAATTAGGAAATACCAGAAATAAGGTTATCTGTAGAATCCTAATTCAATCACTTTCTGTGCATGCCTTGTAATTAGAGACATATGCATTCTGTATATGCATAATAGAAGCGAGTTAAGTTTGCCCAGGTGTGTTTTTAACACAGTTTTTGCTTGTGTCATATTGTATTAGATATTTATGTTGGAGGGGAGGCAAGGGGAACTACAGGGGCTGTTCTTCCAAACAACTGAAAAAAGGAAGATCACGAGCTCAAAAGTACACTTTTGTCTTGAATAGACAACCCACTGTAGAAATGTTTTCGTTTGTTGAATTTTATTGCATATTATAAGTTTTTGATCTTCACTTGAGAAGCCACCAGACTACGTACGGTGTTCAAAGGAAAATGACTGTCAAACCGAGTCACCTTCAGATAACTCCATATTGCCTTTTTCTTTAGTTCTGTTTATAAATCATAGATAGCATATCAATCCCCTCATCACATTGCACTGTAGTAGCTGAGTCCCCTTTAATAGCCCATAATGATTAGTATTTTCTGACCACCAATCATAGCAAGTGGAGTTCTCCGTTATTTTCAAATGTACTTTCAAATGTACTTTCAACAGGTCCTTGCCCAGTAGCCTTGTGGAGGATCAGTTCAGCTTGATGTTTTAAAAATTTCAACAACAAAAAAAGGGGAACAGTGAAAAAATATATCCTTACAGCAGTTCTATTATTGTAAGCAATGTTCAGGTATACCTTCTCTAAATTATATCTTCTCAGTAAGTTGAACAGTACATGTACTCATCTGGAAATTGCTTGGACAATTATGTCAAACATGGTTGATCCCTTTCACCTTGTTCAGTGCTGGTTACTCTTCTCTACTGCATATTATATTGTATAAATTCCTCCTTTGACTTGTGTAGTGCTGGATGCTGCCCTGAATCATATTCATCCCTACTACCTGGCTGCAGCAAGGAAAATTCCACCTTCCATGTCATGATTCTTTTTTTTTTTTGCCTCAGTTATCCTTCCAGTTCCCTACACTGTTGATTCATGAGTTAGAGTATTTTTTTTCTAGATATCTTTTGCACAAGAGATAAACAAATGAAGTAGCAGGGCATTCATCAAAACTGTGCATTATCTGGACTCCCTCTAACACTTGCTTCATCCTTGAGTCAATACACTTCTTCCTTTGTGTGTGCCTTATCCTAACCTTTTACTCTATTTTTCCCCAAAGAAAAGGCAGCTTTCGCCAGAGAAGATGAAAGAGTAGTTAAGGACTGCTTTAACTTTTTTTCCCCTTTGCTTTTCCTTCTTGAACTTCACTTTCCTCCAGAACACATTACTTGAGACACCCACAGACAAACTATATTAGAAACAGAGAATCAGATTAAAATGAAAAGTGATTTGCATAGCTTACCGCAGCTGAAGGCTTAACTGCTTGGAGTTTGTGTCTCTGTGATAAGCACAGTACAAGAAAGGCAGCCTATCATGATGGATCCCTAGTCCATGATTGGGTTCCTTGCTGCTACAGCAATATACATAATAATTAGCCAAAAACTAGGGAGATAGTGGTATACCTCTCACTGGAAATTCTAGAGAGGAATTACATCACTAGGACTTTCATATGGTTCTCTTTGTTCAGCAAGACAACCCTGCACTAGTCCACCAAGAAAGCCCCCAGCCTTCATTTAACTTGCCAATCAAGACTTCGGTGTTAGAATTTTTCTTCTCAAGTTGATTAAAGAAAATGTCTCAATTTACACCTTTGGTCTTTGCATCTATGGTCAGGTACAAACATTTCACCTAAAGCACTTGATTTAATTGGAAATCAATCTAAATCCATAACCGTACAGAAGTTCAGTTCCCATAGACTGTTCTAAAAATGGCAGAAGCCAGTCTAAGATAGGTTTGGTTTGATTTGCACTCAAATTTAATAGATTTAGGTTAGACTGGTGAATTGAACTTCTGTACCACATCCCCTATTGATTCAAATTATATTGCTATCCTTCAGCATCCCATTCTCCTTTTTGGCCCCTGCAACCCTATCCCTTTCACAGGGAGGTGCACTAGCACTTAACCCATGCTCAGCTGCTACTTTTGAACAGCCAGTGGGCCCAGACCCTGAGCTCTCTCAGAACCAAAACAGCACAGACCTTCTCCTCAACCTGGCCTCCTGCTTTTGGCCATCTGTCAGTCATAGGTACACAGTGGAGGAGGGGAGGGTGTCATAAAGGGAAGCATCTGTGTCCCCTGTATGAGCCTTGGAACCATGGCACCCATGTTCTCTGACTGTGCCCACATACACTTCCATGAAGCACCCTATGATGTATACACACACCTGATACTGAGCCCAGGAGAACCCCCATGCTCAGGAATAGCCCCATGGAGCCATGCCCTGGCTCCTACACACCTATCCAGGGATCCCTATGCCCCCATACTTGGGCACTGTCCCACAGAGCCTGACCCTTACTCGCACACACTTAGCCAAGGGACCCGATGCCACTGTACTCAGACATAGCCCCATGGATCCTGACCCTGACTCCCACATACCACATCTCAATGATCAGTCAGGCATCCAGAGTCACCCAGATCCCACCATGGACTCCACACACTCTGAGGGAGAGCTAGTACAGGTGGGTTGCCTCTGGTGGGTTGCAGTGGCAGGAGGAAGTACATCAGGACTGAGCCTGCATAGAGGCAATGCTGTGGCAGGGGTTTACTACAGGCCACCACATCAGGAGGAAGAGCTGCATCTGGAATTGTCCAGGCAGTTGGGGGAGGCCAAGTGTGCAAAGGATGTTGTGGTCATGGGTGACATGGATTACCCTGACATCAACTGGGAGGAGCAGTAGGCCAGGTCTCACCACTCACGAAGGTTCCTGATGTGCATACAGGACCTACACCTCATGCAAGATGTACACGTCCCCACTAGGGAAAATGCCATACTGGATCTGGTGTTAGCCTCTGGGGATGACCTGGTGGGGGATGTGCTAGTACAAAGGAGGCTAGGGGACAGTGGTCATGAAATGATCCAGTTTACTATTCAGAGAAAGGTGGGGAGGGTAACTAGCACAGCGCAAATGCTTGACTTTAGGAAAGCCAACTTTGATGTGCTCAGGGCAGTAGTCAGGGAGGCACTCGGAGCCCAGGGTGTAGCTAGTATGGGGGTCCAGGAAAGGTGGTCCTTCCTCAAGGAGGCTATCCTTGGGGCACAGCAGGATGCAATTCCTCTGTGCAGGAAGGCAGGAAAAGGGTCCAAGAAGCCTTCATGGCTGAGCGTGGATATCTAAGCTGGCCTGAGAGCAAAGAAAAAAGCATACTGGTGGTGGAAGCAAGGGGCAGGGACAAAGGAGGAGTACACCTCCCTGACCTGAGCTTGTAGGGATTTGGTTAGGGAGGCTAAAGCAGCACTGGAGCTTAGATTAGTTTCTGGGATTAAGGATAACAAAAAGTCCTTCTTCAAGTATATAGGTAGCAAGAAGAAGTCTCGGGGTAACACTGGACCCCTATGGGGCAGGGCAGGATAGTTGGTGACAGACACGTGAGAGAAGGCAGAACTCTTTAACAAGTTCTTTGCCTCCGTGTTCCTGTCCGCTGACAATGGGGTGCTCTCGGGTGATAGTATAGAGAAGCCTAGGAAGGATACGAGTCCCCCGACTGTTAGTTCAGACCTAGTTAAGGATTACCTGGAGGTTTTAGATGTATCCAAGTCGGCGGGCCCGGATGACCTTCATCCACAGGTGCTTAAGAAGTTGGCTGGTGTCATTGCGGAGCAATTGGCATGGCTGATTGAGGAGTCCTGGTGCTCAGGCCAAGTCCTTGAGGACTGGAAAAGGGCCAGTGTGGTCCCTATTTTCAAGGGGAGGAAGGAAGAGCCCAGCAACTACAGGCCAGTCAGCCTCACTTCTATCCTGGGGAAGGTCTTTGAAAAAATTATCAAGGGCCACATTTGTGA
>NW_017729029.1:22560605-22563781 GCF_001723915.1 Gavialis gangeticus | reverse complement strand
GGGGAAAGTCTGTTCACCAGGGCCCCCCTTGGAGTCACCAGGAACAATGGCCACAAGCTGAGGGAGGATAGGTTTAGGTTAGATATTAGGAAGAACTACTTCACTGTAAGGGTGGCCAGAGTCTGGAATAGGCTTCCCAGAGAAGTGGTGCTCTCACCTTCCCTGGAAATCTTCAAGAGGAGACTGGATAGGCACTTGGCTGGGGTTTTATGACACCTCCCACCCCCAGTGCTCCTTTCTGCCCATGGCAGGGGGTTGGACTAGATGATCTGTCTAGGTCCCTACTGACTTATTGATTCTATGATTCTATATGGGCAATTGTGTTACACCCTCCTGTCTAACAGTGCAATATTGAGATCCTGAAAGTTGGCCTGACCCCACAGGGCAATACCACGGCCAGGAGGTGGCCCCTGAGCTTTGGGGCTCCCCAGACCTTCTCTCCGCAGCAGCATTCACCCACTAGCACCTGGCCTGGGCAGTCCCAGAGGGTGCCACCACTATGGAGGGAAGAACTGGGCCCCACTCATCTCAGGGACAGTATGAAGTAAACCCCTCTTCCCCCGCCCTCCTTGAAGTTTGACCCACAGGGTCACAATTCAGCTTTCCTCTGGTCCTATTTGGAAGGTAGAACTGGTATACTGTTCCCTAACATAGAGTGCAACTCCCCCACCTTTTTTCCTCTTCCTATCTCTTCTAAACAATCTATAGCCCTCTATGTTTAATGCCCAGTCAAATGTTTCATCCCACCATGTCTCCACTAGGCCAACAAGGTCAATTTTACTACTTGCAAGCAGGAGAGCAAGCTCCTCCTGCTTGTTCAAAATGCTTCTTGCATTAGTGAAGAGATACCTTAATCCCCCCGAGGGAGCCCTGGGCACCCCCCCACCTGAGAGACAACTGGTTCCTTGGTATATACCTGAGCTCTTACCTGGGCAGGTCCTACATCTGGTTGAGTTTTCTCCTGCTCCTGTGGATCCCCATCCCCCGACGAACTCAGTTTAAAGCCTGCTGAAGGAGGTCAATTAGCCTGTAAGAAAACAAACTCTTACCTTTGGGGAAGAGATGGAGACCATCATGCCCCAGGATGCCCTTTTCTCTGAAGTGCAGGTCATGGTCCAGGAAGCCAAATCTGGTGTGACGACACCAACTCTGGAGGCACTGGTTCACCTCACGGATGCAGGCACTCTGCCGCTGATGGCTTCCACTAACCGGGAAGAGGGACGAAAAGACCACCTGGGCCCCCGACTCTCTAAGCTTGTCCCCCAGAGACCTGTAGCCATCCATGATCTGTTCCGGACTTCTCTGGGCTGAATCATTGGTTCCTACATGGATGAGGACCATAGGATAGTAGTCGGAAGGCTGGATGAGGTCAGTGATCTTCCCTGTGATGTCCCCAATCTTGGCTCCTGGGAGACAGTACACTTCTCTCACATTGGTGTCTGTGCAGCGGATGGGTCCCTCCGTTCCTCTGAAGAGGGAGTACCCTATGACGATGACCTGATATCTCTTGCTCTGGGTCACTGGATGATGCTCAGTTGGTATGGATGCCAGCTTGCTGGATGAGAGCGTGGCTTCCTCCCTATCTTCTTCCTTATGCCCAGTCTCCTCCAGCACTGCCAGGGCCACATACCTGTTCCCAGTTGTACTGGGGTGACAGTTGATGCAGCTATTCACCGCCTGCGATGCCGCCTGGCCCTGGAGATGACCGTCCTCCATTTGCCTCTGCAGACTCCTGGGTGGTGACAGCCTGAGGGGATGGGCCCTGCAGAGAGAGAAAGTACCCGTCAATCTCATCCTCCAAGGCCCTGATCCCCTGCAGCCTGCTCACCTCTGCCTAGAGCTCTCTCACCTGCCCCTTCAGTGCCACAATCCTGGCACAGGTGGGACAGGTGAAAAAAGCCCCTGCCCCCGTGTCCCCCCTGGCCCCAGGGACCAAGCCAGGCAGCCCCCACAGGCAGGTGACCCCACCTGCGTGGAAGCCTCACCGGTCCCCATGCCAGGAGGCAGCCTTGGGGCAGGAACCCTGGTTGCACTCCTCATGACAACTCCCATGCTGTCACCCCCACTCACTTACCTGGAGACGACTGCTGCTGCTGCCGCCGTTGGCTCTTCCGCTGCCTGCGGCCACCCTCGCACACCTCCCTTGTATACAAACATACAAATCAGTCAGGTGCATACACATGCACACTACCAGCTCAGGCACATACACATCCAAACCAGCCTTGGCACATGCATACCTCTTACCAATTCAAGCACATACACTATACACCCCAGGAGTTAGACACAGATCACTAATTCATATATCATGCACACAGTGCCATATTTTATATATATATTATACACACACACACCACTTACACTAGCAACTCGGATACACACACATTCAAAATAACTAGTTTAGGTTCGTGCACACCTATCACCAGGTTAAGCCCATACACACTACACACACCAAATTTAGACAGAATCAGTTACCAGTTACCAATACCTGCACATTCAATACACTTATGTGGATTACTAATTTATATAACACCCATACAATATCTATATATATGTGGGTGTATTTACTAACTTATACACATACCACCCACCTACACATACACACAGGTCAGTTCCTAAGTTGGGTGTTGTGATGTGTATGTATGTATGTATGTGCTTGGTGTACTTGGGATACCTGGGGAAAGGTTAAGGTAAGAAAGTAGAAGTGTAGGGAGTTAAAGTTACCAGGACCGGGATTAGAACTGGGAGACTACAGGGGCCTGAGCTGAAGAACTGAGGCTCAGGGGTAACTTTAGGTTAATTGATCTTAATTGATTAAAAGACAAAGCCTGCAGAACAGGGAAGCATGCTGACACAGAGTCTGGGACTGGAGCCAGAGCAGAGCTACGGGGGAGCTGAAAAGGTAGATGGGGAGAGGAGGGAAAATGGGACTAAGGGAAAATGTGGGTGTTAAAGAGGGGGTCTGGGTGTGGGGAGTCAGAGGATGGCTCCAGGGCAGCTAGAGAAGTTGCAGAGAGTAGCAGTAGGTGCTGGAAGCTGGAGAAAACTGCAGGACAGCTAAGATGAGCTGGGAAGCTGCAAGGGGGGGTGGAACAGCAGAAAATCACAGGAAAGGCAGCAGGAAATCAAAGAAAGGAAGCAGAAAGTCACAGGGAAAAGGCAGTAGGAGCAAGGGAGGC
>NW_017729029.1:22559937-22560231 GCF_001723915.1 Gavialis gangeticus | reverse complement strand
GCAGGGCCTCTAGGTGGATAGGTGGTATGGCATGGTGCTGGTCCAGACAGCGAGGGCATCCCGCTGGGTCTGTCTTAGCTGCCTCTTGTTATAGGGACAGGACTTTTTGTGACCCTAGTGACAGGAGGCATGCCCAGGCAAGGGTCATCCCCTGGCGTACTGAGCATGTGTGCTCCATGCAGGGATGTGCAGTTTCAGGTTCTGTAATGGTGAGAGTTGCTGATTCTGCAGGGTCTTTTGTCTTTCAAACACTGGGTTCTTGTCTCTGTTCCTGGGTGAGGTCCATGGTTCCTG
>NW_017729029.1:22545171-22554937 GCF_001723915.1 Gavialis gangeticus | reverse complement strand
TGCTGATTCTGCAGGGTCTTTTGTCTTTCAAACACTGGGTTCTTGTCTCTGTTCCTGGGTGAGGTCCATGGTTCCTGGATGAATCAATGTGAGGTGATGGCCCAGTCGTTACAGGCCATTCAGTAGAGGCCTGCTACCATTGTATTTCAATCATTCCCAATCACACTCATTCATTGGGGAACCAATTTACACGGGAGGGATACGTGACTCATACAGTTGTGACACACAGGGGATGCCCGGGCACAGGACACAAGATGGAGGCTTGACATATAAAATGGAAACTTGACATGACTTTGGTTCACTTACAAACACAGGCCTAAACCATACAATATCCATCTGAAGCAATAACAATCAATACAAAAATTATAATAATACAATATACAACAGTAAAAATCAATACAAGCCTAATAATATGATATAAAACATTGGTTACAAAACCAAAAACTTGCTACCAAAATA
Source organism: Gavialis gangeticus (assembly GCF_001723915.1). Taxonomy (NCBI): domain Eukaryota; kingdom Metazoa; phylum Chordata; order Crocodylia; family Gavialidae; genus Gavialis; species Gavialis gangeticus. Next base: position 22,554,478 of record NW_017729029.1, on the reverse strand, counting down.
AAAATGTTTAAACCTTATCCTACATCTTAGCCTGCTTATACTTATCTATAGGAATTAGAGAGGGAGAGAAAAAGTCAGAAATGGTTGGGGAAGGGGAGTGAATGCAATAAGGAAAAAAAAAGAAAAACTGGGGGTTTTGATATAGTGGGAGGCAGGTGGGTACATGGCCACGCACACCATCCCCACTGCCTTCCTGCTACCTGGGACTGTCTGGGAATGGGCTGGCTTTCTTTTGGGGCAGAGTGGCAAGGTGGCAGGAGGGCAGCTGGGTGTGTTGGTGGTGGGAGAAGGTGGTGGGGATGGTGCATAGGGTGCTGGAAGCCCGTCAAACTTGAACTTCCCTAAGCATGTCTTGGGCTTCCAGCACCCCATGCACCATTGCACTTTGTTATGTAGTAAACTAAAACACCTCAGATGGGTTTTACTGTAACAAGAATCCCCTTCTTGCTGGTACCCCCCACATCATTTTGTGCATTTCTTTTTCCTTCTGAGTATTGGCAGAGACCTAGCATGCTCTTTGCTTGGGTGTAGCAAGGCTCAGAGCAAGCCAGAAAGCTGAAGTGGCTTTCTGTAGGAGAAACCTACAAACTACATGTACGTATCAGTTGAGATAAGCGTCGCTAAACAAAAGAACTAAAATATCCACTTTAAAGCAAAGCCTGTAAGAAACAAGAAAAGCCAAGGTACATTGACTGTAAATATATCCTGGTGAACACATCCCCCTCTTTGATTAAAACCAATTTCCCAAAGCAAACTTCCCATATCTGTCTAAAGTTTATGCTAAATCACTCTGCTGCATCTAACCTAACTCACTTTTTGTCCCCAGTGGCCTTTGATCCTCACTACTTCACATTGCATTTTAATATATTTCTCACAGTGCATTTTTATATTTCATCTGTCCCATCTTTACCCTGGCATTCTGTATTTTATATTTTATACTTTTTAACATATGTATTTCTTCTTTAAAGTAAGTTATACCTTGTATTACTATAATTATTATTATAAGAATACATTGGAATTATAATCACTGGAATTGTATTGCTGTATTGGGCTGGTCCCCCAGAGTGAATGTGAATATCCATGAATCAGTAGATAACTGAAGACAAAGCAAGAGCCTCTGGCTGTCAATTGACAATAGCCTAGCCAGAAGAACTTACCATTAAAAAACCTGTACTCTACAAGCCATTTTAGGCTAATCAAGCCAAAGAACTGATTCCTGGAACTGAGCACCCACCCTATTGACCATTCCTGTAGCCCTTAACAATACCATTGTTAAATTAATCAAAATCACAAACTGACTCCTGAACCTGCGCATACCAGCAGGTGAAGACCCCTGTGAATAACAGCTGTCATACAATACTCAAGACCCATGTAGGACAGCAACCTTTGGAACAGGAAGCCAAGATGGTGTTGGGGGATCACATAAGCCTGTCAGAAAGGGATAAAAGGCAGGTAAAATTTCTGCTTTTTTTAATAATATTCCTGTCAATGCAAGCCTCAGTACTGCCTTTTCAAAATAGTAGGATAAGATAAGATTTCTGCTAGGGTACTAATGTAAATTGGGGGAGGGGATGCCTTCACGTGGGTGAGGAAAGGCAAGGTTTCTTTTGTGAACAACTTAATAAATAAAATGCCCTCATTTAGGTCATAACAGAGAAAAAAGCAGAAGCTACTGGAAAAGTATAAGGGAAAGGTTTGTTGAATTATATATCTTCCTTTTCTGCTTTAGACAGCATCCTATATCCTGTCACCAACTTATTTCTAAACAACAGATGTTGGATTCTACATTCAAGAATTCTTGCCACAAAAATGCTGTCATTTTGCTTAACACAAACACAGAATGTGTAAAAATTGAACTGGACTGAAGAAATCAAACCTGATGTTCCCATCTTAGATGGAATAATAGTTGTCATAGCTGTTACAGTTTAATGACCATGTACTCTTCAATGTCTTCCTCCCCCTTTACCACAGCTCTTTAGGTGATCCATCGTGACTGTTTGTTGCACTGTAAGTTAGAAAGAAATCAACAAAACCAATAGGTAGATTACAAAACCTGGACAATTCCACAGCCTCCATTCCTGGTGCATGTGGACAGTGGCAAGTAAATTCATATGCGGTATGCAAAACAAATGATGGGGGAGGACATGTGTGCATGTGTGTGTGTGCGCGCGCGCGAGTGCACGCACACACACACACACACGTATATATACATGGACACATACACACATATACACAAACACACATGTATATACATACATATATATACACACGCAGACACACACACATCTCTACGTATATACACACACACGTATACAAATACATACATATATACACATACATGCATATATATACACATACATATACATACAAATATAGATATACACGTATATATACAAATATACATACAGATATACACATACATATACACACACATATATACATACACACATGAATAGATACATACACACAAATATACATACACACATGCGCATGAATACGCACGCGCACACACACACATGCGTGTATGTAATATACATATATATGCATACCTACACCCACGCATACATACATATAAATACATACACATAAATACTTGTGTGTGTGTGTATATACACACACACACATGCATACTAGTGTGTGTGTGTATGTATGTATACACACACATGCATACTAGTGTGTGTGTGTATGTATGTATACACACACATGCATACTAGTGTGTGTGTGTATGTATGTATACACACACATGCATACTAGTGTGTGTGTGTATGTATGTATACACACACATGCATACTAGTGTGTGTGTGTATGTATGTATACACACACATGCATACTAGTGTGTGTGTGTATGTATGTATACACACACATGCATACTAGTGTGTGTGTGTATGTATGTATACACACACATGCATACTAGTGTGTGTGTGTATGTATGTATACACACACATGCATACTAGTGTGTGTGTGTATGTATGTATACACACACATGCATACTAGTGTGTGTGTGTATGTATGTATACACACACATGCATACTAGTGTGTGTGTGTATGTATGTATACACACACATGCATACTAGTGTGTGTGTGTATGTATGTATACACACACATGCATACTAGTGTGTGTGTGTATGTATGTATACACACACATGCATACTAGTGTGTGTGTGTATGTATGTATACACACACATGCATACTAGTGTGTGTGTGTGTGTATGTATACACACACATGCATACTAGTGTGTGTGTGTGTGTATGTATGTATACACACACACATGCATACTAGTGTGTGTGTGTGTGTGTGTGTGTATGTATGTATGTATACACACACATACATACTAGTGTATGTGTGTGTATATATATACACACACATACACACACATACTTATACACACATGCATATATACATATAGATACACACATACACATATACATATACACAGACATATATATAAATATACACACACACTTATACACACACATGCATATATACATATAGATACACACACATATACATATATATATGTCTATGTGTATGTGTATGTGTATGTATCTATATGTATATATGCATGTGTGTGTATAAGTATGTGTGTGTATATTTATATATGTCTGTGTATACACACATACTTATACACACACATGCATATATATACTTGTGTGTGTATGTGAGTGTGTGTATCTATATGTATATATGCATGTGTGTATATACACACACTCACATACACACAAGTATATATACACACATGCATATATACATACATATACACACATATATATACACATGCATATACACAGACATACATATATACATGCACAAACATATACATACACACATTTATACACATGCGTATATACATATAGATGCACACACATATACACACACGTATATAAATATACACATATACATATAGACATATATACACATATATACACACACACATATATACACATATACACACAAACACACACACATACATATATACATACATACACACACACATACACACACGTATACTATATATATATATATACACATACCCATGCATATACACATACATAAATGCATACATACACATACATGCCCACATACATAAGTACATGTATACATACAAGCATACACATACATACACAAAAGCATACACACACATACTTTTCAGTCGGGTCCTGTGACCGTGTTCCTTTTTGTGTGGGGGGCGTCTAGTATAGAGAGAAGTAAAGTTTTTGGGGGTGATATATTATTGAACCAACTGAATAGTTGGGTTAAAGTTAGACTGCTACAACATCATTAACAATACTATCCAGACCACAGAATCATGTTCAGAATTATTTGCCCGAGTAGTTTCACAAATAACACCTACTTACTCCATTGGAGTTTCTGGGACTGTGTCAGTGGGTGCATCTACATGCACATGATCGGGGGTAAACCCATGCTGGAGCATTTGAAAGTGTAAACTCTAGAGTAAATTCTCCCCAGGCAGGCATCTACATGTGCAGGGAAGTGGGATAAGATTTGTCGCTTATGGCAGCAGTCTGCTCCCAACCCCCACCCCCACCAGCCCTTCACCAGCCCCCTGGAGCAGCCAGGGGGAGCTGTAGGGGCTGTCAGGGAGCATGGGCCATGGGGCTGGGAGATTGCTCCCTGGCCTCAGGAGTTGCCTGCTGACTGGGCAGTCTCCAGTGGCAAAGCCCAGGTGGGGACAATGTCCCCCTGCCCTAGCAACAGGGGCCTGGAAGATTTTTATCCTTCATCCCTGGGAGATGATTGTTTTTAAGAATCTCCCAACCCCCACTCTGTGATTGCAGAGTGGTGACTGGGAACTAACTTCTGTGAATCTCCCAGCTCCCACTTCATGATCACAAAATTGGGGCTGGGAGATAATCTCACAACCCCTGCTCCATGACTGTAGAGTGGGGGCTGGGAGCTCTCTGCTGCTGGGGCAGGGGCATATCGTCCCTGCCTCAGATCTGGTGACAGAGCCTGCCCTGGCAGCAGGAAACTCCTGAGGGCAGGGAAGAGTCTTCCACCCCCTGCTGTCTGGCTGACTGTCTACATGTGCCACACTGTCCAGTAATTACTCCTAAGTAAATTTGCTATTTGTTTTTCCAGGTAACAAATTTATTCTGGATTAGAGCAAATTACTGTGCAGCAAGCATCTAGACATGTAGACAGTGATGCTTGCTCTGCAGTAATTTGCTTTAATCTCAAGTAAAGCTGCTCATGTTAACGTTCTCAGTGTTTCCCAAATATTTGAGCAGCCACTAATCCAACATCCTGTAAAGTGAGTTTCAGTACACCTGCTGACTTCACTAGATACTAGACCCTTGTTTCTGAATTATGAAAAAAATTATAAATGCTAACATTAATATCCTCAAGATATTTTTATTGCCAGTGCAGTAGCTATTTGTTAATATTTTGGAGAAGTTTTAGTTATTGAAGTAGGCAGCAGAAACAATTTCCATAGCTCGTTTTGATCAGTACTTATTAATGAATGTTCTAAGAAGCTGCAAACAGAAATGAGTGAAATTTATCAGGTTCCTTAAAAATGAACTGGATCATTTCTCCTCTAGACTTATGTACAGATCTAGCAACGCTAAATTTGGCTTTAGTATATCTTGTGAGTCTATTTTTGTTTCGAGGATCAGCAGAACTGGTTAAAAGGAACATCTGCCATTTTACCAGAAAACTTTAGAAATTAGAGTAGCTCAACCACGTAGATATTTTTCTTTCCTTTCCTAGCTCTATCATTAGCCAAGAAGAAATACAACCAGTGCCCAGCAAATGAGGTGAAGGAAGAGGACAAGAAGACTAACCCCTTTTGGGTTGTGTGAAACAGGCCATTTTCAATTTGGATTTGGCCCAAATTGGAGACAGTGATTCAATTAGTTGTTTTGAATCACTGTTCCCAATTTGATTCAGCTGCATCTGAATCTGAAGATTCTACGCTGATTTGGAGAATCAGCGATTCAGACATAGACACAGCTTTAAAAGTTTTTTCTACACACGTCTAGGCACCAGGCATGGCTTGTGAATGCTGAGATGCTGGGGTGGATGGAGTGTCCCACAGGAGCTCCGGGGACCCCCCTTTATCCCCCTGGCTCAGCAATCAGCTCCAGGGGGACCCTGGGTGCCCCCCCCCCACCCCAGACCAAGGAGGCACCAGTTGCCTAGCTGGAGGTGCTTCTGGTCCACTTCTGGGTCTGCTGCCGAGCTTGCTGAAGAGCATCCCATGCTCTTGTGGGACACTCCATCCTCCCCATCATTGCTGCCTGGTACCTTGAGGTATGTAGAAAAAAAAATGTAAAGCTGTGTCTATATCTGAATTGTCAAATCTTTCTGAATCTTTCCAAATCAATTTGGGGGGTTCCGATTCAATTCAGAGAGATTAATACTCATTTGATTTAGATTCAGAGATTTGGCCACCAAATTGGGCCGAATCTTTGCTGAATTGAATCAGGAAACAAAGTTTCACACAGCCCTACTAATTATCTGAAAGAAAAACCGTATTAAATAAAAACCCTCAATATATTTGTTTATATTAATATGAAGTTATTTTACAATAGGATAATGGTCAGAAACATAGCAGAATCTAGTCAAAATCAGAATATCACACTGCACTTACTTTGCACCTAGCTGGATCTATTTTTTCTTTACAATTTGGCTCTCAGCTCAAAGCACATTGTTATAATGGCACTACTAGTGCCTCTATTGTCATTTTTGTGTTAATACCTCCATTTCAAAACCTCTTCGTTAGGACTTCATCCCTAGGTAAACCTGACTCTAGGATGATATTTGGCAAGTAAACTTGATGCCCAAGAACATATTTTTTTTAAATTGAATTTAAATTTTCATGAGGTTTGCACTTGCAATTGTCATCCGAAAGTTCATTTTGTTTAGATACCTGACAGTCTTTACAGTCCTATTAGTTTGAACAGCTTTTTTTCCCTTAGAGGTTGGGAGAAAGATCTGATAAGGTTGTTTTTCACCATTTGTATAGAGCCCTGTATGGGATGGGATAGTTAGGTACTTTGTCAGCTTTGACACATATATTCACTCCTTTTAGGTAACCAAAGATCAATGGCACCATGAAAACATTTTATCTTATTCTTACTTTTAACTTGTCTCACAGCAAAAATATTCCATGGGATGAGAGTGATGTCATTGTAGTTATATCATACTTTTCCAGCTACTGTAGTGCAGTGGGAGGAAGGCACTTTGTGGCATACAGTATCTTTCACCATTTCTCCAGCTATATTTATTCAAAGAGCATGTTTATTACAAAAACATGCTAAAAGTGAAAATAAAACAATATAAGTGCTTCTGTATGATCCCATTCATCATTAAAAGCTATTTGAATTGCAAAGATGCCTTTGTATCATTCAGTCACTTTCCCTGTTCCCTAGGTTTTTGAGCCAATCTCGTTATTGCATTTGAATTGGTCCCTTGATCTGAGCACAGAAATGAAAGTGTTCAGTATGTCAAGTCCTTTGCAATTTAAATTAATCAAATGAAGTTCAGTGGGCATGTTTCCCCCTCCAAATAGCTTTTCCCCAGCAAATTACTAAAAAGTTGTCCCATAATAGGCTATTATGCAAATATTGTTTAACCTCTTCTAATATGATGACTGTTGTGTTTTCTGGCCAGTTTCCATATGGTACTAAAGAGTGCGGAATAAGCAAGTAACTACGATAAATTTCTGTTAGAATAATCACCTGCATTTTACAGCTACTTCTTGATGGATAACTATCACTTGCTAAGCTAAAATACCAATTCACTATGAAGCCAATTAAAACAGACACATACAACTACACTCAAGAAAGGATTAAAGTATCTCTTTTACATAACCTTGGATACTGGGCTCACTGGGATGAAGTGGGCCCAGGCAAGGAAGGGAGTGTTGTGTGATGGCATTTTGTTGCTGCCCCTTTCTTCTGGAATACCCCCATACAGGCAGAGGAAAGGAAAACAGTGTCAGCAGGATAAGTATGGCTAAGGGCTATGCTGATACAACAAAGTTCTACTGCATCAAAGCTCACCAGGAAAACTCTGAAGCAAGGCTTAGCCTGCTTGTATTTGGCCCATTAATGCTTCAGTGCATTAGGATGGCTACCACAGGAACTCTTTGCATTAACAAGTGTGAAGAAACATGGTTTTCTTCCCCCAGAATGAGATCTAAAATGAAAAGTACACCTTATACTAGAACTCTGCAAGAGCCTTGTTATACAGTAAATTTCAGTCACTCCTGGAGCTCTCAACACTTGGATGATCCAACTTTAACACCTGAAACTAGTTTTAAGCACCCATTAGGTGATTCAAAGTTACACCACTCCAAGTCAGGATTATCTCTGATCTGTGTTACCCACCTCGTATTCTGGGGTGGCTACACCTTAGTGTAAACACTCCATCTGTCCCCCTCCCCTCAACTGGCCCACATCAGACACATTTCCCAGCATCAGGTGCACTGCCCCCCTTACCATCCCCAACACCCCAGATTCTTGTTCAAAGCCCTGCTTGCCTCCCCTCCACCAGCTTCCTTGGGGATGCTTGGGGCTGAGAGCAGCAGGCAAGGTGATTGGCTGTCGGGGGTCATGTGCTTCTCGTGCCGACTCCGGCAAGTGAAGTAAAGAGACAGAGAGAGAGAGAGAGAGAGACAGTGTGTGTGCATTCATGTGTGTGTGGCAACACCACAGCTGCTTGGGCAGCTGGGATGAGAGGGGCAGGGGGCTGCAGGTCCAGAGTTTGGGGCACCAGCAGAACTGGGAGGCAGGGGGCTGTGGGTCAGGAGTGAGGGGCAATGGGGTGGCAGGGGGCTTTGGGTTGGGTATAAGGGGCACCAGGGGGAGGCAGGGGGCTGTGGGTTGGGCGTGAAGGGCACTGGGGAAAGGTAGGCTGATGTGCATCAGGAGTGAGAGGCACCAGGGGCAAGGGGGCTGCACGTCAGGAGTGAGGGGCACTGGGGGAGGCAGGGGGCTGTGGATTGGTACTGAGGGGCACCGGCAGGGCTCAGGAGCAGGGTGCTGTAGGTCAGGAGTAAGGGGCACTGGGGAAGGATGGGGGCTTTGGGTCAGTAGTGAGTGGTACCGGGGGGGCAGTGGGCTGTGGGTCGGGGGTGAGGAGCACCAGGTGGAGTCAGGAGGCTGCAGGACAGGAGTGAGGGGCACTTGGGGGGAGGCAGGGGGCTGTGGGTTGGGATTGAGAGGCACTAGCAACTCGGGGGAGCAGGGGCTTAGGAGTGAGGGGCAGAGGCAGGGCACTGGCTTATCACTGCCCCCCACAATCATGTGCCCCTCCCCCCTTTCTTCCCCCCTCCTCCAT
>NW_017729029.1:22538659-22540171 GCF_001723915.1 Gavialis gangeticus | reverse complement strand
CCCCTCATCCATCCCCCTCCCAGGTGTTCTCTTTTTTGATGCTGGAAATATAGTAACCCTATGGAGGCCATCTAGTCTAACCTCCCACTCAAAGCAGGACCATCCCTGACTAGGTCATCCCAGTCAAATATTTGTCTAGCCAGGTCCTGTAAACCTCCAAGGATGGAGATTCCACAACCTCTCTGGGTAACGTGTTCCAGTGTTTTTCTACCTTCTTAGTGAGAAAATTCTTCCTAATATCTAACCCAAAAACTACTTCCTGCAACTTGAGACTGTTGCTCCTTGTTTTGTCAGCTGCCACCACTGAGAACAGCCTGGCTCCATCCTCCTTTGAGACTCCCTTCAGGTGGTTAAAGGTTACTATTAAATCCCCTCTCGGTCTTCTCTTCTCCAAACTAAATCAGCCTAGTTCCCTCAATCTCTCCTGAAAAGTCATGTGCCCCAGCCCCCTCACAATTTTTGTTGCCCTCTTCTTGACTCTCTCCAATTTGTCCACATCCTTTCTGTAGTGGGTGGCCCAAAATTGAACACAGTACTCCAGATGTGGCCGCAGTAGTGCTGAATAGAGGGGAATAATCATTTTCCTTGACCTGGTAGCAACATTCCTACCAATGCAGCCTAGTATGCTGTTAGCCTTCTTTGTAGCAAGGGCACACTGTTGACTCATATTCAGCTTATTGTTCACTGTAACCCCCAGGTCCTTTTCTGCAGAGATGCTGCCCAGCGAGTCAGCTGCCAGCATGTACTGTTGCATGGGATTGCTCCATCCTAAGTGCAGGACTTTGCACTAGTCCTTGCTGAACCTCATAAGATTTCTTTTCGCCCAATCTTCCAATTTGTCTAGGTCACTCTGAATCCTAGCCCTACCCAGCAGTGTTGGGTACTGCAATGTACTACTCCTCCCAGCTTGGTGTCATCTGCAAACTTACTGAGGGTGAACTCTATGCCAACTTCCAGGTTATTAATGAAGACATTGAACAGGAATGGCCCCAGGACCAACCCCTGGGGCACTCCATGTGATACCAGCTGCAAACTAGACATTGAACTATTGATTACTATCCTATGAGACTGATGCTCGAACCGGTTTTCTATCCACCTTACAGTACATTCATCCAGCCACCCTGTACTTCCTTAGCTTGCTGGTGAGAATGTTGTGGGAGACTGTATCAAAAGTCTTGCTAAAATCAAGGTGTACCACATCCTCTGGTCTCCCCGCATCCACAGAGCCAGTCATCTCATCATAGATTCATAGATGTTAGGGTCGGAAGGGACCTCAATAGATCATCGAGTCCGACTCCCTGCATAGGCAGGAAAGAGTGCTGGGTTCAGATGATCCCAGCCAGATGTCTATCTAACCTCCTCTTGAAGACCACAAAGGTAGAGGAGAGCACAACCTCCCTTGGGAGCCCATTCCAGATTTTGGTCACTAACTGTGAAGAAGTTCTTCCTAATGTCTGCTCTCTGCTAACTTATGGCCATTATTTCTTGTAACCTCCAGGGGTGCCTTGGTGA
>NW_017729029.1:22537995-22538648 GCF_001723915.1 Gavialis gangeticus | reverse complement strand
TGTACACAGGATAGGAACCTGTGTGAATGGTGGGAATTTCCTGTCTGTGTCTCCCAGCAGAAGTCAGGGTAGTTCAGGTCCCCCATGACTACTGCTTCTCTAGTCTTCATGTTCTCTGAGAGCTGCCTAAGGAGTTCCAAATCTAGATCTTCCCCTTGGTGTGGGGATCTGTAGCAGACACCTACCACCAAATTCCTTTCCTCTTGACCTCCATGTATCCTAACCCACAATGCTTTCTCTTCCTCCAATTCCATTTTGATAAGGGTCAATGTATAATGCTGGTTGACATAGAGGCCAACCCCTCCTCCTCTCTTCCCTACTCTATCCTTTCTGTACAGCTTCTAGCCCTCACCGTGTACCCCCCAGTCATGGGTAGAGTCCCACCAGGTTTCTGTTAACCCCACTAAGTCATAAGTGTTTTCTGCAAGCAGGAGTGTTAGTTCATCCTGCTTGTTCCTCATGCTCCTAGTATTAGTGTATAAGCACTTGAGGCCTGTGACTGGCGTCTTTGTTGCCTCCTGGCTCTGATGCCCAATGGGCCCCTTATTGCTTACCTGCTTCTTGCCTACCTGTTCTATACTGCTGGATGTTCCATGGATTGCAGGTTCCTGATGTTCTCCTTCTTCTGCCTCCCCAACCCCCATCTGAGCTTG
>NW_017729029.1:22526625-22532995 GCF_001723915.1 Gavialis gangeticus | reverse complement strand
TTTAAAGCCCAATGTAGGAGATCAGCCAACCTGTTGGAGAAAAGACTTTTACCTTTTGCTGAGAGGTGAAGTCCATCACGACCCAGGAAGTCTTTTGCCAGGAAGTGTGGGCCATGGTCCAGGAAGCCAAATCCTGCATGATGGCACCAATTCCTGAGCTGCAGGTTGACCTCTCTAATGCAGGCGCTGTGATGCCTACTGCAACCTCTGACCGGGAGGATAGATGAAAAGACCACCTCCCTAGAAGGCAATCAGGTTGGCCTGGCATAACTTGCCCTTGGTGAATCCATGCTGATGGTACCTGATCCCCTTCTTCTCCTCCAAGTTCTTAGAAATGGGTTCCTTGAGAATCTGCTCCATGGTTTTTCCAGGGTCTGAGGTGACTACATCTTGCAGGAAAACTTCTTTGCCTCCATATTTCTGATCAGGGACTGGGACATCCCCCTACCAGAATCCCGGATGAACTCAGGAGAGGCACAGCCAGGCCCAGGGTCAGAGGGGACCTGATCAGGGAACTTCTGGTGGGACTGGAGGTCTTCAAATTGGTGGATCCATATGATCTCCACCCAAGGGTGCTGAGGGAATTGGCAGACGACATTGCAGACCCTCTGGCACAGCTCTACGAGCACTTGTGGTGCTCTAGAGAGGTGCCAAAGGATTGGAAAACAGCCATTGTGGTCCTCTTTTTCAAAAACGGAGGAAGGAGGACCCAGGAAACTATAGGCCCGTTAGTTTTCCTTCCATCATGGGGAAGCTCTTTGAAAAAATTATCCAGGAGCACATCTGTGAGGGACCATCAGGGGAGATTATGCTCAGGGGCAACCAACATGGGTTCATTAGAGGCAGGTCCTGTCAGACCAACCTGGTGGCCTTCTAGGACCAGGTCACAAAATACTTGGACACAGGTGTCATGGTGGATGTAGTCTTTCTGGAGTTTAGGAAGGCCTTTGACACTGTCTCTCACCCCATTCTCATCAAAAAATGAGGTGACTGTAGCATCGATGCCTACACAGTCAGATGGGTCACAAATTGGGTAGAGGGCTGCATCCAGAGAGTGCTGGTAGATGGGTCATTTCTGAGCTGGAGGGGTGTGGGCAATGGGGTTCCCCAGGGCTCAGTCCTTGGGCCCGCACTGTTCAACATCTTCATCAGCAACTTGGACAAGGGGGTGAAAAGCACCTTGTTCAGGTTCATGGATAACACTAAGATGTGAGGAGAAGTGGGCACCTTAGAAGGGACTGACAGGCTACAGCTAGACCTGGACAGGTTACAAGGGTAGGCAGATGAGAATAGGATGGGTTTCAATACTGACAAGTGTAAGGTACTGCACCTGGAGAGGAAGAACCAGCAGCATATCTATAGGCTGGGGAACTCTCTTCTTGTCAGCACAGAGGCAGAAAATGACCTTGGAGTCATTATCGATTCCAAGACAAACATGAACTGCCAATGTGAGGATGTGGTCAGTAGTGTCAATTGCACCTTGTCATGCATCCACAGATGTATCACAAGCAGGGCCAGGGAGGTGATCCTCCCCCTCTTTGTGACATTGGTCAGGCCACAGTTGGAGTACTGCATCCATTTCTTGGCACCACACTTTAGGAGGGATGTGGACAGCATCGAGAGAGTCCAAAGGTCAGTAGTGCCAATTGCACCTTGTCATGCATCCACAGATGTATCACAAGCAGGGCCACAGTTGGAGTACTGCATCCATTTCTTGGCACCACACTTTAGGAGGGATGTGGACAGCATCGAGAGAGTCCAAAGGTCAGTAGTGCCAATTGCACCTTGTCATGCATCCACAGATGTATCACAAGCAGGGCCACAGTTGGAGTACTGCATCCATTTCTTGGCACCACACTTTAGGAGGGATGTGGACAGCATTGAGAGTGTCCAAAGGAGGGCCACTCGCATGACCAGGGGGCAGCAGGGCAGAACCTATGAGGAGAGGCTATGGGACCTGAATCTGTTCAGCCTTCACAAGATAAAGCTGAGAGGGGATCTGGTGACCATCAATAAACTTACCAAGGGGGACCAGTGGGTAATAAGAGAGACCCTATTCCCCCAAGCACTACCAGGGGTAACTAGGAATAACGGCCATAAATTGACTGAGAGTACGTTCAGGCTGGACATTAGAAGGCAATACTTCACAGTCAGGGCAGCTAGGATCTGGAACCAACTTCCAAGGGAAGTGGTGCTTGATCCTACCCTGGGGGTTTTCAAAAGGAGGCCAGATAATCACCTAGCCAGGGTCATTTGAACCCAGCATTCTTTCCTGCCCATGACAGGGGGGCAGGCTTGATGATCTACTCAGGTCCCTTTTGACTCTACCAACTGTGAAACTATGAAACTATGGGATCACCCATTTGATCTTGCCCTGGGGTGAGGTGTCAGGCGCAGCTGGAGAGGCGCCCAGAGGCATGACCTCTCCTTCCCTCCATGTGGTGGTCTTCAGAGAGGGGGCTGAGTCCTCCATGTCAGAGGTCTCCAACTGTGCCTGGGCCTTTCTCTTGCCTTTCCTCCCAGAGGGGACCTGCATCCACTCAGCCCTGGCGTGGTCTTGAGGTGGACAGGCTCCAGTAGGAGAAGGTAAGTGTTGGGGGTTGGGGCAGCTATGATGGGGGCATGACTAGGGGCAGAAGGGCCCTGCTCCTTCTCTCCCCTTGTTGATGCTGCCCTCCCTGGGACTCTGCCAAACTTGTTTGGTGGGTGGAGCCCCTTGAGCTCATGGAGGGGCTCGTAGTTGTGGCTGGGGTGCCAGAGGACCTGAGGGGGGAGGGGGGCTGTATGTAGTGGCACCCCTCTTGCCAGTGGGACCTGTGGATACCCTCCCCACTTGGCCCATGGGACATTCATAATGTAAGTGTCCCAGGGTACCGCACCAGAAGCATATTAGGTTCCCCAGTGTATAGAAAATCCTCAGCAGGACCCCCTGAAAAGGAATTGCCAGGCACCCCTCAGCCTCCAGCCACACTTCCACCATCAGCTGGAACATAACCTTGTGCTGGAAAAAACGCACGTGGTGAAGGCCAGGGTCTTGGCACCCCAGCAAGAGGGCCTCCACCAGAGAGAGAACTCTTCCTGGGGTTTGGAGCTGGGGGAGAAAGGCCCAACTGGGGATATAGGGAGGGACAGAGCTCAGGACCACCCTGGTCCCCACGTCTTCTAGATGATCAACAGGGATGTACTCACCCTCCACCATGAGAAAAAATATCCAGTGGGACTGGTGAATCTAGTAAAGGCAGGCTGGGGTTGTGGAAGAGAAGGAGGTAGGGAGGAAGGGGGCTGAAGTTCACCGAGCTACAGCCCCACAGAGAAAAAAAGTGGGAGGGCTATGCTTTGAGAGTGTGGGGGAGGGGGAATACAAACACACACAAGGACTGGGGAAACTCTAGTTGGCTTACTCAGCTACACAACAAACACAAGGGCAGGGGGAGTGGACCACAAGATTTACCAGACAAGGGCAAGAACACAAGATTTACCAGACAAGGGCAAGAACACACAGGGTAGGTTGCTAAGGCAGATGTAACAGATGGCTTAAGTGGTGGAGGGGCTTGGTTTGTTAAAGATATGTCCAGGAGCCCCTCAGGCCTCCAGCCAGGTGCTCAGCAGCAGAGAAGTAGGCAGGAAGACAAAGCAGAGTCAGATGCAGTGAGGTAGCTATGGGGAAGGGTAGGAGCAGTTAGTCAATTAGGGAGTAATCAAGTTCAGGTGTGGTGTCAGGTGGTGCAAGGTGGTTCCACAGGAAATTTCCCTCTCTCCTGAGAGGGGACAGCAGCAGAACAATAGCAGCAGTGATGGTAGGAGCTGTCTAGTTCAGCCACTCAGGGTGAGCTTCTGGTGAAAGTGGAGGTAAAGTTGGGGGTTGGCCTGCCAAGGCAGCTGGGACAAGCAGGGCACCTTTAAGCCCTGGCAGTGATGATGGGGGAGGAACCCACAGGTGGTGCAGGCACCCTCCTCAAGCTCTCCCCCAACTGCAGCTTGGTGGTGGGCTAGGCAGCAGGCC
The DNA here is from genome assembly GCF_001723915.1 of Gavialis gangeticus. Classification (NCBI taxonomy): domain Eukaryota; kingdom Metazoa; phylum Chordata; order Crocodylia; family Gavialidae; genus Gavialis; species Gavialis gangeticus. Next base: position 22,528,992 of record NW_017729029.1, on the reverse strand, counting down.
GGAACAGGGGTGCAGGAGTTGTGGTGTGGTGCTGAGGTGTTCTACAGTGCAGTAGGCCCCTCTGAGGGGGGCAGCAGCATGTAGCAGAGGACCACCCCCCATGGGTGGGGCAGCAACAGCCCAAGCAGGAAGGAGTGCACCCAACTTACTCCCAAAAATGCAGCCAACTTACTCTGAGACCAAGCCAGCAGTTAGCAGTAGCCAGAGGCAGGAAAGGGCCTGGCCATCTTCTCCCCAGAAGCTCCTGAGACCAAGCTTCCAGCAACAAGCAACAGCAGCAGCAGCCTAGGACAGGAAAGGGCGTAGCCAATTTCCTCCCAGAAGCTTCTGCAGGCAAGTATCCCTAAGCTGCTAGCCAAGGCAGCTGTTTGTACTGATAGGGTCAGAACAGGTGCTGGCCCCAGGGTCTAGCTCCCCCTGGCTGCAGATCTGGAAGGAGCTAGGCAGGGTTATTTTGCATCAAGTTGCACAATTTGCTACACAAATAAGTGCATGTATGAGCACATGCACTGAGGCAAAAAGCCCCAGCTCAAATTTGCACCACTTTTATTTGACCTGCTGTAAGCACGCATGCTTGCATGTGTGGACATGTCCCGGAAGGCCAAAGTGGAACTGGAGTTGCAGATAGCAAGGGATGTGAAGGGTAACATGAAAGGTTTCTACAAGTATGTCAGTAGCAAAAGGATGAGCAGGGAAAGTGTGAATCCCTTACTGAATGGCAGAGGCAACCTTGTGACAGGGGATGCAGAAAAAGCTGAAGTGCTCAAAGCCTTTTTGCTGCAGTCTTCACAGGCAAGACCATCTCCCAGACTACTGCACTAGGCAGCACAGTCTGGGGAGGAGCTGAGCAGACCTCAGTGCTGAAAGAACAGGTTAGGGTCTATTTAGAAAAACTGGACATATACAAATCAATGGGGATGGATTGGATGCACCTGAGGGTGCTAAAGGGGTTGGCGGATGAGATTGCAGAGCCACTGGTTATCATCTTTGAAAACTCATAGCTATCAGAAGAGGTCCTGGATGACTGGAGAAGAGCAAACATAGTGCCCATATTTAAGAAAGGGGAAAAGGAGGATCCAGGGAACTACAGACCAGACAGCCTTACCTCAGTCCCTGGAAAAATCATGCAGCAGATCCTCAAGGAATCCATTTCTAAGCACTTGGAGGAGAAGAAGGGGATTAGGAATAGTCAGCATGGATTCACCAAGGGCAAGTCATGCCAGACCAACCTGATTGCCTTCTATGATGAGATGACTGGCTGTGTCATGCTGAAGTCCCCATGAAGAAGGTTTCAGGGCTGCTAGACCATCCCAAACAGGAACCCATGGAGGAAGCCCCTCATTCTGCTGACCAAGGCCTACCCCCTGAGACCATGGGTGCTGAAGCTGAGGCCTCTGCTGAGGCAAAGGAAGAGCATCCTCCCTCTGATGATAAAATGTTGCCCAACTGAAGAACCATGGAGCATCCTCCCTCTGATGATCTGGGGGATATACAGGCCCTGGGGCTCACCCTGATGAGTCCTGAGGGAGGAAGTTTCCTTTCCCAGGACCCCAAGGCAGACTCCAAAGCAACCCTGGTGCCTGACAGGTCTTTTCCCTCTCCCTTCCAGGAAAAACTCACCTTCAACCTGACCTATAGCCCCACACCAGAGGGGGTTGTGTTGAGGTCCCCTAATCAACAGGCTGATCTTATCAGGGACCCTGCCAGGGCTCCAGCTCTACCCTACCATCTTGTGAAGGAGCCCCACCCCTGTTCCAAGGGGCTGAAGAGCTCTTCCAATCCTAACCAGAGGCCAGGGTCTTTGCAGACCAACAGGTTCAGATGGTGCCAAGGGATCCCACTGAGCCCCAAGACCAGGAAGAGGATGCCCAAGAACCAGCAGACACATTTGGGCCAGCTGCCAGTGGGTCATGGTTGCACAGTTGGCCTTTGTGTGGCACTGCTGCCATGTTTGCCCCCTCCCTGCCATCAGGGCAGATATGACCTGGAAGATATTCTCAGTGTTGTGGCATGCTTTGAACTTTCAAAGCATGTCCTCCTGGCTCCAACTAGCCAGGAGGTCAGCTACCTCATGAGAGAGAGAGAGAGATTGATCAGTTGGGCAACATTTTATTGATATATTTACAAATTTTAAGCAATTTGGAAGTCTACCAGTATCTCTATCATCATAATAAAATAAATTCTAAATATCTATATGCTTTGATGTTTGCTTTTGCCTTTCTTATCATAGAAAAATTAGAGCTCCCCCTGAACCCTTCACTAACCAGGATGTGGGGTGTTATCCTGTCTGGCAGCTGGGTACTCTGGGTGTGTGATGGGGGGGACATGAGGTTTGCAGAATGGGGGTGGGAAGAGGTGTGGGGGGAT
>NW_017729029.1:22520527-22526439 GCF_001723915.1 Gavialis gangeticus | reverse complement strand
AGGTGAACCCTAGTAATTTTGACAGTTTTCAGGGTGTTGGGGTGGTGTGGGGTTTGCAGGGGCAAAGTGAGGGGATGTGGAATGGTCCAACAGTGCTTCCACAACCTGGCTAGCTGTTAGTGCTGGGTGTGTGTGGTGTTGGGGTGATGTGTGCTTCATGAGTGGGTTTGTGGAGGAGCTCAAGTGGGGGACGCTACATGCCTGCCCCCCCACCTGCCCTCCATGGCACTGGCACAGTGAGTACAGTAGCGGTACTACATGATGTGGGCTCTGTGCTGAATGGGCTCAGCTCGGCCCAGCCCGCTAGTGGATGGCTTTCCCAATCCTGTCCAAAGATGTGCGCTAGTGGGCTGAGTTGGGTCCATTCAGCATGTACAGAGCATGCATCAGGCAGCACGATGCTGCTGCAGGCTGTGCCTGTAGCCGAGCCATGGCCATGCTGGCTGCCGCCACCTGTGCCACAGGGCATTGGTGGGGTGGCAGATGTGTGGCAGCCCCTGCTCAAGCCACTCCAACAACCCACCCACAAACCCAATGTCCCCCCCACAGCCCTTGCCCCTCCCCACACCCTCCCACATCCTCCCACCCTTCCTTATACCCATCTACACCCATAACCCTCCCACCCCCACATCTTTAACTTACCTGGGACAGTGCCCCGGTACCACTCACACTGCAGTCTTGTCCCACTCTTCTGTTTGCCCCATCACTCTAAGAGTGCATGTCCTGTGTGCTGGGGCAGCAGAAGCACCATAGAGAAGTTCTGGCCAGAAACCAGAGCATCTTTCTGGAGGACCAGATTCTGGGTTACCTCCAGGCATGGTCTACCTCCTACCCCACTTTTTCCTCCTGTAGGGTTTTTTCTTTTGGGGTTTTTTTTGGATACCTGGATTTCCATTGTGGGGGACTTTTTTTTTCTTTCACACCATGCATCTTGCAGCCTCTCAAACTGGCACATGCTTGCTTGTCTGGACATGCCTAGTGGGGCTACTCATGAATACCAGCATTTCTGCAGTGTGAGTAAAGGGTATGCAAATTAGCATTAGCTCGTACATCAGCTGTGAAATTTGTGGTAGCAACTGATGCTTCAAAGCATCGTATTGTATTGTCGTTAACAGAGAGCCTCTAGCTAATTACCTTGTGAATACAATTCTTTATAAACATTTTCCTCCTCCATGTACATGCTTTTTTATTCAAAGTTGCCCAGGATTTAGTAAAGCAATAACAATGCAGTAGTCATCTTTTAAAAACTGTTAATGGCAAAGACCTTAAACATGAAACCAGCAAGAGTCATTAAAGGCCTTGTGGCAGGAAAAATGAATGTTGATGGATTCAGTTCCAAACACAACAGTGCTGATGAGAATATAGATGTGGACTAGGCTGTATCCTGAATGCTTAAGCTCCCTCAATTTGGACCATCACTGGGCCTATTAATTTCTCACTTTTTATATGTAGATTCTCATCTTTAAGACAAGAGATGGCCTACTCAACCATATCCCCATCCACTAAAATCTACAAAAATTAGCAGAAATATTCCACCAGCAATAGATGTAAGTCACTTTGGTGACATAATTACTGGTAGCTACTTTGTTTTTCAGCAGTTTTTGAACTCAAGTTTTTGACCATGAGTCTTTACCAAGGGAGCTAAGGGAACAAAAGTAAGATTCAGAAATTGACTTAAGTAGAGAAGCCCTACTCAGATATCAGGGAAACTCTAAAACTATCTCACTTTTTCAGTTTAAAGTTCCTCCTACAATTACATGTCCAAAATAGCTCTAGTCTTAGCAGGGTTTTGAAGCTCAGTGCCAGCAGTTCAGAATAGGCACTCTTCCACCAAAGACCTAGACGATGTTCTTGGCACAGACATACCAGAAACACAGGCAGGACTGGGATCCACTCAAAATGAAGTTTTGCATTTTTTTTTCTTTTCAAATATAGTATTTTGAAAATGAGGGGAATAGGTAGGACTGCCTCTTATGCAATAATTGAGTGATTACTGATTAGACATATGCACACCCCGACATTTGCCACCAGAAACTAAGAATCCCAGGTTTAAATTTCTTCCCTGCCTGAGTAGATTCAAACCCATATCTTGTCTATTCCAGAATCTGCCCTAAACCACAGGCTATATGCTGACAAGGGATTATAGCCCTCTCCAGTGGCTCTGAAGCTGTTCAGAAACTAGCAATTAGATAATTTTAATTTTAAAATATTAGTGATGGTCACTTACCTGCAGTTTTAATGACTCTGTAACTTTTGACTTAATGATGAAACCTATGCAAAGAAACTCTGGTTTACTATAAAAATACTATATTTTATCCACTTTTTAAAGTCAGAACAAGATGAAGCACATTTTCAGTTCTTAGCTATTGTGTTGACTATTGCTGTGCCCTGAATAAAATTCTGGAAGAGAGGATGGGGAGCAGAAGCAGAGGGAGCAGGGTGCAGTTGGGGATCAGGAGCAGAGGGAGCAGGGTCCATGTGTGCCACATGTGTACCCACCTTACCTTGGTGGCAAAGGCAGCAGCTGCAGATGAGACAGCAGCAGGGGCAGCAACAGCTGATTTCCCCCTAAGGTAAGTGAGGCAGAGGGTACAGCGCAGCTAAGATGGATCCAGAGAGGAAGCCCTCTTAGCTCGCCCGACAGGGAGCCATGCTCCCGAGCCGCATGCAGGGAGCACGCACAAACAGGCGCGCTCTGTAAGGGCTTGCCACCATTTGCGCCAGCATTCACGTAAGGTGGGCACGAGGTAGCTGCCCAGAGTGGCACCTCCAGTGAGCAAAAGTAGCAGGCGCAGCTTTGCAGACATGGTGCAGATGCAGAGTGCAGCTGCCAGGGGCCCCACCCAGGCGTGGCCACCTGCCATGGGCTCTTCTGAGGCCTCCACCCAGACAGAGCTCATGGCAGGGTCAGTGGCCCCTTGCCCCCCTGTCTGTGGCGGGGGCTCGGTGGGGTCCTGGGGGGGTGGGGCCTGGTGGTCTCCTTGCCTGTCCCTCTTGTGCATGACTTAGGGCCCTGGAGGAGCAGGTGAGGGAGTTCCAGGCTGGGGTGCGCAGGCTGAGGGGGATCAGGGAGGCAGAGGATGAAATTTCTTGCCCAGGTGGCCAAGTTCTTGACCACCTAGGCAATAGTGATCATCGCTTGCTGGAATTTGCCATCCAGAGTAGGGTGTCAAGGGCCCGCAGCAAGGCGGTAGCCCTAGACTTCAGGAGGGCCAACTTCATTGAGATGAGGAGATTAGTGGGAAAGGCACTGGGGTCCTTGAGGGCAGAGGAACTCAGTGTCCAAGACGAGTGGTCGTTCCTTAAGGACCCAGGGCCCAAGGGATGTCCATCCCGACAAGAAGCAAGGGGGGCAGGAGTGTCCGTAAGCCCCCGTGGCTCACCAAGGGTGTCCGGGACTGCCTGCTTGCCAAAAAGGCGGCGTACGCCCGGTGGAAGGGGGGTGAAATCTCCAAAGAGGAGTATACCTCCTCTGCTCGGGCCTGTAGGCGAGCTGTTAGGAAGGCCAAGGCGGACATAGAGCTCGGATTAGCGTCCAAGATTAAGGATAACAAAAAGTCCTTTTTCAAATATATTGGGAGGATGAAGAAGGCGCCGGGTAATGTGGGACCCCTGCAGGATACGCTGGGCAATCTGGTGGTTGCGTCAGAGGAGAAAGCGGACCTCTTTAACCAATTCTTCACCTCCGTTTTCTTGTGCAGGGACCGGGACTTCCCTGCTGTGATAGAAGCCGGACTCGAGGGGATCGCCTTCAGACCTCAGGTTGGGGAGGACCGGGTTAGAGAGCTTCTGGAGGGGCTGGACGCGTTCAAGTCAGCGGGTCCGGATGATCTCCACCCCAGGGTGTTGAGGGAGCTAGCTGGGGTTATTGCAGGGCCCCTGGCACGGCTCTATGAGCGATCGTGGTGCTTGGGCCAGGTGCCAGATGATTGGAAGGTAGCAAATGTGGTCCCCATCTTCAAGAAGGGGAAGAGGGAGGACCCGGGCAACTATAGGCCCGTCAGTCTTACCTCAATCCTGGGGAAACTCTTTGAGAAGATCATCAAGGAGCACATTTGTGATGGGCCGGCATCAGAAATGATGCTCAGGGGCAATCAGCATGGATTTATTAGGGGGAGATCATGTCAGACCAACCTGATTGCCTTCTACGATCAGGTCACAAAGGCCATGGATGCAGGTGTCGCGGTGGATGTAGTCTTTCTGGACTTCAGCAAGGCCTTTGACACCGTCTCTCACCCCATCCTAGTTAAAAAACTAGGCGACTGTGGCATAGATGCCTACACAGTCAGATGGATTGCAGATTGGCTGAGGGGTCGCACTCAGAGGGTGGTGGTGGATGGGTCATACTCGACCTGGGGGGAGGTGGGTAGCGGAGTCCCCCAGGGCTCGGTCCTGGGGCCTGCGCTGTTCAATTTCTTCATCAGCGATCTGGATGATGGGGTGGAAAGTAACCTGTTTAAATTCGCTGATGACACCAAAATTTGGGGGGAGGTGAGCACGCTAGCAGGGAGTGAGAGATTGCAGAGGGATCTGGATAGGTTACAGGGGTGGGCTAACAGGAACAGGATGCGTTTCAATACGGACAAGTGCAGGGTGCTGCACTTGGGCAGTAGGAACCAGCAGCACACTTACACAATGGGGAACTCCCTACTTGAGAGCACGGAGGCAGAAAGAGATCTTGGAGTCATTATTGACTCCAAGATGAACATGGGCCGACAATGCGAGGTCATGGTTGGCAGGGCTAACCGGACCTTGTCGTGCATCCACAGGTGCATCTCGAGTAGAGCCAAGGAGGTGATCCTCCCCCTCTACGCGACGCTGGTCAGGCCACAGCTGGAGTATTGTGTCCAGTTCTGTGCGCCCCATTTCAAGAGGGATGTGGACAACATGGAGAGGGTCCAGAGGAGGGCCACCCGCATGATCCGGGGACAACAGGGCAGACCCTACAGTGAGAGACTGCGGGACCTGAACCTATTCAGCCTCCACAAGAGAAGGCTGAGGGGGGACCTGGTGACCGTCTATAAACTCACTAGGGGGGACCAGAAGGGTTTGGGGGAGACGCTGTTTCCCCTAGCGCCCGCTGGCATAACAAGGAGTAATGGGCACAAGTTGATGGAGAGGAGGTATAGATTGGACATCCGCAAAAACTACTTCACAGTTAGGGCGGCTAGGAGCTGGAACCAACTTCCAAGGGAAGTGGTGCTGGCCCCTACCCTGGGGGTCTTTAAGAAGAGGCTGGATGCCTACCTGGCTGGACTCATTTGAGTCCCGTTTCTTGTTTTGGGGTTTTGTTGTTCTCCCGCCCTGGCGGGGGGTCGGGCTAGAAGATCTACTAGGTCCCTTCCGACCCTAAATCTATGAAACTATGAAACTATGAAATTGATGCCTATTTTTGTTCTCTGCAGGCCCGGTCGCCCGCTGTACAGCCCCCACAGGAGACGCATCCAACACAGGAGTGGCAGAAGGTGTCCAAATCCAGAGCTGCTAGGCGTAGGGTGGTGGAAGCTTCCCAGGTTCACCTGGGGAACAGGTTCAACACCCTGGAAGCTGTGATGGAGAAAGACAGTGAAATTGCCTCTGGCAGGGATGATGCCACTTCCCACATGATAAAGAATGGGCAGAGAACAAACACCAGCAGGAAGAAACACTGGGTCCTCGTCATCGGAGACTCCATCCTATGAAGACTGGAAGGTCCCATCTGTCAGCCTGACCCCATGACGTAAGAGGTCTGCTTCATGCCTGGGGCTCGGGTTAGAGACATCACGGAGAGGATCCTGGCCTACATCCAACCTGCAGACCAGTACCCCATGGTTGTCATCCACATGGGGACAAATGACACAGCCAGGGGCAACCCTGACTGCATTATGAAGGATTTCAAGGCTCTGGGGGACAAGCTTAAGGAGACAGAGGGC
>NW_017729029.1:22515311-22515527 GCF_001723915.1 Gavialis gangeticus | reverse complement strand
AATGACACAGCCAGGGGCAACCCTGACTGCATTATGAAGGATTTCAAGGCTCTGGGGGACAAGCTTAAGGAGACAGAGGGCCGGTGGTATTCTCCTCTCTTCTTCTGCTGAGTAGGCAGTGACGGTGACACAAGGCCTGCACTGGTGAAGTCAACCAGTGCTTACACAGTTGGTACCACCAGGCAGGCCTTGGGTTCCTTGATAATGACCCATGCT
>NW_017729029.1:22513832-22515300 GCF_001723915.1 Gavialis gangeticus | reverse complement strand
CCCACCAGAGGAAAAGCCCTGTTGGACCTGGTCCTGGCCAGAGAGGATGACCTGATAAAGGGCCTCCAGGTTCTTGACAACCTGGGTGATAGCGATCATCACTTGCTGGAATTCACCAACCAGCGCAGGGTGTCAAGAGCCTGCAGTAAGGTGGTAGCCCTAGACTTCAAGAGGGCCAACTTCAACGAGTTGAGGAGATTAGTGGGAGAGGCGCTTGGGTTCTTGAGAGCAGGGGAGCTTAGTGCCCAAAATGAGTGGTTGTTCCTTAAGGAGATGATACTCAGGGCCCAAGGTATGACCATCCCAACAAAAAGCAAGGGGGGCAGGAGTGCTCAAAAGCCCCCCTGGCTCACCAAGGGTATACAGGAATGCCTGATTGCCAAAAAGGTGGTATACAACTGGTGGAAGGGGGGTGCTATCTCCAAAGAGGAGTATACCTCCTCTGCTCGGGCCTGTAGGGGGGCTGTCAGGAAAGCTAAGGCGGACATAGAGCTAGGACTTGCATCCAAAAGCAAAGATAATAAAAAGTCCTTTTTCAAATATATAGGGAGGATGAAGAAAGCACTGGGAAATGTGGGACCCCTGTAAGATCCTCTGGGCAATCTGGTGGTTGCACCAGAGGAGAAAGCAGACCTCTTTAACCAATTCTTCACCTGCGTTTTCTTGTGCAGGGATTGGCACATCCTCACCATGATGCAAGACAGACTTGAGGGGAATGCCTCCAGACCTCAGGTTGAGGAGGACTGGGTTAGAGAGCTTCTGTAGGGGCTGGACGTGTTCAAATCAGCGGGTCCAGATGCTGTCCACCCCAGAGTGTTGAGGGAGCTAGCAGGTGTTATTGCAAGGCACTTGGCATGGCTTTACAAGCACTCGTGGTGCTCGGGTCAGGTGCCAGATGATTGGAAGATATCCAATGTGGTCCCCATCTTTAAAAAAGGGAGGAGGGAGGACCCGGGCAACTATAGGCCCATCAGTCTTACTTCAATCCTAGGGAAACTCTTTGAGAAGATCATCATGGAGTACATCTGTGATGGGCTGGCCCCAGAGATAATGCTCAAGGGCAACCAGCACAGTTTCATTAGGGGCAGGTCATGTCAGACCAACCTGATTGCCTTTTATGATCAGATCACAAAAGCATTGGATGCAGGTGTCGCCGTGGATCTAGTCTTTCTGGACTTCAGCAAGGCCTTTGACACTGTCTCCCACCCCATCCTCATTAAAAAATTGAGCAACTGTGGCATTGATGCCTACACAGTCAGATGGATTGTAGATTGGCTGAAGGGTAGTACTCAGAGGGTGGTGGTGGATGGGTCATATTCGACCTGGGGAGAAGTGGGCGGTGGAGTCCCCCAGGGCTTGGTTCTTGGGCCCATGCTGTTCAATTTCTTTATTAGCGATTTGGACGATGGGGTGAAAAGCACCCTGTTTAAATTCGCTGATGATACCAAAATTTGGGGTGAGGTGAGCA
>NW_017729029.1:22507208-22513009 GCF_001723915.1 Gavialis gangeticus | reverse complement strand
AGGTTTAGATTAGACATCCATAAGAACTACTTCACAGTCAGGGCGGCTAGGATCTGGAACCAACATCCAAGGGAAGTGGTGCTGGCTCCTACCCTGGGGGTCTTTAAGAGGAGGCTTGATGCCTACCTGGCTGGAATCATTTGAGCCCAGTTTTTTCTCCTGCCCAGGCAGGGGGTCGGACTTGAAGATCTACAAGGCCCTTCTGACCCTACTTCTATGATTCTATATGAGGCTTTGCCACAGGGTTGCCAAACCAAAGACTTTTACTGACAACTAAACTTTTTACTGACATATGTTTAACATTGTTTAAATGTAATCCTTCTGCCAAAACCTGTAGAAGGGCTTGGTTCAAACCATAGTTAAAAGTTTGGTTGTCAGTAAAAAGTTTGCAGATTATCAGTTTAAAAAAATCTTTAGTTGGCAATCCTTTTTGACTGTCCAAATGGTTTTACATGTTTAACAGGCTGCAGAACTTTCCCAGGGGTCCCCTACTCAAACCCTGGTACCCCTGACTGCACCCCACACTGCACCACCTAGACCACCCCTCATCCTTACCCCTTCAGTCCCTACTCCCTCCCATCCCAGCACAGATCCTCAAATAAGAACCACTATCTGCCTGACTGCTGCCCAACAATATTACAGACAGATAGGAAGCAGCAGCAGCATATTGCTGGGGGTAAGTGAAGAGCTCCAGAATGTCCTGTGAGTGACAACACACTGGGAAAGTATCTCTTTAGAGTGCTGAAGAGACATTGCTGGGACACCAACTGTTGCTTTTATGCACTGGGTTTAAATAATGTGTTCCAATGCTTTCCTACCATGGAGCTTCCATTGACTCTAGTGGCTTCATGCTTTTATGGATGGCTTCATTTTTTACAGATTTGATAGACAAGTATTTGTAGCCTGGTTATTTACAAACTGTCAGTAAATTTACAGGCAGCTGACAACTCTGCTTTAGCAACTGGAAGCAATTTATAATTAGGTGAAAAATATTTTAACTGCATTTGTTCTACTAAAATTAAAGGACTCTTAGATGATTTGCGTTTTGCTTATCTGTTCCTGATTGTGTTGGAAATTTGAAACAAACCACTATTAAACCAAAAAAATAACCTGCTAGAAACTAACTATCAGTTTCTCTTTGAGTCTTTGGATGGTATTGTCTGGCAATGAGTTGCTATCATGTTCTGGTAGGGAGATCGTCTGCAAACAATTGCGGTTAGCTTACAGAGTAGTGTCATCATTTGGCAGAGTGGGACAATTAATTACAATGTACAAGCAAGCAGGCTTATATATGTTCTTCAGAGGGCAACAGTGAGTCTTCAGAACCGTTATACAATATATTTAAAGTAATTATTTATGGAATTAAAAATAGTTGTATATTAAAAATGAATTGTCTTAATCATGAAAAAGCAAATGTGAAAAGTTTTCCAGGTAAATTGCATAGTCCACCTAAATATGCAACTGTTTTTCATAGCCAAAATGCCTCCCTTTTATATTTCTTTCCCTCTTCCATAGCATCCCTTGGTCTCTGGCCAGTGGGTACCATTTTCACTAAAACTCATTATACTTCTCTGTTTCAGCCAGAAAAGATCGCTTCATGATTTGAACTCCTTCTAAAATAGGAGGTTTGGCAAAAAAAAAAAATCTATTGCTGAGTGCTTCACTTCACAACAAATCCAAATAAATGCAGGGCCTTCAAGCATTAGCCATTATGCTGTCTGCAGAACAAATTGGCTTCCTTTACCATATGCTAGATTTTAGGATCCTAAATGCTGAAAGGGAAAGGGTGGGAGGGAAGCAGAAATTTTGTTCAAACACAATTCTCCCTGTGTCATGCTTCTAGTATGTTAGAAAGTTGTTCTCTGAACTGATGTGTCTTTCATCAAGTGCTCTTTCAATGTTATAAAAGTAGATTGTACTGGCCTCAACATCCCAGCTTGATACTAAACTTGTATCAAAAGCCTATCAAAAGGAGGTATACTGCTGAGTTCACCATAATGGTTATATTTGGAGATGCTGCTGCATACGTCTCTGTGGTGGAGTGCAAAGTGGAGGAAATAATATCTAAGCAGCTTTGGAAGCAACTAATTTAAGGTTCATGGGGCCTACAAAAGGAAAATAGTGAGCAAAGCAAGAAGGAAATGATCAAATGTACTTTATTTAGAATAATCTTCCTATGCTTTGAGTACTTTGGGGAGCAGGGAAACTGGTTTTGCCCTTCAAACAAGGGCAGAATTTTCCAACATACAATATATGTACAAATCATTTCATGGCCCTTAATACACACGAGTTCAAAATAATTTGCAATAACAAATTAAATATATTCATGAGTAAAGATTATAAATATTTGTATCTATTGACCTTAACATTTATTACATAATTTTTAGTATTAGCAGTACCATGTACCTTTTAACATCTGACAATGTGGGAGTTGTTCCAATTTCATTTAAACTGATTGTAACTCAATCTCTTGGGAATTGCTACTGGGTTTCTGTGGCAAAAGGCAATTAGAAGATTCCAAGGGTCATAGATGGTCCTCTTGCCTTGGGTAGCAGGGATTTCTCTGATTTAACAAAGGGACATAGCATGTTTATAGCTCCTTCAGCTTGCATAATCTTAATGCTGTCCTTGACTTTAGTGCATGACCTAAGAAACTGGTACATTGTTACATTTGGGCATCCATTCTGAAAGGTGGCTTACCTAGTTTGTGAGCTACATAAGATTTTTCCTAAAATTTTTATTGCCATTGGACTTGCAAGTGAAGGTATGTGTACCCTATGTCAGATGGCACACAGAATGCGGCTGTGAAAACATGTATATTGATTATTTCAGCGTGTCCACTTCAGAACTATGCCTACACCAGTGACTGTTCTATTTACATTAATGGCAGAATTAATTTGGAAAGTGTTTGGTTGGTTTGCTTATTCTGCTTGTCTTGTTTTTTGGCCAAACTTGTATTTGTTCACTTTGTCATATTTTCTCAAGTCTTGAAAATGTAGAGTTCCAAGGTTTGATATTTTTTATCCTTCTTGATTAAATTATTTTACTCAAATTATTTTCTTAAGTTGTTAAAAGAAAATCTGAAATATTTTCTCTTCAAAACATGAGCTACTTCATTAATGAGCTTTCCTTCATTAGAAGCATACATATTTTTCACATTCTAAGATGCATCTCAACATAAGTTTTGGCAGTTTTCAGTTCTTTCCCTTCTCTTTATGTAGAGAAATCAGCAATTCATAAATAGCAAATAATTTGTTATAGATCTTTTCAGGCAAAAGCACTTACTGTGCTAGTGCGCCAGGCTGCAGACTTACCCTGATAAAAATGTTTGTCTTTTGAAAGGAAGGAGGGAGAAAAGAAGGTAGGTTTTGACAGCTTGACAACATGCCGTGGTTTAAATCAGGGTTAAAGTCACTGTATGTGATGCATTATATTCCAGATTGGGTTTCATTTTATGTTGGAATAAACAGAGGGCTTTGCTTGTGCTTTTTTACATAGTTGTGCCGTTTTCATACTACACTTTTCTCAAGTGTAAAGCATAATTGTACTGTAAATGTAGATGAGCCCTCACCTCTCAAATAGTCCTTCTGACTATGCATCTATGCTTAGTGTGCTTGCATCAAAAACATTTGTGTACGTTGTGTGGCAGATGGATCAAAACTGAGGAGAGTATACATTCATTATTGGTCTGAGTGGGTTTACTGTCTTCTGGTTGAAGGGAGAATGCTGTGAATTCACTAGACTTGCATGGATAATTGAAGCCATTGTGCACTCCTCCTTAAAACAAAACAAAACAAAACAACAAATACAATATCAAAGGTAATATATATTCAGTTTGGCACTGTATTTATATATTTGATTTGCACAACATACTCTACTTACTGAGATTTTTTTTTGTATGATAGGGAACCATTGTTACATATACCCACTTAGCGGGAAAGAAGCTTTCTACTCAAAGCCTAATTGGTCTGAAATCACAATGCCAACTGCTATGCTTGGGAGTGAGGTGGGTAGTCAAACCTGTGAGGGGGAAGGGGGAAGTTTGCAATGAGGGGGTACACATATGCAAATTGTTAAGTGTATGACGATGAACAAAAAAGACACGGCTATCTTTAAAAAACTAATTAATTTTTTTATACTAATTTAATTTACCATTTGCTTCAGCACATGGTACTTTTCAGGAAATGGATAGAAACAATTTATCTTACCTAATGTAACAGTTGAGCACTGTTTGCCTTCAAATTAAACATTAAATGTGATGTTATAGGAAAGTGCCCTGTAGTTTTTTAAAAGATCACTTCTGAACATACCTCTTCTACCCTGCCATATCAGTTTGTTGAGGGCATTCATCCTTTTATTGTACTTAAGGGACACAAAGTAAGGTACTAAAATGCTCTTCTTATGGATCAGTCCCTTTTACCTGGAGCAGATACCCCCAAGTTCTGGCTCATGCTTTGCATATCCTTATGTGGAGCCAGATTCTGTTTCTCCTGCTTCAGAAGCATGTTCAGAGTTCACTCACTCAAGAATTAGGAAGCTCTACAGAGGGAATAAAACTGAGATTTACTCAAGGGTGATGTGCACCAGGGTCTCCCTCTGCCTGCAGAAGGGGCAGGAGACAGGGTGGCAACAGCTCCATGGGGCAGCTACCAGATAAGGTCTCCAGTGTCTCGTGGGATGAGGGTGAAGTACTGACTCAGCCACTGGGGTGCCCCAGCCACACCCTCGCTGAACAGGTCCCGCCACTTGGTGTCTGGGCAGGACGCAAGGATGGCCTGATGGATAATGCAATGCACGACCAGCAATGGTCAGTGCAAAAGGGGACTGGTCTCATGTCCTCCAGCCAGCTCAGGTGGTGGAGTGGGGAGCACCATGAGGCTGGGCAAGGCACCAGTGTCATGACAAACTGTGGTGGGCTGAAGGACACGGGAGGGCAGAGACTGCCACCACACAGGACCTGGTCAACAAAAGCAAGGGCATCAGGAGGAAGGGCAGATTTCACATCCTAGCCTAGACGGCAGGTTGCAAGTGTCATGGCTGAACCAATGCACCTGACCAGCACAGCAGGTCCACCCACTCCCACCTATTGTAGTTGAGGAGGTCTCCAATATGGGTGACACCAGCCAGGATCAGCCTCTGTCACAACTGGGGTACCTCTGCTGTCGGCACCTCCAGCTGGGGGTTCCAGAGGAGGGGCTTGACAAGCAGGTGGTCACCTGGGGCATCAGCTGCAGGGGACTTGGAGGTCGAGACCAGCCTCCAGGCCTAGAAGAGGTCCTGGTAGAAATCTGGACACTCTTACAGGTCCTGCAAGGAGAAGTCCCACGGGCCGAGGAGCTTCCAGTTGTATCACAGCCCCGGAAGTGAGACAGGAAAGTGTGCCCCAGCTAGGCCCATGCTGCGTGACTACTGACAGTGCGTAGCAATTGCTGCAGGGCCTGAAGTTGGAATGCCAGGACCTGGCTGTGCAGGCAAACCAGGCCCTGACTGCCTTCCTGCAAGGGGAGGCTCAGGACCTCTGCAGAGACCCAGTGCCATCCCAGCCAGAAAAACTCCAGTGCCTATCTCTGGAGTCCTTCCACGACCTCAGGGAGCACAGGCAAGGTGTGTAAGCGGTGCCAGAGCATGGACAGGACCAGCTGGTTCAGCACCAGTACTCTTCCATGCATGGAGAGACATCTCAGGAGCCTTGACCAGCTGGTACCAGTTCTCTGGCAGGGAGGGGTCTGTGGGGGACAGATAGACCCCTCCAAGTAGAGCAGCAAGCCCGCACTCCAGCAGATCCCATGAAGCATGGGCGG
>NW_017729029.1:22500459-22502208 GCF_001723915.1 Gavialis gangeticus | reverse complement strand
AGACCCCTCCAAGTAGAGCAGCAAGCCCGCACTCCAGCAGATCCCATGAAGCATGGGCGGGAGTGAGCCCACCCAGCACAAGACCAAAGCTCTTGACCCAGTTGACCTAGGCAGAGGAGGCCACTGACTACAATGCCCAGCAGGCTTCCACCTGTGCTAGGTCACCTGAGTCCTGGATCATGAGGAGTATGTCATCAGCATACGCTGACAGGACCAGAGGAAGTGATGGCTCCTGGAGCATCAGCCCCACCACCCATTTCTGCAGGATAATGAGGAAGGGCTCCAGGGCCAAGATGTACAGCTGGCCTGACATCAGGCAGCCTTGACACACCCCTCTCCTGAACGGGATGTGCTCCATCAGGGTTGAGCTTGACCAAACACTCTGCAGATGCATACAGCACTGGGAGAGCCTGCACAAAGCAGGGCTTAAAGCCAAAGGCCCTCAGTATGTCTGTGAGGTACCTGTGATCCACTCTGTCAAACGCCTTCTCCTGGTCCAGGGATAGGAGGACAAAAGACAGGGCCTCCCGGTGTGCTAGTTTCAGGAGGCCCTGAACCAGATACAGGTTATTGAAGATGGAACATCCAGGCATTATGTACATCTGGTCGGGATGGATCATGTCCGCTCTTTCAGCAAGAACTGCAGGTGCAGCAAGATGAACTTTGCTGCAAACTTGTAGTCTGTGCAGAGGAGGGACATGGGATGCCAGTTCCTCAGATCTTGGGGATCCCCCTTCTTCATAAGGAGGGTCAGCATGGGCCTCTGGCATGACAGGGGGAGTTCTCCAGTTCCCTTGGATTTGGCCCAGACCACAGCAAGTTTTGGGCTGAGGACATCCAAGAAGGCCAAGTAGAACTCCATGGTCAGCCCATCAGTGCCCACTGCCTTGTTGCCAGACATCAGGAAGAGCACAGCTGAAAATTTAGCCAGAGTGAGAGGAGCTTCCAGCCAGTCCCAGTCACTCACACTGACCTGTGGGAGTCTCTCCCACAGGGTACAACAAGCTTAGGTGTTGGTTGGATCCAGGGACAAGAGCTCTTCATAGAAGGCCCACGTGCACTGGTGTATTTTGCCTGGATCTGTGAAGGGGGTGCCATTACATGCCAGAAGGCAGTTGTGTACTTCTTGGCCCACCTGCCTCCTCTCCAGGGCATAGAAGCAGCAGGAGCCACGGTCCATCTCCCAAAGGAGCTGGACGTGTGAGCAGACAAATGCATCAATGGGCACAGTGGCTGTCTGCACAAAGCTCTTCCCTGCTCCTAGGAGAAGTATGTTGCGATGTCCCTTTTACAGGGAGCAGCCAATTCCCCTCCTTGCACTGGTGCAGCTCCACTGACCATTTGTATTGTGGGGATGGGGCCGCCGACCTCTGCCCACTTGCTCATTTGTGATGGAGTAGCCACCGGCAGGAGTCACAGCAGGCCCGGATCCAAGAGTTAGCAAGGTCATAGGGGACTGCCATGTTAGTCCCCTGCTTGATCACGCTGGACAGGGGCACAGTCAAGATCTAAGCTAGTGAAAATTAGGGCTGCGTCTGAAGTGGCGATGTGCTCATCTCTATGCAAACACAAGGCACTCCAGCTCCTTGTGATGAATTAATGGTCCTGCCTGGCTCATACAGCTAAATCTGAGACGCTCCTTCAGGCCTTAGGGTAATGTTTGTCTCTAACCACTATCACCAATATTCAGCTGGTTGCTGTGGCCTGTCTGTAAGGGCGTGTGCAGGTGTGTGTACTCTTACAAAGATG
>NW_017729029.1:22494195-22500448 GCF_001723915.1 Gavialis gangeticus | reverse complement strand
ACAGTGGCTGTCTGCACAAAGCTCTTCCCGCTACTCCTGCCACTCTCCACAGAGGGATGCATAGCGTGGGTTGGTGGCTAGGTGCCTCTCCAACTCTAGCACTTCCCACTAGAGCTGCACCTGAACTGCCTGCCTCTGCTGGGTATGCCCCTGAGTGTAGCCATGGCAAAAAAGCCAGATGAGCACCTTCCCCACATCTCACCATCTCCAGGTTGAGGGGAAAGCTGCCTGTTGCTCCCACCAAGCTAGCCAGAACTCCTGGAAGGCCTCCCTGAAGCCCACATCATCCAGTAGACTGGCATTGAAATGAGAGTAAGCCAACCCCGGACGTCCAGGCCCCAGTATGGCCTGGGTCCAAACAAGTTGATGATTGCTGAAAGGAGTTGGCCAAGTGTCAGAGGAGTGGGCCCAGGCAAAGTGCGGCAAAGAGATATAAACCTGGTCCAACTGGGTGTGGCATGACTATTCCTACCCCACCCTCACATAAGTGAAGGCAGGGGGATTAGTAGATTGACAGGCATGTCAGACATCCACCAGAAAGTAGTCCAGCAGAAATTCCTGAAGGACACCCACGGTGGTCTGTTTCCACTCCCTGACTGACTGGTCACATGCAGCTAGGGTCTTTAATCTTTGCTAAAGACCAGGCACTCATGAGGGTTGAGGGTGCCAATGTATGTGGCCACCTGGTGAAAATAATCTGCCAACTCCAGGCCCCTCACAGGGGTGTACACATTCAGAAGATTCAGGACCAGCCCCTGCACCTAGACCCAGAGGTGCAGCAGGTGGCCTGGCACCACCTCAATGTGCTGTAGAACCTCTGGCTGCAGGCCTGGGGAGAACAGGGTGACCACCCTACAAGAGATAGCCAAGAGGCAACTAAAAAAGACCCAACTCCAGCCACTAATTAGGCTTATTGGCTGGAGTCAGGGTCTCCTGTAAGAATATCATGGGGTACCATCCCTCCTGAAGGAAGGAGAGCACCCAGCATCTCTGGAGATCCTTCCTGCAGCCATGGACGTTGAGGTCCATGATCTTAAATGACCTCATGGCTGGGCAGGGTGGAGTGGATGGTCCAACGGGGCATCATGCATCTCAGCCCGTGGTGTGGGGCCCACTGGCTCACGTAGTGCCCCCTATATATATATATATATATATATATATATATATAGAGAGAGAGAGAGAGAGAGAGAGAGAGAGAGAGAGAGGGTGTCTATGAAACTGTGGGCTTGTCTATAGATCTGGGTGTTGCACCTTTTGGGCCCTTGCCTTCCCCTATCAGTGCCCTCCCAGTGATGAGGATACTGTCAAAATATCCCCGGTGGTTGAAGGTGAGCTGTGCCTTGCTGGCAGACCAGCAGGTCTAGTCACAGTCAAGAAATGCAAGTAGATCACCCCTGGGGACCACTGAGACCCAGAGGTCTGCAGGCTTCATGAAGCCTGCTGGTTCTTGGGTGCCCTCCTTCTGGTCCTGGGGCTCAGTGGGCACCCTATGCACCACTTGAACCCCACAGTCTGCTAAGACCCTGGTCTCTGGTTGGGGTTGGGAGAGCTCTGCAGCCTCTTGGGACAGGGTGGGGGTAAGGGTGGGACTTGGGCACCTTCACAAGATGGTGGGGTACAGGTGAAGACCCAGGATGTCTATGCACAGTCCCTGATAAAATTTGCCTATTGATTAAGGGACCTGATCATAACCCCCTGTGGTGTTGGACTATGGAGCAGGCTGGAGGTGAAGTTTTTCTGGGATGAGGAAGGACGAGACCCATCAGGCACCAGAGTGGCTTCGGCGTCTGCCTTAGTGTCCTGGGAAAGGGGATCTTCTCCCTGAGGACTCATCAGGATGATCCCCAGAGCCTCTGTATCCCCCACATCATAAAAGGGAGGAGGCTCTGCTGCCGGGCCTTCCTTTGGGTAGACTGAGGCCTCAGCTTTGGCGCCTGTGGTCTCAGGGGGTAGGCCTTGGTCAGTCTAAAGAGGGGCAACCTCCATGGACTCCTGTTCAGGAGCATCTAGCAGTTCCAAAACCTCCTCCACAGGGATCACCTGTTTGATCTTTCCTGGGGGTGTGGTGTCAGGTACAGCTGGGGAGGCCCCTGGAGGCTGGGCCACTCCTTCCCCCCCATGTGGTGGTCTTGGAAAGGTGGGGGGGAGGAGTTCCCCACAACAGAAGGCTCCAGCTGTGCCTGGGCCTTTCTCTTGCCTTTGCTCCCAGAGGGGACCTGCACCCACTCAGCCATGGTGTGGTTCTCAGGTGGACAGGCTCCAGTAGAAGAAGGTGAGGGTTGGGGGGAGGTAGCTACGACAGGGGCATGACTAGGGGCAGGGGGCCCCTGCTTTTTCTCACCCCTTGGTTGTCGCTGCCCTCCCTGGATCTCTGCCAAATTTGGTTGGGAGGCAGGGTCCCTTCAGCTCATGGGGGGGCTTATAGTTGTGGCTGGGGTACCAGTGGGACCTGAGGGGTAAGTGGTGCTGCTGGTAGAGGCACCCATCTTGCCAGTGGGAGCTACAGAATGCCCTCCCTGCCTGGCCCATGGGGTAATCATGATGCAAGTCCCCCAGGGCATGGCCCCAGAAGCACTGCAGGTCCTCCATTGTATAGAAAATCCTCACCAGGACCTCCTGAAAAGTAATTATAAGGCTGCCCTCAGCCTCCAGCCATTCTCCCACTGCAAGCTGGATCATGACCTGATGACAGAATGAGTGCATGTGGCGGAGGTCAGGGTCTTCGCACTCCAAGAGAAAGCCAACACTGGGGAGATAACTCTCCCCAGGGTTTGGAGATGGGGCAGAAGGGCCCAGTTGAGGATACAAGGTGGGATGGAGCTGAGGACCACTCTGGTCCCCAACTCTTTTAGGGACTTGAGGGGGGACATGCTCGCCCTCTACCACGAGCTGCCTCTCCACTGCCTTTTGTGCAGTGGCCTCCAAGGCAAGGAAAAAGACCCCCTTGCCATCAAAGCAGGAGGCTGCCACAATCTTGGGGGCCCCCCACTACCCAAGCTGGGATCTGCACCTATGTCAGAATGCAGGGTCTCCTGACTGGGCAGTTGGCACCTCACCTCGTGCCTATGGGTGAGTGCCAGAAAGGGGGCCCTGCTCCCCATCTGGAAAAGCCAGTGGTGGAGGGTCCAGGCCCCCCAGCTGTGGGTTGCCCTGCAGCCTTTTGTGCATAGCTGTGGTTCCTCTGCTGGGGGGATACATTGGTGGGGCAGGAGCTAGTGTCAGGTACAGGCTGAGTGGGTGTGCTAGTTGGTGTGGTGAATCTGGTCCCTTTAGGCACTGGTGGTTTAGGCTTGGGGATGGGACCCTTGCCCTTCCCACCCCCAGCTGTAGAGCCCTTTTCACTACCCTTACCCTTGGTGGTGGGGAAGGCAGCTTGGGAACTGCTCTTGGAGGGGCCTGGCCAGGGGAGACCCCCCTGGCCCTGCTGAAGTCTCACTCTGGTCCCACAGCAGAGGTCTCAGGCTTTTCTACCCCTGGCAGAGGTCATTTCAACTCTGCCTCTGGGGTGGGGGCTGCAGGGGCATGCATCCCCTTGGGGACTTGGCTGGTATCTGCCCCCATAGTGGGGACCGCAGGAAGCTCTGTGGGGGCATCTTTCCTCCCAGAAGTTTCCTGCCCTTCCATTGCTTCACATCAGGGAGGGGAAAACAACAAAGAAACCAAAAAATGTACACTGGAGCTATTGAATTTAATAGGGGCAGGGGGCTGAAGCTCACTGAGCTACATCCCCACAGAAAAAAACTGGGAGAGCTATGCTTGGGAAATGTGGGGGAGGGGGAACACACTCAGACAGGCTAGGGAGATTCGAGCTGGCTTACTCAGCCACACAACAAACACCAGGGTAAGGGGAGTGGACCAAAGGACTTACCACACAAGGGAAAAACACAGAGAAGGCTGCTGAGGCAGATGTAAAAGATGGCTGGAGTGGCAGAGGCACTTTGTTTCTTGGAGATCAGTCAAGAGCCCCTCAGACCTCCAGCTAGACACTCAGCAGCAGGCAGAGAAACAAAGCAGGATCAGATGCAGTGAGGCAACTGTGAGGGAGGACAGGAGCAATCAGTCAATGAGGGAGTAATCCAGTGCAGGTGTAGTGTTGAGTGGTGCAAGGTGGTGCAGCAGGGAATCTCCCTCTCTCCTGAGAGGGGGCAGCATCAGCAGTAACAGCACCAGTGATGGTAGGAGCCATACCAACAGCACCAGTGATGGTTCAGCCACACAGGGTATGCTTCTGGTAAGGGTGGAGGTGAAGGTTCGCTTGCCAAGGCAGCTGGGGCAGGCAAGTCATCTTTAGGCTCCAGCAATGATGGTGGGGAAGGGGCCCTAGGCTGTCCCTTGACCATGGCTTGGATGTGGGCTGGGCAGCAGACTGGAACCAGGGTGCAGAACCTGGGATACAGTGCAGTGTGCCCCTCCCTGAGGGGGGACAGCTGTGTGTAGCAGAGGATCCCCCCAGTGAGAGGGCAGCAGTAGCAGCAGCCAAAGGCAGGAAGGTGTGCAGCCAACATTCTCCCAAAAGCTCTGAGACCATGACAGCAGCTAGCAGTAGCCAGAGGCAGGAAAGGGCCTGGCTATCTTCTCCCCAGAAGCTGCTGAGACCAAGTATTCAGCAGCAGCCACCTGGGACAGGAAGGGACATGCTCAGCTTTCTCCCAGAGACTCATCGCAGGAGCTTCTGAGGGAGCAAGGAGCCCTAAGCTGGCCCCAGGCTCTAGCTGCCCCTGACTACAGATCCAGGAGGAGCTGGGCAAGGTCATTTTGCCCCAAGTGGCACAACTTGCCCCACACCAAAGTGCATGTCCAGGCACATGCACTGAGAACAAATATCCCCAGCACAAACTTGTGCTGCTCCTATTTGAACTGTTGCAAGTGCACGTGCCTGCGTGTGTGGACACACCCACTAATTTAAGGACAACTGTAAGGTATGTGTAAACTAGTTCGATTTCAACAAACTCCTCCCTTTGCTCATGCAGATGTGTTATCAGCCTTTCCTCAGTTAGATTACATTTTGCTAGAGAATAGACACCTTGCTGTGTATAACAGGCCACAATAGGACTGTAATCTCAAAATGCTGTTCAGTTAGTTCTACTGCTGACACCAACGGGTCGAATTTAATTCACCATTCAAGACATGCAACAGATGCCTGCTTCACATACTATCACCAAGCTTATCATTTTGAAAGATTAAGTGAGAGAAAAGCAAACCTTGCAGTTTACAAACTTTCTAAAAAGGTCAATTTAAAGAGCTGTCCCAGAATAGGTTCTTCTTCCCCATCCATTTTATTGGTGTAGTTCTGAAAGTTTCTTCCCAAAAAAATGTTATTAGATATGCTTATAGGGCATATGTATAAAGTAGCAATAACCAGATTCAATTTATATTCAAAATTTAATTGATGCTGTAAGACAGGTCTTCCCAAACTGGTACGTGTACCACTGGATGTATGCAAGGCATCTTTTGGAGGGTAGTCTGCATGGGAGAAATTGTGTAATGATGGATTTAATTTTCATTATAATGATAATTGGTATATAAGGGGTTAAATATAAAACATATGCTGATGGGATATGCAGGCATCTGATATATCTGGAATGGGGTATGCAATAAGAAAATGTTTGGGAACCTCTGCTCCAGGATATGATTGTGCTTCAGTTTTATCAAAGAGCTCCTGTTGATTCTAGATATAATTCATGTCTTTCAGGATATCTTTGAACAATTTGTTTATTGTTTTTGTACTTTGAAACAGATTAGACTTAATTTGCTTCATAAAGCTATAAAAGGAGACTGAAAGGGGGAAAAAAAACTATTGTAAACTTGTTTCTACTCCAACAGATTCAGCTTCTCAGGTTTGTTTCTCAGACAGAAAGCCAAGCTACAATTTAATATTATCTTTCCCGTTAAATATATTATCTACCATCCTTCTGGACTGTAAAGTAGATGAATCCTGTTATCACATCTTTCCCTTTGATAAAGATTCACCTCTGCTATGGTATTGGTTTTCTGAGGGCACTGTCCCCAAGGTTTCATATGAGATAACAAAAGGCTTAAAGAAACACAGTGCTTTTACATTCTTATTTCACCTGTGAGGGAACCATCTTAAATGTTTTTAGGACAATTTTCAGTTGTTTAGAGATCTGTCAATATTGTTGTTCTTTGTTGCCCTAAATTAGATAGATTATATTTTAATGATCTTCCATTTTTATTTAATTTTCAGACACTGCAATTTTAGGATTAATACTAATGCCCATTTTTGATGAGTGGT
>NW_017729029.1:22477387-22489195 GCF_001723915.1 Gavialis gangeticus | reverse complement strand
AATATCTCACCTTCCATTTTTATTTAATTTTCAGACACTGCAATTTTAGGATTAATACTAATGCCCATTTTTGATGAGTGGTATTATGTTATAATAAGTTATACCCTCCACCAAGCAATTCAATTAAGTATAGATATTAGAACCAGCTAAACATTTTGAGGGTATTTATGTGCAGTTGCAGCTGTTGCTAACTTCAACCATTGTCAAATACTTCTAGTTGCAATTAAATAAAAATGCATTTGTCATTTTTTTAAGTTTAAGCCACAGAAAAGAGATAAGCAAAGTAAATTATATCACCCCGATGTTATAATGCAAATGTGAGTTAGATGTCCCAGCTTCCTGGTAAACTGACAAAGGAACCTGTTTTAGGGTCTAATTTTGTTCCTACTGGGTGTGTCTACATGAGATGCTGACAGTGCAGTAGCCTGATACTACTGTGTTTTGCATTACATGGCAAAAACCGTGCTGAGATGATACTTAAAGTGTCACTTAAAAGGCTTTTGCTTGTGCTATGGTGTAGTAAATCTGGTTATTGCACCATATATTTAGTACTTGCTTATTCAAGTATTAAAAAATGCACAGTAACCACCATACAGTAGTGTATTGCATAGATGCACCCACTGTGGTTAAAACAAATGGGTATTTTCACACTGACAGGAGATTTTTAAAAGAAGTCAGGCTATTAAAAATCCCACACTACACATGATTCTCTGTTATGGCTATGCACATTTTCAATTCTGTTAGAAGACATTCAATGTATTTGTTTAGTTCATCAATGATCACTAAGGGTTTAGTGATGATTTAGAACTATAATATGGATCATTCAAAAAGCAAACAAAACATCCCCAGATAAGGTTATCAATAAGGTTATGCTTGTATTGTAAAAAAGGGATAGCAAACACAGAGGGGCCATGTGAGCTTGTACAACCTGTACTGAATTCATACCTATGTCTTCACAGCTAGTGTTACCAGATTTGCCCGTTACTTTGGGGTGTGCTCATTTATTAGGGGTACATTTCTGGGGGGTCTCTGTAATTCTGTCAATGCGCTGCTTGTGTTACTTGTGTTTCTACATGGAGCTGTATCTCCCCCTTCTGCAAGTCCTCAACCCCAATGGAGCTATCTTGCAAGGACTCAGTTTCAATGGGACTGGGTTCCTCCACACACCAAATCAGTCAAATACACATATATACACACACACACAGATTAACATGACATGCCTGACCCAGCCTGGTTGATCAGCAGGGACAGGCTGACACCCTCATATGCCAGAAATCAGTTTATTAAGGTAACAAAAAAATGTAGTCAGACACAAGCACACAGGTAAATTGAATACCTCAATCCAGCTGCGTGTCCAGTTGACACCTTCATGAGCCAGCATTCAGTTCATTAGGGCACGTCTGCATCAAACTGGGTCAATCAGCCTGTACAAGCTGATCGCCTTATGTATCTCAAACTCAGCATGTCCCAATCTTTTGCCTTAAGTGTCTTAGTAGTAACCCCCTTGATGAGCAGACAGCACTGTGGTTTGGGGCATTACAGGAATCTTTGGCTTAGGTAAAAGAAGAGTTGCTGCAGAGCAAATGGGGAAATTGAGGGGAAGAAAGAGTAGGTGAGGTTCGTAGAAAAAGTATAGCAGCCAGCTTAACCATAAAAGTTATTTATTGCCAAGTATATGAACTTATGATGTTACCAGTAGTAACAGCCATACAAGAGAAAGACAACTAAACAGTTACAATATTACATAGTTTCAGTTAGGGTTTTGGGGAAGTCTAACTTGAGTTTGATTAGCAAAAATCAGGTTTAGAAAGCTGTGCCTGGAGTAAGAGAATAAAAGTCAGGTTCCTGGAGTCAGAGGGAGAGAAAACTGGGATCTCACCACCCAGCAAAGCTTGAACCAGTCGAGGTTCCCAGGTGTTGTTGGAGCCGGCAGACAGGCAGAGTCCTCAGCATGATCAATGGAGAGATTCTAGGCAGAAAAGGAGTGGAACCTAGTGCAGCTTTGGATCCAAGCACCAGGGCAGACACTTGAGCTTGTGCAGGGGGTTTTGTAGGAAACTAACAATGTCTCAAAGGAGAACATTAGGTTTGTTCAGGGGTAAACAATGGTTCATATGGTGGATAATAGGAATTGATCACTGCTGACTATAGGTGGCATTACTCTGAGTGAGCTCACTATACAGACAGGAAGATTCAGTGTTTTGGATACCAATAGAGGAGTCATGACTAGAATTGGTCTGATAAATGCTGATCTGGGGGTGTGTAGATGTGGGTTGATTAGCATTTGAAGCAAGAATTCCCCATTATGCAGTGCTCCCCTGCTTTTCTGATCCCAGAATTCAATGCAGTCCTTGCCTTGGAATCTCTGTTCTCCATCCTGAAGGCTAATGAAGGTGCATTCCTGTCCCATCTCCCATTTAAATGAGTTGTCATCTGGTTCCATCTCAGATGCAAATGAGACCAGGGGACTTGCTTGACTCCTGTCATCCTTGTCTGGAGGGCTTTAGGTGTGTCTCCCACTTCATCTTCTTTGTCTTCTGTAAGTCCTTCCTCTAATGAGTTCTTGTTCAGACCAAGGTGGGGAGGGGGAGAGTTCATTGTGAGTCAGACAGGCTGTGTCCTGTGCCAGGGGTCCCCAAGTACATGGAGCTGAGAAGTAACACTGGTGGCATTCATACTAGTTAGATTAAAATTTTACAGGTATGCCTACCCATTCTACAACCATTCCCTTTGCTGTGTAGCTGTTCACTAAGTAACTATTTAAAAAAAGATTGGTATAAACTCTCAGTACAGCTGAAGATCTCATGGACATCAGAACGGTGCATAAACAAGTCAGTAGATGATCCTAGGAGTAACAACTGTGTGTAGCTCTTCTCCCACCAAAAAAACCCAACAACCCTTTCCCTCCCCCTGAGAAATGACTGGTTGGGGGATATTTTTGGTGGGCTGGCAGAGAAGATTATCACTGAGACTGTGCTACCTCTCCTATTACAAAGACTGTTCTCAATTGCTTATAATGCTGCCAAACTATTATCACTTGGGCTGATTTCCACACACCCTCATGGGCAGCATTGGTCTCAAAATTAATTTGTATGGCAGTGGGGAGAAAAAAAATCAGTTCAGGCACTTAAATTGTTTCCGAGAACAAAATTGAGGGGGAAAAGTTGTAGGGAGAATGCATGGTTTTAGTAATTCTCAAGCTCATTCCTTTGCTTAAAAACTCCTAAGGACTTTGCTCTGAAGTGCTCTAACACTGTAAGTTTTGGTACAGCAACTTAACATTTGGAAGGGGATGCCTTTACAGTTTCTCACATTTTCAGTGGAGAGTAACAGCAAAAACTCAGAAATGTCCATCCTTATTTAAACTTTTCACAGCTCTGCAGACTGACCAGACAGGCATGAGCTCTATAGCGCAATTGATCACACTGCAACCCAGAACTATAAGGACAAAGCCAAACTTTCAATGTAATAGTAAAAGATTCATTTCATTTTCAACTAGGTGTGTGAAAAACTGCAGTTTTTCAAAGGAAAACATAACAGGCACTCCTTCTACCTGTCCCTACCGAGCCAAATGTGGAGAATGAAGCCATCTGATTCTTTTTTTTTGTCTTCAGTGCATTTAAAATGTACTTGGCTGGAATCTGTAGGAGGTGGAGGGAGAATAAGGGTTGGGAGATGCAGAAGCTGAGCAGAAAACAGAAATTATCCCCATTTCTTGACCCAATGAAAAATCAGGAGGGGGGGCAGGGGTTGACAAGACAATAGATTGACCAGATGAGGAGTCTGGGGGAAGAAGAGAAGAAGAAAATTCATATGGAAGCATAACGAGAAATGGGAGAGGCCAGGGATAACACAAATAGTATTGGGATGAGGAACCAGAGGTGAGAATCACCGAGCACCTACGTGGTGCCCAGCACATGCTAATTAGCACACATTGGAGCAGACTCAGTTAATCAAGGCAGCCTCAGTTAATCAAGGCAGCCTCTCTGTCATGTGTATTCAGCATCCCTGCACTCCAAAATGGCAGTGGGGGCACTTTAACTAAAGCTCAAGCTTCAGTTAAAGTGCCCCCATTGACATTTGGAAGCACAGGATGCTGAATGCATTAGATGCTGCAGGCACTTTAATTAGAGTAGCTCCCAAGAGCCACTCTAATTAAACCATCCCTCCCTCCAGCCAGGAACATGTGTAAGGATGCCCACTATGTCAGGATAAGTCAGAGGGCTCATAATAGAAGAGTCTGTCCTAGCAGAGTACTTTTCCCAACAGAGCCTGTAATGGAATTCAAGGATTCCCAGGACTCCTTATCTTGAGCTGTCAACAAATACCTGTGAAACCAACTAGCAAATGGGTTGCACTTCCTCCTACTGCTGGTCACATACAATGTCAACAACAACAACATATACCTACTTTTGTAGCAGGTTCTCTCAGTGTAGGTTCCAACCAATACTTTAATGCATTAAGGATTTTTATTTTTTAATGACTCTTTCTTTTAAAAAAATCTTAGACTATTGCCCACAAATAAAATTATGTTAAGAGAAAATAGGTCAAAACACACATAGTTAGAAAATACCAGAATTAAATGTACCAATGCACCCCCATGTTGCATATACATTACAATAAACTATAATTACAATAGTTGATTATATGATCAAAAACTATTTTCCCCTACAAACTTGAACCTTGCCTCATTCAGCACACAATTAATGAATCAATATTTTTGTATTTTCCTCGCTGTTCCGGGTAGACCCCATGTTTAATTCACACTATTCAAAACTTTTTTGAAGATAGAACTATGGATTTATTTGTGGGATTTTATAACATTAATTGTTATAGCATGTTAGGGTGAAGTTACACATTAAACTTACACCATATTAAGGGCAAATAAAACATAAGCACCTTCATGTTAAATTCATTAACACATGCTAAATGTCCTCTGAGCATCAACAAGTTATGGTACTTCAGGTGAAGGTTAATTTTGGGCTGTGCTTTTTTAAACCTGTGTTAGGGTAACTTCAGTCTGCTCCACACACATGCAACAAATGATTTACAGTCCTCCAGCATCCCAAGATGCACTGCTTCCAGCTCCTTCCCCACCTACAACAGCGATATCACTGAGGTGTCCTAGCTCCTAGACATGGCCTTACTCACCAGCCCTCTAGACTAGAGACAGACATTTAAAAAGCTGGAGCCTAAATTGATTCAACATTTGCAGGCTAGTCTGACCTGCCTAGGTTGAACTGGTTTGTAATAGGACAGACATTCCATCTAGACTGAGGCAATGTGAGCACATACCTGCAATTCTGCAGGCCAGGAGCCGGGAGGAGCTAAAATATGTCATTGGCTGCAGGGAAGCTGTACTGGGGGGCTGTGTCCAGTCCAGGCTGAAATGGCCAGAGAGGGGTTTAATTCCCCCCTCCCTGTCCCACCAGCAGGGACTCAAGCTGGGTCCGCCAGGTACCCCCCCCACCTCACTGCTGCAGCAGTGGGCTGCCATGGCCTGTGAGGCAGAGGAGCAGGGAGGGTAGTTACTCCCCCTTCTACCCCCACTGCTCCTGGGGGACTGCAGCCGGGTCTGCCTGCCCCAACTACTGCTGCTGTCATGCTTGATCCTTGCTTGGGGAAGGCGGTGGAATAAGCCCCCTCCTGTCCCCTCTGCCAGATGCTGGAGGAAGGGGGACTAATCCCTGCTGCAGCTGGAGGGAACAGGGCCCTTGATGGGGGCAGAAGCCCCCATCCTGGTGTCGGGGAGCATGAGCCCCTTCCCAGGAGGGAAGGGGGCACTGTGGGGCAGGCAGATCTGCGGTGGACTATGCATGGAGAGACCCCTCCATGCCCCCAGAGCCATGGTCCATAGCAGCTTTCTCCACCTTGCAGTGCAGACCCCCTGCCAGGAAGGGGCTTGTGCTGTGGGAAACCATGACAGGGGCTGTTGCTAGTGTCACTCCTAGTGGGGTTATACCTCCCTCTACCCCTGGGTCACTGCAGTGGGGTCTACCTACTCTGGCCACTACCTCCATTTGCTGTGTCCTTAGGACAAGTGGTGAAATAAGCCTTCTCCTACACCCCTCCCTCTGGTGTCCACTGGAGTGGGCTTATTCTGTCACTGGCCCAGGCACAGAGTAAGTGTCAGCTGTGGCCATGGAAGGCAGACCCCACTGTGGTGCCCTGGGAACAGAGAGGAGAATAAGCCCATTCCTTACCCCCTGCAAGGGGCCCTGCTGGAGGCATCTGACCCTCCCCCCACCCCCATTTGGCCACTGGAACAGTGAGAGGGGAATTGCTGTGATGGGGGCAACAGCCCCTGTCATGGTTTCCCAGGGCATGAGCCCCTTCCTGGTGGGGGTGGGGGGGCACTCTGGGGGGTGGATAAAGCTGCTATGGACCATGGCACTGGGGATGGCTTGGAGAGCTCTGGTTCTCTCCAACCACCGGTGTTGCCTCACACAGTCCACTGCAGCTCTACCTGCCCTGCAGTGGAGCCCCCACCACCACAAAAGGGCTTACACTCCCCAGCACTATGACAGGGGCTGCTGCCCCCATCAAAGGCCCTGACCCCTCCAGCTGCAGTGGCTGGGCTGGGCACAACCAGGTGCCTGCCAGCAGGGCCCCAGGGGGAGGGGGGAAATGGGTGTTATTGCCCCTCCCTTTGACGTCCAATGGAGTGGACAGGATGGGGCTTATTATACCCCTTGCCCCAAGCTGGGAGTGAGTGTGGTGGTAGTCAGGGCAGGCAGACCCTGGAAGCTGTGTGGGGAGCAACCTCCTCTGTACCTCCTCTTCCTCAGGGGCCATGGCGGCTTGCTGCTGCAGTAGTGAGGAGGGACTGCCCAGCAGACCCAGCTTGGGTCCCTGCTAGTGGAACAGGGAGGGAGGAATTAAACTCCTCTCTAGGCAGACCCCTGCCCCTACCTGTCTCTTCCTGTCCTTGCTCCAGCTGGGAAGCAGAGGGGCAGGGCCAGCCCCACTCCACTGGATCAGAAAGCCCAGCCCGCTGAGCATGCCAGGATGTGGGAGGACTCTGGTTTAAGTTAAACCAAGAAGGGGTCTGGGACAGACATTGCATAAACTGATTTGAGAAAAATCAGTTAAGTCTGATGTTATAGTCAACTAGGTTTATCTCAAACCAGTTTCAGCCTTTTTGAAAGTGGTTTATGTGCACTGAATGTCTCTTCTGTTACAGATTTAGAAGAATTTCCGATCACTTAAACCTGTTTATGCATAATGTCTGTCCCTAGCCATAGTGGGATGGCAGAGCTGTGCAGGCAAGAAATGGTATTAATCCTTAATGTACGACTGCTCAGTACATGTTCTAACTTTAACATCACTTAATAGTCAACAGATTTAGTATGGTATAATGTGTAACATCACTCTAGTTAGGGTTGCACAAATATTAATAAATTTATTTTCACAAAATTCCTGGGAGATGAAGTGTTGTCATACTCATATCACAGATAAGGAATTGATGCATAGATAGATTAAAACCCAAAGTATCTGATAATTTTGGATGTCCAGGACATGATTTTTCAGATGTTGTATTATACATAGCACTTTCTATGCTCTAGCACAGTTCCCGTTCACTGCATTTGCAGGTATGAATGCTCAGCCCGAGTGGTATACCTACAGCTGGGTGACTGGGACAGTCACCCTGGGTTCAACTTGCGGGAATGGAAATAAACTGGCTGCTGCCCCAGATGCAAAATTGCACCAGTATTGAGGCAGCAAGCAGAACCCACCACTGCCCCTGTATTTGGTGCCAAGTAAAGAGCAGTTAGTGTCTCCAAAAAATCTAGTTAAAGTGACTTGAACAACATCACATAGGAATTCTGTGGCAAGGGCAGGGAAGAAAACCAGTTCTCCAGGACATTTTTGAGCTGCTAGAACTGTATGACCATCCTTTTCTCCCCCTTGCAGTCCCCAGTCTTCTGCCTTGCTGTAGATATTGGAAAGCGTCAAATAGGGGTCACACACAATTCTGATTCATCAGAGAAAAAGTCTATCCCACACAGAGTGAAGTGGATATCATACAGAAAAACAAAAGAGACTCTTATCTTGCAAAAGCAGTATCATCATTCATATATACAAGAAGAGTAAAGTAAGGTTTTGCACTGGCAAACTTAATTCTGACACTTCCTAGCTTTTGAATGCATCACTTTTTATTAATATTTCTCCTTTAACATAGTTTTGTGTTAAGAAAAAAACCCGAAGTAAATAAAAGCAAGACGGAAGGTCTATGATGTCATATGGTACTGAATATCTTGTTTTCTCATTGAAAAATCAGCAGCACTTGTGAATGCTTAGCACCTTGCAGGAGGTGCTCAGCACTCCAGTGGATCAGCTCTGTGACACAAACATTTTCTGTGCAAAAAGCATTGTAAACTAACTTGGAGGATCTGCAAAAACAGACAAAATCATGAAAATTGTTGTTTGTAATGTGTTTGCAAACAGAAAAAATGGAAACAATCACTAGAAACATTATTTCAAATCATTCCCTGTTCTGTTGCCTAGCAACCCTTACAGTGAAACTACTTTGTCTTGGACTCCAGGAATCTTTTTTTTATTTCCTTATTTTAAAGAAACATGCTGAATAGCTCAAAACAAGGGTTTTTAAACATGAGTTCAAATTCCAAGCAGCTGGCTGTTTGACCATTTTTATTCATCATGTTAGCAGAAATAGGTTTTGTTCTCATTAATATTTAAGGGAATCATGTTTGATCTAATACTCATATTTGCTTGTGAAAAGCATTTGCGTGAACAAGAGAGCATTTATAATTCACTATTCACCATATATTAACTCATTTTAATGCTTGTAGTGTGTGGCATGGTATTTTATTTGCTTCCTAACTGCCTAGAACTTCTCCTTGCCATTATTTATATCTACCAAAGTCAGCCATTGCGCAAGTCTACCCCATGTGGATCTTCTAATACCCAGAAGTGAACAGAAGTGTGGGATTTTGGGGGGTCTGTATTTTACTTGCCATACTGTTTCAAATGGTGCATTTTATTTCAGAAAGTAAGATCAGGGACAGATTGCTTCCTGAAGCCCTCCCAACAGCTTGAGTAGAGATGTGCACAGCTCAAGAAGTCCTTCCAAAATAGTTGGAGCAAAATGATGAGCATCTTTGAAGTGCTTCCTGAAATAAGTGTAAGCTTCAGCCATTCTCTGATATTCCAGTGGGGACATAGGGTGGGACACAAGGGAAATAGCAGGGCAGACAGCCAATGAAAGCTCTAGAGTTTTTTCAGTTATTTATATGATCAGGTGAAGCACCATGTTTTTGGTTGATCCTTATGGGTTACATTACCTTAGGCAGTTCTGACAGTGCTCACTAACAGTACTGAGTTCAGGCTACCTGACACAATGTTTACTTCTACCTTTTGTCAAGCTTTAAACCTTTTGGGCTAAATTTTCCTATACCAGATGTCTGCCTCAGGCTGAAATTTTTCTTTACCTACCCCTGAAAATTTCTGTAAATACATGTCAAATGTTTCCTAGAAGAGGGTTGGGGAAACACTAATTGCTTTACAGATGTTAAAACATTCTTAGAGCCATGTCATGTAAAGTGGTAGTATCTTTTACCCTAGTGACAAAGATGTGCTTATCATCATTTCACTGAACATCCTACTAAACCTCTGGGGAATGATGGAAAACAAAAACTCTCACACCCTTTCTGGCTTGTTAGAGTCTATCAGAATCATTTTTTTGAAAACCATGGGGATAGAGCATCTTTCTTGCAGTCAAACCCAACTAGGCTGTGAAGAGTGTCATCTCCCAATGACATAACTATGGGGTGGAGGGGAGAAGTGATAAGGGCAACTGCCTGGGGCACTGACTTGAGGGAAGGGGAGGGAGAGAAGACAAAAAAAATGCTGCTACTGGCAGCCACCTGCTTGTGATCCAAAACCAGAATTTGCCTCTTAGGGCCATAGCTGTACTCCCAAGGCAAACCCAATCTCCACAGATGAATAGAGCATGCTACAGCTGAAGCCTGCAAAGGCTGAGCATCCCTTATTTTCTTTGCCTGCTGGAGCTTCAGTAGCAGTAAGCACCAAAACAGAGAACACAGAACAGACTGACTTCTCTGCTCAGCACCTCATACCAGGCAGCAGAGAAAAGGGAAACTGCCCCACACAAAGCTAAAAGGGTGAAGACTGAGGATGGAAGCAAGACAGTAGTGTGGGTGCAAGAGGAGCCAAAAGGGAATAGGGACAGATGACTCAACCTCTAAACACATCCTTCCCTCCACCACCAGAAATTGAACAAGAATTCCAATCTTAACATTCCTTTGCTGTCTAGCAAATAGGTATTAATCCTTTTTGCAAAAGAAAGTTCCTTTATTTTTCTTTTAGTGGCTAGTTCACAAAACAACAGTTTATTGTTTTGACTTAAACTTTGTGTTGTTTTGAATTAAATGGAATTTATTTTTTAACTCTAAGTGTCCAGAGGAGAGCCATGTGCATGATTAGAGGTGAAGACAACAGGCCTTATGAGGAGAGGCTGAGAGGCATGGGACTAGAGAAGCAAAAGCTCAGGGGCGACCTGGTAGTGGCCTACAAGTATATAAGGGGTGTTCATAAGGAACTGGGAGAATGTCTGTTCACCAGGGCACTCAAGGGAAGACAGGGTCTAAAAGTCATGAACCACTGGGAAACTGTTTTAGACTGGATATAAAGAACAATTTCTTTACCGTCCAAGTCTCCAGAGTCTGGAACAGACTCCCTCCAGAAGTCATGCTATAGCAAAACCCTCAGTTTCTTTTTTCTTTTTTTATTTATTACATTCCCTCCCCTTCCTGGATGAATTCTGACTTTTTCTCTCCCTCTCTATTCCCTATAGATAAGTATAAGTGAGCTCAAACTTAGGATAAGCTTTAAACATTTTTATTTTGGTAGCAAGTTTTTGGTTTTGGATATCCACTGTTTTATATTGTATAATGATTAGGTTTGTATCAATTTTTACTGTTGTATATTGTATAATTATCATTTTTGTATGGTTTCATATGGATATTGTATGGTTTAGGCCTGTGTTTGTAAGTGAACCAAAGTCATGTCAGGTTTTCATTTTATGTCAAGCTTCCATCTTGTGTCCTCTGCCTGGCATCCCATGTTGCAACAATATGATTTGTTGTACCCCTCCCAAGTAAATTAGTTCCCCAATAAATGAGAATGATTGGGAATGATCGAAATACAATGGTAGCAGGCCTCTACTGAACGGCCTGTAATGACTGGGCCATCACCTCGCATTGATTTATCCAGGAACCATGGACCTTGCCCAGGAACAGAAACAAGAACCCAGTATTTGAAAGACAAAGACCCTGCAGAATCAGCAACTCTCACCATTACAGACACTCAAAACTGCACATCCCTGCATGGAGCACACATGCTCAGTACACCAGGGGCTGACCGTTGCCTGGGCATGCCTCCTGTCAGTAGGGTCACACAAGGTCTGCCCCTATAAAAAGGGGCAGTGAAGACAGACCCAGTGGGACTCCCTCTCCATCTGGACCACCACCTTGCCACACCATCTATCCACCCAGAGGCCCTTTCAGCGACCCCGCTCTGGACAACATCTATTAGACAAGGATCCCTTTCCAGCCTGGATATGTATATATTACCTGCACACCTCCTTCTACAATTTGGACTCTCTCTCTCCTCCTGGACTTCAGCCCCTGCTCCAAGCCTCTCTAACCCCTGCTGCCATTGTGGGTGTGGGTGTGTGCAATGGAACCAATAAGACATTATGTCAACATCTTCCCTGTTCAGTAAAACCACTGTCATTTGCAACCCTGAGTTGGGTCATGTTTTACT
>NW_017729029.1:22473723-22477192 GCF_001723915.1 Gavialis gangeticus | reverse complement strand
TCCTGATCTCCTCCCAATTCCATCTCCCCTTTTCTGCCACCTCTCAGCCTCTCCTTGCTTTTCTGCTGTTCCTGCTGCCTGCTGCTTTTCCTGTGATTTTCTGCTGCCTCTCTCTCTGTTTTCAGGCTCCCCCCCACCAGCTTCCCAGCTTCTATTAGCTGTCCTGTAGTTCTCTCCAGCTTCCAGCATCTACTGCCGCTCTCTACAACTTCTCTAGCTGCCCCAGAGCCATCCTCTGGCTCCCCACACCCAGAGCCCCTCTTTAACACCCACACTTTCCCGTAGTCCCATTTTTCCCCCTCCCCATCTACCTTTTCAGCTCCCCTGTAGCTCTGGCTCCAGTCCCAGACTGTGCCCGCATGCTTCCCTGTTCTGCAGGCTTTGGGTGTTGTCTTTTAATCAATTAAGATCAATTAACCTAAAGTTACCCCAGAACCTCAGTTCTTCATCCCAGCTCCTGTAGTCTACCGGTTCTAATCCCAGTCCTGGTAACTTTAACCTCCTACACTTCTACTTTCTTACCTTAACCTTTCCCCAGGTATCCCAAGTACACCAAGCACATACATACATTCACATCACAACACCCAACTTAGGAACTCACCCATGTGTATGTGTAGGTGGGTGGTATGTGTGTAAATTAGTGAATACACACAAATATATGTTTAAGTATGTGTGCAGTATATGAATTAGTAATCCACATGTGTATTGGATGTGTAGGTGTTGGTAACTGATTCTGTCTAAATTTGGTATGTGTAGCATGTATGGGCTTAAACTATTGATAGGTGTGCATGAACCTAGACTAGTTATTTTGAATGTGCGTGTATCTGAGTTGCTAGTGTGTATGTGTGTGTATATGGGATTGTGTGCATGATATACGAATTAGTGATCTGTGTCTAACTTTTCTGGTGTATAGTGTATGTGCCTGAGCTGGTAGTGTGAGTGTGTATGTCTAATAGGGGTGTATGCACCTAGTGAGTGTGTGCTTAATTGATTTTTGTGTGTGCATGTTCAGTTGTACACCACTCCCTCCTGTCTAACAGCACAATATTGAGATCCTGAGCATTGGCCTATCCCCTCAGGGCAACAGTGCAAGCACCTGCTCTGGATACCTTTAAGAAATGCTTGGATGCTTATCTTGCTGGAGTGATCTGACTCCAGCTGACTTCCTGACCCTTGGGCAGAGGGCTGGACTGAATGATCTCATGAGGTCACTTCCAGCTCTAATGTCTATGAAACCTATGAAATCTTGCCCAAGTTAAAAACCAAACTATTCTATTTACTTATCTTTTTACAAAATACAATATTTTACATATTTAGAAGACAAACTGGAAGGCTAGACTCTAAAGAGTAGTTGCCATCATTTCTCCCTACTGTCTTTTTAATTTTATTTTAGAGTCTTTAAAACACATGTTTAGAATGCAGCATATCAATATTTATTCCATTTTCTATTTAAGGATTGAAGCATACCTACAATCTAATGCCCCAATCACTATGTAATAAAAGGTTCCGAGGTGAATATCCTTTTCTCCTGATAGCTTTTTATAAACATAATTAGTCATCAAGTCAGGGGTAACTGTCTAGTCTGCTAGTTAGCAGACTCACTTAAGAGATAGAAGATCCATCTTCATATCTGCTCTTTTCTTAATTCAGCCCAGGGATTTGAACCAAAGACTCCCATCATTTATCACAATGCCAGCACCAACACAAGTTCTAGGTTATTCAGTGGATTTTGCTCTCAGACATCCTGATGCCTTGTATTTTGGTTGTAGTAGCGTTGGTCTAAGGAACATAGGTAGGCAAGGTTCTTTGAGTAGATGTGATCTCTTTTATTAGACCAACTGAGTGACTGCACCCAAAAGCTTGCTAAGAACTTTTCCTGATGACACTCTTCCACTTGGTTTAAAGAGCTAACCATTTATGAGAATAACTGCCTAACTTTCCAGACAAGTATGTTATCTCCAAGATAGAGAGTGGTTCTTGCTGTCTGCATCAGTGATTCTTTAAGCACTTTGTACAAAGCAGAACAACAGTACCAGGGGAGAATGAGTATGCTCTACCTCAGAATATTCCATAGCCCTAGGCACTAATAAAGCGGCAAGTCCAAATGTGAGACAGAGTTTGTGTTTCCTCATCATTAGGAACCTACTGAATTTGAGACATTTGCCCCCTGATTTCACGGGCAGAATATGGGCCCAGAAGGCACTTCATAAATAGAGCATGGTGTGCCTCCCCTTCCCCACCAATTGATTGAAGGCACTGATGGCCTCACCACACCAATTATATTTGAGGGCTACCTGTCATATGGCTCTGCTCTTCACCACTGAATGGCTGGCTGTCTATCATGCAGCCCCAACCCTTGCCCCATCGATTGGTGGAGAGGAGTGGGTCCACACAACAGGCAGCATTGTGGATGACTACTGTAATTTTTAAGTAAGTAGGAAAAAAAGAGGAACGTTGCCTTTTTCCCTCCAGATTTGTGAATCAGCCCAATTTTTCTGCAGTTCAAAACATTCACAAATTCACTATGAATTAGCTTTAAAAAAAAATTAAAATCACATTTTCCTAGAAAATACTCTTTGCTGGTGGTGCAGGGGAGTGGGGGTGGAATCACAAAGCTTTAACTATAATCATGTATTCTTTTAGCTTAACTGTTAGGTTTATGCTAAGCCTATATGTCTTCCACCTGCCTATATATCATGTGTCTATACAGTTTCATTTAATTAAGGTATGTAGGTAATTGTAAACAAAAGGAAAGAAAAGAAAAAGCCCTACAGTTGGGCTGTAAAGAGAAGCACTAAAAAGGACATTCTGAAATAATGTTGCTCATGTAACCCTTAAGTTGGTCTCCTTTGCAGATATATTAGTATACTCATTAATTAGGTTATCACATATCATTTCTTTCCCACACTTTCCCTACCTCAACAAGATCACAGAATGGAATGTTAGAATTGCTAGGACCTGGCGCAGTATAATTCAAAGCTGTTTTACTGTTTATGCTCTTGCAGGTATATCCTATAGTTTTTCCTCAGACAAGACTCACATTTTAAGAGCCTTGTTCCATGGTAATTTTAGGTGGCTCCTGGAGCTCTTAACACCTGGATTGTCTTCCATATTAACACCTGAAGCTTCACAGCAGGATTATCTCTGATCTGTGGTACCCAGCTAGTGTTACACTAAGGTGTAGCCACTTTAGGATACACCTCAGTGTAAACATCCCACCAGGATCCCTTCCCCTATTGGCACAGATCAGGTCCACTGGCCCCTCACCACTGTAGCGAAAATAGATACTTTTCTCTATGTTTCTTTGTTCCTTGTTTTAGTATTAACCCCTGCATTCTGTAACTTTCCACCCACATGGTACAGGATAGCCCACTACGTATGCCTTATAGGTTGCTCAGATTTTGGTTTGAAATGACCAATCAAAATGTAACACATCAACTGAAAAAAATTCTAGCTCAATAAAAGCCAC
>NW_017729029.1:22468308-22468723 GCF_001723915.1 Gavialis gangeticus | reverse complement strand
CTTTGTTTAGGGTCGACACTGATCTGAGCAACAAGCTCCTCTGTCGGCCTGCTTGCAAGCAATAAAATAGGGTTGGACCCAGCCTGAAAGTGTGACTCTCTTCTAGAGGTGAAGTGGACTAGCCTCCAGGGGATAAAATCAGCAATTTATGCAACACCACCCTCAATATGCCCCACTCTTATTTGTGGCTGCCCCCACTGTCTGTCTTGGAGCAGTAGGAAGGAAAGGGTTTTCCTGCTTTCCTGTCCTCCACTGCTTTCTGTCAGGGCAAAATTTTGAGCTTATGCTGCCAATATAGAGGATTGAAGCTGACATGTGCAGCCGGGCCCTGAATGGAAGTTTCCACAGTGTGCCCAGCACATGTCCCCTGGGTGACCTGAGGAACTGTCAATCAGCATGACCTACTTTCTCTGCT
>NW_017729029.1:22453659-22468280 GCF_001723915.1 Gavialis gangeticus | reverse complement strand
CATGCTCAGTTGATACACAGGGCTTGAAATACGCATGCTCAGTTCTCTAAGAGCCTGACATCACTGATCCAGAAAATTCTAACAACTAAGCGCCCTGATTGGCTAAGGGGGCTGCTATAAAACCTTGTGAGACCCCCTCCCTCAGAGGGAGAGAGAGACCGGACCCAGTGTGAGTAGAGAGACTGCTCTCAGCAGAGACTGTCTCACAACTGGGGGAGACCCGCTTGACTGGGAACAGAGGCTGTCATTTCAGGGACTGTTTCTCAGTAGGGCTCCTCGGCCTGTTGGTCTCCTTCCTTGCTTGGTGTTTTATGTCGTTCTCCATCTCGTTCCGTTCCTATTTCTGCTGTACCGATCTCCTGGCTTCTGACTTACCTTTGGCACTGATCATCGATCACGATCCCGATCATCCCTACTGGCTTTGATGGCATCTCCACTTCATCACATCTCGGCTTCCAACCTCGGCTTCCATCTCCGATCATCCGTTTGTCCGGTTGGACTGGCGTCACGACGTTTACATCATTCATTCATCGCGTTACAGTTTTCCGTTAGTTTGTAATTCCATCTAATGAGCTGTTGACCCTCCCTGGGACTAGCTAGTGGGCAGCCACACCTAGCTCCGGCTAGAAAGCAAGGGCTCACTAGTGAACCCTGTGGGCCAACAGACCCCTTTGTTGTTAGTTGCTCGTCGTTTTCAATACTGTAACTGAAAAAGCTTCTCTGCCTACACTCCACAAAGCGTAAGTGAATAAATCTACTTTATTCAAAACCACTATGACTCCCACGCCACACAGACTCACCGCCGCGAATCCCACCTGTTCGTG
Source organism: Gavialis gangeticus (assembly GCF_001723915.1). Taxonomy (NCBI): domain Eukaryota; kingdom Metazoa; phylum Chordata; order Crocodylia; family Gavialidae; genus Gavialis; species Gavialis gangeticus. The sequence continues at coordinate 22,467,456 of NW_017729029.1, read as the reverse complement.
TTCCAATCGCCAACCCCGGTCCACCATGACCTTGGGGCCTTCATTTGGTTCCAACATGGCGTCACAAACAGGATTCAAACCCATTGATCCTGTACCCCGACACTCTCTAGGCAGCTAAGCCTAGAGAAGAGCAGCAGCCTGGCAGCAGTGGTGGTGGCCAAGCAAGCAGGTTAACCCTTCCCTGACTACTCCCCTTAGAGACACAATAAGGACAGCCACAAGTAAGCAGGTGTGGGGTGGGTGGAGTCAGAGTGGAGCCATGAGGGTGAAGGGGGACAGGGCAGCAGGGTACCCCAAGGAGAAGAGAAAGCTCAAAATGAGTGAGTGGTGGGGTGGATTTTTGCCTTTCAGTCCTCCAGACCCATTCTGGCCTGAAGTGTGACTGCTCCAGACCTGTGTGGCGGGCCAGTAGGGGGTGCTCCGGGTTGAGCTACCCACCTCACTAAGCCTGACCACCTTCCAGGCTCCGAGTGCCTCCCTGGGGGTGCCTCACATCTGGCCGACCCCCTTCCCTCAGGAATGTATCCAGCTCAGGTTACCTAAAGATATAAAGTATGGTATGTATCCTCTGCTGGGCCCATCCTAACCAAATTATCACAGCAGAATTTTTGGGGAGAAACAGCCGTGGCCTTCTGCCACACTTCCCCCCTTTAAATGCTTGGACATGTGGCTTTACAGAGTTATGGGTACAAGCGTGTTTCATTTGGAAGTGTTGCCTTTCACACCTAAAGCGAGATTACACAACACATAATACTAGTCATAACAATAATACACATAGAACATGAAAGCGCACTGGGGAGCTCCCATACCAGAGCTCTCTCACGTGGGTCTGAATCCATCCGACCCAGTACCCAGAGTCCTCTCCCGTCGTGAGCTTCCCTTGATGTGTTTGACAGTGAAATTGAACTCCTGAAGCTGCCAGGCCCATTGTTGAAGCTTGGCATTTGTGTTTTGCATTGTTTGCAACCATTGCAGTGAGGCATGGTCCAATAGGATGGTGAACTACTGCGCCCACAAATAGGGCCTCAGCTTGTTCAGCGCCCAGACGATTGCCAAACACTCCTTGTCGACAGATGATAGGTTCTGCTCCTGAGGATTAATTTCCAGCTTAAGTACACCACAGGGTGCTGTGTTTCTTGGTGTTCTTGTAAGAGTACAGCTCCTAGTCCTGAGTTGGAGGCATCAGTGGATACGTAGAAGGGTTTATCATGGAGCAGTGCCTTCAGGATTGGTTGTTTGATCAGGGCAGCCTTTAGGATGTCAAATGCTTCTTGGCACCCCTGCTTCCAGACCACTGCATCAGGGCTGCCCTTCTTGGTCAGCTCATGTAGGGGAGCTGCCATCGCTCCAAATTGAGGGACAAACCACCTGTAATATCCAGCCAGGCCAGGGAAGGCTCTGACTTGCTTCTTGGTTTGTGGAGATGGCCAGTCTTTAATGGCCTCAATCTTGTCCCACAAGGGAGCAATATGATCTCCACCCACACAATGTCTCAAATATACCACTTCAGACAGTGCCCACTGGCACTTTTTGGCTTTCACAGTAAAGACCAGCTTGCTTGATCTTGCCTAACATTGTGGTCAGATGAATCAGGTGCAATTCAAAGTCCTGGCTGAAGATGGTGATGTCATCAATGTAGGCCATGACAAACTGCTCACACCCTTGTAACAGGTTATTAATCAGTCTTTGAAAAGATGTGGGAGAGTTGTGCATACTGAAAGGTAAAACTGTAAACTCATATAGTCCCACAGGTGTGGTAAAGGTGGACTTGGCTGTGGCATCTGGATCCAGTGCCATTTTCCAGAATCCTTTGGACAGATTGAGAGTAGAGAGAACCTTGGCCAGGCCCAGGTGATCAAGTAAAGTGTCTGTCCTGGGCATAGGGTAAGCATCAGGGGTGGTAATAGCATTCAGCTTCTGGTAGTCCACACAGAACCGGATGGACCCATCCTGTTTCTGGACAAGTACCACCGGGCTGGCCCAGGGACTCATTGAAGACTGGATTACCCCTAACCCTTTCATCTCTGTGATCTCTCACGTTATTTCTTGCTTTACCTTCTCTTTAACTGAGTAAGGTCTGGACTGGATAGGGCGACGGCTGCCCATGTCTATAGAGTGTACTGCCAGGTCCATTTTACCTGGTTTGTTGGAGAACACTGTCTCAAAGTCTTTGAGTGCTGCGAGCAGCTTGTCCTTGTCCTGGGAGAGCAGATGATCTGGCAGGCAGAGTTCCTCTATTCCTGCCTCTCCATCCCAGTCACCATACATGACTAGCTCCTCTGGATCCTCAGGTGATCTTTCTACTGAGGAAATCCAGAATACTGCATCACTTCTATTAAAGTATGGTTTAAGCATCTTCACATGAATTGTCTTAGGCTTTTTCCCACTCCTGGCCACTACATAGGTCACATCGTCCAGCTTGTCCAGGATGACATGAGGACCTTCCCAAGCTGCTTGCAGCTTGTCTGTCTTTTGTGGCAGAAAAACCATGACCTTATCACCTCATTTGAAGGTATGTAAGTGAGCCTTTTCATCATACCAGGCACTTTGCTTCTCCTGGGCCTGGGCCAGGGAGTCTCGTGCCACCTTCTTCATGTCAGTTAGCTTCTGATGAAAGCTGAGCATGTATTCTACCACGGAGGTCTTGGTGGAAGAGATTTTCCCTTCCCACTCTTCTCTCACCAAATCAAGAGGACCCCTAACTAACCTTCCAAACATCAACTCAAATGGTGAGAACCCAGTAGACTCCTGGGGCACCTTCCGGTAAGCAAAGAGCAAATGCGGAAATTTCTCACCCCAGTCATTGGGGTTAGAGTCCACATAGGTCTTTAGCATACCTTTCAAGGTCCCACTGAACCTTTCTATGAGCCCATTTGTCTGATGGTGGTATGCTGTGGTCTTGAGGTGTTTCACCCCACAGCACTCCCACAGGCACTTCATCACCTCCTCCAGGAAGTTCCCACCTCTGTCAGTCAGGATCTCAGAGGGAAAACCCAGCTGAAAGATCTTGGTTAGGGCATCAGCAACTACAGGTGCCTTGGCGGAGGTCAAGGCAATTGCCTCCAGGTACCGAGTTACAAAATCCACTAGTCAGGAAGTATTTCTTCCCTCTACGAGTCTTATGCCTCAGAGGTCCCACAATGTCTATACCCACTCTTTGTAAGGGTTGATCAATGATAGGGAGGGGCTGTAGGGGAGCCTTTCTCTTGTCCCCTTTTGCCTGTCTGCTGGCACGTCTCGCAAGATCTGCAGTAGTCTGTCACATTCTGGGCAATTCTGGGCCAATAAAAGTTCACCTGCAGCTGCTGGCATGTCTGTTCCCTTCCCATGTGACCAACACACAGTAAATCATGAGCCATGGAAAGCAATTGTTGTCTGAACTTACAAGGTACTATTTGCTGGTGATGGGGTTCCCAGGTATGGTTCTTTGGTACCCACAACCAATAGAGAAGTCCTTTATCCCAGAACACCTGTTCCCTCTTATCTGGGGTGAACTCTGTCTCTTGCTCCTGAACCATCTGCTGAAGTTCCTCGAAGCTGGGTTCCTCTAGAACCTCCGGCTTAAACTCCCCTTGCCCAGCTGAGCAGTCTGCAGAGAGTTCTGGTGCTCCTGTAAGGAGTGCACCTGCACTTTTGTGGATGTCCTTTAACTTCTCCCCAAGAGTCTCAGTTTCCTCTGCCACTGACTGACCAGAATCCTTCCTGGGACTGTCACTTAACCCAACCTCGAGGTTGCTAGTTCCCTTGATGCCCCGGGGGGCTGGTTGCACTCAGAGGGAGTCTGAGTCTCTCCTTCCTTCCCCTCTGCCTCAGTAGCCAATTGGGTGACCAGACCCTGGGAAGTTTCCACTCCTTCTGCCTTAGCCTTTCTGCTCTGTTGATGAGTCAACACATTAACACGGTAGGGCTCTAGCTCTAGCAGGTGGCCCTCCTCCCTTTGCAGGTATTCTAGCTCCATAATATCATGTCCCACCAGGATGGGGACAGGAGCCCCTTCCTGGACACGCAGTTCTATGCACATCCCAGAGCCTCTCCACTTGATGAGAGGAGGGGTTACTGGTACCTCAAATGGCAGGGACCCCACCCCTTGACTGGGAAGGGTCCTCCCCAGGACTATATCTGCAGGTGAAACAAGGTTGGCATTGATTAATGATGCACTAGATCTTGTGTCCAGCTCCCCAACAAGGGTTCTCCAGTTTACCATTATCTTAGTCCCGTGGAAAGCCATCACTTCCTTTGGGTTTGTAATCCTGTAGCAACAGGCATGCCCCTCAGAGTGGCTTGGGTCTTCCCCCTCACTGCTTACTGCCATTGCATGTCTGACTGGCTTGGGTTTGTTGCTTAGCTTTGGGCAGTTGGGCCTGATGTGGCCTGGCTCCCCACAGTTATAGCACCCCCTCTTTTCTGAATTGGGTGGTTTGTCCAAATCTGGTCCTGCCTTGTGCTCAGCAGGAGGTGGCCCTCTTTCCCCTTTTGGGCCTGGCCCTCCCTTCCCCCCTTTTTGGAACCCTTTCTGTTCCTTCCCAAAGTAGGGAGGCTTCTTGTCCAGCCCCTCATGATTTAGCAAACAGCTGGTCTCGCAATTTCAGTGGCCTCTTGGATGGTTTTGGGGGACCTGTCTTTGACTAGGGTTTTAATCTCCCTCAGCCAGAGGTGATAAAATTGGTCCAGCACTATGAGGTTTAGCACCTTCTCTCTATTATCAGCCTTGGCTCCGTCTGCCCATTTAAGGAGTGAGTCCCACACCTGGGCCGCAAAATCAGCCATTGACTTCCCGGGTTGTAGGATGGTATTTCAGAATTTTTTCTGGAAATAATCTGGACCTAACCTGAACTTTGAACACACAGCATTTTTAAAGGCATCATAGTTATCTGCTGATTCCGAGGGCAGGCTGTTCAGGACCACAGACATGTCACCCTCAACCAGAGCAGCCATGCGTTTCATGAACTCTTCCTTTGGCAACTTCCATTGGCACGCTTTGTTTTCAAAGATGCTTAGGAACACTTTTGGATCTTCCCCTATCTAGACCCACTCCCAATAAGTCTCCCACATATTTGTAGTGAGAGAAGATTGGGATGTTCAGTCTGGGGGATGCATCTAGTGTGGGCTGGGCACCCACTGTTTTAGCATTTGCCTGCATTTGGAGTACTGCGAGCTCATGCTCGCATTTGAGCCTTGCCTCTTCAGCCTCCGCCTCATGCTGGCGCTGGGCTTCTCTAGCTTCATGCTCATACTGTTCCTTCTCATGCTCACTCTGTTTCTTCTTGTGCTGTTGCTGGGCCTCCAGCTCCATCCCTTTCAAGTCTAGCTCATGCTTGAACTTGCACTCTTGTTCCTCAGCTTCTAGCTGCAGCTGGAATTTCCGGAACTCTCACTCAGAGGGTGGCCCCTCATTGCCTCCCATGGGTTCTGTATGGACAGCTGGAGGTGGTCTTGTGGCCTGGTCATTATCACACAGGATCCTAATCAGGTCTTCTCTTTTTGCTCCTTCCTCACTGGAAGGCCTTCATCAGCTCCCTCAAGTCGGCCACTGTCAGGTGGTCATACTCGTTAGCCATCCTAGCTATCTACACTGTCCAGTTGACCTGGTGCCAAATTAGAAATTGTTTGCTCAAGGGTTTTCAGTGACTCTATTCCCTTCCCCAGATTATGCCTTCAATACAGAAGGTTGTTGGATCCCACCGCTACCACCACATGTGGTGGGCCAGTAGAGGGCACTCCTGCATTGAGCCACCCACCTCACTGAGCCCGTCCACCTTCCAGGCTCCAAGTGCCTCCCTGGGGTGCCTCAAGTCTGGCTGACCCCCTTCCTGGAGCACACCCACTAGCCTGGGGGTTCTACTACCACCACCCAGGGCTGGGCTTGATTCTGGCTCTGTGCACCCTGGGAAACACTGGCCTATTAGCCCTCAAGGGTACTTGATTCACTTTAAGAACTTGGGATGCTTCCCTCAGTCTGAAGCACAAGTAGTGGTCACTCTTAGTCAGCCAACCCCAAGGCATTATCTAGACCCACTCCCAATAAGTCTCTCACACCAGGTACAAAGGAGAATTTTATTGATTACAAGTGGTAGGGTTGCAATAGGGTACAAGGTAAAGCAATATGAGAGAAATCCCATAGAGCAAACTCCCATGGCTGGGTAGCCTTTGATCACACATCTGAGTTACTGCAAGCTATATATCTAGTTACATCTCAGGTAGCTTACTCACAAGTATCATCCAGAGACAGGTTGAGATTCCCTCTGGAGGCAGGCAGTTTCTTGATCATGAGTTTTGAGAGAGAGAGCAAGTTTCAGATGGTTTAGCTCTTCTCTCTCCCCGAGTCTTCCTTATGGGTGCTGCCCCCTCCTCCTGGGCAGTTCTTAACTTATATAGCCCTTGTGACCTCATTTACCTTGTCCAATGGAGGCCAGCACCTGTTGGCTGTAAGCCAACCAATTTGAAATGCATCACTAGTTGCTGGGCAGACTGGCAGTTCCTAGCTCCCGAGGGAGGAAGACCCTCACCCAGGTATGTGATACCAGTCACGTAGGCAGAGGGAGCAGGTTTCCCCCCTCCCTCAGGAATGTAGCCAGCTCATGTTACCTAAAGAGATCCTAATCAAATTGTCACAGAGCAGAGTTTTGGGGGAGAAACAGCAGTGGCCTTCTGCCACAACCTGTACTAGCACTAACACCAATCAACAGTTGTGTGCTTCATAGTGTAAGGTATAACAAGGCCTCAGACTCTCAAACACCTTTCTGAATTGGATATTAGCGAGAAGGATTAGGGACAAGGGACTAGAAAAAAATAAAATGTAATGAACATTGCTAATTTTTTTTTCCTGGAAAATAATATGCAACTCTTTAGTCAGTCCTTTCTATCATCTTTCTCCTCTACAAGTGTTTGGCAAGTCTAACAGAGGATTTGCAAAGTTAACCTTCAGGAAGACAGTCCTGAGCAAACCAGAATTCTGTAGCTGACAAGGACATAAACTCCTTCATGTGATATATGTTGTTGATTTGTATGCAGCTACAGTGTGGAGATCAGGAGGAGTTCAAGGCTATACATTGTTGTTAAATTCCTTTCAGATTAGAAACAGAAAATCTAATTACTCTACTTTCATTGAAATACACAAAAATAAAATCTATTGTAGTATTTAAATTTAAAATTGATCCACTTCCTTTCTATAATCCAAGTCTTTTGAACTAGTTAGAGTTTTTTGATGTGTCACTATAAAGAACAATTATATTTTAGAAGAAAAACAGACAAACAGAGTCAATAGAGTTGTGCTACCTATTCAAAATAACTTGGTTGTGCATTTTTTGGAGTGTTTTAAAATAAAATAGAAAGTATAAACTCAAGAAAATGAATTTTACTTGAACTGCAATAAGAGTGTTTTAAGTATTCATAATTTTTTTTATACATGTGATCCAAAAGAGATTCATCCCTTAGGGTAATAGCTTCTAATTTCCTTTTTTAGTAATTCTCAAGCTGATTCCAAGGTCCTTCACAGCCCCAGGAAGCTCTAAGCGGTTTGATGCTTCATTTTGCTACCTTTTTTTAGCATTAGTATTTTATTCGCTACTCACATTGTCATTGCTGGTTAAAAAACAAAAACAAATGAACAAACCCATAAACACCCTAAGAAATAGGCAAAATATTTTAATTCCACATGAACTTCAATGTATTATAATAATCTCATCTGCTTTATACAAATAGGACTTGTATTCTTGTTTTGCCCTTTTCTTTGGTGCATCTTGATTTATCTTTTGATTTATCCTGATTGTTATGGCAGACATTTCAAAGTCACGCATTCTCCCCAACTGATGTTCTGTGTTGGTGATTGACAACATTATATTGTAAGCAAGTATTTAAATAATGAAGTACAAACATGTTAGGAAACCACTATGTCAAGAAAAGTAGCAAACAACAAATTAAAATAAAATGGAATCACATTTGAAACTTGGCTTGAGGATTTTGCATTTGTGAGGACAAAAAGCATTTGACAATCTGAGTTATCTTGCAGCTTTGCCTGTAGCAACTGTCAAATTAGTTCTTAATACTATGGGGAAAGTGATTCTGCTACAGGATTGCTTAAAGTGAAAAGACTCATCAGTAAATCACTAGAAATATTAGCGATTATGAGTTGCACATTTATATAACACAAAGTCAGATATCAGGCTTGCAAGACAAAACAAGGGGATAGACCTCATTCTGCTTCCATACACACTCACCCCAAATATATGTTCTTTCAGAGGGAATTGGACATCTATGCCTGTGACACTAAATTTAAGAGGTATGGGAAAATTGTTATACACCATATGCAACCTTAACACTAGACTCCATGGAGCACCTTGAGGGGCAAACTGGTCCTAACTTTTATGCAGTTGTTAAAGGAAGATAGGTCGTATGAAGAGCCTTTCCTTATTCTCTGGTAAATCTCACAGAGGCTAAGCATAAATGCTCCCTGACTACTCCCTTGCAGTGATCTTGTTGCTTGCTAGCTCCCTGAAGTACTGCTCCTGACCTACACCTATGGATCCTATAATGCCACCTCTCTAAAGCAGCTACTAGAGGTAGGCAATGGTTGAAAAGGATAACTGCTGTTTTGTCATAAGCAATGCGCTTTATTCATTCTCTTAAAGGCCTAATCTGGTACTCTTCATTATTCACAACATAAATTAGTGCATGTTCAAACTACAATCAGCACTCACTCATCCCAGCACTCCAAATTACAAGTGTCCTTCATATCTAACCTACTTCCCCAAAGGTATATATATATATATCCCTCCAGCAGCTTGGACTGCTTTGGAAGACAACCCTTCCTAAAGAGATATAGAGCAGAGTGTATTTTAGCACATGAAAGGCTTGTATCAAGTTTTATGTCTCTTCCTCCTTAGCTCACCTTCCTCTCTTTAAACTTTGTCTTTATTTTAGGGCAGGGTGAGTAATTCAAGGTAACATTCACTGCTCTTTCATGAAAGAAATCATGTATCATTTTAGATAACTGTTTTCTACTACAAAGATTTTTTGGTGCCCTTGTTTCCTTTTAATTTATTTTAAATTTGAAAATACAGTGATAAAATATGTGCTGAATTCTCATGCATGATGATGGGAATAATCTAATCCTTTCAGCTCTTCCATAAATCTTGCTGGATATGCTATATATATATTATAAGGACTCTATTATGCCAGACTCCATGCCACTTTTCAAAGCCAGCACAATACAATCCTACCCTTTTCTGACTCAAAAGAGGTCAGATGGGAACAATATTAGATATGTTGTGGGAATGGCCTAAGTTACAATTGAATTGACAACTTATAATGACACTATAGGGTACTTTCCTTTATAAGCGGAATAGGTCTTTCACACAGTGGATATGAGCCTTTTAAGTGCTTACATGCTGTAATGAAGTCCCCTAGCACTGACAAAAGAAGGATGAGTACATTCACCACCTGAAGTTTGTCTCATAAGACAGGCCAGAAAGGGAAGTTTTCAACCTAAACTATACAAAAACAGTGTGCTAATGAAGCGTAGGATACAATTGCTTGGTTGCAATTCATTAAAAGACAAGTCAGCTAATGAGTCCACATCTCTTTCAACATCTTCAGGGAGGGAATCTGTTATCTAGGGGAGAAGCTGCTACTTCCAAGAGGTCCACCTCTACTCAGAGTCTCTTAAAGCAGGAGATACATAGCAGGGCAGCCTCAGGAACCACAGCAGCTACCAGCTGTTGAAAAATGATATAAGGGTTCTCTCCCACCAATTTTACAATGTTTTCATTTGATGTCAGCCAGGCCAGATTTACTGAAAGCCAAATTCCATGAGAAACTGGAAACAGATTTGTTCATACATTACTAAAAGGGCATCAGGACCTTTTAAGCAAGTATATTTCAAACTGTCTAGGACACATTGCTCAAACTATGTCTCCATGTTTCAGAAGAGATGCTTAATAGCTTACAACTACAGTTCAGTTTAGTCAGGTAAGTGGGGGGAAATGGATGACATTTTGGGAGGCCTGCTTGAAAGCAGGGGAAAAAAACAAGTCTTTGAGAAACTTTAATGTTATGTCTATTTAACAGCATTTCATATACACCTATTTTTGTTTCTTTCCCCCACACACTTTTTTTTTACTTTTATTTTTTAAAAGAAAAAATGTACAAAAATGCTAGGTCTAGAGATGTACAGGTACAAAGAATGAAAAGTAAACTTCAGTTTTGGTCCTTAAATCATCTGACCTAAGTTAGAAGGCAGAAGAGCTACTGTATTCTGAAGCAAACTAACCTGTATTGGTGTAAAGACAGAATTGTGCCTGTAGGCTCTTTACAACTCAGACTTCTGCATGGTGTAAAGCCTCTTTGGACAACAGCCCAGAAATCAGAATGCACATCTTCTTGTTAATCTCATGAAAGCTTATTAGGACTTACAGTTTTCCCTGGCATTTTTTCTCTCTTGGTGGTTCTGAATGAATCAGGAAGTAATAACATTTCATATACAGATAGATAAAAAGCCATATGAGGGTGGGGACAAAGTGGAGATTTCCTGGCCAGTAAGGAAAAAAAAAAAGTTGAGGCAACAGTGTTGGTTGTCAGGATTGTGGAAAAAATCCCTTAGGTATTGTTTGATGCTGAGACCCACCCTAGGGATGTAACAAGGATGTGGTCAATATTCTAGAAGAACTGGGAAATGTCAGTGTTAAATGATTCTTTTCAATCAAAGTGTAGCTTTTGAACTGACTTGGATTCTGACATCAGTATTGCCTTTAAGAGCTAGGCAGAGTCAGTCAGGCTGGAGGGGGAAACCGATGTGGGGGAAAAAGAGGTCTGCTTGTCTGTGTGCGTTGTTAGCAGAAATAAAGAAACCGGGTGAAAATAGTTCTTGCCTCAGTGAGCTAAACTGACAAAAAACATGATATCAAGAGTGCTTGAAAAAAAACTAATCACATTGCATGGAGTGAACCTTAAGGAAGAAAAAAAACGTAGCAGCTATGGGCTTCAGCAGAGCTGAAACTCTCCAGCCACAGAACAGAAATCTGGAGGAGGTATGAGAAACAATTCTATCTGTACGTGAGACTGAGTGGTACCACAAGAAGCAAAGTGACAAAAAGGCAGCTGTTTTTTCTGAATAAAGCAGGTGCAGAGGTGCTGCATACATATATGCCCCACTTTACATGCACAAGTAAAGGTGTAATTGGACTGAATGTCTATTCCACATAATTGTCCCTTCTGTCATGCCACATGTGCATGGCAGGAGGCACAAACAGTGGATTGTGCATAGGATACCATTGCACCTTATAGCTGGAAGTAGAGTTTGCTTTTTGCACAAGGAAACTCTGCTTCAGCAATAAGGTGCAATGGAATCTAATGCACAAGCAAGATGCAAACTCCTGTGGTTAAAAACCACAGCCACAGGCAACGCCCAGGGCCTGGGACTTCATGCACCACTGAGCCCTGCAGCTGTGAACCCAGGAGCCACATGCTTTCACACTGTGCATGGTGCACCCTTGTCATTGGGAGCCTTCAGCTGACCAGGTTCCCAGCTGCAGGGGAGATCCTGCTACATGTGCAAAATAAAGCTCAGTAGCAACCAGCTATAAAGTTAGTACACATTTTTTAGGTCTAACTTCATAGCTGGTTGGAGCTTTTTTTTGTATGTAACCACTTTGCACATGTAGCTGGTCTAAAGGTAATTGTGCAATTAGCCAGTTAATTGTGTGATATCTGTAGTGTGAATAGGGGGTCTAACAGTGTACAACTGAGCCAAACAAAGCATACTTATTATCAGATGATGCTCAAAAAGTTTAAGGAGTATTGCATTACAGAAAGAATGAAACTTGTGAAAATATAGAAAAAATACGCATGAGGTTACAAAAAGGGAGAAGCCTTTGGGGAATTTGAAAGGCTCTCAGACTGCTGAGTCAATCCTGGAATTTTGAAGAACTCACAAACTTCATGATTAAAGATCAGATATTAATAGGGGTCAGAGACATGCAGCTCAGGAAAAGACTACTGGAGGATCATGATCTCAAGCTAGAAAAAGCAAGCAGCATGTGAAAAGGATCAGAGATCTACCAGATTAGAATGAATCCTTTGGAAGGAAAGCCAGATGCTGAAATTGTGGACAGAATAATAAACTATCCCAGAAAAGAACAGAGACCTTAGAAAAGCAGCATAAAGAGATGTACACTCTGTGATAAAAAAAATAGGCTATGTACAGATATTTAGGGAGGTTAGGGAGATACTAGGTTGAGTTAAAAATGGTCGCCTGATCCAGAGGTAAAATGGAATGGGAGATTAGTAGGGAGAGACTGAAGGGATTGAAGATTCACCGGGGGTTGGGAGGTGGAGGGCAGGTAGGGTCTGAGAGGGTTTGGCAGAGTCAGGGGACTCGGGGGCATGGGGGACTCTCTCCTCCACCCATCAGAACCAGGCATCCCCTCATCCCCAGATGAACAAACCTCCCCATCCCTCTCCCTACCAGGATTTCATTGACCCCAGGCAATTGGCAAATGCTGATAAAATCAGAACTGCGAAGAACTTGAGGGACAGGGAGTTTAATGGGCTTGGAGCAGGGGGTGGTCATTTGGGGGTAGGGTGAGAACTGGGGGGCTAAAAATCACCTGGTACTGGTGGGGGTGGGGTAGGAAAAGCTCAGCCTGGGGCTGGGGTCAGAGGCTAGCCTTTTCCAGTCTTGGAAAGTATAAAGAAGTTTGGGACAGTTAGATCAATCTAAAAAAGGCGAACCTGATCTAAGTTAGACCACCTCAGATGTAGAGTTAACATAGAACACGTTGGCCATTTTTAGACTGGAACTTCTGTACAATTTTCAATTAGATAGAACTAACTAGGGATCTAAGTGTAAGGTCCACACCTAGGTGAACTACATTAGATCGGGTGGCCATTTTTAATGTGTGAGATACAATATAATCAGAAGAATGGAATATCATGCTGGAAACAGAATTATGCTTTCAAACTGGACACTGGTACACAAGTCAATGTTATACCAGGCTATATTATAAAGGGCTTGAAAAAAGAATCCAAGCAGTCATAGCAAACTGATAAAGTTTTGAGCTTACAGTGTGCAAAGAAAACAATTGATTTGTACTGTTGGCATATGCAAGCTGGAGATAAAAGTAAAAAATATTGATGAAAATGTTCAATTTGTGGTTGGGTCAGGAAAATGTGTACCTATATTAGGCCTAAGGACTTGTCAGACACTAGGCCTTATTCAAAGAATATATACTGTAGAAAAGCACAGAAACATCTAGGATAAGTTTCAGGATATATCTGAAGTACTTGGGAAGCTGAACAAAAAATATTGAGTTAAGCTGTCTGAGCCATATACTCCTACAACATGTGCTCCCAGACATATTCCATCAGCTCTATTACAAAGCCTGAAAGCAGAACTAAGGAAGCTGGCTGCTCAGGATATCGAGAAAGTAGAGGAATGATGTAGCAAGTTTGGGTTTCAGGGGTAAACGAGATGCCCCCTGATGACTATGCAATCCCTGCCCTGCTCCAGGTCTAGAGTCCCCTCCCCTTCTCACTTGCCTGCCATTTCTTGATATATTTGTTCAAAGATTGAAAGGAAGGCTGCCTAAGGGTCCTAGAGTGAGTCCTAGTCCTGACAGGCAGCAGGTCTCTCCCAGCCCCCACTGGTCTCAGTTCTCTCCCTCTTTGGCTAAGTAGGCCTCCATATGACCTGTAGCTTTAAGGGATATTCACAGCTTCTAACCTCCCTTACATCCATGTCCATGCCTTGCACATATTACTGTACAATCTCTCCCTAACTGAGGCCTCAGCCTCTGCCCTTCC
>NW_017729029.1:22433618-22448659 GCF_001723915.1 Gavialis gangeticus | reverse complement strand
AATCCCTGCCCTGCGCCAGGTCTAGAGTACCCTCCCCTTCTCACTTGCCTGCCATTTCTTGATATATTTGTTCAAAGATTGAAAGGAAGGCTGCCTAAGGGTCCTAGAGTGAGTCCTAGTCCTGACAGGCAGCAGGTCTCTCCCAGCCCCCACTGGTCTCAGTTCTCTCCCTCTTTGGCTAAGTAGGCCTCCATATGACCTGTAGCTTTAAGGGATATTCACAGCTTCTAACCTCCCTTACATCCATGTCCATGCCTTGCACATATTACTGTACAATCTCTCCCTAACTGAGGCCTCAGCCTCTGCCCTTCCCCCCTCCCCAGTAGGGCCTTCTAGTCCAGGCCTACTGAATTGGACCTGGCTTTTGGACTCCAGCTCTTGTCTCGATTACTTTTACTCCTGGACCCCCTGGCCCTGTCTCTGCCATGCTCTAGGTCCTTAGGCTCTGTCTGTGCCCTGCTCGAACTTCCACCAGTCTTACATGGCTGCTAAGGCAGTAATATGTGGAGACATGGCACAAGCAACATGTTATTTAATATTCGATGTATCAGCTTTGTTGTGGAAAGTTCCATTAGAAAAAAATAGCAGATATTTGTGTACACATCTGATGTTCTGTATGGAGTATTCTTCATTCACAAGTTTATTTTTTGGGTTATGTTCAGCACCAGAAGTATTTTCAGAAATATATACAACAAATGTTTGATGACACTGAGGTACAAAAGTGTATACAGATGATATTTTATTATGGAAACATACACTGGAGGAACATGATCAGAGGCTTCAGAGAACTCTGGAAATGGCTTGGTTAGCAAGGTTAAAAAGACACAAAAGTGCAAATTTAGAACCAGAGAAATAATAATTTGGGGGTAAAATATTAATGGATCAAAACATACAGATAGATCACAGCAGGATACAGTCAATTACTAATATGCCACATCATGCAAATAAGGAAGGAGTGGAAAAGTTTCCCAGCATAGTAAACCCCCAAGAATTCACAAAATAAAGAATGGATATTGGAGACATCATGATGAGTATTTTAGGAACCTAAAACAGTTATTATAAAAGTTTCGAGTGCTTAGATTCTATGGCAGCAAATGTCATACAAAACTACCTACAGATGTCTTTAAGGAGGATCTTGGGGCAGCGGGGGAGTATTGGTGACTTCCAGGGCTTTAACTGAAACTGAGTACCAGTATGCAGAAATTGAAAAAGAGGTGTTAGTTCTAGTGCATTGATGTAAAATGTTCCATGATTTCTTGTATGGGAAACTGGAATAAGTTGAAATAGGTCAAAAGCCACTGGTGGCAATAGCAATAAAAAAAAAGGGGCTTCATTGGCAGTCCTCCAAGATTGTAAAATACTTTAATTACTTCAATTTCAGCTATAAGGTTTAAAATTACAATATAAACCAGTGAAAGAGCTAGTGATGGTAGAGACTCTGTCTAGAGCTTTTGACAGAAATATAACCAAGTCAGAGTTAGGCATTGTGCATATCAGTTTGTTAAAGAAAATGTGCCCGCTTTCTGATAAAGTGTGGATGGTTTTCACTAGGGGAGTGTGAAGAAGGGCCTATTCGATTCAGATTTGGATTCAGCCTGAATCAGGGACAGTGATTTGATTTGTTGATTCAGATAGCTGTCCCCAACTTGATTCGGCTGAATCTGAAGATTCAATGCTGATTCAGAAGATTTGATCAGCGATTCAGACAGACACAGCTTTAAACATTTTCTCTATATACCTCGAGGTACTAGCATTGCTTGTGAATGCTGGGGCACATGGATCATGCCATAGGAGCACAGGGGGGCCCTCCACGTGCTTGGCAGTGAACATGGAAGTGGACTGGAAGTACTTCTGGTCCACTTCAGGCCTCTGGGGAGCATGCCAGGGGCCTCCCTTCATGCCCCCCTGGCTCAGTGATCAGCCACGGGGGGACCCCAGGTTCCCCCACCCCAGACACAGGAGGCACCAGTCACCAAGCTGGGAGGGTGCAGGGGGGGTGGGAAGACCTTTTGGTCCACTTCTGGGTCTGCTGCCAAGTACATTGGGGATCCCCCTGTGCTTCTGTGGGACACTCCATGCACCCTAGCATTACAGCATTCATGAGCCATCTGCTACCTAGAGGTATGTAGAAAAAAAATTTAAAGCTGTGTCTATATCCGAATATCCAAATCTTTCTGAACCATTTCAGAGGGTTCCAATTCAATTTAGAGAGATTAAAGCGTTCTCTGATTTGATTTGGATTCAGAGATTCAGACACCGAATCAGGCTGAATCTCCGCTGAACAGAATTGGGGACCGAAGCTTCGCACAGCCCTAGTTCTCACAGATGCCATGGCTCAAGATCAGGCTTCAAAATAGTAATACAAGCCATTAATGCAGGATGTCCTGCAAGGTACATACCTGGTCCTTATCATCAGTATGAGGCAGAGCTGTCCATAATAGATGGGATCTTGTTCATAAATGGCAAATGTCTTGTTCCCAAAGTATACATCAGGATATGTTACACAGGATACATGAAGGACACTTGGGTACAGAGAAATGCAAAAGAAGGGCTAGAAAAACTCTATACTGGCCACAAATGAATATAGACATAGAAAAAATATATAAAAGTATGTTCAATCAGTCAAAAAACACAGTGATAATCAAGCAAAATAGCTGAAAATAGTGAAGGAAGAGGAATTGGCCCCATGGTCCAAAGTAGCAATGGAGTTGTTCACTCATGCTGAACTGTATATTGGTTTTAGACTATTACTTTCACTATCTGGAAGTGGCAAGAGTTGCAGAGACAACAGAAAAGCATGTAATAGCACACACAAAATCTATCTTTGCCAAACATGGCACACCAGTTGTGGTCAGGTCTGACAATGGACCCCAATTTTATGATTTACATGAGTTCAAATTTTGCAAAGGAACAAGGGTTTACACATATTACGTCTAGCACAAGAGATCCACAGCCTAATGGACTTGTAGAAAATAGTGTCAGAATAACAAAAGGCATCTAGAAAAGGCAGAGGAGTCTCACACAGATCCTTATCCTGACACTAATAAATTATAGAGCTTCTCCTTTGAAACACGAGCTTTCACAATCTGAGCTCCTATTTTACAGGAAACATACCTGGTAACCACTTATTGATAACCACTGATAAGAAGAAACAGATTGACATAAATACTGATGTAGCACACCCAAAATGTACAAGTCATTGTGTGTTATAAAGTGTGTTCTGGTTTCATGCTGCTGTGTATCTTGTTGGCTGTAAAGCACAATCATGTTTTGTGTGTGACATAATTGTTTTATAATGTGCCTGCTTTAGGACTTGAGAGGACCACCTCCCATCCCCCTCATTGTGTCCAGACCATTGTCTTAAGATTCCTCAAAAGAACATATAAAAACAGTTTAGTGAATCTGGCCAAATCCTGGAGCACCAATGAGTTTTGAATTGATTGATCTACATCAGCAGTGTTCCAATTATGTTATTTCTTGATTGGGACCCTGTGATGAGGTCAGAAAAGTACAGACCACCTGGGCTGAAGGGCTCACTTTTTTTTTCCCTTGGGTCCCCTCTGCAGAGGGGAGAGGGAATGCTGGAATGCTTGCTGGAGCCTGAGGCCAGGTGGTACAGAGAATTAGTGTTTTGAGTTGGGTAGCTGTGTGAGGTTTCTACTAAGAATCCAGGGCAGGAGCTGGCAGAGACCCCCACAGCTACTCAGACAGGAGCAGAGTTTGGCACTTCACAACAGCTCGGCAGAGATAGATCAACTCACCGAAGGACCCTTCACAACTTAGAGCGAACTGGCACTCCCCAGTAGTCAGAGACAGCTAGGGGTATGATTCACCCAAATTCCCAGGGACTAACCTCTTTTGGGTCGAGTCTGACTGTGAGGCTTGGCAGTCCAAGAGTGGGGGAAAGGTTCCCAAGTAGGGGTAGGGGTGACACAGGGTATACTTTGAACTGGGACAGTGTTTTGGGTTTTTTTTTCCCTTGACTGTATATTGTGTTCTGGTATTTGCCTTTATAATAAATCAGGAGTTTGTGCTCATACTGCTTGAGAGGGAAGGGTTGTTGGCTTTATTAGACACCCTAGTAATTCATTTAATGTTTCCCAGATGTTCTGGGTGGGGGCTTGAGCCAAACTGAAATATATTTAGTACCCCAAAATTGAACCTGGCCCTTGTTGCTGCTAACAGGTGCTCAGCAAAGCTTACACTTAGATTCATATATTGTTAGGGCTGGAAGGGACCTTGCAAGATCATCGGGTCCATCCCCGCCCCCGCCCCCCGCCCCCGGCACTAGGCAGAAAAGACAACGGTGACTGTCCAGTCTTCTCTTGAAGATATCCAGGGTAGGTGATTGTGTAGCAAAACCCCCAGTTTTTCTTCTTATATATATGTTTTATAGATATGCATTCCCTCCCCTCCCCTATTTTTGACATTTCCTCTCCCTTTCTATTCCCTATAGATAAGTATAAATGAGCTCAGACTTAGGATAAGCCTTAACATTTTTATTTTGGTAGCAAGTTTTTGGTTTTGGATAGCCACTGTTTTATATTGTATCATTATTAGGTTTGTATTGATTTTTACTGTTGTATATTGTATAATTATCATTTTTGTATTGATTTTTATGGTTTCATATGGATATTGTACGGTTTAGGCCTGTGTTTGTAAGTAAAACAAAGTCATGTCAAGTTTCCATTTTATATATCCAGCCTCCATCTTGTGTCCTCTGCCCAAGCATCCCCTGTGTTGCAACTGTATGATTCATTGTACCCCTCCCATGTAAATCGGTTCCAGGGATAAATGACAGTGATTGGGAATGACTGAAATACAATGGTAGCAGGCCTCTACTGAATGGCCTCTCATGACTGGGCCATCACCTTGCATTGATTCATCCAGGAGCCATGGACCTCTCCTAGGAACAGAGACAAGAACCCAGCATTTGAAAGGCAAGAGACCCTGCAGAACCAGCAACTCTACCATTGTACCCCACCGTTACAGACACCTCAAACTGCACATCCCTGCATGAAGCACACATGATCAGTACACCAGGGGCTGACCCTTGCCTGGGCATGCCTCCTGTCACTAGGGTCACACAAGATCTGCCCCTATAAAAAGGGGCAGTGAAGACAGACCCAGTGGGAATGCCATTTCCATCTGGACTAGACCAGCTTCACATCACCTGTCCACCCCAAAGGCCCTGCTGGTGACCCCCTCTGGACAACACCGAGCTGAAGGAGACCCCGATTGGCAATTGAGGATCAACTTCCAGCTTGGGAAAGGTAGATATTACCTGCATACCTCCTCCTAAAATTTGGACTCTCTCTCTCTGTGTGTCTCTCTCTTCTCCTGGACTTCAGTGGACTTCAGCCCCTGCACTGAGCCTCTCTAACCCCTCCTGCCATTGTGGGTGTGGGTGTGGGTGCAAGGGAACCAATAAGACATTGTGTCACCATCTCCCCCGTTCAATAAAACCACTATAATTTGCAACTCCGAATTGGGTCATGTCTTACTGAATCCCAGTCCCTTCCCTATCTTAAATTCTAACCTCATTCTCTCTCTCTCCCTGTCTCTCAGCTCCAGCCCCTACCCCACTAGTTTCCCGATCTCCTCTCAATTCCGTCTCCCCTTTTCTGCCACCTCTAAGCCTCTCCTTGCTTTCCTGCTGTCCCTGCTGCCTTTCAGCCTCCCGTGCCATCTACTGCCTTTTCCCTGTGACTTTCTGCTGCCTCTCCCTGCTTTCCCACTACCCCTGCCATCTTTCAGGCTCTCCTGCTGCTTTTCCTGTGATTTTCTGCTGTCCGTCTCTCTGTTTTCAGGCTTCCCCCACACCTTCTGTAGTCCTTCCCCGCGCCCCCCCCCACAGCTTCCCAGCTCCTCATGGCTGTCCTGCAGTTTTCTCCAGCAGCTGGAGCTTTTCTCCAGCTCCCAGCACCTACTGCTGCTCTCTGCAGCTTCTCTAGCTGCCCCAGAGTCATCCTCTGGCTCCCTGCACCCCAAGCCCCTCTTTAATATCCACACTTTCCCTTAGTCCCATTTTCTTTCTTTCTTACCTTAACCTTAACCTTTCTTACCTTACTTTAACCTTTTCCCAAGTATCCCAAGTACACCAAGCACATACATACATACACATCACAACACCCAACTTAGGAACTCACCTGTGTGTATGTGTAGGTGGGTGGTATGTGTGTAAATTAGAGAATACACATATATATATACATATATAGATATAATTGTGTGTGTGAGATACATGAATTAGTCATCCACATGTGTGTATTGGATGTGCAGGTGTTGGTAACTGATTCTGTCTAAATTTGGTGTGTGTAGCGTGTATGGGCTTAAACTGGTGATAGGTATGCATGAACCTAGACTGGTTAGTTTGAATATGTGTATCTGAGTTGCTAGTGTATGCCTCGTAGGGGAGTATGCACCTAGTGAGTGTATGTGTGCTTAATTGATTTTTATGTGTGCATGTGCAATTGTACACCACATCATCCTGTCTAACAGCGCAATACTGATATCCTGAGCATTGGCCTTACCCCTCAGGGCAACATTTTCACCACTTAAAAGATCCATGATAAAAATAAACAAAAGTATTATTATTATATGGGGTCAGGAGATCTAGAACCAATGCTACTCCAAGATAGGGTATGCATGCAAAATGGTAAAACATGGATGTGGGAGGCAGCAGTCACTTGTGGACTAGCTGCTAGATCTTAAGAAGTGGAGACAAGTGAGGGAAACATCCACAGAAGGAATAAGAAACACCTGCAGCACATCTAGGAAGGACAGGAGAGGGAACAAACAGTGTCCAAACAGGAGAAGGACATGGAGGAGACTACAGTACAGACCAATCAAGACAATGCAGAAACTAATGTGAAGTCTAGCAGATCTGAAAGATTGTGAAGGTCACTGAAAAGACTCATTGAAAATTGTTAGTTTATTAAAAATTGGAATGATTGTGTGTTTGTGTATAATATATTTGTTAGGTGTTAAAATGGATCATGCTTTTAAGGGGAAAGGGGAGATGTGAGGATAATATACCTTTATGAACTAGGTGTGGTTGAACAGGCTGGAGGGAGAGTCTGATGGCTGCGTTTGTGTACTGTTAGCAGGAGTAAAGAAACTTCTTTGTAAAAGTGGTTCCAGGCTCCATGAACTGTAGGAACAACCCAACAGACAGACAGTTAAGGAATGTAGATAGTGGATTGAAGATAAAGGAATAATATCTGGCTATGTGCATTCATGATTCAAATAAGTGCAGATTAAACTGTATGTTTTTTGAGAGCTTTCAATTTCTGTACCCTACCATTTATCCCCAGTGTTAGTTGTACTGACCAGTTGAATGATGGTGAATAAAGGCTTTTTCATTTCTTTTACTTACTGGTGAGCTTTCCAATTTACACATAATCTACTTCCATAAATTATTTCTAACAATGAAGTGGGGAAAGAAGAGGCAGACAGCACAATTTTCATGAACTTCAGAAGTTTGTCTTACCATCCTCTACCTCAATCCATAAATCTGAAATAATTTCATTCCAGGTTGACCCCAAAAGTCCAAGTTTCTTTAATGTGGATGGAATTATTCTTGAGTGCTATATAATTCTGATTTTAGGGCCAATTCCTAATAAGAGAAGTCTGTTATGAGGCACCTTGATTAAATTGGAAGCTTAAGTGTGATCCTGTTTCACTTTGCTTGAGTCCCCCAAATCCACTGGTGCATTTAATTTTTGTAATATACTGTCACTTAGTATTAACATTAAGTCTCAACGAAGCAGAAAGGAGAAAAGGGCCCATCCACCTTCTGCAGAAACTTGAAATGGGGTGAAAAGGGAGTGTGGTAGGGGCAAAGATAGGATCATACTTCTGTGCCT
The DNA here is from genome assembly GCF_001723915.1 of Gavialis gangeticus. Lineage (NCBI taxonomy): Eukaryota > Metazoa > Chordata > Crocodylia > Gavialidae > Gavialis > Gavialis gangeticus. Next base: position 22,440,794 of record NW_017729029.1, on the reverse strand, counting down.
AGTAAGCAAAATAGATTTTCTCTCTTGTGTCTTTCAACTAGTTAAAACTCTACTCAGGCAGATACAGATCAATAGGCATCAAAACTAATAAAGATCTTCCCCTGAACCCTCAAAGAGGAGGAAATCAGTAGCACAAAGCTTTCTGTCTGAACTCCTATTATCTTCCTTTTTACTTGTTTTCAGGTAGTTCTACATTTCTATGCTCTCTAAATTTAAAAATGAAAAGCTTTAAAATCTGAGAGTTTTTGCATCTAGAGGCACGTTAAACACCCAGGAGAAGCTCAAAAAGCAGAATAGTTAAAAATATTTTGTTTCTTTTGTACTAAATGCCTAAAGGAAAGGATCAAGCATGATGCACTAGCTTACGTGGACCTGTTTCTTTTTCTAAGGCAAATATCAGTGAAAGGCCCCCAAGGGGACAGGAGAATGGAAGATCTGAACTTAATGAAGGTTGACAATGACTATTATTGATGTCCTTATCACAGATGACAAGAGAATTAGGGGACTCTTCTACCATATTGACACTGTACCAGTTCAAATGCTCATTTTTTGAACTGGTGCAGTCCACTTCAGATGCAACTTCTAAAAAACTTGATGTACAGAATGACATTTTTTACCCTTTGTTCCCCAGCTAAATGCATTATCTTGAATAACAGCTGTGTTAGCACAAATTGTTTTCCAGTCAGCAATTTTAATTTCAAGAATAAAAACAAAGTCAAAACTCCCAGTACTGAATGAATGTTTCAGGGTTTCAGACAGACAGATATTTTTACTAGGCTCAGAGTACAGCACAAACTGATTTCTACTGATATTTTACCATTTGGGGAATTCAAATTTTATGCTTTTTATTATGAAAACTGAATCAGTAAATTTTGTTAAGGAGACACAAATTTACAGAAAACACATCATCATTTTATGCAGGCAAGGACTGAAAGCAGGTGACATAATGCCATCTTGTGGACCTTGCAGGTATGTAACAGGAAGTAGCTTGGAGAGAAAAAAGGTATCTTGAACAGGTACTGCTAGGCACCAGTTAGACAGGAACAAGCCCTGCTGAGCTGGGCTAGATCAAAATGGCAGTACAACCAACCCCAAACATTCAAGCCACAAAGATATAAGTTTTTATTTTGAAATCCCAATTTTAAGCCCTATTTGAGCCATTTTTTGCTTGCTTTATTTTTTATTTTGTTAAAGCTACTCAGGATACATTTTCAGATATTTTCTCCCCCTAAACTACAGGGACTAGACATTCTTTAAGAATTTTCCTTAAAGAATCACATGATTCCTGGATCCGGGAGAAAAAACATTAAAAACTCACAAAACTGCAATTAAATTGAAAAAAAAATGCAATTGATCAGTTATGACCAAATACCCTACCTCCTGCAGCATTTCTGTTAGAGCCTTGGAAATGGGGCTTGATTACGCAACTATATCTTTCCAGAAAGCAAGGTTTGAACCTTTTGAAGCATAAGTATGTATTCTACTGGCTGGATAGGCATGCTATCACAGATTTTTAAACCTCAAACATACAGTCAATGTGTCAGGCTCTGCACGTAAAGAGAGATCGGGCCCACAGATAAAAATGCATTGGTAAAATTATTAGCACAACATTAATCTTTACTACTAATTCAAATGTGTGCAATTTAAAATCATTCCATCACTTGATCTAAACCACCCATAAATGTATGAATAAGAGTTAATGTATATTTTTAAGTGGGGTTAATAACACGGCTATTATTAAGATTCAGAAGCAACACTTCCCTTTTTAAACACTGTTTTTACTTCTTTTTAACATTGGCAAACTTTAATAGTTAGGTTTGAAACTTGGCGTTTAAACTAAGTATTTTTGTAAATGTTCAGTCAAAATTGTTCAGTCATTTCTAAGAGCAAGGTTAGCAAACAACAACAACAAAACAAACACCAGCCCCTCCCCAATACCTCAGCACTGTCACATTCTTTTTACTTCTCCTAATTTGCAAGTTTGTTAAAAGTAAAGCTAGATTTTCAGATGTGCAACTGTGAGCCTAAATCATTTGATCCAGATCTCCAAGCTTAATATTTAAACCTTACCTCTTGGATCTTTCCCTTCTTTTTGGAGCTCTGGGATAAATAGTAAGATGACCAGGCAGCATTTGAAGGAGAATCCTGCTTTCTACATAGGTTCTTCTGAAAAAAAATAGTCCTTCAAAGAAATAAATACATATCCATTTGGGATCTATGTTTTATATATATGACGTTATTGTATCACATCTTCCACTTATATAAATTATTTTAATACCTTATTTACCTCAAGCTATTATTTTTAGGTGAGTTAATAAAAAAAAATTCAACACCAATTGCATGAATTATTGTCAAATTTAGGGTCATATTAGATGCAAGGGACACATGTAGGTAGCACACCTCGATCTCCAGGTATCAAATTTTGAGCCCATGCTGCAAATATACAGCGTGGAGAACATTTTTTTAGTCCTGGTGTGCATCTTACGGCATCTTAAACTCCTCTGAGACACCGCAAGAGGCATGCGTGCACTTGTCTGGACAAGCCCAGTTAGTTTAGTATTTAAAAGAGGAGCTTGGAAGATCAGTTAATTTGTGTCATGTAGAGCAAAATAATTCATCAATAACTGTCTGAAGATGTTCTTTATTTTTGCTACCGCTTTATGGAATCACAACTGATATGGAAGTAACCAGCAGTTACAAAATGTCAACATACCAATGGGGCAGTAAACAATATAAAAGTAAAGCCAACAGTTGAATCTCACAGCATGGTTTACTGTTGTAACGGTTTAAATTATAAACCAAATGATTACTATTACAGAGACAGTGAATGTCATGCTTGCAGAAAAAAAAATGTGCATGCTAAAAATGACTGTCATTAAAAAGATAGGTCTCACAGGAGGAAAGAACCTCAAGATAGAAAACAGACAATGCATTGCGGCAGAAAGGAAGATACAGTAGACAAGGGAACCCCTGTCTAATAACTAGCTTCAACTCTCATTTATAGTGCCCTTTGCTACCTAAGAAGGGCAGAGACAGAAACAAGAAGAGTATGTCCAATTATTTATGAGAGATATAATTAGAAAATCCCCTCAACAGTGAAAAAGAAGCAAGTCACATGTAAGTTGTGCACTAAAGTTCAAGGATCATTTTTGTGGCATTGATATCATGATGGCATTGTAGGTGGTCATCGTTTAAATATCAAATGAGCTTGTACAAAAAAGAAATAGATGGGACTTGCTGAAAGGAAGTGAAAAAAATCATCCCATTGCAAATTCATCAGAATTATTTCTATTATGGAAGATGCCATCATAGGAACAGAATTGCATATACTAATGTAAGCATGAACAGGATGTATATTTGTCTTGATGGTAAACAAAGGACAATCCCTTCCCCACTTCCTCCCCACCTGTCCAAAAAAGGAAGTATTAAAAAATCTGGGCTCTACTTCTGTTCTGTAGCCTAGAGGTAATGGAATAACAGCTTTCCTCAGAGAACTTTTTATTACTAAAATTTACGCCTTTAAAATGCCAAGGGGCATTCTTGTATGGAAGATAACAGCCAAGTGGAAAGTTCTTGTGTTTATTTGCATGACTAGATCCTGAGAACCTCAATCAGTTTTATTTATCTATTATTCAAAACTATTACCAAATCAGCTTTATGCAAACTCTGATAGCAATCACTTACCAAGCTAAAGTAAACCAACAGTATCTGGCCCATTTTTAATACTAGAATATACTGGATTTTTCTAAAGACAAGAATAGAAAACCAAACCAGAAACCAAACTAGAACTATTGCTCAAATTCACCCAAGACCTTTGAAGAGATATGTATAGCAGTAATTACAATTGAACATATCGAAGTGAAAAAGGTGGTTATGCTCATATCTGCATGCATTAAGACTCCATTATTTTCATGACTCCCATCATGGAATATCCCCTGGCTTTATGCTATCGAAGAGATAAAGGATTCTTTTTTGCTTCCTTTCCATTATGATTCTCATAATTGCTCAACTGGAAAAATGCCTGTGGATTTTTTCCCTAAATAAACATGTTAGCACAAAACTATATTGTCTAGCATACTGATTTACTTGGGTTCATGCAGTACTTAAAGATCAGGATGATCACCTTACATCTGAATGTAACAGCAGGTATACAGCTACTGAGTATGGTAATAAGTTTCCTATGAATGACCAGGACAATGGAAGACAGAGGTAATAGTCTTCCATTTTTCTCTTGTTTTTAGATGGTTAAGTTTAGCTTGTTCTTGCTGTTCTGAAAAAGCAGGAGGCAGAATTGGCCAACCTTAGCTTTGTTTTAATGATATTTTGGTGCAGTTAACAGTATACAAAAGCAACACTGTTTCAAGTGACTAATTGAACTAGCACACTGTATCCTTGCTTGAAGCTAAGACAGACTGTACCTGTGCGAATAGCAGCTTTACTTTCATTAGGTGTTAGTACCAGCAGCTGGATATAGATTAGGGATTTGCCTTGATAATTGTAATGTAGACAATGCTTAGGTAAAACTGCCATCAAAGCATGAAATAATGCTGCCTTGGGGCCTCTGCTTCTTAAGGAAAGCTACTCCTGTAGTAATAAAGATGAAGGAAATGTATGCACATAGTTGGGTGGGGGGGGAACTAAAACTGCATGCATAATGAAACCGTGTCACCTTCATCTGTTTGAAGAATACCAGATATAACAGAGTATTTTTTTCCTATTCTGTTTGGCGCATTCTTATCAATGCTGTTAGTATTATTTGAAATATAACATATACATATGAACACCTATTGGAAGGCCATGTACTGTACTCCTTAAATTCAGGAAAAAAGGTCATTGACCTCAGCGACATCTTTTTAACTATGTTAAGGCCAATAGGGACCACTATGATCTTGTGCCCCATCTCCTGCATTTGCAGAGGTCCCAGACCCTTCCCCAATCCTTTCTGCGTCAGGCCCATTACCTTTTGTTTTGGCTACATCATGTCTTTTAGAAAGATATCTGGTCCTTATTCAAAGACATCAGGAGGTGGAGACTCTACTAAGCTGCTAAATAATCTGTTCCAACAGTTAATTACTTTCACTACATTTTCTTGAGTAAACAGTACAAAATATGGCCTTGGCAAGCATTCCCTTAATTAGCATAGCAAATGACAAGAAAAGATGGGGACTGACTGACTTAATCTCATGTTCAAGGTAGACATTACAAAAGCACTTGTACACAAGTTTCCGAATAGCTTAAATGAAAAAAGCATGGGTGCTTATGTAAGCTATATAAGAAAAATCCCATTATGCTTTGATTCCTGTTCTGCAGATGGAAGCACAAGAATAATGGCAAGAGATGAGTGTGCTTCTAGGATGCCTCAAATGCAGAAGAAAGGCAGACAGGCAATGGAAAAACAAGCAGGTGACCAAGGAAGCTCACAAGGAAATAGCAGGGACAAAACAAACAAACAAATAAACAAACAGGAAGGAAAAGATAAATAATGAGCTGCACCCGATGAGGGGCATTAAAAACAACAAGAAGGGGTCCTGTAAGTATTTTGGCCAGAAAAGAAAGACTAAGGAAGCTGTGGGTTCACTGTTAACTAGCCAGGGGAAACTCTTAACAGAAGATGAAAATAGGTGCTCATCAACTTCTTTGCCTCAGTCTTCATAAAAAAAAAAAATTAGCAGCAGCCAGACACTTAACAAAGATTAGTTAGATAAGGAATGGGACAAGCTGAAGAATGAAATAACAGAAGAGACAGTCAGATCTAGCTTTTGATGGGAGAGACAGACTGATAGTGACAGTGTGCTTTTTTCACTTTGGTACTGAATTACCCATTACAAGTTACAGTCCCTTTGTGCATCACAATTCAGTACATAAAAGGGGGACTAACATTCAGCTTTCCTTGGTGCTTAGAGAATCTTTAGTAAAAAATGCTGCTATAGATGGATTAGGGTAAAAGACGTCATTAATAACCAAGGAAGCTACCCCAAAGCTTATTTAGACCTGCAGTTTGAACTGTATCAGCTGAGTTTGAAGATATAGCAAGAATAGGAAATGACTCATTGTCTGTAAAAATAATACTTAAATTCATAGACCTAAATATCAAAACCTTGTATTATTGCTATAAAATACAGCGTTCTTTCTTGAGCGAGTTTCACCCAATCCCTAAATGTAATTAGATTAATATAGCCAGAAGAGGAACTCTCACTATACAGGACTTGTTAAAATTCAGATGTCAAAATGAGTTGTACTAGAGCATCTTTATGAGCAGAGGCTGAAAAGCATGGGACTCTTCATCTTGGAAAAGTGTAAGCTCAGGGGGGACTTGGTGGCAGCCTATAAGTATCATCAGGAGTATACATCAGGATCTGAGAGAACATTTGTTCACTAGGGCTCCCCTAGGGAAAACAAGGTCTGATGGTCACAAACTGCTGGAAGACCATTTTAGACTGGCTATAAGGAGAAACTACTTTACCGTCCAAGTCTCCAGAGTCTGAAATAGACTCCCTCAACATGTGGTGCAAGCACCAACTCTGGACACGTTCAAGTTGTGCTTGGATGATTATCTTGCTGGCATCATCTGACCCCAGCTGAATTTCTGCCCTTTGGGCCAGGAGCTGGACCAGATGACCTCACAAGGTCCTTTCCAGCTCTAATGTCTATGAAATCTTTTTGGAAACGCATCCATTCTTGACTTTACAACTGCCACGGATGGAGGAGATATATCAGCCTTCAGTCAGTTATTCAAATAGTAATTTATCATTAATGTTAATAATCTGCTTCTCATTTTGAGTTTTAATATGTCTGGCTTCAGCTTTAAGGTGTCAGAGCTTGTTTTTTTTTTGTCTGCTAAACAGAATGTTCTTTTAGTCCCCAGATAGGTACTTGTAGGATATAGTATAGTGGCCATTTGATTTTTGCCTTAAGAAAAATAAGTTCCACATGTTTAATTATAAAGAATTGTTTTAAATTCTTTAGTCATCACAGTGATTTTTCTGATTCCCTCAACTTCAGCAATGGTATTCCAATAAGGACATCAAAACAGGACACATTCCAAATGCATTTACTCTAGGACCAATTAAAGAGGATACTCCTGTTTTATACCCAAGGATCAAACTAGCCTGTTTGGTTAGCACTGTGCTGGGAGTTCACATTCATAGATTTCATAGACATTAGGGCTGGAAGGGA
>NW_017729029.1:22430922-22433522 GCF_001723915.1 Gavialis gangeticus | reverse complement strand
TGAGCTTGTCAAAGTCGGCTTTTCTGAAGTCGAGGACTTCAGCTGGTTATTTATCAAAGACCTACCCAAGTCTTCAGAGCCACCATTTTCCTTTATGGACACTCAGTCTTTACATGTGCCTATGTTCTTTACATTTCGTCCTCTTAAAAACGTATACTTTTGCCAAACATTTTGGGGCACTTTTGAAAAAAGCCAGGTGATATCTTATATACTAATTCATGTTCAGAGAGAAAGTTCTAGTGTGCTGTTCTATATATGGAATACATCAATTAATGATATAAACAGGACAACATTTAATTTATTTTAATGTTGGCCTCTGCTTATTTTAATACAGTATATTTTATGTATTGAATATTGAAAGACAAATATATACTAAAAACAAGAATAATTTTGTTTAATGCACTCAAAGTTATGAAACAAAGTAGTATTGCAGTACTACTGTCTTTTATGACTCTGCCATACATCAGTTGACTTCTCTTGTTCTTAATATCTATAATCTTAAAGAATTCATATAATCACCCTCAAAGCCACATTAAGAAAGTTAATTTAACTTGAGAATTCAGATTCCTGGAAGGAAGATTCTACCATTAAGTATCTATAAATGAAGTAGTAAAGTAGTGTGTGCAATAGTCCCTTTGATATGCTTCACTCATTTGTATTGCATGCATAGGTTAACATCTGCCTTAGTCTGGCTAAAACAAAGCCTCTTCAGATTGTTAAAATTCACTGTTCAGTTATGACAAATCCCAATAGACACTGTGTTTCCAGGACTATAAGACTTAAGGGGGGGGGGTAAGGGGTCATGGGGAAAGAAATTGTCTAGGCATCTGAGGGAAATGTATAAATGTAGTCGTCACCCATTTATAACTTAATAACAGCTATCACACTTAGTTTCAGAAGGGAGTCTATAAACAGAATAGGTACATCACAGAAGTAAATTTTGTCAAATACTAACTTTTTAAAACAGCTTAATTTTTACTGGTAAAAATTGCTTAAGCATCTTTAATAATCATTTTAATGCACTGAAGCCAGAGACAGTGTGAAAACATCTCTTCCATAAAAATGGTTTAAATTAAACAGAAATAATGGCATTACATGTATAAACTATTCTAGTGCATACAGAATAGAAAACTCAAGTGACCTAGCAAGCTATTCTGCATCTTAGATTGAAATCATGTTGAAATCACTATACTAGTTAAGTATAAGATGAAATTTGCAATCTTTTCCTTCTAGCTGTTTTATCATCAATGGACTTAACATCTATAAAGCTAGGAGGTAATTTAGCCTCCAAATTCATGTACCAGTATGTATAGCTGTGATGGCCAAATACATCTATTCAATATCTCATGTCAAACCTTCTACCTTAATTTTATGGCTTCTTCCAGAACTTTGATATTACTGATTAGTCTAGAGAGGACAAATACAGCTGGGATTGGTGCACATGTTTCATTTGATATCTATTTGAATTTCTGAAGGAGGGGGCAAACCCTAGATGGATGTTGCTTTCCAGTCCTGTCACATTCTTGTACTTCTGGGCCTATCAGGCTCCAACATAGCAGTTTTTAGTCTCAGATACTAGAAAGAAACTTTCGTTCTTTCCAGCCAAGTTCCGGTATTTTTGCTTCAACTTTACTTGCCTTAGGGACAAGGTGAGATATTGACTTTAGTGATTTTGCAAGTTAGTTTGCATCCAGAAATGGAGAAATTTCACATCAGAGTGTGTATGGCTATACTTTCAAAAGTAGCTTTCTGCAGTCACCACCTTTAATCAGACAAGCTCTAAAACAAAAAAGCTTAGTAGTATAAGAAAACTATTGGAGTTGTGGGATTTGTCTTGGCTGTAAAATGATTCTCAAGCCACAACTGAAGAGAAGACTTAAGGCACAGCAGTATAAGTCAATACTTGCTAAGGTCATTTAGCACTAGTTGGTATGCTTTTACATCAGGTTTAACTCCCCCCTCCCTCCCCAATACACTTCTATATCAATAAAAAGATATTTTATAACATCACACTGGAAACAAAGTAAGTCCTACCCACTTAGCATTCAGCTGAAGGCCTGTCCTTAGCACAAATTATTTTAGAGTGTCTATAGACTATGCTTGGCAACAGTGAAAAGTTCAAGGTGCCTGCTAGTGATAGTCCTAGTTTGTTGGGCTTGCACAAGAAAAGAAACCTGTCATAGGTCAAACCACTCAAGGGGGAAAACTTGGGGGGGGGGAATGGAGGAAATAGAATACTCTGTCTCTTCAGAAGCCACCATGAAAGAAGCAAAAGCATCTTAGTTAGTAGTTAAAAATTTGGTATCTTCTTTCCCTATGACAAGCTTTAATTCAATACTAAGACTCATGGTCCAGTGACAAAATGGGTCTCAAAAAAGAGGATGCAAAATAACATCAAGGTTTAGAGTAAATACTTTTAAAATCTCCCAAAGGAAAAACAACTATCCAGGCCTACATCTGTTCCACATCTTCACTCACAATGGCAGAAAAGAAAAGCTGAGAGCCCTGCTGGACCTGGTCCTGGCCACAGGTGATGAAATGGTGAGAGGACTACAGGTTCTTGACCACCTGGGTGATAGCGGTCATTGCCTACTGAAATT
>NW_017729029.1:22409202-22425922 GCF_001723915.1 Gavialis gangeticus | reverse complement strand
TGCAAAATAACATCAAGGTTTAGAGTAAATACTTTTAAAATCTCCCAAAGGAAAAACAACTATCCAGGCCTACATCTGTTCCACATCTTCACTCACAATGGCAGAAAAGAAAAGCTGAGAGCCCTGCTGGACCTGGTCCTGGCCACAGGTGATGAAATGGTGAGAGGACTACAGGTTCTTGACCACCTGGGTGATAGCGGTCATTGCCTACTGAAATTCACCATCCAGCACAGGGTGTCAAGGGCCTGTAGCAAGGCAGTAGCCCTTGACTTCAGGAGGGCTGACTTCCATGAGTTGAGGAGATTGGTAGGAGAGGCACTGAGGTCCTGGAGAGTAGGGGAACTAGGTGTTCAAGACGAGTGGTCGTTCCTTAAAGAGATGATTCTCTGAGCCCAAGGGGTGACAATCCCAACACAAGTCAAAGAGTGCTCAAAAGACCCCTTGACTCACCAAAGGCATTCAGGAATGCCTGAAAGCCAAAAAGGAGGCATATATCCAGTGGAAGTGGGGGGCCATCACCAAAGAGGATTATACCTCCACTGCTCGAGGCCATAGGGAGGCTGTTAGGAAGGCTAAGGCAGAGATGGACCTAGGGCTAGCAACAAGGATCAAGGACAACAAAAAGTCCTTTTTTAAATACATAGGGAGTAAAAAGAAGGCACCAGGCAATGTGGGGCCCCTGCAGGATACACTTGGCAATCTGGTGGTTGCACTAGATGAAAAAGCAGACCTTTTTCAGAAATTCTTTGCCTTCATTTTTCTGAGCAGGGACTGGGACATCTCCCCCCACTGGGATTCAGGACAAGCTCAGGAGAGACTCCACCAGGACTAGAGTCAGGGAGGACTGAGTTAGGGAACTTCTGGAGGGGCTGGATGTGTTCAAATCAGCAGATCCAGATGCTCTCCAACCCAGAGTACTGAGAGAATTGGCATGGGTCATTGAGGGGCCCTGGCACGGCTTTATGAGGACTCGTGGTGCTCTGACCAGGTGCCAGAAGACTGGAAGAAGGCCAATGTGGTCCCCGTTTTCAAAAAAGGGAGGAGGGAAGACCCAGGCAACTATAAGCCCATTAGTCTTATTCTGAGAAGCTCTTTGAGAAAATTATCCAGGAGCACTTCTGTGAGGGACCAGCAGAGGGGGTGATGTTGAAGGGCAACCAGCACGGATTCATTAGGGGCAGGTCCTGTCAGACCAACCTGATTGCCTTCTATGATCAGGTCACAAAATCATTGGATGCAGGTGTCACAGTGGATGTAATCTTTCTGGACTTCAGGAAGGCCTTTGACACTGTCTCCCACCCCATTCTCCGTAAAAAGCTAGGTGACTGTAGCATTGAGGCCTATACAGTCAAATGGGTCACAAATTGGTTAGGGGGCCACACCCAGAGAGTGGTGGTGGTTGGGTCATATTTGACCTGTAGGTATCTAGGCAGTGGAGTCCCCCAGGGCTCAGTCCTCGGGCCCATACTGTTCAATTTTTATTAGTGACTTGGACGAAGGGGTGAAAACACCCTGTTCAAATTCACTGATGACACCAAGATTCGGGGTGAGGTAGAAATGCTAGAAGGGAGGGACAGGATACAAATGGACCTGGACAGGTTACAGGGGTGGGAAAATGTGAATAGGATGGGATTTAATACTGATGAGTGCAGGGTACAGCACTTGGGCAGAAGGAACCAGCAGCATATCTATAGGCTGGGGAACTCCCTTTTTGAAAGTACAGTGGCAGAAAGAGATCTTGGTGTCATTATGGATTCTAAAATGAACATGGACTGCCAATGTGAAGATGCGGTCATTAAGGCTAACAACACCTTGTCATGTATCCACAGATGCATCATGAGCGGGTCCAATGGGGTGATCCTCCCCCTCTATGCAACACTAGTCAGGCCACAGTTGGAGTACTGCATCCAGTTCTGGGCACCGCATTTTATGAGGGATGTGGTCAGCATTGAGAGGGTCCAGAGGAGGGCAACTCGCAAGATCCAGGGACAGCAGGGCAGACCCTACGAGGAGAGGCTACGGGACCTGAACTTGTTCAGCCTTCATGAGAGAAGGCTGAGAGGGGATCTAGTGGCCATCTATAAATTTACCAGCGGGGACCAGAGGGGGAATGGGTGAGACCATGTTCCCCCGAGCACCTCCCGCAGTAACATGGAATAACGGGCACAAGTTGATTGAGAGTAGGTTCAGGCTAGACATCAGGAGGTACTACTTCACAGTCAGGGTGGCTAGGATCTGAAACCAGCTTCCAAGGGACATGGTGCTGGCTCCTGCCTTAGGAGTCTTTAAAAGAAGGCTTGATAATTACCTATCTATCTGGGTTCATATGAGCTTAAACTTACCAGGGGTCATATAAGCCCAGTATTCCTTCCTGCCCAGGGCAGGGGGTTGGACTTGATGATCTCTTCAGGTCCTTTCTGACCCTACATCTATGATCCTATGCATTGTTTAAGCACCTGCTTTCCTGGAGTATCAATGAAGCTTTTCAGAAAGGAAAAAACAGATTTTATCCTGAGCTTCTAGTCCTCACCCAACTCTCAGTTTAAGATATATCAGTGGTGGCTCACTATGTGAGATGTATGGTCCATTATGTACAAACCTTGAAGAAGGAAAATGCTTCTTGTTTTCTACATCGCATGTCACAGATGGAGGAGTGGGTAAGAGCACAATAGGAATTACCAACTGCTGCTGTGGCCATGTAGAACTTCTGACTGATAGAGAGAAAAGCACAGTAGATTTATACTAGATGACAATTCGGTTTTGCTGGACAGCCTGTTATAGCTTCTCATCCTTCATCAGAACATTGTTTAGAAGGATGTCATGGTACACATCATATTTTTTGTTTAAAAAATAAATAAATAAATAAAAATAAACATCAGTGCACAGTAAATCCTTTCCTACTCTAGCAGGCTTCAGCTTTTATTAGGTAGCATGTTGAATGGATTCTGCTGTGTAGCACTACCAGTTTATCAGGTAGATTTTCAAGCTCCCAGAGCAGCACTCTTGCTAGCTGGCATCCATAAAACAGTGAAAAAGATGGGTAATTATAAGTGATTACTACTTATATCTCTCCTAGTATAGCAGCAAAATTGATGGGAAAGTCTCTCCTTTGGGCTTTTATCAAAACAATATGTAAAACTGATTGTGGAAGGATCATCCTGCAGTTGAAGGTCAAGAACAAAAGTGAATTTTATTGTCTACAAACCTACTGCAATGTGTAGTTAGTTATTTCTTTATTAACTGTGGCTTGTGCAACATATTACAAAGCCACTTAGTTAAAAGAAAAACTTTATGGCAGAAAGCCATGCTTAAAATCTCTGCTAGTTTCATCTTTTAAAAGGCACAGAATGTTCAGATGACTTGGGGAAATGTATTCAGACTGACAAAGAGGTGTTTTACTGTCACTGTGATCACAAAAGGCTGTCTCATACTCTGGCTTGTCTGGTGAGTTTTTACTGCCTTTGGTAATCCAGATTATTTTACATAGCTAGTTGAGAGCAATTGTATTTATGTAGCAAAACCCACAATTTTTTTTTTTAAATGCATTCCCTCACCTTCCCCAACCATATCTGACTTTTTCTCTCCCTCTTTATTCCCTATAGATAAATATAAGTGAGCTCAGACTTAGGATAAGCTTTAACATTTTTTTTTTGGTAGCAAGTTTTTGGTTTTGGATATCCACTGTTTTATATTGAATAATTCTTAGGTCTATATTAATTTTTACTGTTGTATATTGTATAATTATCTTTTTTTATTCATTTTTATTGTTTCATATGGATATTGTACGGTTTGGGCCCGTGTTTGTAAGTGAACCAAAGTCACGTCAAGTTTCCATTTTGTATGTCAAGCGTCCATCTTCTGTCCTCTGCCTGGGCATCCCATGTTGCAACTGTATGGAGTCACATACCCCTCCCATGTAAATTTGTTCATGGATGAATGAGTGTGATTGGAAATGATTGAAATACAATGGTAGCAGGCCTCTACTGAATGGCCTCTCATGACTGGGCCATCACCTCACATTGATTCATCCAGGAACCACAGACCTCACCCAGGAACAGAGACAGAAACCCAGCATTTGAAAGACAAGAGACCCTGCAGAACCAGCAACTCTACCATTGTACGCCACCATTACAGACACCCAAAACTGAACATCCCTGCATGGAGCACACATGCTCAGTACGCCAGGGGCTGACCCTTGCCTGGGCATGCCTCCTGTCACTAGGGTCACACAAGGTCTGCCCCTATAAAAAGGGGCAGTGAGGACAGACCCAGTGGGACTCCCTCTCCATCTGGACCAGACCAGCTTCACATCACCTATCCATCCCAAAGGTACTGGTGGCATCCCCCCTCTGGACACCAAGCTGAAGGAGACCTCGAATGGCCATCAAGGATCAACTTCCAGCCTGGGATAGGTAGATATTATCTGCACACCTCCTCCTACAAGGTGGACTCTCTCTCTCTCTCCTCCTGGATTTCAGTGGACCTAGTGAGTGTATGTGTGCTCAATTGATTTTTACGTGTGCATGTACAATTGTACACCATGCCCTCCTGTCCCACAGCGCAATATTGAGATCCTGAGCATTGGCCTGAGCCCTCAGGGCAACATTTAGACAATGAATTTAGAAGTAACATGTAGTATAGAAAGCTGCATAATATACCTAACTCATCTGCCTTCTTTGCATGATCATTTGCTTTATTTGTTTAAAGCTGAGTAATTGCTTGAATGAAATTTAGAAGTAATCAAAGACGTTTCAAATGCCGTACAACAGTATGATGATTTGAGGAGCCTATGTGCAGTTTACGAATTCTAGTTAATTTTATTAAACTACTAATTCAATGAAGGGCTCAGTGGATGTTTATTCAGCCAGCTGCTCTCAGGGCTGTGCCATATTCTTTCTGAAATGGGAGCTAGTTGTGTATAACCCGCTTAAAGGTTTGCATTTTTGGACAATAGAACAACTTGCTCCTAGGGGAACCTGTTCACCTTCAGGGGAGAAGGTCAGAGTAATAGAAATTCTCCATAAGGAGGAGAAAAGAAATCAGATATTTGGGCATGAACTTATGAAGTGAAGCATTGGAAGGAAACAAATACAGGAAACTTTAATGATACATAAAAAGTCAAGGTTAGAGGAAGCTACCTGCACAAGTGAGAGAGAAAGAGAGAGAAAGTCCTTGGTTTGCAAGAGAAGTCTTACTTGGAGGAAACAGCATACAGGAACCCCAAGAGGACACTGACCAAAACTGCAATGATTTCTAAAGATTTCTGAAGGCAATAAATGCATGTAGGTGTTTTTTATTTGGAATAAACCCTTTTTCTTGTACTGTCCAAGAAACCCAATGACAGGCTGCATTAATTTGTTTCCGCTATCACATCATCCTGAAAGAATACATTTGCGTGTCAAAGCCAGACCTCTAGAAAAGAGTGTACTTAAGCTTTTGGGGCTACTTAAAGGAGCTGACCATAATTTCAGGGCCTAGACAAAAGATTTTGACCTCAAAAATGTACTTAGGGACATAAAGCCAGAGGCAGTATCTAGACTCTGCTCAGATTCAGCAATCCAAAAGGGTCCAGTGTTGGTGTTGAAGCACAAAAACCTGGAAAGCATCCAAAGAGGGAGCACAACCAGGATTTTGGCACGGTCAATTTATCTGTTTGCTGATATGCTGATTCCAGTTATACTCCATTTCACACACCAGTTTCTACAGGCTGGAATGTAACTTTGGTTTACTAAACTAAATGACCTGCTTCTTAATTATTTAGCTGCATTTTGTCCTTAACATAGAATCACAGAAAAGTAAAGCTGCAAGGGACCTCTAGAAATCAGCCAGTTCAACCTCCTGCCTTAGGCAGGATCATCCCAACCCAAATCAGTGTCTAAAGTATAGCAAAGACTACACAATCAATCCTGTAGCACAACTATAAGGCATAATAACCTACCCTGCCACAGGTAAAGCAGTGTCCTGATGCTGTGAGCATTGTTAGAAGGCAATCAAGATAGCCAAGGAAGATGGCTTCAACTTCTTCAATTTGGTTTTATGAAAAAGTATCCAACAAAATGATTTATTCATTATTTTAACTCCCAGCTCATTCCTAAACTACTATTTATTATTTTTACCATTACAATGACAGGGCCTTATCATGCAAGTACTGCATAGGAAGGAGGGAGCGAGGAAGAAGGGAGATACTCCAAGCCCCCCAAAAGCTTATAATTCAGTAAAAATAAGAGACAGCCATTGGACACAGACATAGACAAGGAAGTGGAAGACAGCACAGATAATACTGATCAGTATGATAGGTAGCAGTCTCAGCACACTAGCAGGGAGGCAATAGAGAGATAAAGAGAGGGGTGATATCATCAAAATAACAAGCAAGGAAAATGATCCTTTCAGTAATATTCTGAAAGGGGTAGTTGGATTTGTCAAGAACAGAGTAAAAAAATAGTGAGAGTTTAAGTGAGACTTTTAGCTGTAGATGGGTAGGAAAAGATTATTTCCTACATATGTGAAACAATCTGAAATGCTTAAAATGTAACATGAACTGATGAGCCTGGAATCAAAAATAAAACCTAGAATATGGGCATCAGTATCAGGGTGAGAGTGACAAGTGGGAGACTGAGCTCCTGTGGGGCTCAGTTTGCTCCTGATAGGGGCAAACAGGTAGACATGGGCCAGGGAGCACTTCAACGAGCCTGAATTTTCTGATTTTTCTGACATGCCCTCCAAGTACTACTTATTGAACCATCAGTGCAACTTTTCAGTCCCTATCTGAACTCAGCTCTAACACAGACCAAATCAGCTTAGCTGTTGTGACTTCATAAGATCATACGAGGGTGCTGTAGCCCCTCCATTTCTCTCCAAAGATTTGATCTTTGCTAAGAATAAATAGAAATAACTAAACATTATAATCTGTGGGGTTTGAAGGTAGCAATGCATTGTTTATAGCCTGACTGCATTCAAAAAACACTAGGAGAGCCTCTCTGTCATGAACCCACCATCTCCATGTTGCAGAATCAAGAGTCACAGAGTTTGGATAAATACTAATGACTAGGTGCTTTTCTGAATCTAATGTTATACCAGGTTTTCAACATTCCACTTATCATTAGATTTAAAGATGGATCCTGTGACAGAAAAACATTAATACTAGATACCATGACATCTTATTAAGCTATTGTAGAAAACCGAAGGAAAAATCAACCTGATTATCTCAACCCCAGTGAAGTGTAGTTAATGATGCAGTTAATTTTGGGGAGAATAAAAAAAAATCTTATTGGGACAATGGAACATTCTGTTTGCTTTCATTCTTATCTGTACTTTCCCCAAAACAAAGTTCTCTTGTGTGTGTTCAACAAACAAAAATGGGAAAATTGAAATTTGACAGCACTACCTGAAGTAGTATTTCATTCAAAAGCTTGTCCTACTCTATTGCAGCTACACAGTTGGTTCAATAAGAGCTATCACCCTTAGAAATCCTTGCCTATAGCATTACTAGACACTTTCACACCCCAAAAGAAAATCTCAGTCACAGTTAAAAACAAATTATTCATATAACTGTTTTCAGCCACAGATACACATCAACCAAACTAAACGCAGGGCAGCTTCTTCCTACCTGGTCCAAGCGACCACGGGCAACACGCAACTGCTTTCTGTACAAAAGAGTTCAGTTAGAAAACCAAAAACATGCCTTAGTGTAGTTATTGACTTTTCTCCAATATAAATCAGGTGGTTAAATCCATATTCCTTCCTTACCACAGGTTAGGCCTTAATTCAAGCTATGCTGCAGGCTAGAAAACTACAAAAGAGCCTTAAACTCACTCACTGAAGCAGGCACATTTCTAAGCAGACTATAACAAGGAACACCTGTGGTTTTAGGTGTACTAGCTCAGAGGCTCTAGATCCTCACAGCTGCCCAGTGAAGGTGCTTAACTCCTTCCTAGTTCACACATGGACAGGGACCAAGTGTCCTCACAGAGCAACATATATTTAAAAAGGAAGAAATCTACTGTAGTTTCCTTATAAGAATATATAAATTGAAAAAGAAGGCAACAAGAAGCAAATATGTAAGCTAAATTCTTAACACAAAGTTTACCTTTCAAAAATGAATTCACAGTACATGCCTAACCACTTTTACCTGTTATTCGAATTTCCCACAGAGGAACTCATAGATGGAAGTTAAATTGGGCTGTATTTTAGACAGATTACTACTTTAGTCCCTTTGTGGGTCTACCTTAAAGTGTACTTTAGGTACCTATGTCCAAAATGAAGATCTCAAACCTGGAGCTTAATTTTCAGTGTGCCTAAGTCCATGACATTAGTCTTACCTAGGGACAAGAATTCTGATTCTTGCCATACCCAAACATACTTCAGTTCTGACTTGTCCCATGCTTAAATCCTGCTGGGATTCATCAACTTGGCATTTTCTTCCATATCTCCCCTGTGAGGCCTCATCCACTAGGCAATCTCAGAACACACCTGGATTGGACTATATATGTAACATTACTGATGGAAATAACAGCAGTGCCATTCATTTTTACTGGTAGCCAAATGGTTGAAAAACTCATCCAGGATGTGGGACACTGCCCTAATCAACAGGTTAAAAGGTTTGCTGTTAATGCTCTAAATTCCTCTTGTTGATTGCTGTTAAGCTTTCTGTGCAAATTTTAAATATGAGAGGGTAGAGAAGGGAAGGAAAGAGGGTATTGAGAGCAAAAAAAACAACATGTGCATGACTGTCGTTCCTAATGGTTAGAGCATTTCCTTTAGAGAAGTTCAACCTGCATGCATGTCCTTGCTTAAATAATGAAATAACCACTGGAGTATGAATAGGAATCCAAGTCTCCTTTCTCCATATGAGCACCTTAACCATTGGACTAGCCATGCCCCTACCTCACTCTTACTGTACACAATACCGTTGTAAATAAGTAAGCTGATTTTAGAACTGCTTGCACTTGAACAGGTTTCTAATTTGAGTATTCTATTATCAAAGAGAGTTTGCATGCAAATTGAGTTTGTACTCAGGAAGCCTTGCAAATCAGTGCCAGACAAATCTAATTGTCCTAGGCTGATATACACAATATAAATGAAATAGAATCTGTCATGATGCTACTTATTTTTTTCTCCTTTTTTTTCCCCTTAGGATTGTACAGCAGAACCAGTTACACAGGGCAAGAGGATGGGGATTTACTGTGCTTCACATGCTCCATAATAACTACCCGTACACATGCTTTTACCCTGTGGTAAAAGAAAGCTAAACTATATTTGCTTAATCCTTGGTCACTAAGGGATAAACTATTATAGTTTAGCTTTCATCTACCACAGGGCAAGAGCCTTCCCATAGGTAATTACCGTGGAACAGCTGATGCACAGTAAATCCTTTAACCCTCTCTATCTCATAGCAATGACTTCATATGCCCATACCCTTAGCCTCCTTTCATGTCCCCAGTGGAAATTAAGTTCATTAGCATCTATTATAACACTAACCTGAGTAGATCTGGTGACAGTTACTAATGTAGCAGAAAGTCAATAAACATCAGTATTTGAAATTTTACATTGTAGAGTTTATGAAATAAAGGTGTTACTCTAATGATAATCACCATGATCATATCTATCTTCCTGCATAATATAATTACTTCAGTGGAGGATGTCTTCTTTTCATTGCAAATTAAAGGTTCAGTTTCCACATTATTCAGGTTATTCTGTATAATTAATTGTTGAAGCAGATCAAATGTGAAATTTGAATAGTATTAGTTTAAGTCATCACCTTAAGTCACTGCCTTTTATTTTTACCAATTAATGATTTGTTTGAACTGTATTTTATGATACTTGATTAGTCATCCATCTTAAACATACTGGAGGTTACACTGTCTCCATTTATGTCTTTCACTAATCACTACTCAATAAATGGTGTCAGAAAGTTTTTGGCTTTGATGTCCTGTTATTCACTGCATTCTTTTTTCCTGGTAGTTAATCAACTGCTTTCCTACTGTGGTCAAAGCAAAGTGTGATAACAATTTTAGAGGTGACCAGGATTAAAAAAATTACTATACTGTTACTATTACTATTCTTTTTGGGTTATTACATGCTCAACTGTAAAGTTCTATTTTGTAGCCACTGGCACATGACACATTTTTGGCATGAACTTATGACTATGTAGCTCAAAACATAGTCCCACTGTAAGTTCTGCTATTTAACTGAAGCACATGGTAATGAATGATTAATTAATAGCAGCTCTAAAATTAACTGAATTTTTCCTGCTGTCAATCATAGTGAAATAATGTTTCTTTTCAACAGATTGGAACCTGTATAATTGTCAAAATGTGTTAAAACTTCAGGGGGCAGTAAGTCAAATAAAAGTAGCCAATTGAGAGAAATTTCCACCTTTAGACATAAATGAGTATTTTATTTTCATTTAAAAAAATTTAATGAGAAAGACTGACCTCTAATATGTAAATATATCAAAATTTTCAAAAGCAATATTTAGTGCGTGCAGAAACCCAGAAATGAAGTACCAACTCAAAAAAGAAAAAAATGAGACAGGTATGTAAACAAGGTTAATAGAACAATAGAGTGGTAGAATCATAGAAAATTAGGGTTGGAAGGGACCTCAGAAGGTTGTCGAGTCCAACCCCCTGCTCAAAGCACGACCATCACCAACTAGATCATCCCAGCCAAGGCTTTGTCTAGCCGGGTCTTAAAAACCACCGAGGATGGAGAGTTCTGGGTAACATGTTCCAGTGCTTTCTCACTGTGAGAAAATTTTTACTTATATTTAACCTAAACTGCCCTTGCTGCAATGTGATACTGCTTCTCTTTGTTTTGTCATTTGCCACTACCAAGAACAGAATAGCTCCATCCTCTTTGGAACCACCCTTCAAGTACTTCAAGGCTACTATTAGATCCCCCCTCAGTCTTCTCTTCTGCACTCTACGTAAGTCAAGTTCCCTCAGCCTCTCATCATAAATCATGTGCCCAGGCCCCCTAACCATTTTCATTGCTCTCCACTGAAATCTCTCCAACTTGTCCACACCCTTTCTGTAGTGGGGGGCCCAAAATTGGACACAGTACTCCAGATGTGGCCTCATCACCGAGCTGAATAGAGGGGAAGAATCACTTCCCACAATCTGCTGGCAATGTTCTTACTAATCCATACCAATATGCTGTTAGGCTTCTTTGCAACAAGGGCACACTGCTGGCTCATATTCAGCTTATTGTCCATGTAACCCCCTAGAAACTTTTCTGCTGAGCTGCTGTTTTGCCAGTCAGTCCCCAGCCTATACTGGCGCATAGGGTTTCTAAGTATAGGACCCTGCACTTGTCCTTACTGAACCTAATGAGATTTAGTTTGGTCCAATCCTCCAATTTGTTGAGGTTTCTCTGAACCCTAGCCCTAGCCTACCCACCCAGCTTGGTGTCAACTACAAACTGACTGAAGGTGCACTCTGTTCCAGTTCATTGATGAAGATACTGAACAAAACTGGCCCCAGTTCTGACCCCTGGGACACTCCATTTGATATCATCTGTCAGCTAGACACTAAACCATTAATCACTACCCTTTGAGCCCAGCAATTAGGCCAGTTTTCTATCCAGCTTACAGCCCATTCATCCAACCTATATTTCCTTAGCTTACTTGTGAGATTGTTGTGGGAGACCATATCAAAAACTTGGCTAAAGTCAAGGTATATCGCGCCCACTGCTCACCCTGGATCCGCAGAAGCAGTCATCTCATCATAGAAGGCAGTCAGATTGGTCAGGCATGATTTGCTATTGGTGAATCCATGCTGACTATTCCTAATTACACTGTTGTCCTCCAAGTGTTTAGAAAGGAATTCCTTAAGGAGCTGCTCCATGATTTTTCCAGGGACTGAAATTTATCACATAGCTCAACACTAAATGGATTACTGGAGTAAGAATTATATATTTTGCTATAGGAAAGGGATATTACTTTAAAAACAATCTGGCACATAGTTTTATAAAGTATAATTTTAGAAAAATAAATGTAAATAGAATTTTTCAAACCGTACAAGAAGGTTCTCAGAATGTTTTTGCTACTTTTTCACCTCTCTGTTTATCTCTTTCTTTCAGGTGACAAACTTTTATGTCCACTTCTTTCAGATCAGAATCTCCTGGTTGGCTCCACAGACCATCAAGCTATAGCACTCAGAAAATACAACTGGCTTTGGCTGCTGCTATAAAGTTGCCCTGCTTGGACCCCCAAGAAGCAGTCAGCAAAGAAGCTATAACATTTCCACTTGGTACAGCTGCTACCTTCAGTGAAGTTCTACGGGACCTCTTGCTTTCTTGCTGTCCTATTTGAGCTACAGCCTACAACATTTAAAAGTGTTCAAGGGATGTAATGACTGAATGGACAGACCACTAACTTCAGTATGTGATATAAACAACAAAATTCACTCTGGTCCATACTCTCCTTTACAATAGCCTACATCCATCAGGGAAAAAGGAGAGGTCATTTTCTATTAGTATTCCCATTTGGCCATTTGTGATTTCTGTTACAGTTTACATTTCTGGAAAGGGTTGAGCCATGGGGGAAACTGATTGCTGGGGCGTTGGCAAGGTTATTTATGGCTTCTTGAGTGAGTACTAAAGTATATGAAGGCTTTCTCCTTCAAAGTAGCTGCTTTGTTTGCACTTTTCTGTACTAGCAAATACTAATAAGATTGAATCCAAGGCGTTTTTCATTAATCTTGGACTCCTTTTCTTAAGATGTTTTCAAACTCTCTAGGAGTCTTTGGGGGAGGGGGGTGGGGCTGCAGGGGAGGGGTTTATGGAAATGGTCTCACAACCAGCATTAAGGGAGAGAAAAAAAGGAAATACAGCAGATTGGAGGATTTTCACAGGGATGGGCTGGTTCTGCTGATTGAAAAGCAGAGCACAATCATGCCCACAGCCAAGACAGCAGAGTAACTGGAATTTAAGGGCACCTATAGGCAGAGAGCAGGAGGGACAGCAGAGAAGAATGGGATATGGGTAGTGCTAAAGGCTGCTAGCCTTGGTTGGAAAGGAAGAAGCAGCAGTGCTTCAAAAGCTAGATGGACCTGGAGTTTTCCCCCTGTAAAAGTCAGTAACTAATAGAATGCAATGGAAGGGCCCTGTTGGGATAGCCACCCCTACCCAGCAGCAGACTAGAAGATAGTCTGCTAGAATTTTTTAGTCCTAATGCCCAGGAGAGAGTATCATATCAGCTCTAAAATTCCTCAATAGTCTACAGACTATCTGTGCCCAACCCACTCTGGGTCTAATACAGGGTTTTTGTTAGCTTAGAACCTACCAGTGGACACTAGTGGATCAGTGGACAATCGTGGGTCCAACCATATCATTAACTTTGTACTAAGCAGATATTCAGTGTGGGTATGCTGTTATTGACTAGTTGGTCTGGAGTCCAGTGGCACAGGTATTCCCTCTGGGCAACTGGACCCTAGGTGCCGACAGGATGAGGTGGTTTGGTGGTATGATGGCAGAATGGTGTGATAGGAAGAGAGTAAGGTTTTTGACTGACACCCAACATCCAGTTGGTTTCATGAGCTCTTTTATACTATGTCACCATGACTCTTGCCATGGCTAAACACTGATAGTTATGCCTAGAAGCTGCCATCTGTTCATACATGGTCTGATTCAGATGGATCTTCCTGAGGTACTGCTATGAGTTTTCTTGCCCCATATGGAAAGAAGGTTTCTGGCCTTCATTCATTCCTAGTTGATGGAACATTTAATAGATGCAGACATTCTAGGTGCAAGTCATTTTTGTGGTCAGTCATCTCAAAAGTGTTTGTGCCATACTTCAAAAGCCAAATTTCTGTATGCTCTGGAAAACAGTGGTCATGGGGTACCTTCTTGCCCAGCTTTAGGATGATGAAGTCACATACTGGGCTACAGACTTGGGAGTAAGTCACAGAGAGGTCTCCTCAGGGAAGTAGGAGGCAGATGAGTAACACTGGGAGATCTGGTGGACTGACCAACTCCTTATTACAGTCAGTTGGAGAAAAGAAATGTAATCTGAAGTATTTCATAATGAAGAGCTTCAGAGTTACCACTGCTTCATTGTGGGTGCTGACAGGCATGCAGCTTCCCACTGTAATGCATTACACTTCACAGACAGTTCCAGGAGCTAGAACAACTCCCCTGACCCAAGAGACATGCACTGTTTGGATGTGAAAGTGTAGGTGTGGGTGTGTGTGGGGGGTGGAGTGAGTTCCACTTTGGAGCCTATCCAGTGGAGAGAGACTGCCGTCTGTATTCCCTAGCCCTGTCCCAGCTCCAGAGCTGTCTGCATGGGAGTGGGGAGAAGGGAGGGGAGGGAGCTCTGGGCTGGAGTTTGCCCAGCCTGTGCTGGATGGGGAGGGGGCTGAGGTGGGGGGGGTGTTGCTGGTAAGCATTATAGGGCTTTGGCCCCTTCTTGATTGGTACCTTGGTCCCCAGCAGCATCAGGGTGTGATCTGGATTCAGCACCACCAAGATGGTTCGGGTGCTGCCCAGCCCCAATCACATGCAGGGTCTAGCAAAAGTTAATGAAGGTACTCCGCTTTGGAATGCCTTCATCTGAATCCTCATTAGTTGATGGTTAATTTGTCATATGATCAGGCACTTTTAAAGTGCTCTGTTGTGTTGGTACTGGATTTATGACCCAGATACCCTGTTCTGGGAGGACCCAAACCCTCAGAACAATTATGAGTTCTCCACTCAATAATATGGGAATTTTATTGATACACAGTGATAGCAGATAAGAATAATTCAAGCAAGGCAAACAAAACAACTGCCCTGATTCTATATCTACCATTCCTAGGGGCTGTCACAGAGGGAAGGTATGTCTAGCCAGTATGCAAGCTTCACTCTGTGGGTCTTCCTTGAATGTCAGATGTCAGCAACCTAGAGACTGAGGGCCAAGGCCTACCCATCACCCCCAGTGGGGTGGGTGAAATGGGCTGGTGGTGTGCCCTCTGTTCATGGTGGCCTTGGGTTTCCCTCTCAGGGACCCTTTGATGCTCTGAAATACCTCCTTTTGTATTCTTTCTCCCCTCTGATGACTCTTCATTCCTGGGTACTATTGATTGATTTTCCTGTGGTTGTCATACTGTCCACATTCTGTTCTATCAACATATTTCTTTGTTCCAGAAAACGCATTACATGTACACGTCTTAATTTGGGCATTTACCAGTGTCTTGATTTGGTCTATCCACCAAAACTGAATATCCCAAGGGCTCTTCAGCTGGTCGCTGTGATCTGACCATTGCAGTAGAGTCCTTTATCTCTGTTTTGGGGTTTTTAGGGAACACTGTAGTACATATCTTCAATTTCTCAGCCTGTGTATGACCACTTGTTCATTGGCCTCAGACACAGTATCTGCTGGTTCCAGATATAGAAGGAAACTGGCACAAACAGGCTTTCTGAAACCAATTAACCCTTGCTGTCCCCCTGGATCATTGTTCTAATGCAATATCTATTTTACCTACAAGCCAAATCCTAAACGCAAACATCTAAATAACATTTTCTAGCCATTATGCAGCTGTGCACTTCTGTCAGGGCATGGCTGCAGAGCACTTTAAAAGTGCCTGACTGCATAACAAATATCACTTCTGTCAGTGTCCCCAGGCCACTTTTAGTATGGTTTAGTCTGATCCATAGTGCTATAATGCCATGCGTTGTTTGTCATTTCACTTTTATAGCACTTTTAATGGAATTGAGGCATTACAAATATGTCTATCTATGCCATTAGTCTGTTGTAATAGGTGGAGTAGGTGGAATAGAGTCTGCTCCTTTGTTTCTTCAGTCTTATTTTTTAATTGGTTTCAAGCACTTTCTTTGAGAGTTCTTACCTCAAAGCTCTTAGAGTTTCTGGCCAGCTTTCCCACCGCCATTTAAGAGGTAACAATGATTGCACACTCCTGGAGGTAAAAACTCAAAGGTATTAACACCTACAGTGCCCAGCTAAGTACGTGCATTTTGGTTCCCTTACGAGACTTTTATAGTTGTGCTCACCAAAGCTAAAGCTGATTTAACTCTTTTTCCTTTACACCAACAACATAGCCACACACAAACATATTTAAAATTTAAAAAATGAATATATTTCTATCCCACATTATTTACAATTATGCAATGAGGGTCTTATCCAGAATAAGAGGCAAGTGATTCTGTTAATAAAAATGAGGGTTTTTTTTTTTCTTTTGGAGAT
This sequence comes from Gavialis gangeticus, assembly GCF_001723915.1. Lineage (NCBI taxonomy): Eukaryota > Metazoa > Chordata > Crocodylia > Gavialidae > Gavialis > Gavialis gangeticus. Next base: position 22,409,742 of record NW_017729029.1, on the reverse strand, counting down.
GAAGCAAGGTGCTGTAATGTTTTAAATTACTGCTTAAAATCCACATCCCCCTTTATAAAAACTGAACCAGGGCCTTAGACACAAATAGAAAATTACGTTTGAAAGGGACCTGGAGGTCATCTAGTCCAACTCCCTGCTCAAAGCAAAGCCATCTCCAGTTGGATCATTCCAGCCAGGGCTTTGTCAAGCCAGGCCTTAAAAACCTCCAAGGATGGATACTATACCACAGGGTTCAGCAACCCCTGACATGCATGCCGAGCGTGTCATATGAGGCCATTTTGCTCTGCATGCCATGACCAGCCGCAGCTCTGGGTAGCTGCTGCCAGCTGGGAGCCCGGGCAGCTTCCAGCAGGGCTTGCAACATCCCAGCTGCCTGCTGGAAGCAGCCCAGGCTCCTGGCTGGCAGCAGCTACCCAGAGCTGGGGCCAGCTGCAGCCTGGATGCTCCAAACAGCTGCGCCAGGCTCTGGAGCCCAGGCATCAGCGCTGTACCGGCATGTGCATGCACACCTCAGAGCAGGCGGGGCAGGCTGGACTGCCC
>NW_017729029.1:22400143-22409051 GCF_001723915.1 Gavialis gangeticus | reverse complement strand
CTCTGGGCAGCTGCAGCAAGCAGTGGGCAGGCTGCAAACAGCTGTGCCAGGCTCCACAGCCCCAGCATCAGCTTTGTGCTGGCAGCAACTGCATGGGTACCTCAGGGTGGGCTGTGCTGCCCCACTGTCTGCTCTGAGGTGCACACACTGTCATCGCCAGCATGGAGCTGATGCCAGAGCTGTGGAGCCCAGCACAGCTGTCTGCAGCCTGCCCGCTGCTTGCTGCAGCTGCCCATATCCCAGGCTGGCTACAAACAGCTGCTCTGGGCTCCAGAACCCTACCATCACCTCTGTGCTGGGAGCAGGGGAGAGACCGGGGTTGCACTGCCTCAGACCCCTTTCCTACCACCCACCCTGACATGTGGGTGCACATGTCAGTACAAAGCTGATGCCAGAGCCCGGAGCCTAGCACAGCTATTTGGAGCCTCCTGGCTGCAGCCAGCCCCATCTCTGCATAGCTGCTGCCAGCTGGGAGCCCGGGCTGCTCTCCAGGCAGCTGGGAAGCTGCAAGCCCTGCTGGGAGCAGCAGAGACTTGAGCAACTACCCAGAGCCCAGGCTGGGGGGCAAGGGCTTTGGGTGTGGGGCAAGGGGCAGTAGGGCTGGGGGCAGGGGCTGGAGGGCAGGGGCTTTTGGTGGGAGGCAAGAGGCACAAGCAGGGCATCCTGTCATGTACCCTTTGCCCTCATTTTGTTTTTCTGGCATGCCGGCACTCCAGCACCTTTCAAGGTAGGCCTTGTCATGTTTTTCAGCACTCTGGCCAAAAAACGTTGCTTACCCCTGTTCTACCACTTCTCTAGGTAACCTGTTCCAGTGCTTTACCATCCTCATAGTAAGAATTTTTTCCTAATGTTCAACTTACAACTCCCTTGCTATAACTTGAGACCACTGCTCCTTGTTCTGTCATCTGTCACTATTGAAAACAGTCTAGCTCGGGGCGGGCAATTATTTTGGGCAGAGGGCTGCTTATTGACTTTTGGCAAGCCATCAAGGGCCACATGACAGGCAAACCAGGGCAGATAAATATTATTTTTCTAAATATTTTAGGGGCTCTGTGGGCCAGACAGAATGGTCTGGCAGGCCACATCTAGCCCCTGGACCACATTTTGCCCACCCCTGGTCTAGTTCCATCCTCTCTGGAACCATCCTTCAGGTACTTGAAGGCTGCTATTAAATCCCCTCTCAGTCTTCTCTTCTGCAGACTAAATAAACCCAGATCCCTTAGCCTCTCCACAGAAGTCATGTGCCCCAGCCCCTGAATCATTTTTTGTTGATACCCTCTGGACTCTCTCTAATTTGTCAATATCCTTTCTATAGTGGGGGACCCAAAACTGGACATAGTAGCCCAGATGAAGCCTCAGCAGTTCAGAATAGAGGGGAAGGATCACTTCCTCAATCTGCTGGCAACGCTTCTACTAATGCAGCCCAGTAGGTTGTTAGCCTTCTTGGCAACAAAGGTACACTGTTGACTCATACTCAGCCTATTTTCCACTGCAATTCCCAAGTCCTTTTCTGCAGAACTGCTGCTTAGCCAGTCAGTGCCCAACTGTAGCAGTGCATGGGATTTTTCCATCCTAAGTGGAGTACTTTGCACTTGTCCTTGTTGGACATCATGAAATTTATTTTGGCTCAATCCTCCAATTTGAATCCCAGCCCTACCCTCTAGTGTATCTAGTACACCCTGCCCCCCAGCTTGGTGTCATCCATAAACTTGCTGAGAGTGCAATCCATCCCATTTTTCAGATAGTTAATGAAGATTTTAAACAAAACTGGCCCCATGAATGACCCCTGGGACACTTGACTTGATGATGGCTGCCAGCTAGACATTAAGCCATTGATTGCTACCCGTTGAGCCCAACAATCCAGGCAGCTTTCTATCTACCTTATAGTTCATTTATCTAACCCATACTTTCTCAGCTTGCTTGCAAGAATGTTGTGGAAGATGGTATCAAAAGCCTTGCTAAAGTCAAGGTATATTAAGTGCATTGATTTTCCCACATCCAGAGCCAGTTATCTCATCAGAGGCAATCAGGTTGGTCAGGCTTGACTTCCCCTTGGTTAATCCATGATGACAGTTGCTAATTACCTTCTTCTCCTCCAAGTGCTTAGAAATGGATTCTTTGAGGACCTGCTTCATGATTTTTTTCTGGGGACTGAGGTAAAGCTGACTGGTCTGTAGTTCCCTGGATCTTCCTTCTTTCCTTTTTTAAACCATATTTGCCCTTTTTCAATCACCCAGACGCCCAGATGATACTCTAAGCAGAGTAAAAGTTCAGACTTAGAACCAAAACCTCAAAGTGATTTTATTTTATACGTATTACACAAGAACTAAACTAACCTCATATTTCTATACTCATTGGAACTTTGGGAAAGTTTGCATGTTGGACTAAATGTAATAATTCATGCCCAGGTCCAAAGAGGGAAACACATATTAAAAAATGTCCTAAATTCCCTTGACTAGGTTGATCAGAAATTATTTTGATTTTGAGGACAAAGGTAATGAACTGGGTCCTAAGGTTTTTACTGTAGGAAGTAGACGGCTGCACATTCTTTCCTCACTAATATTTTTACTTACCCAATCTTTTCTCTAGAACAAAAAATTCTTTATACTTGCTTGTACAATCCATTTTAGGTCATGTGAAGTGACCTTCCAAATACTGGTACTTATGACCAGAACAGAATATGGCACTCTAGCTTCCCCTTAAGTGATGAGAAGCTGATATGTAATCATTTTAGTCTGGTTTGTTCTAATCCTGGTTAACACAGATTGCAGTTTGTGACTTCCATTTCTGGCTTTAATTTTGTTTGGTGTGATAATTCCTATTCTTGTTTCACCTCTTAATTTTTACTTTCCCCTTGATTTTCCTTCTCCTTTTCACTTCCAAATGATAAGGAGGAGTGGGGGTAAGAGTGAGATAGGCAGATTCCTATTCCTGAGAAGTTTGAGTAAGTAGCAAAACTTAGGAGTACTTATCTGAACCAAATCATTAAAACTTTATGTGGTCATTTGCCTCTAATTAGAAAAAAGAACATTACAGGGAGTAGGAGTCTGGATGCCTTTAACTTCCTGGAACTAACTTGCTTTGTTACCTTTGACAAGTGCTAAAGGAGCAGCTCCTTAACAATTTTCAGCAGCAGGGAATGTGTCCTTCCATCTCTCTGTTCCTCATTTGCAAAATCACTAATGATGACCATTCATCAAAGTAAGGGAGCCAGGGTCTCTCAGAGAAGTATATGTGGGAGGACGCAGAAAGATGTCAGAAAGTGATAGATAAAGAATAAAAACAAAACAAAAAAAGCCAACATATTTTTTAATATTTAGGGTAATTAATAATAATTCATATAAAAATATCTATACATCAAGTGCATATCTGAGCTAGATATTTTATTATCTACCACTTTCACTAATAACTACAAAACATCTTCCTATCATTTTTTCTATAATTTATATACTTGTTACATCTCTCTGTCTCCATGATTATTTATTATCTTTACTGCTATCAATTTGAAGTCCTAATTATAACAAGAGCTTGAGCACTTATTTTTCTTCCCTTTCCTTTTTTTTCTGCTCAATTTTGAAAGAAAATGATGTTTTAGCTCTTGACAGTTTTCTTCAGATTTTCACAGATGGTACAGGGACCAAAGCCTTTTCTTTTCTCTTCATTCCAAAAGGTTCCACCTGACTCAAATCTCCATGGCCTCAAAACTTCATTTTCCTTTCAAGTTGATTTAAAAGGAAAAAAAGGAGTTAAAATATTAGTAGTCTGTTCACACTTTTCATAATATTGGGGTGCATCTAAGGAGAGTCATATACAAGTTAAGCAACAGCTGAAGGGAGTAAATCACCATTGCACTCATAGCACAAACTGACTGTTATCCAAAATGTAAAGACTAATTTGCTAAAATGAAAGTACAAAGTTACTCAATCAGGACTGAGACTACAGGCCTCCAAACAATCCTGTGCTCAGATTAATGCATTTTTGCTAACCTCTTTCACCCAATTCTTCTATATTACTTACTTTCTGTAATACACCTGCAGCCAAATTGTGACATCCCAATTTCTGAGACAGGTAAAATTGTAACAAATGTTTCAGGAAGAAATAAATGACATCATAGCCTTGATCCAGTAAAGTGCTAAACTACTTCTAATGTGTACTAAAGCTAATGGAAAATAGGGGCCACATGATCTTGCAGGATTCTTTGACAACTATATTTTTTGGTGGCTTTTTTCTTTTTAATCTAGCATCCTATTTCTTCTTCATGGCTATCAATTATTTTTAAAGTGTCTTCAATGCACTTACTATGCACTGATTTATACTTCTGTACTGTAAAGATGAATAGAACTTAATAAATCTGTACATTTAATTGTTAAAATAACCTCTATCATAATTCCATGGAAGCTAATATCTTTTCACTAGACTTCCGTTCTCAAGTAACATGATACAATGCTATGGTTATACAAGGAAAGCTTCTTGTGATTGCTGGTCTTTTTGCATTTATCTCATATACTAGGCAATTTTTCAAAGCGCAGTTACTTGCCTTTACCTTTCCATTTAGAATTAATACCACACATTATTGTGAAAATAGGGTGTCCTATCTGATTAAATAAGAGGGCTTGCTTCTCACAGCTATGTGATTTTTACAGACAGAAACCTGTTTAACTGACAATGTGCAATGTAAAAAGGTGCTCCAAAGGTAACTTTCAGTAGATTTTGGTGAAGGGACTGAAGTGTGATCTCTGTGTACAATCAGAGCCAAATCCAGTAAATTCTGATCCACATCAGAGCCACAAAAGCAACAGGTAGACATGTTATGGCATCTAGAACAGTACTGAATTGAGATATATTTTGACTTTTTCCAAAGCTTGAAATGGATTTATTTTTTATTTCTTTGCAATAGACATGCACAGCCTGCATCCCTTCAAATTACAGTATCTGATGTATCACATTGTATTTGTATTTGGTTCTGAAATATAACTGAAAGGTGCATATGTATTTAGGCAGGTATTGTTAACATACATACAGCCCATTGGTTGGATCTGGCTCATGAAGTCACTGGATCTGGCCTGAAGCCAGAAGGCTTTGCTTCTTCCAATGCCTTTGCTGTCTCGGCATCTAAAATCTGCACCTTGTCATCCTTTTTCTCATTTCCTGTTTCCCAGCTGCAGCATGGGCACAGCTTCTAGACAGTGGCGAACTGAGCCAGGGGTGTGTGGCTTCAAGCTGTACCCACACTAAAGTTAAAAGTGGAGGGTGGAGGGAGCTCAGGAAGAAGCAACAACAGTGCACTTATATCTTTCCCTAAGGGTTCACCTTACTAGGGAGGAACTTCCTATACATATCTAATCATTCTCCTTCAAATCTCTTTAAAAAATTCTAGGATGCCTACAAGATTGGAAATAGTTAAGTGGCTGGTTCCCTGCAAATACTGCCTATTAGACTGATCAGCATTATGACACGATTTCCTTGTACTTCCCAACTACCTTTCTGGATCTGCACATAGTCTCTTGGTTTATATTTTAAATTTCAGGAAAGAATCTCTTGTTTTTGTCCTGTGTTTCTATACAGCCTCATACAGTGGGGTTCTAAACTAGGACCAGGGCTCCCAGGTGATATCATTAGATTAATATTCATAATGAAACACATCCTTTGCCTCTTTAAGTAGTTTCCTATTTATGTATTTACATACAAGAATGTTATCTTACAATATTGCTGGATTTTGCCTTCTATTAGAATGGAATGTTAGAGTTTGAAAAAACTTCCTTTGAACCTGCCTGCAAATTATGCCTTTAAAAACATTTGGTCTTAAGATGCCAAAAGAAACTAATATAGTAAGGAAACATCCACATGCAATTGTAACAGCTGCAAAGCTTGTCTGGCTGCAAGCCAAGTGGGTGAACTGTACTTAAGAGCTCTGCAAGAAAAGGGCCGCAAAACTTTGCAGAAAGTGTGTAACGGGGCCATCTTGTGGCTGGTTAAATTGTTGGCTCACCCACCTGCCTCATCTGCCCCACCTTTGATGTGACTAATTACGAGTTGTTTACAAGGCAAGAGGCTGCCCATTTAATGCCCAATGCAAAGGGTGTAATACATAGCTCTGAATCTTCCCTTATACTGTATCACATGACTCACAAATGGCATCACATACTAACAACTCCTGGCCAGGCCAAACTCTGCCCCTTGCTGGGCCTCTAACACTCTATCCTTTGTTGGACCTCAGTCACCCTGCCCACTCCTGGGCCTCACCCATTTTGCTCAACACTTGGCCTCAGCCATACTGCCCTACTCCATGCAGCCCTTCAGGTCCCCTTGGGCCCTACTCTACACAGCCTTTCAGGCTTCATCCCTTGCACACTGTAGCCAGCCCACACACAGTCTTTCAGGCCACCCATAGGTTTTACTGTATGCGGCCTCCAGCTTTCTACCCCACACCAGGCCAAACTTGGCCTCTAGCCCTTCTCTGGGCCACTACTCCTCACTGGGGACACTGGGCCTCATGCCCTTTGGGCCTCAGGTGACCTGCCTGGACCCTAAAACTGTTCCTAGTGCAGGGTTACCCACACATTGTGGGAGCTGGGGCTATAAGGCACCCCATATTCACCTTTCAATAGGGAGGCAACTGGTGTGGCATTTCCTGGGGATGACCCTGCCACAGGCAGTCCCATCACACCATCCTGCCCTAGCAGGATGTAGTTTTAAGTTAATCTCCATGATCAATTTTCAAACCTTCTCTATCTCACATAAAGCCCATATGCACGTAGCTCTTCTCTGGGTTTGTCCTGAGCTCTTCTTTCAGCTGGCCACAGGCACTCAGCCTCCTTCTGAAGACACTAGACCTCACATGTGGTCTTGAGGAATCTCCTCCATCCCCATAGTTCCTACCCTTAACTTCCAGATGTTCTGGGAGCAAGAGCTCTAGCTAGACTATTTTCCCTGCAACAACTGCCACCCTACCTCCTCAGACCCTGTTCTTATATTGAGGTGGCTCAGCCATGCTCCAATTAGGTGGTTCCTGGCTGACATGTGACCGCCTGATTAGGTCTGCTGCCACCTGAAGGCTGCCTCACAGCCTGCTCAAGCCCTTAAAGTGGCAGTCACCCAAAGGTGCACTGCCATAGAGTGCATAAGCTTTACCAGACAGGGGGGTATGCAGCTCATAGTGCATGCTTCTTACTGGAGCATATAAATTGTGACCAGAGCCCTCATTGCAAACTGGGGGCTCTGAACAACTGCTACTGAGCCATAAAAGCTGAGGGAGGGAAAAGAAAAAAAGGTGGGGGGAAGAAAAAGAGAAGCTGGGAGGAGCAGACTCCAGCCCTAGAGAAAGGGGGCGTAGACTCAGCCCAAGCCAGGGGAAGTCAAGCTGAAACTTTCCTAGGGAGCAGGGAACAGGACAGGGGGAGAGCCTGTGTCATCCTGTGCAAAGCTTATTCCCCACCAGGTTTGGAGCTGTGCAACCAGGGATGCAGTGCCAGGGAAAGATTGGGGACAGTTTGGTAAACATGGATGGTAGGTTTACTGGGGCAGGAAGAAGCAGCAGAGCCCTTAAAGGGTTAATGACTGGGCTATGAATCATGTCTGACTGAAACCATGGGGTGAAATCTGAGCTGGGAAGACTCAATCCACAAAGTCAGAGATCTTTCCTGTCTGAGGATGGATGTACATAGGGGGCTGGGAGAAAGAGACAGCCCCAAGAGGAGGTGTGCTGAGAGAAAACAAACCAGCATGGGTATGTGAGGGGACACCTAATCACTAGTGTTCCAAGTAAGTGTATTTTCAGAAGGAAATTGATTAAGAGAACAATCTGCCAGTAAAGGAAACAACAGGGAGCCTATTTACTGCAGCAGCTATTTAGAGTCTGTTTTGTTGTGTTACCAGGAATGATTAAAGGAGACCATTTTCCTTGGAGCAGCACAAGCCTTGCCTCCACCATCTAGTGGTGGATCATAGTTATAGCTGTGTTGCTGTTTATTGTTATGGGAAGTGGGTTGTGACCAGAAGAAAATGAATTGGGTTATGGCAGGGGTGAAAATATTTTGAAAGGTTATAATGAGGTGAATTTAGTTATTCAGGTTTTTTAACACAAGTAGGATCACTCAGTGTGTTCCAATTATCCATCTACTGTTGTAGTTGTAAATTTATTCTAAATTGTTAGTTTTGTTATTAACTATTGTTATTATGTTTGTTTGTTTATTTTTCTGTATATAACTTGGTTGTATATAATAAAGAATAACATGTTCGTCGGGTTCAGAGCTAACTCCTGGGCATTGAGGGTGAGGGATACTTCTCTCCATGGGAAACCTCAGCCTGTCGATTTGTGTCATCTAAATACTGTGGGCCCTAAGGCCCACCCGGCTAAGTAGTAATGCCTACTATATGGGGCCAATAGATGAATGACACAACAAAACTCTTGGGGCAACGAAGGCAAAAAGCAGGATAGGAGTGATCTGAGGGTCAAAAAGTGAAAACGAGTGTTTCTGAGGGGGATACTGAGCAGAGCCCTCCAGGCCATGCCCACTGGTCCTCAAAGACATCTAAGGAGCCAGTGGCCATTGCCCAGCAGAGCTCCACCCAGAAACATGTGTGGATCAGTGAAAGGAATGCGGCCCCACAGTCCCCAGGCACCTTTCCATCCAAAGCCTCCTTCCTGGTCATGTACAGGGCCCCACTTGGCCAGGGCCAGGAGAAGGTTGACCAAGAGGTCCTGGGACTTGGTGGGGCTGTGGATGGGGTGGCCAAAAATAAAAAGGGGGGGTAAAGTTCATCTAGAACCTCAGGAGGAGGTTAGGGAGGTGGGGGGGGTGCAGTCTGTCAAACTCAAGCGCCATGAGTCTTCTACAGGGAGGTGGTAAAGCTCACCACATGTATGCCCATGGTGACAGCTCCATGGAGGTATGGGCAGCTGAAGTCC
>NW_017729029.1:22395211-22399934 GCF_001723915.1 Gavialis gangeticus | reverse complement strand
GAGGGTGGAGTACAGGCTCAGCCACTGGGGCACCTCAGCTATGCCCTCCCTGAGCAGGTCCCAACACTTGGTGCAGTAGTCTGCCTGAGGGGCTCCCAGGGCTACTGGCACCCTGAGGACCCAAAATCTGACACATCACCCAGCATTCGCATGCCAGCATAGGTTACACAATTTTTTGGTATAATATAAGAAAAGGTGGAAAAATATAATGTTTCTATTTAGATGGTTAACTGTCCCTATCACTATGATTATATAAACTTCTATTAGTTGATTTATCCTCACAATATCCTTGTGGGATAGGAAAATATTTTAAAGATGGGGAACTGAAGCATAGACTGCCTTATTGAAAGCCCATTGAAATCCATGGGGAAAAGCCTCTAATTTTTTTTAATGGTCTTCAGATAATTCGTAGAGAGACTAGGTCATAAGAGTATGTGGCAAATACTAATTGCAGGTCCTCTGAATCACAGTTTGATGTCTGATATATAGGAGTACCCTTCTTTTGGGGCTATACCTAGATGAAGTATAGATTAGAAACACAGATTGATTAGATATACTTTTACCCTATATTTCTGTTTACTGCAGAAATTGTCTTGCAGCTATCTGAAAATAGGCCATATTTTTTTGCATTCTGTGGCAGTGCTCTTTGACAGGTTCTACCTGATTTTTTATGTGTGTTTATATTACACATAGTATAACACAGACATACACAAATTATCAGACTGAGACAGACAAAGGGAAAATACTGCCTACCTATAAAAACTGTCATTGGATAAATGGGATTTTTCTACATTAGGAGAAGGCAATGTACTAGAAATGGCTTATGTAAAACTTGAGGAGTTTTCAAAACTGAAAGGCACCAGGAAATGGTAAAATATTTAAATTGGACTCTTTTTCAGGGGAAGACTTATATGGCACTTACAAGCTACACATGTCATTATGACTGATATATTTTACCTTCACCCCAATCCTGAGGTAAGGAAATACCCTGCTTTAACACACGGGAAACTGACAACCAGAGTATATTACAAGATTTATCCCAGGTCACAAAGGAAAGCCATGGTTAAAGTGAAAATAAAATTCAAATCTCATCCTCCTGTGCTGTTCCTTCTTCACTGGGACATCCTCCTTAACACTGAATGGGGCACCAGCTGTGGATGTGAGAGATGCATAGTATGAACAAGATAAAATTTTCTGCTATATGAAACCTATTTATTTGGTTATTTGATTTGTTTGCCTCCCTTTCCAAAAGAGACATGGGGAGATAAAAATGAGATAAGCCATAAAAAAAAATATATATTGAAATTGAAAAAAGAACAAATTTGCCAGTGCTCCAAACATTGATCCATAACTTAACCCTACCTGCCAAAAGCCTGTCCAAATAGAAAGGTCTTACAACATTTCTGGAAGATGTCTAGACTTGGGCTCTGGGAGGCCTCAAGGAAGAGGGAATTCCAAAAGCTGAGAATAGCCTCCCTGAAAAGAACCTCCCATGTATTTTCACCAAATGATCTTGGTATAGATGGAACTTGCAGGAGATTACTTTTGGGTGATCTTAGAGACTAAGATGGAACATAGGGGAGGAGGCAATCCCTCAGGTATGTAAGTCTCAGGCCATCTTGAGCTTTACAAGTCAAAATCAGTACTTTGAATTGTGCCCAGAAAGCTACTGGAAGCCAATGCAAACACTAGAACAATGTTCTTGTAGTGACCCATCCCCATCAGAAGAAGGGTTCTGCATCACCTACTTCTTCTGGACTATCCTCAATGTCCCCTACAGGAAGCATTGCAATAGTCTAGCTTTCCAGCTAGGAAAGCATAGACCATGGTGCTTATATCTGAATTTTAAAGATGACATTGCAGCCTTATTATTAGATTGAGATGGTGAAAAGTGCTCCTAGCCACTATTGCAATCTAAAATCCAAGTACAACAAAAGATATAAGAGTATCCCAAGGCTGTGAACCTGAATGACAAAGGACGGCTGAACACCATCAATGATAACTGTCCATATATTTCCCAAGTCATGAGGTCTGCTAACCACCATCACCTCTGTCTTGTCTGGAATCAGTTTCAATTTGTTCACCCATATCCAGTTCCCAGTTATAGCTAAACACTAGGTAAGGACTGAGGCTGCAGGCCCTGAGTTGGATGAAAAGGAGAGATAGAGGTGGATGTCACAATGATAATGATGACAACTCATTCAAAGTCACTTCATGATCTTGTCCAGGGACCTCAAATGCATGTTGGTCAAGAGAAGTAACAGCATGGAATCCTAGGGGACCCCACAGGAAAAGTTCTGAGGTGATAATGAGTACTCACCCAACCTCTGACACTCCCTGCTAAGAAAGAGCAGAACCAATTAAGAATGTTCCTGTGAATACCCATCAGGTTACTTAAATACATTATCAACACCACACGGCCAATTGTATCAAAGGCCGCTAATAAATCTAATAGGATAAACAGGGTACAATTTCCCCTTCTCTAGGTGAAGATCATGAAGCAAAGCCTCCAGTAACATCTCCATACTACACCAAGGATGAAAGGCAGACTACCAAGGGTTAAAGAATCTGACAGCATCCAGTTGCACTTGGAGCTATCAAGTGACCAACTATTCAGTGACCTTTGCCAAAAGGGCATGTTGCAGACAGGGCAGTAGCTAGCTAGGGAGTAAGCATCAAGAGGTGTTATTTTTTTAGTAACATCCAGACATCTTCTGCTGACTTAACACCTGGCTCCCTACCCTGCCAAAGGGAGATAGCAATAGAGCAGAGGGTTAATCTCCACCAGCTTTTTTACAAACCAGAACAGGCAGAAGTCCAGTTCAAAGCTTGCCACTCATATCCCTCTACCCAAGCATATCCTCCATATCAGTGAACAACAACAGTTAAAATTAGTTCATACAAACAAGGCTGAGCTTCCCCAGTCCTGAATTCAGACTGTGGAGCTAAACTGCTGATCCCCAAACCATGTAATGTAGTTTTGCCTGCAAAGAAGGGGGGGAAGTTGTTATACCAGACTGTGGATGACTCAGTTCTGGGAAGAAACAACTTGAATTTACTGAGTCATTCACCATCTGGTACATTTCTACTGGACAGCACCTTGCAAATGCAATAGCAGTGGAAGAGAAGAGCCTGACAGATCACTATCATAATTGACTGGCTCTAATTGCATATCCTCCTTCATCACCATCATATACCAGGGGGATCTGTGCTTCCACAGTGATAGGAGTGGATGCCTGGGTGCCTGCATGCCAGTGGGCATGTCTACATGAGATGCTTTGCTGCAAAGTAGCATAGTCTAGACGTGCACATGCTTACTGCACAGAAAACCTTGTTAATCATGAGTAAGTTTGCCAGCTGCAAATGCAAGTACCAAATTTACTCATGAGTAAAACAGCACAGTGCCACTCATGTAGACACCTGCCCCCAGGAGCTGCCTGCTGCTGAGGCAGGCTCTGCCACTTGAGCCCAGGCAGGGACTATGTCTCCCTACCTTGGCAGCAGGGAGCTCCATGCCCCCTGCTCCTAGATCAAAACTGGGGAGTGGGTGCTGGAAGATCCTTATCTCCCAGCCCCCACTTGAGCATTGTGATCAGGGAGCAGGGGGCTGGGAGATCCTTATCGCTCAGCACCAGCTCTATGACCATGAGGTCAGCACTGGGAGATCCTTACCTCTCAGATGCAGCCCCATGATTGTGCAGCTGGCATTGAGAGATAAGGATATCCTAGTGCTGGCCCCGCAAGTGCAGGACTGGTGCTGGGAGCTCTCTGCTGGGGGGGCTGGGGAACCTGTTCCTTACAAAGCTCTGTAATCTTGGAGCTGAGCAGTAAACAGGATAGGGAGCTTGTTTCCCTTTCAGATCCACGAGCATGGAGCTGGGCAGGGAACAGGATCCCCAGCCTGTCTCCCACCCAGTTCCATGCTCGCAGAGCTGAGCAGGGAACAAGCTCCCCAACCTGTTCCATACCCAGTTCTATGCTTACAGAGCTGGGTGGGGAACAAGCTCCCCAGCCTCTTCCTCACCCAGCTCTGTGTTCACAGAGCTGAACAGGGAACAGGTTTTCCAGCCCTACAATCATAGGGTGGTGGTTGGGAATTGTCCTGGTCAGGGGCATGTCCGAGCCCTGCACCCCAATCAGGCAATTGAGGCATAGGGCTTGGAAAGAGCTTCAGGGGTGGAGCAGGTCCTAGCCCTCTCCATGGGGTAGCTAGCAGTGAGCCCCCAGCTGGGCAGGGAATCCCCACCCACCCACCCAGCTGGGGGCTTATTGCTAGCTGCCCGACTGGCAGATGGGGTGGGGGGGGACCTGCTCCTTTCCTGAAGATCTTTCCAAGTCTCCTGCCCTCATCAGGGAGCTGGGGCTGGGAGCTCCCTGCTCTAAGGCAAGCAGACGTTGTCCTCACCCTGGCAGCAGGCAGTCCCCAGAGGCAGGGAGCAATGTGCCAACCCTGGCCAGGAAACAGCTGTCTCTTGTCCCAGTGCTCCCTGCCAGCCCTGGCATTAAGCACTGAGTTTCCTCTGGTGGTGGCAGAGGCCCATGGAAGGACTGTAGGAAGTGGGAGCAATTTGCTGCTAGGAGCAGCAAATCTTCTCCCATGTCAGTGCATGTGTAGATGCCTGCCTGGGAGCTTTTACTGTTGCCCTGAGGGGTCAGGCCAACGCTTAGGATTTCAATATTGCGCTGTTAGACAGGAGGACGTGGTGTACAACTGCACATTCAC
>NW_017729029.1:22389036-22390211 GCF_001723915.1 Gavialis gangeticus | reverse complement strand
ACAGATCACTATCATAATTGACTGGCTCTAATTGCATATCCTCCTTCATCACCATCATATACCAGGGGGATCTGTGCTTCCACAGTGATAGGAGTGGATGCCTGGGTGCCTGCATGCCAGTGGGCATGTCTACATGAGATGCTTTGCTGCAAAGTAGCATAGTCTAGACGTGCACATGCTTACTGCACAGAAAACCTTGTTAATCATGAGTAAGTTTGCCAGCTGCAAATGCAAGTACCAAATTTACTCATGAGTAAAACAGCACAGTGCCACTCATGTAGACACCTGCCCCCAGGAGCTGCCTGCTGCTGAGGCAGGCTCTGCCACTTGAGCCCAGGCAGGGACTATGTCTCCCTACCTTGGCAGCAGGGAGCTCCATGCCCCCTGCTCCTAGATCAAAACTGGGGAGTGGGTGCTGGAAGATCCTTATCTCCCAGCCCCCACTTGAGCATTGTGATCAGGGAGCAGGGGGCTGGGAGATCCTTATCGCTCAGCACCAGCTCTATGACCATGAGGTCAGCACTGGGAGATCCTTACCTCTCAGATGCAGCCCCATGATTGTGCAGCTGGCATTGAGAGATAAGGATATCCTAGTGCTGGCCCCGCAAGTGCAGGACTGGTGCTGGGAGCTCTCTGCTGGGGGGGCTGGGGAACCTGTTCCTTACAAAGCTCTGTAATCTTGGAGCTGAGCAGTAAACAGGATAGGGAGCTTGTTTCCCTTTCAGATCCACGAGCATGGAGCTGGGCAGGGAACAGGATCCCCAGCCTGTCTCCCACCCAGTTCCATGCTCGCAGAGCTGAGCAGGGAACAAGCTCCCCAACCTGTTCCATACCCAGTTCTATGCTTACAGAGCTGGGTGGGGAACAAGCTCCCCAGCCTCTTCCTCACCCAGCTCTGTGTTCACAGAGCTGAACAGGGAACAGGTTTTCCAGCCCTACAATCATAGGGTGGTGGTTGGGAATTGTCCTGGTCAGGGGCATGTCCGAGCCCTGCACCCCAATCAGGCAATTGAGGCATAGGGCTTGGAAAGAGCTTCAGGGGTGGAGCAGGTCCTAGCCCTCTCCATGGGGTAGCTAGCAGTGAGCCCCCAGCTGGGCAGGGAATCCCCACCCACCCACCCAGCTGGGGGCTTATTGCTAGCTGCCCGACTGGCAGATGGGGTGGGGGGGGACCT
>NW_017729029.1:22371382-22384036 GCF_001723915.1 Gavialis gangeticus | reverse complement strand
CATGCACGTTCAAAATAACTAGTCTAGGTTCATGCACACTATCACCAGTTTAAGCCCATACACGCTACACACACCAAATTTAGTCAGAATCAGTTACTAATACCTGCACATCCAATACATATACGTGGATTATGAATTCATATACCACACACACACAATGATATCTATATATGTGTGTGTATATCTGTGTGTGTGTGTGTGTGTGTGTGTGTGTATTCACTAATTTACACACATACCACCCACCTACACATACACATGGGTGAGTTCCTAAGTTGGGTGTTGTGATGTGTATGTATGTATGTGCTTGGCGTACTTAGGATATCTGGGGAAAGGTTAAGGTAAGAAAGTAGAAGTGTAGGGGGTTAAAGTTACCATGATCAGGATTAGAACCGATAGACTACAGGGGCCTAGGCTGAAGAACTGAGGCTAAGGGGTAACTTTAGGTTAATTGGTCTTAATTGATTAAAAGACAATGCCCAAAGCCTGCAGAACAGGGAAGCATGCCAGCACAGAGTCTGGGACTGGAGCCAGAGCTATGGGGGAGCTGAAAAGGTAGATGGGGAGAAGATGGAAAAATGGGACTAAAGGAAAGTGTGGATGTTAAAGAGGGGCTCTGGGTGTGGGGAGCTAGAGGATGGCTCTGGGGCAGCTAGAGAATTTGCAGGGAGCAGCAGTAGGTGCTGGAAGCTGGAGAGAGCTGAAGGACAGGTAATAGGAGCTGGGAAGCTGCAGTGGGGGGAAGGAAGCCTGAAAACAGAGAGAGGCACCAAGCTGATGCACTGCCTCATGGTGTCCGATACCATCCATTGGTTCCGCGGCATCTACGTGGAACACATCACGGGCCACCGCCAGTACTCCGACTCCACCAGACAAACTGCCGCTGGACCGGACCTGGAGGGGACTGCCTGAACTGCCCCCCCTCTGCGCCAGATGGACCTTCACTTCGAGAGGATTATTCAACCATGGACGACCCCACTTCACCCGAAGATGACCCCTGCAGTGAGACTATATAGACTGAGACACTTCCCTCGAACCATTTCCTCCACCATTGCGGACCATTGCAATGGGTTTGTGTGTATCTGTCTCCTTTCTCTCTCACTGTTGCGAACCCTCTCCCTTCCCTTCCCCCTTGCCCTCATCCCCCACCCCCGGGCTTAGTTGGCTAACATTGTATCTCCTGTAAATTGGTTGCGTTCTCCTCCTCACCCCATCCCTCTATTGTTAGTCCCTCACTCGGGCAATCTGTATTTCCCTACCAGCTTTGTCATCTTTCTTTTTGGATTCCTAATCCTAAACATTTACTAATAGAAGTCAATCTACCTATCCCAGGCTGGAAGTTGATCCTCAGTGACCAGCTGGGGTATCCTTCAGCTCAGTGTTGTCCAGAGGGGGTCACTGGCAGGGTCTCTGGGGTAGATAGGTGATATGAAGCTGGTCTGGTCCGGATGGAAATGGCATTCCCACTGGGTCTGTCCTCACTGCCCCTTTTTATAGGGGCAGACCTTGTGTGACCCTACTGACAGGAGGCATGCCCAGGCAAGGGTCAGCCCCTGGCATACTGAGCATGTGTGCTGTATGCGGGGATGAGCAGTTTCCGGTGTCTGTAATGGTGAGAATTGCTGGTTCTGCAGGTTCTTTTGTTTTTCAAAGCTGGTCACTGGGTGAGGTCCGTGGTTCCTGGATGAATCAATACGAGGTGAAGGCCCAGTCATTACAGGCCTGCTATCATTGTATTTCAATAATTCCCAATCATTCTCATTCATTGGGGAACCAATTTACATGAGAGGGGTACAATGAATCATATTGTTGCAATATGGGATGCCCAGGCAGAGGACAGAAGATGGAGGCTTGACATATAAAAGGGAAACTTGACTTCACTTTGGTTCACTTACAAACACATCCATATGAAACAATACAAAAATCAATACAAAAATTATAATAATACAATATAAAACAGTGGATACCCAAAACCAAAAACTTGCTACCAAAATAAAAATATTTAAAGCTTATCCTAAGTTTGAGCTCACTTATACTTATCTATAGGGAATAGAGAGGGAGAGAAAAAGTCAGAAATGGTTGGGGAAGGGGAGGGAGTGCAATAAAAGAAAAAGAAACTGGGGGTTTTGCTACATTACTGACAAGTAGTTTACTTACAAGTAAGCTGATCATGGATCAAATACAAGGGTGCATCTACACATGCATTTAATCCAGGACCAGTTTACTTGCAAGTAAACTACTTATAATAAGTATACACTTCTAGGCAGGCATTTACACATTCAAGGACATGGGGAAAAGTCACCCATGAACCCCCCCACCCCACTGCCCATGCCCAGCATCATACTTATTGTATATAATTCTCAGAAAAAAACACTTTATTGCCCTCACAACAAACAGGACCCCTTCCCCCTTCCTCAACAGCAGAGCCCCTCCACCATACACCCCACCCACCAAGAATAAAACACCCTCTTCCCTGTGCTAACTATATACAAAGTGGCCTGTGTGTGTGTCCTCCCTGGGTGGCTGGCTTTGGGGTGGGGTCTAGGTAGTGGAGTCTGGGGACAGGTGGTCATCACCCCAGCCTTTGGCTGTTCCCCAATGGGTGTGCAAGCCACAGTGAGCCCTGTGGGTGGTGAGCTTGCTCAGGGGCAATGGCAGCTGCCGGTTCTCTGGTTCAGGTGGTTCCCACTCTGGCAGGTGGTGGCCTGGGCCAGCAAGACTGGTGCACAGTCCTGGCCCTGATAAAGGAGATGTTGCATCCCTATGACATTATAATGGGTCTTACCGGGCAAGGAAACTAAGACATGGTTGTTCTAAACTAAAGTAAGTTTATTGAACCCTAACAGATACAGCTCTAATTAAAATTGAAGCAGCATTAGCATTTAAAAAATTGCCTCTGGGTCCCAACAGTATCTCTGGTTCCATGCCCACATGGAGCCAGGTGAGTGGTGGACCTAGGCCCAGGTGGGGGGGGGGGACTGGATGGTGGGGTACCTTGGGCGGCATCCAGGCCATGGGCTTCTAGCTGGCAGGGGTGGTGCTAGACCTCTGCACAGGCCCACATGGAGATCTGTGGCTGGGCAGTAGCTGGCTGCCAGGGGGCAGGTGGGGCTATGGTCAGGGCCAAGGCAGTGGGAAGCACAAAGGTGACAGCCAGGGTCAGGGTGGTGTCCAGCACCTGACAGTCCTCCTCTGTGGTCTCCACTGCCCTGTCCATGAATGCACCCTGCTCTTGGAAGTCTCCATATGTTCCTGCCTAGGGCCAGGAGCTGTGCCCTGAATTCCTGGTCTGCCCAGTCCTGCACATCTTTGTGAGTGACATCCACCTGCCACATGTCCTCTAGGAAGATGTCCTCCACCTGCCATGTGTCCTCCCAGGTGATGCCCTCCACCTGCCGCATCTGTGAATCTCCAAGCTGGTCCTCTGTGGCCATCACCAACCAGTCTGGGAGGAAGGTACAGTTCTGGGTCCTCCTCCTGCACAGCTGGCATCTTCACAGGGCCCTGGCCCTGGGTGGTGGTAGTGACTCTGAGGCTGTATTCTGGCTGCCAAATGTGGCCTTTCTGCTGTGTGCGGCTGCGGGACCCATGTGAAAGAAGGTGTTTCTGAGTTTGCAACATTTCTGATATAAGATACTCTGTAGCAGGGGCCCATGCACTGCCCAGCCTCAGATTGGGGCTTGCACACGTATGAGTACCCATGGATCATTGTAGTCAGGCAGGCAGGTTTGGGCCCAGGTGGCCACTGGCCAAGCCCCCCATCCCCGCTTACTCCACAGGGGCCAGCAGGCCACTGGATTCTGGCCACAGGCAGCCTGCCTCCCCTGACCCCCTTTTTTGGGCAGAACAGGCCAGGCTTTTAGGAGCACTTGCTGCCATGGCTCCAGACCCTGCTCCTCACCTCTTGTGTAGATGGACCCATGGTGGCTATGGTCAAGGTTATTGTACTATTCCATCAGCAGAGTAGCAGTCTAGGTCACTGCAAATATCTCAACAAGCATTCTAGAATCCTACTATCTCCATGAATCTTTGGAGGGGGACTAACCTATTTGGTCCATCACCCCATCAGGAACATTGGGGGTCAAGAATGTTTGCTTTTAAAAGGTAATGATCTGACCACGACAGAGGCTCAGTGACATCCTCCAGTGATTGGAGCTCCTTCTGTTTCCAGGCATATGCAAAAAATTAAATCCAAAATGTGTCCCACCTTGTGTGTCGACCTATTTTTATATTTGGAAACTATTTATAATCTTTATATACTTTTTTTTAAAAATAATTTCTGGCTTATCTTTATCTCTGATGTTAACATTCACACAGGGCTGATGCTAGGTGCACCGACCCTTAGGTTAGGATGGAGACTGGAAAGAAAAAAAAAAGAAATGAATCACTTTGACTTAAAATGGAATTTATAATGAAAAACACTGATAGAATCTTTATATAGAAGTGTTTTCAGGTGTCGTAGTGATAAAATGTAGAGTCTGGATAGTCACAGATATTTTGCCATAATCCTAATATTTGCATATAATTTAAATTTAATTTCTATTAACATAAAGCAAAAGGATTGTGAAAGATGTATTAATAAATGATGGATCAATTTAATCCAAGATATATGAAGCTAGGCAACTGAAATAGCATTAAGTGGCTCCTTTCCTGCCCTTCTCTGTCTGTGATCATATCTCATTGGAATCACTGCAATTGGAATTTTTAGATGAATTGTTCATCTGCTTTTATGCTTCCTTCAGCATTCTTGCTTCCTTTTGAAAAAAAGAGGATCTATTCTAAAGGAGGAAAATGAACTTTTGATACTTAATCTGAGCTGCTAAATGGAAGAAATGATTTCAGTAACATTTTATACAAAAGGAGTGCACACTTAATAATTAAATCATATTGAATGTGAGGGGTTTTGCTTTCAGAAAAATAATTTAATGGCTGCTTTTGAAAAGCTCCTATCTTATTTCCATTATGAAATATATTTGGGATATCAATGTTCATAATTTCTTAGGGTGTTTGAACGGCCATATTCCTGAAAAGGTAGACTTCGGGGTTTATTTCATTGTTGATGTACCTTTCCGGGGTCAGATCCAAAGGGATGAAGTGATGCAGCTGCATACCCCTTTGGACCATGCTGTGGGAGCAGCAGCTGAGGACTTTAAGTACCTGAAGCAGGTAAGAATTCCATCCTTCTATCCCAGCATGCTCAGCAGCACCTCCCCTCCCCATCCCTAGTTTTTCCTCCACTGCTACTCTACCTTCTGTTCTCAATTGACTCAGGGTTGAGGGAAATCCAGTATCAGTCCTGTCCCTTCTATCCAGGCTGCATGTGGGCTGGGCTTAGCCTGGAACAGCAACAGTGAATGGATTCCTCCTCCCTGCCCAGTCCCTCTGTCCTCACCAGTTCAGGAATAGGATCAGGGAGGAAAATCTGCCCAATGCCACCGCTGCTGCCACTGTCCCCAGCTGCACCCAACTCCATGTGCATCCTGGCGCTGGAGCGGTCCTGGGTCAGCCAGGGACACTGTCAGTGACAGGAGGAGGAGGAAGGGAATGGGAAGAGACTAGAGGTGTCACTGAGCATGGAGGAGAAGTCAGGGGGTTCCAAGAGCAGGGGGAGATTCTCACCTTCTGTGGGAACTTAAAACAAGTCCCCAACTGCTACTGCCATGGCATTCCATGACATATACTTATATATGTGTCACATGAGACACTAGATGCTCAGGTCTGACATAACTCAACCATCGAGGTACTTAGGATCAGGAGGAACAAGAAAATTCCAGGGACAAGCCAGATCAGGAAGCCTGGAGGTCAGTCTCACAACAGTGTTTAGGAAGAAGATGCATCAGGAGACTGAGAGAATCAGGCAAAGAGCAAATTTAGAAAGCAGGTCAGGTCAAGAAGCCAGGAGATCAAGCAGACAGCAAGGTCTAAGAATAATGTGAGTCAGAAAGTCAGGGGATCAGGCAGAAACTAGAGTCAGCGAGCTATCTGGGTTGAGGAGCCAAGAGATCAAACATACATCAGAGTCAGAGAAAAAATCAGAGGGAGTAGTGAATCAGTCTGGGATTAAGTTGATCCCTGTTACCCAGACACTCTAGCAAGGGACAGAAGTTATACATAAACCACTTTGTGTGATCAGAAACTGGTATCCCAGGAACCTTTGCAGATGAGAAGGCTAGCTTCTGCCAGTGCTCCTCTGCTCTGGCCAGCTGGGCTGGCTTTACCCTGGGCTGTGACAGAGCAGGAATGTGGTGATGGGGAGGGGGAAGAAGAGAGGGGAAAGGAGTCTTTTGCCTGACATGGGCTCCCTCCTCCAAGAGCTTGGGTCTGCCAAGCTCAGATGGGGTGGGGGGTCATACTGCAAGAGTCTCCACACTCCCTCCACACTCCCCCAGCTGCCCAATCCTGCCCCCTGTGAGGCTCTGTCTCTGGCATTTGGTGGGAAGGCATAAATGGAGCCCCCTTGCCATACTGAACCAGCACAAGGTTTGGACTGGGGGGGCACCTCCCTACGTTTTGATGGAGTGCTTCCAGCTCTACTGCATGGCACAAACCTCTGGGTTGCCTGGTGCACTTCACCAGCTGCTGTTGGTGCCAGGCTCCAAAGGGATGTGCGGGCCAGGGAGGCTTGCACCAGGCAGTGGTGGGGATAAAAATGTTCTATACAGGGAAGGATTGGGCTCTGCTGTCTGGTTGAAGCCTCCCAGGCCACCCAGAGCATCCCTCCAGAGCCTGGCACTAGCAGCAGCTGGCAGGATGCAGTGGGCAGCCCTGAGGGCTTGTGAGGTGAGGCCTGATATATATTTCTATGGAGCTGGCCAGGCAGGGACAGGGGGACCCTCCCCATACCCCAGCACCCTCAACTCAAGAGGAAAGACTGGGGGGGGCCTTTATTTCCCTTTCACCCCCCTGCATGTCAGTGCCCTGGGGGCTGGTCTCAAAGAGGTGGAATCAACTCCTCCCCTGCAACTGGTTAGACCAGGACTCAGGGCTGGCATTGAGTGGGGGACTCCTTTCCCCTTCCATCCTGGGCTCCAGATTCCCATGCTGACCCAGCCCAGCCACAGGGGGAGGGGAATTACCCTTGACCTGCCCCCCACAGCTGAGCAGACTAGGGCTCGGGGGATCCAACACCTTCCAGGGGAAACCTCCCAGAGGCCTGGGGTTCCCCCATGAA
The DNA here is from genome assembly GCF_001723915.1 of Gavialis gangeticus. NCBI lineage: Eukaryota > Metazoa > Chordata > Crocodylia > Gavialidae > Gavialis > Gavialis gangeticus. The sequence goes on along the minus strand of NW_017729029.1, from coordinate 22,376,868 downwards.
GGCAGATTCCCAGCTCAGGGACAGCCAGGACAGGGAACTGTTTTCCCCCTGTTGAAAGTCATGAGGGGGCTGGGGTTGTGTGAAGCCAGCCAATTAGGGGTGGCTCAGCGATGGCTGGCAGGTTAGGAGGCATACTCTAGCTCCCCTGCATTTTGGCCTGTGTCAGTGTTGGTCTCTGCCTGCCTTTCCCAACTCAAAAGTAAATGTCTGTTCTGTTTGCTATCAGTTCAATTTAAACATCTTAGAGAAACCTGAGAAGACTGAATCAGTTTTGCCTCAGGCTTTTTGACTGTATACTTAGTCTCCCTGTTCCAATGCAGGGTTTCATATGGGGGAAGTGTATGACCCCAACCAGCCATTTTGGTGACAGGGAACGGGCAGAGCACTAGACCCTGATGAAGGTTTCAGGGCAGCCTTTTCCAGTTTTGGTGGTCAACTGTAGAATGTCAGGCCAGGCTGAGTGGTTGTACTAGTCAGGCTGGGCATCTTTTCATGTGATGTAGTGGAGGGAGGCGCTTTAATTAGAGCAACTCTGAGAGGCACTGTAATTAAAACACATGCAGCATCTCATGTATTCAGCATCCTGCACTTCAAAATGGTGGTGGGGGCACTTTAACTAAAGTTCATTTGAGGAGCTTTAGTTAAAACACCCCATCACCATTTTGAAACATGGGGATGCTGAATGCCTATGACGCAGAGGCTGCTAGCACATGCTAATTAGTAGGGTTGGGCAAAGCTTTGGGTGCTGATTCAATTCGGAAGAGATTCGGGCCAATTATGTGGCTGAATCTGTGAATCAGAATTGAATTGGGAGACCAATAAAAAGGTCCAAATTGATTCAAAGTGGGTCAGGAGTGAGGGACAGCAGCAGGACTGGGGGGTAATGTGGCTTGGGACTGAGAGGCATGGGCATATTGCTATCCCACCTCTCCACAATCATATACCCTCTCCCCACAGGTGTCCTCTTTTCTCTAAACTGGAAATATGGTAACCCTATTATGCCATCTATTTTCTTCCTAAAAAACTTCAAGAAGTCCCCATGGAAAAAAAGTATTTTTTTTAAACCTACACATTATAAATATGTACTTAAGGAGCAGGTCACCCTATTTACTCTTGTCATGTTGTAGCACAAGCAAATCTTGTAGAGTAAAAAATGCAACTGATATCTCATCTTGTGCTTTGTTTTTTAGAAAATTAATATATTAGTATTCAAAACCATTTGTTTCTCAAGGGTCAGTGACTCAGAACCAGATTGTAATAGCTTTGAAGTTCTTTCATAAGTTACCTCAATCTTTAAAAACACAAACAACACCCCCCATATTTTTTATCTTGAGAGTATTAAATACTTTTCCTTTGTAGCCAAGGAATATAGAGCACATGATATGGAACTCAAGGATATTGGTCAAATGTATGCACACTCACAGTGATTACATAAATGACCTAATATAGGCATGTGGCTTATAACTTAACAGCACAATGAGATAAAAATCTGTCTATCATTATTATTTGTATCATTTCAGTACTAGAGGATCTCAGATGACAATGGTGCCACGTATTAGCAAGTAGTTCCATCAAGCTTACAGTATAGACAGACAGGGATAAAATGTACATATGGTAGAGAACTAGAAACTGACTCTCTGGAATTGCAGTATAGTGCTTTGGCAAATTTGATGTGTGCATATATATGAAGAACCATAAAAATCCTGACACACAAATTCATGTACACACACACACACACACACACACGGTATTTGTAGTAAAATATATACTACTACTTTTGCCAGTATCCCTTTCAAAATCGTGAGGAAGGTGGATACATAAAAATGCCCCCAGGAAAAGTCAGGAAGGTACATGCAAGGATCCACAATTTTGTAAAGAGGCGTGCAGGAACAGTGACCAGTGCTGCAGGAATGCCTGCACCCCTGCTCCCAACCTTAGTCACTAGAGCTGGAAGAGACTTAAAACCAGATTATAATAGTTTGGGTCTTCTCTCATAACCAACCTGGATATTTAAAAACATCACTCTTTATCCTGAGAGCACTGAAAAATGTTTCATAGTCCAGGGATAATATCAGGCCAGAGCCTTGAACCTGGGGCTTCTGTGGGCACTTACATATGTGCTGGATATCTGCTCCAAGGCATGCTAACTAGCATGCATCAGAGCAGACTATTAAATGAGTCTCCTGGCATGTTCTAATTAGTAGGCCTGTACGAAGTGGCTAGTGAATATTCACTTCAGATTCAGATTCAGCCAATTCAGGGGACAGTAATTCAATTCGATGAATCTGATTTGGCTGAATCTCTGAATCAGAGGCCTCATCTCCTGCCCACTCTCCCAGCCCCGTCAATGGCTGCCCCACCAGGCCCCAGCATCCCAGCACTATATTTTTTAAAAGCCCCACACAGGAGGGATGGCACTCCCCGCTGCCTTCCACTGCCCCACTCTGCATGGGGGGCTCTTCCATGAGCCCCCAGAAATCCCAATGGCTGTTGCAGCAGCCAGTGAGTGCAGGGCTCTTTTTTTGTTTGTTTGTTTGTTTTTTAAGAGCTGGGATGCTGGGGCTGGGAGGGGCAGCTGTTGACGGGGCTGGGATAGTGGGTGGGTGTTGCGGGGTGCTCAGGCAGACTGGGGGAGCAGGCAGGGAACTGTGCCTGGTGATGCCAGCCCCATGGTCCCTTTCCCCCTCCTCCAGCACCCCCTGCCCCCTACTTATGGGCACAGAGTCCAGATCTAGCTCCCTGAGGTGGCGAGTGGCAACTGCCTGAATCTCTCTGAAGCTCTCTGAATCTTTTCTGAATTGATTTGGAAAGCAACCATTTTAGGCTGGACATAAGGAAAAACTTCTTTATTGTCTGAGTCCCCAGGACCTGCAATAAACTCCTCCCAGAGGTGGTGCAGGCACCTTCTCTGGATTCCTTTAAGAGACGTGGATGCCTATCTTGCTGGGATCATTTGACCCCTGCTGACTGCCTGCCCTTTGGGTGGGGGACTGGACCCAATGATCTTCTGAGGTCTCTTCCAGCCCTAATGTCTATGAAAAGTAAGAAGGGCACAGTCATTGCTGAACTGCATTCAGATTAACTTTCCTCTTTACTTAAAACCGCATCAACCATCTTCTATATATTTTTGACATAATCAACATACTTAATTCATTAACTTACAAAGTGTAGCAAGAAGTGAGTAAGGACTAATTAATCCTGATCAAGAAGATTAATTCTGTAATTAAATGGGATTGTTTGTTAGCCAATAAATTAGTGAAAGCTCATATGGCAAAAATAATTAGAGCTGTCATTAATCATGATTAACATGTGATTAACATGTTAATTGGTGCTCACATGTTTTTTTAATTCAATCATTGCGCATATGGTTTTGGAGCCCATGCCTGGGCTACTCTCCACTGCCATCACCACTGCCTCTGGGCCACTCAGCTAGGCAGTGGTAGCAGCACAGAGGACCACAGGACAGCCAAGGAGCAGGCTCTAGGCAGCTGCAGCAAGGGGGAAGGGCAATGCACAGACACAGACAAGCAGCTGCAGCCTGCAGGTGGGCAGAAATGGAGTCTGGCAGCATGTAGAGCGCTGCCCAGTAGGTAAGTCTATGAGGAAAAAGGGGCATGAGGGAGGAAAGGGGTGAGGAGGCCCCCAGGGTGAGGGACGGAGTGGGGCAGGGGCTGGGGTGAATGGGGCCCTAGGGATGGAGTGGGTCATAGAATAGAGCAGCACCTGCCTCCCAGATTTGTGTGCTTGGCAGAGGTTCACTACAGGCTCTGGGCTTGGGCTCTCTGCACCCTGCTGCTTTTGCCATGGGAGCCGCATGCTGGCTGTGCCACATATCCCCTGCCTGCCTGGCAGTGAGAGGCACAGCATGGCATTGTGTGGCTACAGGGGCAATGGCAGCAGGGCACAGAGCTCTGAGTCCACAGAATGCAGTCCGCCTCTGCCCCACATACAGATCTAGGGGACATATGCCCCCTGTGCCTCCCCTGGGGTATGCACAGTGATCCTGGAAGCCATGTCCCCCCACACCTGGACTGTGACTCCATCCCACAACCTGACACAGCCCCAGGGCCCCATTCACCCCAGCCCCTGCCCCTGCCCCTGTCCCACTCCCACCCTCACTGTGGGAGTCTCAATCTGCCCATTACCTTCCCCACATCCCTTCCTCTCTACCGTCTTACCACAGTGTTTGTGTGTGTGTGCATGTGTCTGTATAGGTTTACAGATTCATAGATTATAAGGGGCTGGAAAGGACCTCACAAGATCATTGGGTCCAGCCCACCTGAACTAGGCAGGAAACATAACTGGGGTCAGGTGATCCCAGCAAGGTCTACTTTTGAAGATTTCCAGGGGAGATGATTGCACCAGCTTTGGAGGAAGTTTATTCTACAATCTGGACACCCTAAATGTGAAGAAGTTTTTCCTAGTGTTAACTCTGAAATGGTCTTCCAGGATTTTAGGGCCATTACTCCTGGTTTTCCCCAAAGGTGCCCTGGTGAACAGTTGTTCACTGAGCCCTTGATGTATTCCCCTGATACAGCAGAAAGCTGCTACCAAGTCCCCTCTCAGCACTCTCTTTTTTAGGCTGATGAGATCCAAGTCCATCAGCTTTTCCTCATATGGCTTGCCTTACAAGTCTATGATCATATGGATGGCTCTTCTCTATATTCTCTCAAACTTTTCCATGTCCTTGTTGATGTTTGGCACCAAGAACTGGACTCAGAACTCCAGCTGTGGTCTCAGCAATGCTGAGTAAAGCAGAAGAATCACTTCCTTGGTTTTGCTTAAGATGCACTGGTTGATGCATGCAAAAGTTTATTTGCTCTGCTGGCTACAGCATCACACTGACAGCTCATGGTCATACTATGGTCTATTATTGCTCCTAGGTCCCTTTAAGCTTATTGGTGCCAACTGATGCTGTTATTGTTCATCCCAAGATGGAGCAATTTACACTTCTCAGTGTTGAACTTCATCTGGTTCTGATCCACCCAACTTGCAAGCCTGTATAGGTCAGCCTGTATCTGCAGCCTATTTTCAAGTGTGACCATGCTCCCCCATAACTTGGTGTCATCTGTGAACTTGGCCAGCGATGTCTTCACCTCGATATCCAAATCATTGATAAAGATGTTTAAAATCACTGGACCAAATATGAACCCCTGATGGACACCACTGGCCACTTCTAACCAGGATGATACAGATCTGTTCATTAGAAATTTCTGGGTCCTACCCTGCAGCCAGCTTTCTACCCACCTAACTGTTGAGCAGTTTAGCCCACAATCTTCCAATTTCCTTGTGACAGCATCATGGGATACAAGATCAAAGGCCTTTTGGAAGCCTAGGTATACAATGTTGACCTCCTCTCTCTTATCTAGGTGGTGAGTTACCTGGTTGTAGAAAGAGTTGAGAATAGTTAAACAAGACCTGCCCATGACAAAGCTATGCTGCCTGTCATTCAGAATACTACTTTCTGAAAACTCATCACACATGGA
>NW_017729029.1:22366083-22366382 GCF_001723915.1 Gavialis gangeticus | reverse complement strand
CAGCAAGATAAGCATCCAAATTTCTCTTGAAGGTGTTCAGTGTAGGTTCTTGAACCACCTCTGGTGGCAGGCTATTCCAGACCTTGGGGGCTTGGACAGTAAAGAAATTCTTCCTTATGTGCAGCCTGACATGGTCTTGCAGGAGTTTATAACTGTTCAACCTTGTCATCCCTTGGGGTGCTCTGGTGAACAATCAATCCCCCAGATCCTGTTGAACACCCCTGATAAACTTTTAGGTGGCCATCAGACTGCCCCTGAGCTTGTGCATTTCCAGGCTGAAGAGTCCCATATCTCTCAGT
>NW_017729029.1:22359242-22361083 GCF_001723915.1 Gavialis gangeticus | reverse complement strand
ATCCCTTCCTCTCTACCGTCTTACCACAGTGTTTGTGTGTGTGTGCATGTGTCTGTATAGGTTTACAGATTCATAGATTATAAGGGGCTGGAAAGGACCTCACAAGATCATTGGGTCCAGCCCACCTGAACTAGGCAGGAAACATAACTGGGGTCAGGTGATCCCAGCAAGGTCTACTTTTGAAGATTTCCAGGGGAGATGATTGCACCAGCTTTGGAGGAAGTTTATTCTACAATCTGGACACCCTAAATGTGAAGAAGTTTTTCCTAGTGTTAACTCTGAAATGGTCTTCCAGGATTTTAGGGCCATTACTCCTGGTTTTCCCCAAAGGTGCCCTGGTGAACAGTTGTTCACTGAGCCCTTGATGTATTCCCCTGATACAGCAGAAAGCTGCTACCAAGTCCCCTCTCAGCACTCTCTTTTTTAGGCTGATGAGATCCAAGTCCATCAGCTTTTCCTCATATGGCTTGCCTTACAAGTCTATGATCATATGGATGGCTCTTCTCTATATTCTCTCAAACTTTTCCATGTCCTTGTTGATGTTTGGCACCAAGAACTGGACTCAGAACTCCAGCTGTGGTCTCAGCAATGCTGAGTAAAGCAGAAGAATCACTTCCTTGGTTTTGCTTAAGATGCACTGGTTGATGCATGCAAAAGTTTATTTGCTCTGCTGGCTACAGCATCACACTGACAGCTCATGGTCATACTATGGTCTATTATTGCTCCTAGGTCCCTTTAAGCTTATTGGTGCCAACTGATGCTGTTATTGTTCATCCCAAGATGGAGCAATTTACACTTCTCAGTGTTGAACTTCATCTGGTTCTGATCCACCCAACTTGCAAGCCTGTATAGGTCAGCCTGTATCTGCAGCCTATTTTCAAGTGTGACCATGCTCCCCCATAACTTGGTGTCATCTGTGAACTTGGCCAGCGATGTCTTCACCTCGATATCCAAATCATTGATAAAGATGTTTAAAATCACTGGACCAAATATGAACCCCTGATGGACACCACTGGCCACTTCTAACCAGGATGATACAGATCTGTTCATTAGAAATTTCTGGGTCCTACCCTGCAGCCAGCTTTCTACCCACCTAACTGTTGAGCAGTTTAGCCCACAATCTTCCAATTTCCTTGTGACAGCATCATGGGATACAAGATCAAAGGCCTTTTGGAAGCCTAGGTATACAATGTTGACCTCCTCTCTCTTATCTAGGTGGTGAGTTACCTGGTTGTAGAAAGAGTTGAGAATAGTTAAACAAGACCTGCCCATGACAAAGCTATGCTGCCTGTCATTCAGAATACTACTTTCTGAAAACTCATCACACATGGACTTTTTGATAAATTTTTCCAGGATGTTCCCTGGGATAGAAGTTAGGTTAATTGGCCTTTAGTTACTTGGGTCTTGTCTCCTCCCCTTCTTGATTATGGGCACAACATTAGCCCTCTTCCAATCTTCAGGGAGCTCCCCTGAGTGTCACGTGTTTTGGAAGAGTTTCACCAGAGGTACTACAATGACTTCGGCCAGTTCCTTCAGCACACTTGGATAAAATTAATCTGGTCCTGTTGACTTATAAATGTCTAACTTTTCTAAATGATCATGCACCAGCTCAAGGTCAACAGTAGGAAGGCAGTCATTCCCACCACACCCATTCTGAAACTTTTCTAGTATGCTTTCTTCCTTACTCAGTCCCTTCTGTGCAGGACATTTCATAGATTTCATAGACATTACAGCTGGGAGGGACTTCGGAAGATCATCGAGTCCAGGGCCCCTGCCCCAGGGGCAGGAAGTCAGCTGGGGTCATAGGATTGCAGCAAGATAAGCATCCAAATTTCTCTTGA
>NW_017729029.1:22355573-22358572 GCF_001723915.1 Gavialis gangeticus | reverse complement strand
AATGTCTCTTGAAGGTGTTCAGTGTAGGTTCTTGAACCACCTCTGGTGGCAGGCTATTCCAGACCTTGGGGGCTTGGACAGTAAAGAAATTCTTCCTTATGTGCAGCCTGACATGGTCTTGCAGGAGTTTATAACTGTTCAACCTTGTCATCCCTTGGGGTGCTCTGGTGAACAATCAATCCCCCAGATCCTGTTGAACACCCCTGATAAACTTTTAGGTGGCCATCAGACTGCCCCTGAGCTTGTGCATTTCCAGGCTGAAGAGTCCCATATCTCTCAGTCTGTCATTGTAAGTTCTGTTTTCCTGACCTCTGATCATGTGAGTTGCTCTTCTCTGGACTCTCTCAGGCTTCTCCACATCCTTTTTGAATTATGGAGCCCAATACTGAACATAGTACTCCAGCTGCAGCCTCACCAAGGCCGAGTACAATGGGAGAATGATGTCCCGGGATTTGCTTGAGAAGCAGCTATGGATGCAAGCCAGTGTTTTGCTCACTTTACTAGCTGCAGCATCACATTGAAGGTTCATGTTCATCTTGTGGTCAATGATGACACCAAAGTCTCTTTCTTCTGTAGTGCTAACCACTGTAGCACTGCTGAGCCTATAAGGATGCTGCAGGTTTTTCCTCCTAAGGTTCCTCATCAGGTTCTCATCCGCCCATTTCCTGAGCCTGTGAGGGTCAGCCTGGATCGCCCTCCTGTCCTCGGGTGTGGATGCTTTACCCCAGAGTTTGGTATCATCGGTGAACTTGGCCAGTCTGCTTTTGACACTAATGTCCACATCATTAATGAAGATGTTGAACAATATAGGTCCAAGGACAGAGCCCCACTGGTCACAGGGCACCATGACGATTGACTTCCATCAACCACCACCCTCTGGGTCTGACCACAGAACCAATTCCCCAGCCAGTGGATAATGGCAGACCCAAGCCCACAGTTGGCTAGTTTCGCCAAGAGGTGATCATGACATACCAGATTGAAGGTTTTTTTGAAGTTAAGATATATGACATCATTCTCCTCTCTTTTGTCCAGGTGATAGGTAACCTGGTCCTAAAAGGAAATAAGGTTAGTCAAGCAAGACCTACGCACAACAAACCCATGCTGGCTATGCCTCAGGATGTTGCCATCAGCCAGTCTGTTAAGAATGGCCTCTTTAATAATCTTTTCTAAGAGCTTCCCCAGGATAGAGGTCAGGCTGATGGGCCTGTAGTTAGCCAGATCCACTTTCCTTCCCTTCTTGAAGATAGGCACCACACTGGCCTTCTTCCAATCTTCAGGCAATTCACCAGAGTGCCAGGAGTTCTTGAAGATCCATGCCAGGGGCTGGGCTGTGATGCTAGCCAGCTCCTTGAGTACTCTGGGGTGTAGATTGTCAGGGCCAGCTGACTTGAAGGTGTCCAGCCTCTCAAGGTGTTCCTTCATGAGGTCAACATTGATGGAGGGCAGAGAATCTCCCTCACTTAGGCCTCCCTGTCCTTTAATGGGCAGAGGCATCCAGTGGGACTGATGAAAGACTGATGCAAGGTACCCATTTAATAAGTTAGCTTTTTCCTGGGTGTCGGTCATCAGTTCTCCCTTCTGGTTTAGCAGGTGTCCAATGTTGCCCTTGCTTTTCCTCCAGCTCCCCACATATTTAAACAAGGACTTTTTATTGTCCTTGATACTTGTAGGTAGTTACAGTTCTGTCGCAGCCTCGGCTTTCCTGCTTCGCTCCCTGCAGGATCGGACCAGTGAGGAATATTCTTCCTTGGAGGTGGATTCCATCCTCCATCTTTTGTAGACCTTTTTTTTTAGCTGCAGGAGGTCCACTAGTTCCCTGGAGAGGCAAGGGGGATGCTGTGCCCTTTTGCTGCCTTTCCTTCAAGATGGAATAGCATTAGCTTATGCATTGAGGATCACTCCCTTGAGGAGCAACCACTCTTCCTGAACTCCTCTCCCCTTGGGGTTGTGGTCCCTTAGGGCCTCACTGACAAGCCTCCTGAGCTTGTCAAAGTCAGATTTACTTAAGTCAAGGACTTCTGTATTGCTGACTGACTTGCCAGCTTTATGGCAGATGGTGAAGGTGATCAGGTCGTGATCGCTGTCACCCAGCTTCCTAATCAATCATTAGGTCACTGATTAGGTCATCCACTAACTGGCCTAGGAACTAGCCTGTGAACTGCCTGTAAACTGCTTCCCCTGTTTGCAGTCCCTGTTCACTGGCTGCCTAGTCACAGGCTCCCTGGTCACTTGTGGAGTTTCCTTTTATACCCTTCTGGGCTGATTCAGCCTCTTTTTTAGGTCTTCCATCAAGCCCAGGCAGCAATCACACAGCAGTCAGCAATCCCACAAAAATCAACAATCATCAGTGACTCAGAAGTCAGCAATCACTCCCAGATTCTCAGAGCAAGTGCCCCAAACACACAAAGCCCACGAAGAAAACACTCAGCAAAACCAAATATACAGGCAGATAGATCACTTACTTTTTCTGGGTAGGATCTGATGCATGGCTTCTCTCCTCCTTCCTTCCTCTTCTTGGCTCCACCAATTGCTTGCAAACTGCTTCCCCTGTTTGCAGTCCCTGTTTCACTTGCTTCCTGGTCACAGGCTGTTTGTGTGTGTGTGTGTGTGTGTGTGTGTGTGTGTGTGTGTGTGTCTGCCCCTCACTCCTGACCCACAGTACCCCCACAACCTGCCAGGGCATGTGGGAATCCCCCTCCCCAGGCTCCAAACCCCCACACACAGCCACAGCCCCCCATGCCTTCACAAATTTCCCTACACCCATCCCCAAACCATACAAAGTACCTGCATAACTTTGCATAATTTGAGTTTTTCTGCACATTTCAGTTATTAGGTGTGCAATTAAAATAGCAATTAATTGCAATTATTTTTTTTAATCATTCAACTAATTGTGATACATTTTTTCAATTGGTTGACATACCTAAATATAATACAATCTTGTTTACTATCCATGTTCCCATCTAAGCCCAGAGGAAGGTAATCCCCAGGAGGGTCAAAGG
>NW_017729029.1:22354393-22355562 GCF_001723915.1 Gavialis gangeticus | reverse complement strand
TATATATAAACACACACATATATAAGTATACAGACACACATGTGTATATTTATATAACATATATAAATACACACACACGCACGCACGTGTGCGCATATACGTATACGCACACACGCACGCACGTGTGTGCATATACGTATACGCGCGCACGCACGTGTGTATACGTATACGCGCACACATGCACGCACGCATGTGTGTGTATACGTATACGTACACGCACGCATGTGTGTGTGTATACATATATACACACACGCACATGAGTTTGTGGGTGTATACATATATACGTGCATACAAATGTGTGTGTGCGTGTGTATATATATACACGTGCATGCATGCGTGTGTTTGTATATATATACGCGCACGCATGCACACGTGTGTATGTATATATATGCATGGACACGTGTGTGTGTGTACACACACACACCGTATACGTGCGTCTGTGCGTGTGTGCGTGTATATAATATATATATACACACACACAGGCACGCTCATGTCTGTGTGTGTGTATATATATGTCTTACATTATTTTATTTATTTTTATAACAGAAAAACAAAACAAAACAGAGATTGATATCATTACTTCCATATCATATGATAGTAAATGTTTGGAATCTCATGTGTCAATTTCCCCAGCATAGAACCGTTGTATATTCTAAATGTCACACTTTAATTTGTATGCATACACCAGCCCAGAAACAGAGGTAGTCAAAAAAAGGCATTCTTTTTTGCCATAAATCTCAGCCCAAAACTAATCATTCTTAGGGAGAAATTTGTAAACAGAATATACTCAAACCAGGGACCTAAGCTTTTTATACAGCTCCACCACCCAGAGCTTTGCATCAGTAATGTAACTGGGGCAGGGCAAGCAGGATATCATTCCCAGGTGCTGACTAGGAGGAGGCATCATAATGACCCACTTCCTTTTGAATCTTTGCCACTGTAGGAGGAGCTGTGTACTGTCTCTTCCTGGCCATAATAGCCAGGCAGGGCAGTGCTCTACCAAGCTGTGTATCACAGAATCATAGAGAAGTAGGGCTAGAAAGGACCTTCAAATGTCATCTAGTCCAATCCCGTGCTTAAAGCAAGATTACCCCTATCCAAACCATAATATAAACTCTACATAAAACTACTAGTAATCCTGACACAACACAGCCATAATACGCTAAACT
>NW_017729029.1:22348509-22349393 GCF_001723915.1 Gavialis gangeticus | reverse complement strand
AATGCTTAAAGCTTATCCTAATTTTGAGCTCACTTATACTTATCTGTAGGGAATAGAGAGGGAGAGAGAAGCCAGAAATGGTTGGGAAGGGGAAGGAATGCATTTTAAGATAAATAATAATAAAAAAAAACTGGGGGTTTTGCTACAATTCTTCAAGTTCTAGATACATAAATTTTCTTGATTTCTTCTAAATTTATGCCCTCCCCCTACAAGGAAATGGCTAATTGCTGAGAAAACAAAATCTTTGACAACTTTATCCAATTCCACTGCTTAAAACACACACACACACACGAATGCAGATACACACACACACACACATATATACACACGTCGGCACACACAAACATATAAACACACAGAAACATATACACACACACAAACATATATACAAACACACATATATAATGTATATATGTATACCACACATTTGTATATATGTATAAATGCACACACACACATATATGCATACACACATCTATGTGTGTGTATATATATGCATACAAACACACATGCACACACATCTATATATACACAAACATATACATATATACGTATACACACACAGCGATATATTTATGTATACATACACACACATATGTATACACACCGCACACATGAACATATAGATATATGTATACACACACATAATATACTTGTATACACACACACATATTTGTATACACACACACATATATATACATATACACACACATTTATCCATGTGCATACGTATACATACACATACACACACATATGTATACACACACACATTTATATGTATACGCACACACGCACATGTGTATACACACACATACACACACACCCATGTGTATGTATGTATATAAATACAGACATGTACACGTGTATATATATATATATATATA
>NW_017729029.1:22341499-22348487 GCF_001723915.1 Gavialis gangeticus | reverse complement strand
CTCAAACCAGGGACCTAAGCTTTTTATACAGCTCCACCACCCAGAGCTTTGCATCAGTAATGTAACTGGGGCAGGGCAAGCAGGATATCATTCCCAGGTGCTGACTAGGAGGAGGCATCATAATGACCCACTTCCTTTTGAATCTTTGCCACTGTAGGAGGAGCTGTGTACTGTCTCTTCCTGGCCATAATAGCCAGGCAGGGCAGTGCTCTACCAAGCTGTGTATCACAGAATCATAGAGAAGTAGGGCTAGAAAGGACCTTCAAATGTCATCTAGTCCAATCCCGTGCTTAAAGCAAGATTACCCCTATCCAAACCATAATATAAACTCTACATAAAACTACTAGTAATCCTGACACAACACAGCCATAATACGCTAAACTGCCACAGGCAAAGCAGAAGAACCACAGAAGCCAATGTCCTGCTTCAATATATGCTCAAGAGATCCTAGGTAGCAAACAGAACACCAAGTGTAGTTCCAGGGAGCCCAGCCACTAAGTTGCTGCCATCTAAGTGGAGCTGATGCTGCTATAGCAGTGGCAGCACCTTGACAGTAGTGGACTAAAAAGGTAAGACTTTCTTTCCTCTCACCCACATCCTTTCTCCTGACATACCCCATATGCCTACTGCATCCCTTCCCTGGATACTCAGTGAGCTTGCTATGCCTGTGGTTTGCATAACAAAACTAATAGCATCTAGCATGTATTCAAAAAATAAAAAACCTCCTTATATAATAGGAGAGATGGGAAATTCTAAACCAGAGCACTACTTGATGATATCCTGAAATACGAATACCCATATACTTCCACAGGTAAGCTGTGTTGCTAATTTATTTTATGCAAGACACACTGACATGCTAAAGGGATGTGTCCTCCATAGGTGCAAACTAAAGGTTCTATAGCTGTCCGTGAGCAATGTGTAGACTAAGTGCATTCAGTATACCATAATCTGGAATCTACAACAATGGTCAGTATAATCTTTAATTTGCAAGAAAATGTGTTACACCAGTCATCTCTCAACTGATTATCTTTCCTAAACATGCATACATACCACAAAAACAGAAAGAGAGAACAACCCTGTTCCAAATATTATTGTTTGCTAATTTAATCTTCCTACAATTTAATTGTATGAATACAAAGAATTCAGAAAGGGAATAATATACTTACACAGGCAGAGTCTGCGTAAATTTGTAGATGCAGATTTTCCTTGGACTCAGAGTAAATGTGATTGTTCCTCTTGATGAATTACAAGCCAAACACAGATTAGGTTTGCTATAAATCTCAGTGAACTCATTTAAATGGTTATATTATTGCATATCGAGGTGATTATTCATATGACAACTGTAGAAATCACATGAACATTCAGAACCAATAGATTTTTACCAAACTTGTCTTGTGTGGCTGTAACATAGCTTTACATATTTCCAAACAGAGTGCATAATTTTTAGACTGTTCAATTGATGATATATTAGTCTGTTAACTGCCAAATAGAAAGATTATGCCAAAACTGTTGGTCAAGTCAGTATCCTTATTATAACAAGTCTTTACAGCTTAATATTGCTAACTTAGTTTTTATTCATTTTGCAATTTGCCTTGGGCTTCTTATGCTTTTTTAAAATGTTCTAAACATTACTTCTCACTTTTTAAAATCAAATGGCCTAGGTGATCAAAATGACTTGTAAGCATGTGCTTCTATCAAAAGCATGTGCCTCTTTTTGTACAAAAATGAAGCCATAAATTAATCCTTTGCAAGGGCATTAGACAGAATAAAGGGTATTTTGCTTTTTTAACTCTGACTCATTTTCAGAAGGCAATCCCACATTTTGATCAATATGTTCTCTGCTTTTCTGTGCTGTTTGTTCATTGTATCTACTGCACAAAAGAAAAGTATTAGACCATAAGGCACTGTCATTAAAAATCACAGCTATTGGAAACAGTCCTCAGTGAAAAGGGAAAAAAATTACCAAGAATGCTGTATGCTCCAGTTTTTTGTAGCTACTTATTATTTACTGAATAGGTTAGCATTCTATATTTCAAGTAAAATGTTGGGTCTAGATGGAACCTATGTATTGACCAAATAGTGGATTCTATATAGGGTGAAATCTTGACTTGATGTTGGTACTTGAGAAGAGCTACTGTAGGTGACACTTTTGGCTTTTAGTTGGGAATTAAACTACTATGCTACCACAGATGCTGGACCTTGGGTCCATGAATGATGTGGATGAAGTGGCAGAAATACATTGAAGATGGTATGGTTATTCAATTCAGATCATAATAATAGTAGTGGTGCAAGCTCACCAGGGGAAAGAGAGAAAGATGAAGACTGAAGTAGGAAGCCTTAGGGTTAAGGCATCACTGTAATAGCCAAAAGTATTGAAGACAAGGCCAGAAAGAAATGACAAACACATCTGTGTCCTTTTTTACACAGTTTCTTCAGAAGCCTGAATATAAAGGTAATGTACAAATAACATAAGAGGACCATGTAATTTGTGGGAATAAAAGTCCTGACTTCTGTGGTGAGATCTTTTTGAGTTTGAGCCATAGTCTGTTACATCAGATGTATGCTTTACAAAATATAGGCAATAGAAGGTTAGAAATTTTAATACCATTGTTCAAACAGAGAAAATACACTTTAATAGCGAAGCTTTGCATGCAGGTTGTTCAAGGCACAGCAGACTATACAATTCTTTTTTATTTGGTTTAGGGCAGTTTCAGAATGGGCAATTTTCTTTAGAAAGCTGTTTCTGGTACCAGCCAAAGCGCTAAAAAAAGAAGAAAAAGCTCCTGCTTTTCATATTTCTAGCTGTATGTGTCTCTCTCTAAAAGTTTAAAATCTAATACTATGATTCTACTACTCTTCCGGAGTAAATTGAGGCCCATCTTTCCTGTTACCTCTCTCTCAAAATGGTTGACTATGCAAAAGGTATTGTACCTAATGCAATTTAAAAATAACAGAAATAATAGCATCTAAACTTCTCCTTCTCCTGCCTCTGAGTCATTTGGTTTTTAAACAGCTAATGCATCTAGTGTTATCTCTTTACCAAGTGTTATCAAAAACATTGTCTCAGGGAATCACTACAGGTTATGTAAAAAGAATTATATCAGAGCCTGAAGCTACAATAGGCTCCTAAACATGACTTTATATAATTATATGCATGTGGTAACCATTGATTCATAGATGCTAGGGTCAGAAAGGACCTCAACAGATCATCGAGTCTGACACCCTGCAGGAAAGAGTGCTGGGGTCAGATGACCTCAACCAGATGCCTGTCCAGCCTTCTCTTAAAGACCCCCAAGTTAGGGGAGAGCACCACCTCCTTTGGAAGCCCACTCCAAATTTTAGCCACCCTTACTGTGAAGAAGTTTTTCCTGATATCTAGCCTAAATCTGCTCTCTGTCAGTTTGTGACCATTGTTCCTTGTTACCCCAAGAGCCGTCCTGGTGAACAGAGCATCTCCGATTCCTTGCTGCACCCCACTAATGAATTTGTAGGCAGCCACAAGTTCACCTCTCAGCCTTCTCTTTTGGAGGCTGAAAAGGTCCAGGTCCCTCAGTCTCTCCTCATAAGGCTTGTCCTATAAGCCCTTAACCATATGAGTGGCCTTCCTTTGGACCCTCTTGAACCTATCAACATCCTTCTTGAAGTACGGTGCCCAAAAGTAGAAACAATACTCCAACTGTGTTCTGACCATTGCAACACAGAGGGGAAGTATCACCTCCTTGGTTCTTTTTGTCATGCATCTGCTGATGCATGATAAAGTGCAGTTAGCTTTGCTGATGATTTTGTCACACTGATGATTCATGTTCATCGTGGAGTCCACTATGACTCCAAAATCCCTTTATGCTTCTGTGCTGCTAAGAGGGTCACTTCCTAGCCAGTAGGTGTGCTGGATATTTTTGTGCCCTGGGTGCAGCACTCTACACTTGTCCTTCTTGTACTGCATCCTACTGTGTCCTGCCCACTTTTCCAACCTGTCCAGGTCTGCCTGCAATCATTCCCTACCCTCTGTAGTGTACACTTCACCCCACAATAGTATCATCTACAAATTTGGAGATAGTACACTCTATATCCAAGTCATTGATGAATATTTTGAAGACTACAGGCCCACGGACTGAACCCTGTGGAACTCCACTACCCACATCCTTCCAGGTCGATACCGACCCATCTACTACCACTCTCTGAGTGTGACCGCTAAGCCAATTTGCCACCCACCAGACCATGTAAATATCTGTGTCACATCCTCTTTATTTATTTGAAAATGGGATGAGATACTGTATCGAAGGCCTTGCTAAAATTCAAGAAAATAACAGCCACCTCTACTCCTGCATCTAAGCATTTTTTGATCCTGTCATAAAACAAAACCAGATCAGTCAGGCATGATCTACCTGCTACAGATCCATTCTTGTTTCCCTGCTGCATTATTTTTTCTGCTGGACTCCCACAAATATGATCCTTCATAATCTTTTCAAAGACCTTTCCAAGGATAGAGGTGAGGCTGACTGGCCTATAATTACTCATATCCTCCTTCCTCCCCTTCTTGAAAATAGGGACCACACTGGGCCTTTCCAGTCCTCCTGGACCTGACCTGAGCACCATGAGTGCTCAAACAGCCGTGCCAGTTGTTCTGCTATGACACTGGCCAATTCCTTCAGTACTCTTGGATGCAGCTCATCTGGGCCTGCTGACTTGAACACATCCAGTCCACCAGAGTGACTCTGCACCAAGTCAGCATCGACAGTTTGTAGGCTGATGTCCCTCTGATGCCCATCTAAGAACCCATTAGGAGACTTATCTTGACCCCTGTTCAGGAACACTGAGGCAAATAACATATTGAATAGCTCAACCTAATCCCCCCTGTCTGTCACCAATTGCTCCTTCTTGTTCCGTAGGGGTCCTATGCTGCCCTGTGCCTTCCTTTTACTCCCTACATACCTAAAAAAAAGATATTTTGTTGTCTTTAATTTGTGGTGCCAACCTCAACTGTGTAGTTGCTTTTGCTTTTCTAACTGCCTCCCTGCAAGTGCGGGCCAAGTAGATATACTTCTCCTTGGTAGCTTCCTTCTGCTTCCACCACCTATATGCCTTTTTTTTTGCCCCTAGGCTGCCCTGGATTTCCCTGTTTAGCCAAGGAAGATTTTTGGCTTCTTTCCCCCTCTTCCCTTGTACTGGGATAGTCTCCCTCTGTGCCCAAGGGATCGCTTCCTTTAGAAATGACCACCATTCTTGGACTCCCATCTCACCAATACTCTTATCCTGCAGTGTGTCATTGACTAAGCTACTAAGCACACTGAAGTTAGCTTTCCTAAAGTCAAGTACTTCTACCTTACTAGTTATCTTACTTACTTTATGTGGTATGGTGAATTTGATTGGTGGTCACTGTCCCCAAGGTGACTACAAATCTGCAGCTCCCCTAACGGGTCCTCTCCCACAGCCAACACCACGTCCAGTAAGGCATTCTCCCTGGTGAAATCGTATACCTCCTGCATTAGGTGAAGGTCCTACATGCAGGTTAAGAACCTACTGAATGGTTGGATTTGGCTGACTGCTCTTCCCAGCAGATATCAGGGTAGTTTAGGTCCTCCATGATAACCACATTCTTAGACTGTACGGCCCCTGAAAGATGCCTCAAGAAGTCCAGGTCTAGCTTTTCTTCTTGGTGTGGTGGTCTGTAGCTTACCTCCACCACCAAGTCCCTTTCTGCTTGATCTCCATGTTTCCTAACCCACAAAGCCTCAACTTTCTTCTCTTCTGATCTCATTTTGATTAGGTAGATGTATAATGCTCCTTAACATAGAGAGCAACCCCGCCCCCTTTCCTCCCTACTCCATCCCTTCTGTACAATCTGTAGCCCTCAATGTGTACTGCCCAGTCATAGGTAGGGTCCCACCAGGTTTCTGTTTGCCTCACTAAATCAAAGTTATTATCTGCAAGCAGAAGTGTGAGTTCTTTCTACTTGTTCCCCATGCTCCTAACATTAGTATAGAGGCACTTGAGCCCTCCAAATGGTGCCTTCAGTGCCTCCTGTTCTGATGCCCAAAGGGCCCCTTGGTTCTTACCTGGCATGTACTGCTTCATGCCTTGCAGTTTTTAGGTTCTAGACTCTCTCCATCTCCTGCCTCCCCCTCCCCTGTCATACTTAGTTTAAAGCCCGACGTAGGAGGTCAGCCAATCTGTCAGAAAAGAGAATCTTACCTTTTGTGGAGAGATGAAGCCCATTATGTCCCAGGAGGTCCCTTGCATGGAAGCGCAGATTGTGGTTCCAGGAAGCCAATATCCACATAATGGCACTAACTCAGGAGCCGTGGGTTGACTTCTCTGACAGGTGATGCGATGTGATGCCTACTGCATTAGTAGAAGCACTGCCAGCATGTCAAAGGAAGTGATTCTTCTTCTTTAGTCAGCACTGATGAGGCCCTATCTTTTTGTACTGTGTCCAGTTTTGGGCTTCCCCATTACAAAAAGAATGCAGACAAATTGGAGAGAGTCCAGCAGAGGGCAACAAAAATGGTCAGAGGGATAGAGCACATGACTTTTGAAGACAGACTGAGGTAACTGGGATTATTTAGTCTGGGAAAAGAGACTACTGAGGAGGGATTTATTAGCAGCCTTCAAGTACCTGAAGGATAGCTTCAAAGCTATGGATGGAGATAGACTGTTCTCAGTGGTAGCAGATAACAGAACAAGGGAAGTTTAGGTTAGATACTAGGAAAAACTCTCTCATGAGGAGGGCAATAAAACACTGCAACAAGTTACCCAGAGAGGTTGTGGAATCTTTTTCCATCCTTGGAGGTTTTTAAGACCTGGCTAGACAAAACCTTGGTTGGGATAATCTAGTTGGGGATGGTCCTGCTTTGAGCAGGGGGTGAGCTAGATGACCTCCTGAGATCTCTTCCAACCCTCATTTTCTATGGTTCTATGACTTTCACATCTACAGATCAAAATGTGTAAGCTCTATTTTTCTCTCAGTGGCTTTGTTTTTTTTCTGAAA
>NW_017729029.1:22331245-22336499 GCF_001723915.1 Gavialis gangeticus | reverse complement strand
TGAGCTAGATGACCTCCTGAGATCTCTTCCAACCCTCATTTTCTATGGTTCTATGACTTTCACATCTACAGATCAAAATGTGTAAGCTCTATTTTTCTCTCAGTGGCTTTGTTTTTTTTCTGAAATATAAATATACATTGTAAATTCAACCTGAAATGTTGCTTCCCACATAACATGTAAAAGTGCTGACTTGGCACATCCTACCTGTAAAGTATGTTTTCTTCAGAGCGTGGCAGTTAATTATGAATTGTTCCCAGCAGTATGCTGACACCACTAATAATTCTGATGCAGAAAGATATTCTGGCATGATACACTATAATAGAAGTTGAATTCACTGTTGTTAAAAAACAATAGCCGCTTTTAATAGAGTACTCATACTGGTCAAGTAAAGTGTCAGAACCAGGAATTAAATAACAGTCATAATAACAACTGGAAATAATTAAACCAGTGTGGGAAACTGGAAAAGAAGAAACTGTGCCCAATATATGACCTAGAATTTAATATAAAAAATTGTAAGTAGAAAAACCATGGAAAAATTCTAACGGTATACAGAAGCCAAGTCATCAGAATGTGTGTGTGTATATGTATATGTAGAGAGAGAGAGATCAAAGTAGCAACCAACTCTAACCTAAAACAGTAAGAACACTTTAAGACATTATCTACTTTTATTGAAAGTGAGAACATGTCTATTGCTTAATGGCACAACTCTTACCGCTAACTTCTGGCCAAGTTTTGAATGCTAACCCTTCTGCTCCTGTCTGTTTAAAATTATTTCTAAAACTGTTAGGACTTCTGTAACCAAGTTCACACTGCATGGGTGGCTGTGACACCCCCTGGTGGTCATGCAACACTTACTTTGCTTTAGCTCTAGGGTGCCCACCCCTACTTACTTTCCTGTCATACCTTGATGTAATTGTATGATTGGAAGGGAGACTGCCTACTGGGTGCTAGAGTGAGCCCCAGTTCCTCTAGAAGCTAGCTAGCTCTTCCTGGATCCTACCAGTCTCCACCCTGCTGTCTCTAGGTAAGCCTTGATGGCCCAACAGTGTCCTTCCCCAGGGCACCTCCTAAGCTTAAGGGCTCATCACAGCCTCTGACCTCCCTTACAGCTCTGCCTATGCCTTGCAAGTATTACCAATTAATAATTCAGGTGGGCACTTAGCCTTAAACCAATATCAGGCCACCTCAGGCCTTTATCCCTGTTGGGGTCTTGGCCTTCTTGGTCTCTGCCCCTTTCCTAATCACTGTCCCCTTTAGCCTAGGTCTACTTTAAAGGACCTGGATTCTGGGTCCCAGCCCAAGTTTCACTCTCTCAGGTTGCAACCTGCCTGGGCTTTGGGCCACTAGCCCTCACCTCACCCCACTAGGGCTGTCTCTGCCCTGCCTATGGCAATGATTCTGCTCTAGCTCTGTCTGGATCCCTGTACCAACCACTCAGGGCCTCTGGTCCCTGTCTCTGTTACTCTTGTGCACAGGACTCCCTGGCCCTGCCTTCCCTAGGCACTGGGACCTCTGGCCCTTGTCCAGCTTCTATCCAAGCTAGGTTTCAGCCTGTCTTTCTCTAGGCTTCAAACTCCCCTTTGGGTCCAACTTTATAGAGTGCCCTGAATCAAAGCCCCTAGCAGGGCTTTATACAATGGCTTTGTCCTGATACCCTGCTGTGGGTTACAATCCCAGGCATCCCTCAGGCACCCTGCCATGGCCTCTTTGCACTCCCTTTTCTGCCATGCTCAAACCAATGGTTAAAAATGTAACCAAGGAGTAAGCCTTTTGGCTGCAACACAGACTAAACCCTCTCTTGGTATGATCATAAAAAATGGCTACTTGGCTGCATGACCAGACTTCCTCTTACTCCAGGGAATATTCCTCTGCTGGACAGCAGCACTCTAGTTGCCCTCCTCCAGATAGTACTCTTGCTCTACAGCCCTTACATTTGTAGCCTCCAGGGCCAGTCTTCCCCTCCTGCCTCAAGCATGTGTTTATATACCTCCCTTGTCCTGTCTCCCTCTGGTCAGGTGTCCCCCTGGGCTGCCACAGGTGTTTCCAGATTCTGCTTGTTGACTCAACCCCAGCATGACTTACTGCTGCTGGCTTCTGCTGTAATAATAGCTTGTCTCCTATGAAGGGTTCTAGCCCAGCATGCTACTGCAGCACAGCTAGTCCAGCAGTATGCACTTGTAGCAGGTAAATCCCCAGGTGCCTGTTGCCTGCCAGCTCATAATGAGCAGTGTTCCCCACCTGAGTCTCTCCCTGCTGCTCCTTCACCCTTAAAGTAACAGAGCTTTCAAATTTCTGTTAAAATTGCCCAATTTGGTAACAACCTACACAGAATTTTAAGAGATGATCTTGAGCTATAGGATGGAAAAAATTGTTAAAGGCACCAAGATCCTTGTCTGTGTGCACATAGCTGGAATAATGTGTGGCATTTCAGCACATTTGTAAATAATTATCTTAATAAAAAGTGAGTTCAGTTTCACAAGCAGTGAATTTTCTCATGTTGGTACCGACATGTGGTAAATGGAACATATTTGCTGGATTACTGAGCAAGGAACATTTTTTTTTCTGGTATGATATTTCTGGCTGCTCCTTGGGCCAATGCTCAGTTCACAAAACTTCCCTTACAACATTGCAGCACCAGTCATAATAGGATACTCCAGGAGCATGTGGAAATTTTTATTACTGCAGTTTTTTTATATTCTGACCTGTTTCCCTGGAGCTCTAAGCAGAAGTGAACCCTGAAGTACACTGAAGGTTACTGCTTCTCATCTTCTGTATATCAGCAGTACTCTTACTGCCTCTGTTCCTGCTAGCACCTGAGATGCTTTAAATTAGCCCCAGTTGTGGCCTATACTTATTGGCAAAAATTGCCAGGGAGTGACTAACTGTTTCATGGATAGGGTTCTTCCTAAATCAAACTGGGTAGAATAAATGTCAGGTGCTCCTCACCAGGGAAAGAAAGCTCCCCAGGTAAGACAAAGGGATAGCAGCTTCCCTGCTTCTGGGAAAAGTTAGCAGGACTGTATATTGCAGCAAAATAGTAAAGAGTTGTATAATTCACAGTCCCCTAATATTATATGTACCCCAAGCTGAAGGTATTATTATTATTATTATAAATGGGCACATATCACAGATTTGGATAATGGGAAACAGTGTGTCTCTGTCTAGATAACATGGACCCTATTACTCTTGCATCTGGGCAAAGCTTGTATAAATAGATATGTTAACTTATTTCTTGCGGGAGGAAGAGTTGAGACACAAACCTTAAGACTATGCATCTACTTTCATGAAAGGTCAAGGCTTGCTCACAACCCTCTCCAGCTACCTGTGTAATTATCTGCAGCAGAGAGAGAGAGAAGGCTTAAAAAGTAGTGGAAGAGAAAGACAGATGTTAGTGAGAATGATTCCTAGAAAAGCTTCATTTGAAGATTCTGTACCTGTTCTAACAAATCAGCCTTCTTTGCTGGCTATACTTAGAGGCAGAAAAGACAGGAAGTGGGAGGCAGAATGGCCACTGGCAGATTTGCTTTGTTTATGCTCTTCAGCACTCCAATGGGTGTTGACATGTTACAAGAGAGTAGCCAAGGAGATACTTGATCCTAGGCCAGGATGCTCAGGAAAACTTCCAGGAAAACTTCCAGAGATGGACTGGACTACCACTGAGCATTAAGTTAAGGAGACAAATGGTCTCTTGGTTAGGGCCTGCCTCAAGGACAGGAATGAGAACAAGCAGTGTAGATATACTCCAAGTGACTCCAAGGAAGTTGGGAACTGAAGCTTGTTCTCCCAATTGCCAGGCTAGCACTCTAACGTGGTAGCTATTCTATTTTTCTGAGTAACGCTAAGTGAGTCCTCACCCTCTCTTGTAGGAACTCCCCACATTAAATATATATATATAAAAACAGAAAAGCAATAGCAGAAAACCTGATTTTTCATGTAACTAATCTGAAAGACATTCTGATTAACTTACCAGATTTCCCTGCTAAACATTTCCTCCCCTTAATACAAGGAGTTCAGCTCTAGGGATAGTAGCAATAAGAACTTTAACATAGATTAAACCTTCACAACAGAATATCATTTAAACCAGCTCTATGTAGAACTAGATAATGCACTGGTTCAAACCATAGAAACCACCTGTAGTGTTACAAGGATCAAGAGAAAATAATATTCTGTGTTTTCAGTTTTACTGAAATCTAAGTATGGCATCTGAAACTGAACTTTAAGTCCCCATTTGAACAATCTTGGCCATAACAGTAGAATGACCTCTCAAAGATATGCAATGATGTCTTTTGCCAAAATTACACTGGAACAAATGGCTCATAGCAAGGAATACAAAAACTACAAAGAATGGCTTTGACTGAGCATCTGTGGGAATGTCCACACACAGTCTAGATTCAGTAGACTATTTTACTTTACATTGAAGCATCACATAAAAAAGGACATTATGCTAATGTGCAGTAGTAGTAGCAAATAGTCTACTTTGCATTGTGATGCTAAAAAGTGTGCAAATGTGCTACTGTGCATTAGCACAGCCTAATGTGCATTAATTTAGTACTTCACACACTTTTACACATACTCTGGGGCCACTCTGATTAAAGCACCACTGTCTCCTCTGTCAGCATCCCTGTGCTTGAAAATGGTGGTGGGGACTTTTGAACTAAAGTTCATCCAACAAGCTTTAGTTCAAGCACTCCTGCCACCATTATTAAGCACGGGGAGACTGATATGCGAGACGCAGGAGGCTGCTGGAGCACGGCAATTGCCACATTCCAGCAGACTTAATTAATCAACTCTGCTCAGATTCACTGGAATTCCAGCATGTCAGAGCAGCCTCTGCACTCGTATATAGGTGCCTGGAGGTCTCAATTTAATCCGCATTAGAAAGGGTGCATTAATGTACATGTAGACTTGCCCAGTATGATCACAGTATGAAACTTAATATAGGTTGAGATAATTAGCCTAAATACAAACATTGAAAAAGAGGGGGAAACCCGGAAAGCAGAGTTCTGACAGAGGTTTAAACATGATTGAGAACCAAAAAAGTAACTCTCAATTTGAAATATGCTGTAACACCCCAAATTACTAATGCAGACATTTTATTAGAGAAAAAAGAAGTACTGGTATTTCACTATGCAGCTATGGCAATATCAAACCTAGAATACCTCACAAGTTTCTTTACAACCCCCTCCCCCCCCAAATTCTAGGCATTTCAGAGAAAAATAGATTTCATAGACATTAGGGCTGGAAGGGACCTCGG
>NW_017729029.1:22319571-22330305 GCF_001723915.1 Gavialis gangeticus | reverse complement strand
GGGGGACCCCACTGGTCACAGGGCACCATGACGATTGAATTCCGTCAAATACTACGCTCTGGGTCCCAGCATGGAGCCAATAGAAGAGTGGAAATTGGGAGAAATTGGGAGAAATAATTTATGTGGTAAATTAAAAAGCAGTATAAAATGTTATGTATTATAGTCTGATCGCAGATTCAAAAGGATAATGCAGTCAGCTACAATGGCATTCAAATACAAATAACATGCATTAACTTATTTATTAGCTGATATGTGAATACCTTTGGGTAAAGTACAGAATCAACTTAAAAAATCACCAAAAAGCTATTTTGATGGAGCTAATGTCCTGAGAGAGAGAGATTCCAAATCAACAAATACCTTTAAAAATGGCATCATCATTAAAGCCTCAGTTCATCAAGACATTTAGATATAGAAGTAATCTATTAATTAAAATGGCAGTATTCTGACTGAAAGTTAAGCTTGTATTTTACTGGATCAAGACATACAAATCTAAATATGCTTTATTTAATCAATGAAGAGGTGAAAGCAGAAATTATAATGCCTAGTTCTAAATTCACTCATTACAGTATAAATCCAAAATCCTATTGTGTTTTAGGATATAACTTACTGTTGAGATTTCACGGCGTAGCAATAACATTTATTTTCCTGAACTGAAGTGCCCTGAATTATGTCTAGATATCTATCTACATGCAAAAAACACAGTAAATTAGTTATTTACATTACTCATATAAAGAGGATAAACTGAGATCCATGTGACTGTATCAGGCAATGCTTTTTTGAATCTTTTAGATTTATCATTTAAAAATCATTTTCCATGATTCAGTGCATAAATTGATATTTGAATCTCACCCAGAGGAACTACTGCACTCATAAAAAAATTAATGGTAACTGCATGTTGAAGATGTTTCACATAACTTTACACCATAGAAATAATCATATTTTCATCCAGAAATAGTAAGTACCTCAAACACATTTTCTAATTTGATTGCATCCCCTTGGCTTTACTAATAGTTAACATACATGTAAAACTAGAACAAAAAACACAAACCACCAAAATAAATAAATAATAAAGCCATGTAGAAGCTGCAAATACGGACAGCTTCCTCAACTTTTTGTGTTTCACTTTTGAAACTTAGAGATCACATAAACTTCACTTTATCAAAGACAAAACATGGAAGACAAAAAGTGGGAGGCTGGTAATGCTTAAGGGAAAACTGTTGCTTCATTTAAAAAAAATAAAGTTTTATCTCAAATCAGGCTACATTTTACAACTCAAGTCTACAAAAAAAAAAAAGAAAGAAAAAGAAAAGAAAAACCCTATTCCTAAGGGGCAAGCAAAAAAGCCCAATAATTTCCTTCTTCATGCTTAATAATCTCATATGTGAGGGACCAATCTAATTTGTGGAAACAGATTGCTCCTCAGGGATATGTTATTAAAGCCAAAACTGAATATATTACTCATTTTAAAAGTAGCAATAAAGATTATATAAGATATAATTCATTATTTTTCTAAATGTTCCATGATTCCATTGGGAGGTGAGACTTAAATAGCTTCCAGGAAGCCTACCTTAATTAGGTTGCTTCTCAAATCAAATATAATATAGTTTTAACATAAAGATGTCACTCAGGGGAAGTATTCCATTTTCAAGGATGATTAATGACGTTTAAAGGAGGGGTAACCCCTCTGTAGCTGTGGAATTGAAAGGGTGTGTACCAATGGATACACCTACACAAGCACATAGGTAATTTAGCTACACATACGTGTTCAGCTTGTGCACACAGAGCCAGAAAAAAGCTAATATGGGAATTATGGCAGCCAAGGCCAGATGACTTACATTTTTAATTAGATATTTTAAATTGGATTTCTTATTATTGGTTTAGTTGTACATACTAACAACTCAAAGGAGTTTTAACATGAATTTTTGTTTTCAAATCCCATTATATTCTTTGTGCTTATATGTAAGAATAATTTCTTAAAGTATCACGAAAAAAATAAGAAGCTTTTAAAATATGATTTTCATAGAATTCAGGATCTAAGTCTAAAACAATTGGACTTTTGAGCCAGTTTTCAGAATCAGCAGTGCTATTAAAATGCCAATGGGTAACTCATGATGCCTGAAAAGTTGTGGCTAATATGTGTGCAGAAGTACTTCAGTCTCTCAGATACTCTGGTGTAAGCATGGAGGTAAATACTTTGTAACGAGGATCTCTGTCATTTATTTATTTTGCAGATTACAACCCTGTTGTACTTTAGGAGGGGCTGTTCTTCAGTGATTAAAGCTGGAGTCTGGACGTGTCTGATTCTACAGCTATCTTTATCACTTTTCTTACTGTGCAGCATTGATAGATATTTTACAAATATGTAGCATATTTTAAAATGCTGTTGGTACTTTTTGTGTCACACTTTGGGAACCTTTTGGGAAAATTGCTATACTGAAATCCATGCCTTCCAGGTATATTTGGATTTTTTGAATATAGATACTTTGCACACATCCAGATAAGTGCACATGTGCAGTCTGTGGTGCTGTACACCTTAATGTGCAGCACAGCAGGGTTTTTTTGATCTTGGTGTAAAAAAAAAAAACATGACAAAAAAAAGTGGGGTGGCACATGATGGCAGTTTGTGCCACCTGAAATGGGAGCCTGGATGGTTGGAGGCACACTGGCCAGGCTCTGTACATGGGATCACCATCACTGAAACCTCTGGAGGCCACCAGGGCCCCAGGCCTGTGGATCAGGGCACAGAGCTGGGGAAACATTGCCTCCCCCAGCCACTGCTTCCCAGCCTCATGCTCCAATCCATGGATCAGGGCATGGGTCTGGGAAGCAGTGGCTGGCGGGAGAGGGGGGATGGGACTTTTTCCCAGCCCCATGTCCTGATCTGCCAATTGGGGTATGGGGATGGGAGCAGCTGCCTGGGGGAGGGAGTTTCCCCACCCCCTGTAGTCTGGGCTGACTGGGAGCAATTTGTTCCCAGTCAGCAGTCTATACATGCACTGCTGTGCTATAGGTACTGTGCAGTTAATTTACTATTTGTATTTACAGGTAGTAGCAACCACACAATAGACTAATTTGCTGTGCAGTAAACAGAGTGCATATGTAGATGGTGATGCCTAATTGAGCAATAGATTAGTCACTGTGCAGTAAAGTGTCTCCTGTAGACATGCCTGCTAGGTATTATAGAGCTTAATTCCAAAGATTTCCTAACTGAGAGAAAATTATGTTAAAATGAATAGGAATTTTGTGTAAGGAGTGTGAAGTTTTCATAGCGAACTCCTCTTCAATTTTTCTCTGGGGCTTGTATGATCAAAATTTGGATTTAGAAGTGTAAATATTTACTAATAAAGAGGATAGAAATCTGGTGTTCCATGTCAGTCACTCAACTCTCTAAGCAGAAACAGCCTGAATCAGTAGTCCAACTATTCTTGATAGGTCAGAAGCTAACATATTTTATTAATTGCAATCTCCTCATCAAAGACTTATTTCTATGCATATAAAATCACATTAGCTTTACCACCTTAGTGAAATATAATAGAATTTGTAGTATCATAGTCATGGTGAGAACTATAACTTTGTTTTTTTAGTTTTGGCAATGAGATCTTTGCATTATATATTTTGGCATGTCATCAGGTGAAGTTAACTAAAATATATGAATAAGTGCGCTGTTATAAGAGCTATGCAAATAAATGCTTTTGTTTGGTGGGTGATTACATTTGGACAAAATTCCAAAGGAAATGCCATTCAAAATGAAAAATTAAAAGTTTACAAACATTCCATTTCACCATTTTAAGTGACTTTTTTGGTTTTTATTTAGGTTCTTTCAGCTGAATACTTAATTATTTAAAAAATTATGCCAACTGACATGAAGCTGCATATTGTGGTAAATAAACTATTCATCTGAAAAGTTTCATGCACCTTTTGTTATTATTTCATTGTATTGTCCTTTGAAAATTACTATGTGTGCATTATCAAGTGATGATACACCTGAAATAACAATCTTTTCATAATTCAGAAAAGAGAGTGATATATTGTTACAAGCAGTTTTTTTACCATGAAGTTAGCTTAGAAATAATGGGGTCTGTCTTGTTAAAGAAACAAAAAACTTTTAATCAAGTCCAAATAGCAAGTTGTAAGGCTAGCAATTACAGTGATGACTTGTCACAATCAATCACTGTGTACACAAACATTTATTACCTGCTTTATAATATTGTTTTCCATATTGATTATCATGCAGATTTAAAATAAATAGCATCCATTGCTAAGATTAGCCTTTAATGATATTTGACAGATGCCAATCATTTTCCTTGCATCACATACTCTCTACATCTGCTAAACTAGCCTATTCTCTTGGGCAATAGTCTGAGGAAAAAGTTTCCATTTTCATTGCTGAAAACAGACCAGAATTTCTAAAAGTCTTAACATCACAGACTTTTTCAGACAAAGCAACACAACTATTTGTGAACTTGATGCAATACTCAACCAGGCCTTGCAGAAGCATACAAAAAAATAAACAAACCTGTCCTTTGATGAACTGAAGCCTGGTGTGAAAAGAAGCAGGGTAGGAGAGTGCAAAGAATAACCGTGCAGTTCCTACTATGAGTCAAGTATAATTTGGAAGCCCTATCTATGCAGATTCACCAATAACCTCCTGTGCATTGTCAATTCATATGACCCAAGGGGAACAACCTCTTTGATACAAACACATATGTCAAGATAAGAATTCTAATAGTTGAGTTACTTATATCAAATTAATTATTTACTTACTGGTTGCATTTAGGGTGGGCAAGCTTTTACATAGTGATGACCATCTACTTCTGCACAATGACAGCAATGTATTTCTCTATGTTGAACATAGTTCTCTCATAGCTTCGCAGTTCCTGCAGCACTGTGGAGAGTTATGTGTAGATTTCTGAGAAAGTTGCCTTTGGCATCCTGAATTTCTGACATAACTGCTTGTCATTCCAGGTTTGTAGCACTTCTCCATCAGGAAGCAGCAACCCCCTAACTGAAATTTCTCCAGGAAAAATTCATTTAGAAGTGCTGTCTCAGTTTCCTTCTCTGTCTTCAGTACTTATATCATCCTTTTCTCAAGTCATTTCATGGCTGAGATTCATATGTGTCGGTGTTCATATTAATAATCATCAGGATCCCAGTATGCAGTTGTGCTTCCTCTGTGCTGCTTATCAATCTTGTAAGAAGCTGATGATTTGCAAAAGCAAGATGAATGATGGAATGAAAGAAGAGAATCATGGGAATTGTTTAGTGTGACCCCAAGACCCAAAATTACAAGACTTCCAGAAATATAGAAAAAAGAATTCTAGACTGGAGAAAACCTAGTGATAGAACATCATGCAATGGAATGCCTGCCAGAACTTATTTCAAAACTGGATTGATGTAATGATCTTAAGTGTTGAGGATACGCTGCTTGAGGAGTAAATGTAACCAAACAGACTTCACATGTAGACAAGCTGTCAGTCTTAACTACTTTCTCTGAGACTATAAGGGTGCAGGCAAGTGTGCTTGCAGCAGCTCAAATAGAAGTGGTGAAAATTGGAGCAGGGGCTTTTTGCCTCAGCGCGTGTGCCTGGACATGCACCTTGGTGTGGGGCAATATAACCCTGCTTGGCTCCTCCTGGATCTGCAGCCAGGGGGAGCTAGAGCCTGGGACCAGCACCTATGCTGTCCCCAGCAGTATTAAAACCTGCCCTAGCAAGAAGCTAAGGGGTGCTTGCCCTGAGGAGCTTCTGGGGGGCCCTGGAGGCCTTCCTCATTCTTCTGCGAAGGCAGGTGGCAGGGTTGATGTTTCAGGAGCCTGCATTGTGGCTGGTCCTGTTGGCATATGTTAACAACATACTTCTCACAGTCCAGGACTCAGGTGACCTCGCACAGGTGGAGGCCTACCAGGCTTTGTATTCAGTGGCCTCCTCTGCCTGGATCAACTGGGTCAAGAGTTCTGGCCTGGTGGTGGGTAACAGTTGGCAGGTGGTCTCACTCCCACCGCGCTCTGAGGGATCCGCTGGAGTTCAGGTTTGCTGATATACTTGGGGGTCTACCTGTCCCCTACAGACCCCTTCCTGCCAGAGAACTGGTACCAGATAGAGGCAAGTGGAGTGGAGTGGCTCTGGGCATGGGCAGGGCTCCTGAGGTGTCTCTCCCTCCATGGTAGAGTGCTGGTGCTGAACCAGCTGGTCCTGTCCATGGTCTGGCACCACTTACACACTCTGTCTGTGCCCCCTGAGGTCCTGGCAGGGCTCCAGAAATGGGCACTGGAGCTTGTCTAGGCAGGATGGCACTGGGTCACTGCAGAGGTCCTGAGTCTCCCCTTGCAGGAGGGAGGCCAGGTCCTGACATTCCTCCTTCAGGCCCTGCAGTAACAGCTATATGGTGTCAGTAGCCACGTGACATGGGGCTACCTGGGGCATGCCTTCCTCTGCCACTTCCAGGGGCTCCAATATAACTGGCAGCTCTTCAGCCTGCAGGGCTTCTCCCTGTAGGACCTGAGAGGGGTGCCAGAATTCTATGAGGACCTCCTCAGGGCCTGGGAGCTGGTCTACACCTCCAGGTCCCCTGTGACACTTGCCCAAGGTGCCAACCTGATCATCGAGCCCCTCCTCTGGAACCCCCAGCTGGAGGTGCTGACAGCAGAAGTGACCCAGTTGTGAAAGAGGTTGATCCTGCCTGGTGTCTCCCATATCAGAGACCTCCTGGACTACGATAGGCAGCAATGGGTGGACCTCAATGCACTGGCCTGGCGCATGGGCCTACCCATGACACGTGTGACCTGCTGTCTGGTCCAGGAAGTGAAATTTGCCCTCCCTCCCAATGCCCTTTCCCTTACTGACCAGGTCCTGCATGGTGGCATCCTGTACATGCACATTCTGGGCAGAGCACCAGTGGGCAGCATCTACTGGCTTCTTGGATGCCTTTGAGGACCAGTGGGTGCAGCCCAAAACGCTCAGATCGGTGTCCCCCTCAGGGGCTCTTATTTCCATGTTTTGACCCTTTGACCCCCCACATCACTACTATCCTGTTTTTGCTTTTGTTGTCCTAAGAAATTAGCTGCATCTTTCACCCTTTGGCCCCACAAAGGTGCTATTACTTAGCTGGGTGGGCCTTAAGGCCCACATTAATATGGAAGATACAAATAGACAGGAAGCTCTGGGGAGAAGATGGCTGTGCTCCTTCCTGCCACAAGTTACTGCTAGCTAGCTACTGCCTTCACTTCTACTTTCACCTTTACCTAAAACACGCCTTGAGTGTGTAGCAAAACCCCCAGTTTCTTTCCTTTTTAATGCATTCCCTCCCCTTCCCTAAACATTTCCGTCTTTCTCTCTATCCCTTATAAGTGATTTCAAGTAGTACTGTGTAAGCTAAGCTAAGTTCTTGTAATAAGCCCCTTTTTTATATATTGTAAATAGTGTTCTGTTATGTTTGTACTGATTTTTACTATTTTATATTAATATTGTATGGTTTAGACCTGTCTCTAAAGTGATGTCAAGTATCCATCCCCATCTTATTCTCATACCCTGTTGTGTAAGTATGTTGCCATTCTGTAACCTCTCCCATGTAAATTGGTTTTCCTTGAATGCCTGAAACAAAAGCAAGATTGGATGAGTGAAACACAATGATAGCAGGACCCCCTATTAAATCACCCCACAATCAAAACCAATACCTGGACCAATGACCCAGCCATTGGAACCACCCTTAACATTCAAGAAACAAAAGATGAGGCAACCCACCATTGTGCCAAGGCTGCACATGTTCAGTATGAATACCTGGAACCCTCTGGAATAGGGCTGACATTGCCTGGACAGGCCCTCCCCATAGGAGATCATAGGTAGTCTGTCCTATAAAAAGGGGTAGTGAAGACTGACTCCTTGGGATGCCATCTTCACCTGGACCAGATCTGCTCCACATCATACTGCCTATCAACCCAGAAGCCCTGTTGGCAACCCCCCTCTGGACAACACCTGCTGGAGAAAGACCCTGACTGGCCATCAAGGATTCCCTCCCAGCCTGGATAGGTAGTTATCACCCCAATCCTCTCTTCAACCAAGGACTTTGGACTCTGTTTCTCTTCCCTACCTGGACTCCAACCCTTCCACTGGGTCTCTTTCTCCTGTTACATGTGTGTGCACCAAGCTGTACAGTACAGTGTTCATTTAATAAAATGGTTATTTGGACCCCTGAGTTGGGTTTTGCTTTACTTCAGTTCTGGCCCTGCTCCAATCTCTGCTCCTCACCCCTCTAACTTTTGCCTCATTTCTTCCTCTCCTGCTTCTGGTTCACTGCCACCTCCAATGCCTGTCCCATGCTTCTGTGGCTCAAGCCATCCTGAGCTCCTCTCTGCCTGCAAACTGCTGTTTCTTTGCTATTGCCCCATCTCCACTGCCTTTTCCCCTGATCTCTGCCACTGTTATTGCCTTGTCCCCACTGCCACGTGCTCTTTAGTTACCAAGCACCCCAAGCATAAGTACCACAAGCACCAACACACACACAGTCACCTGAGCCAGTGTTTAAACTGTGTGTATATGTGTATGTATGTGTGTATTGTGTATGATTTCATGTCATTATCAATAGAGTGTGTATGTGCTTGAATTGATGATAGGTATGTGTGTGCCTAGGCTGCTAATCTTGGACATGTATGTGCCTGAGTTGGTAGAGTGTGTGTATGCACCTAATTGATTTCTGTGTTTGTATATTTGCAATTGTACACCACACCCTCCTGTCTAACAGCATGATACTGAGATTCTGAGCATTGGCCTGGCCTCACAGGGCAACATGTGGCTGACCTGGATGACTAAATATCACTGCTGCTGTTGCTTTCTGGACTACTGCTGTCCACTCTCAGGAGAAAGCGTTTTCCCTGTTGCACCATCTTGCACTACCCTACACCACACCTGAACTGGATTGCACTGCTAATTGACTGTTTGCTTCTACACCCCCCACTCCCCCAGCTGCCTCACTGCATTTGATCTTGCTTTGTTTTCCTGCTTGCTGCCCTACTGCTAAGTGCCTGGCTGGAGGACTGAGGGGCTCCTGGACTGATCTTCAACAAACAAAGCCCCTCCACTGCTTCAGTCATCTTTTATGTCTGCCTCAGCAGCCTCCCTTGTGAGTTTTGCTCTTGTGTGGTCCTGTGGTCCACTTCCCCTGCCCTGGTGTTTGTTGTGTGCCTGAGTAAACCAGCTCAAGTCTCCCCAGCCCCTGTGTGTATCCCCTCCCCCAACTTCCCCAGGCATAGCCTGCCCATTTTTTTCCTGTAGGGCTGTAGCTCCATGAGATCCAGCCCCTTCCCCTACCCTCTGTTCTTCCACAACCCCAGTCTGCCCCTATTGGATTCACTAGCTCCACTGTATTTTTTGTTTGTTTTTTCTTATTGGTTCCTTCTCCCTTATGTACAACCATGATGGGTGAGGAACCTTCTTCAGGGGCAAATACCCCCACAGAACTTTTTGCAGCCCCCATTATGGGGCCAAATCCTAGCCAAGCCCCCAAGGGGGCGCATCCTCCACCAGCCCCCACTCCAGAGGCAGACTCCAACCAACCTCCTCCAGAGGTGGAGAAACCTGCAATCTCTTCTGTGGGAGCAGGCAGGACTCCAGCAGGGAGACAGCAGGAACAGGGGATCTTCCCTGGCTAGGCCTCCCCTGGAGTTGTTCACAAGCCCCCTCCCCCATGATCAGGGACCCAGGGAAGGGCAGTGGGAAGGGCTCCTCTTCAGCCTTCTCCATACCTGGAGGCATGGAGGGAAAGGGTCCTGCCCCCAAGCTTAGGTCACTAGTGCCTAAGGGGACCAGATGCACTACATCAGTCAGTACACTCACTCAGCCTGTCACTAGCCCTAGCTCTGGCCCCACCAAGGCAATCCCCCAGTTGGGGAATCACAGTTAAGTGCAGGCAGCTATGGGGTGACCTAAAGCCGCAGGGCCTGGACCCTCCACTGCTGACCCTGCCAGCTCAGGCAGTGGGGCCCCCTTTTTGACACTCACCCACAGGCACAGGGTGAAGTACCAATTGTCCAAGCAGGGTAATTTGCACTTTGAGACTTGTGTGCAGGCCCTGGCTTGGGTAGTGAGGGCCCCCAAGATCATGGCAGCCTCCAACTTTCATGGAAAGGGGGTCTTTTTCCTTGCCTTAGAAGCAAGCACACAAAAGGCAGTGGAGAGAGGGATCATAATGGAGGGCAAGTTTGTCCCCCTTGTGCCCTTAGAAGAGCTGGGGACCAGAGTGGTCCTCAACTCTGTCCCACCCTGTATTGCAAATTGGGCCCTGCTCCCCCAACTCCAAACCCTGAGGAGGGTTATCTACCCAGTGGTGGTCCCCAATAAGCAGCACAGGCAGCACCGGCCCTGAGCCACTCGGGCCACCCTATGCCATGGGGGGCTGAAACGCTCTGCTCGTGCCCCTTCACAAATTCACCCGCATTTGGGACATCCCCCCCTGCCACTCCCCTTATCCCCCAAGACCTCCCTGACATCCTTCATCACTCCTTATAGCTCCCAACAGCCCACTTGACTCCGGACACCCCCAGACATCTCTTGCCACTGCAACAGTGAGGAGGGAGCACCTGGCAGATTCCCATCCCACTGGCAGGGACCCAAGCCAAGGTGTGGGGAATTAAACCCCTCTCTGGCCAGAACCCTGCCCCTGAATCTCGCAAGAGCAGAGGGGTAGGGCCAGCCCTGCTGGGCTGGAGCAGAGAGCCCAGCCCAGAGAGCATGCCCAGATGCT
>NW_017729029.1:22294750-22314571 GCF_001723915.1 Gavialis gangeticus | reverse complement strand
TGCCACTCCCCATAGCCCCTGACACCCCCTCCACTCCTGACACCCCTTGACATCCCCCTGCCACTCCTCACACCTCCCCATGCCCACCCGCACCCATAGACTCCCCCCCACCCCACAACTTACCTTTGAAAGCACAAGGGGCAGCAGGATCACCACAGAGATGTTCTAGCCAAAAGCCAGAGTGCATCTCCTGGAGGACCAACTCCCAAGTTGCCTCCAGGCATGGTCTTGACCTTGTCCCGCTGTCCTGTGGCACATTTGTTTTTTACCCTTGGATATCCAGGGACTAATTTTGCCCCCACACGTGCATCTTGCAGCATCTCAAAAGGGTTTGAGATGCTGTAAGATGCACATGCACGCTCATCTGGACATGCCCTAAGAGTTCATGTATGAGTGCCAGTAGGTTTCTCCATATATGATGAATAAGTCACACTTGATATGTAAAATACGATTATTTCAGCATCTGGGTGGATGAGTAGTACCTCAAAGATGCTGAGCCAGTCCAAGCATATCTCCTTCTTAAAATGATTGTATTACATTTACTGATTAATTTAAAAATGGTCTAATTTTCATTTCATTTGAAAGAGCACATGAACACAGTAAAAATGTAAAGCAATTTTAAAGTTAAGCAACAGTCTCAGACATGGTGCTATATGTTGTGCTGATCTTGGGCTTTACAGTCAGAGCTGCCAGGCTCTGGAATAGGCTCTTGTCACAGGATGGGGTCCTTAAGGATGGCCGTGATCTTGCAAGGCCCCTTGACCATGCCAATTTGGTCCGATGGGCACTCTCAGTTCTCACCCGTGACGTTTCTGATGGAAGTATAAAAATAGGGAGGCTGCCTTTAAGTCCTCTTGGACATGGTTTGCTGGACTCTCAGAACCCCATTGGTTCCTGAATCCCTTGTGGGTCCCATTTTACTCTGGGTATTTCAGGGGACACCCTAACCTTATGGGATATATGTGTTGCTCCAACCGTCCCTTTATCATGCCTCAAGCCTCACAGATGGTATTGGTGTTGTCTTGCCTAGGCCTTATTACAATTTGGCCCCTTGTCCTCACTGGGCTCTCTGCAGCCCTGTCTCTGCACCCTCTCTGATGCTGGGGTCCCCCCACTGCAGTGAGCCCCCCAATGAGGCCTCCTCCTTCCCCAAATAGCCTCATCCAAACCACTGGTCTTATAAAACAGCAAACAAAACATAAGCCCCTGGGCTATAACATAACAAAGTACAAAGCATGCTCTGCCCCTTTACAAGAGTAAAACTCCCTCTCTAATACTGGGTACCAGGAGGCAAAGATACTTTATGGGCTCCTGGTGCCCCGTTAGCCCTAAGAGTACCATATCCAATAGCTGTAGAGTCTCTGAACCCTTCCTCCCTGAAGGCTCCTTTCCCTTCAGCTGCTGGCAGGAAATTGAACTGCCAGGTCCCAGCCCAAGGGTTTATATGGGCTTAGGGCCCTGCCTCTTCTGGCCAGCTAACTAAGTGCAGGTGAGGCCAATTCCCTCATTCCAGTTGTCATGGCAACCTGCTCTTATCTGGCCCTCTGTGTTCCCTCACCGGGTAATCTCTGCTCTAATAGAAGCAGGCAACTTAGTGCCCTGTGACAGCTCCCAAGTAAGGTGGTGCTCTTTCCTACCTTGGGAGT
This sequence comes from Gavialis gangeticus, assembly GCF_001723915.1. NCBI lineage: Eukaryota > Metazoa > Chordata > Crocodylia > Gavialidae > Gavialis > Gavialis gangeticus. Next base: position 22,312,925 of record NW_017729029.1, on the reverse strand, counting down.
CTTCAAGAGAAGGCTGGACAGATATTTGGCCGGGGTGATATGACCATGGCACTTGTTCTTGCCTGGGGCAGGTGGTCAGACCTGATGATCTGTTTAGGTTCATTTTGACCCTAAGCACTATGAAACTATGACACAGTTGTGTCCATATTCTCTGTGCCAGGCCTATCTGTGTGTGCCTATGAAACTATGGGCTATCATGTTCAATAACAATTGAATAGTGTCATTGTTATCAGCTATTGTCAGCAATGGATATATTTTTGAGAATTTTCTAACATTATAGACAACTGAGTGGGCTACAAAGGATTGATACTGTCCTTTCCTGTCCAAAATGGAGTTCACAGTTTATGTGGACTATTGAGTAGCGAAAGGATCTACCATAAAACAAGTACAACTTTACATTTGTAGACACTTTTTTCATGTCCTTGACTTCCAATTATATAAGAAGAGCTGGATGAATAATTGATAGTTTGTTTTTTTGACCAAAAAACAAAAAACAACCCCCCCTAAAAAACAAAACAGATAACTTTGTATTTCTTGAAACAGATTTTCTTGCTTCCTTTCCTTAAAAATCCTTTCCAGTATTTGAAAATATTTAACAATTAAATTTGGGCAAATTTGGCTGTTGTATTTAAAAGATGAAAAAAAAATCTAATTGACAAGTTTTTCTGATTTTTTTTTGCTAAAAGCAATTTAACAAATATCAAACAAATAAACAAGTTCTCTTAGTTTATCTGAATATGTCTTTTTTGAAATTTTTTTTTACCAGGTTCATGACTCTCTTCATTGATTTAAATAGGATAATTCATCTGTGAAAAGAATAGCATGTGCATATTTCTCATGGTGAATCAGGAAATTTAAGATGGCATACAGTTCAGAATTGTAACTCAAATAATAGAAATGTGTGTGTGATCAAAAAATTTTAAACGCATTTTAATTACTGCTATGATCACAGACTTCTATAGTACTATGAAACCATTTGGAAGTCTAGCACATATTATATGGAGATGATTCTCAGTCGGTAAACAAATCCTTCAGTTTTTTTCACCGGCCAATAAAAACAGAACCAATGGTTTAAAACCAAACATACAGCTTGACTTCCTGGATTAACAATAAATCAGGTATGATTCATTGTATGGTAAATATAGTTTCAGTAAATATGTACCCCCCCCCCAACATTGTAAGAAGGAGGAAAGATACATTCTGGGAAGAAATCTTCTTCAAAGGAGAAAGGAATTTTTCAGTTGCGGATTTTTCTTTGCTGTAATTTTATAGCCTGATTCTCTGTGTAAGAAACAGACTTCTCCCGTCTTATCTGTGAAAAAGAGATAAGGCACAGAACAGAATTTTGAACCAACTCCTAGCCTTAAACTCTGCTCTTGGGCCTCATTATTCCCAGAGGATATAGATAGAAATGTCTGTCTGTGGGGAACACATTTTTTTTCAAATTATAAAGCAAGTCTTTAAGACAGGATATTTGTCCATTATGCTACAACATGTCTAGAAGAGGTGTCCATCATGAGTGAAGAAAAATCATTAATTTTCAGACCTGTCAGTCTGAGCAGACAAAATAGGAACCCATCTCAGACAAAAAAATACAGGCTGCTCATCCTCTATTAAAGTTTATCACCATCAAAGGACCTCTGACATCCAGTAACTTAGTTCTTCTTTCTTCACAGTCATTTTTACTTTGTAACAGGACATTCAAACTTAAAGCTGGAGTAGAAGTATTTTAAGTCTGATAGCAAAAAAGGGACTGAAAGTGTTAGTTAAAAAAAAATTGAGAAAGGTTTAGGGCAAAACTGATATTGCACCTAAAAGCAAAAGTTGATGGAATTATATAATGCACAGACTTGTCTGTCATACTTTTCTAACAATTTTATGCCAAAGCCCCCAGATATGTAAATACAGACTAGTAGCAACTGAACATAAAGCAAATCTGTTTCCTTGAACAAGTATAGGCCTGTTAAGTTGTTACAGTGACAGTATTGCCTTAGTCTCTGGCATAGGTTGATAGATGATTTTTCATACAGCTCATACAAAACACAACCACTCCAGTGATAGAAAGCAGAAACATACTAATGGTAAAATAGAGGTAGGCAAAATGCCTGAGGCTGAATTGATTCAATCTTTACATTTTAGTCTAAACTAGGACACATGCCTGCAGTGGTGCAGGCTAAGCCACATGCCTGCAGTGGTGCAGGCTAGAAGCTGGGGGGCACTACAGCATGCCTCCCTGCGCAGCTGAAGAAGACAGCTTGGGCCAAGGCTAAGCTACCCATCTAAGAGGGGTGCTTTGCAGGGGAGGTATAAAGCGTCATGGGATACTGGCAGACTGTGATTTAACTTGAATCCAGAGGGGGCCTGGACAGCAGTTCAATAAACTGATTTCACCTGAATCAGCTAAGTCTGATACTACATCCATCCAGGTTTATCTTAAACCAGTTTCAGCCATTTTGAAAGTGGTTTATGTGCACTGAGCTTCTGTTGTATTACAGATTTGTACTGGTTTCTGATCACTTATACTGATTTATATGTTCTTTCTGTCCTTAGCCATTAAGTTCTGCCTCTGTGGCTAGCTTGGGAGTGTGGACAAAAATGATGCCTCATCTAGTCAATGTGTGCCAGAGATTGAAAATTAGGCCGTGCAGCTGATATAAACAAGTGTGCCAGGCATACTTTTCCTTGGCACTTCCCACCTTGCCATACAAGGCAGTCTAAACATCACATTCTGTAATGTAGACTGTTATCTGCACCCCAAGATCATACTCCTCACTGTCATCCTGTTTTACTATGTTTACGATAAAAAGAAATCACCAACAATTCAATACTTTTTAAATAGGTATACTGATACTGAAGCAAGTAATTTAGCATAGTTAAGAACTAGATTATAGTAGCTAATAATTAAATTTAGGTGACGGGTTTCTCTCCATGCCCTTGTGTGTGATACTCCCTGACTGCGAATGAAGCCAGGTGTGCCTTTGAAATGCACTCACAACTTCAGGAGTACCTTCTGCCCCAAACCTCTCTCCACTTCATCACTAAGTACAAAGTGAAATGTGCTGAGGGTTCATACTTTAGTCTGCTGTGCTTCAGCTTTACCTGTCTCATTCAGGTCTTGCCAGCCCTTAGTAAGGGGGGGGGGTTTCCCAGCTGGAAGAATCACATCCACAATCATGACTTTGCTGACATATTCTCAGTAAAGAAAGAACCCCACTTCCAGAGAAAAGGTGTGTCTGTATAGTCAAATACTCTGAAATCACACTCATCCTGCCAATAAGTAAGGAAGAAAACTTAGCAACAAGATTTATTATAACTAGAGCAAACAAGAAATCATCAAACGTATGTTGAGATGAAGACAGAGATATATGAAATGTAGCAGGCTTGCCTTTTGGATATTGGGTTGAGTCCCAGGCTTGAAATCTTGCTGTTTTGATTGGTGGAGCCCATCCACCACCCAGGAGGCAGAAAAAGCAGTTAAGTCACGGCCCTTTCCTGGAGGGAGGGGGAGAGGAGTTCCCCCCTGGACCTGATTGAAAACTGTAACACTCAGGGCCAGAAGACTTCAGGGGTGGAACCTTGGAGAGTATAAAAGGAGCTGCATGCCCAGCATGAGGGAACAGATCTGGGTTAGAGAAAAGAGAAGAGTGGGGCTTAGAAGAACTGAGGAGAGCTGCTCAGCAGGGTGAAGCAGTAGCCCAGAAGCACCCCTGAAGACTTCCATCAGTGGGGACAGCTCCAGCAGCTAGGCTCTAGGTGTGCAGCATGGTGCACGGCGTCCAGACCCTGGGAGTGGCATGAGACGGCTTGGGTCTGCAACCTCTGGCATGCAGCCAGAGAAACAATGCACAGGCTGGTGCATGGAGTAGGACCTTTGGAGCACTTGGGCGGTTCAGGTCCTCAACCCCTGGAATGAGGCTGGGAGCTCAGTGCAGGAGGTGCTGCACAGAGGGTCCAGGAGTGGACCGAGCCTGGTGCTGCACGAGGCAGCCCAGGCCTATGACCTATAGCAAAAGGTTGAGTCCAGGGAGCCAGACAGTGCTTGGGCTACTGAGCCAGCAGACAGGGCCAAGCCAGAGGCCCCAGAAGCCCTGCATAGACGAGCCCTGTTCCAGGAGACAGCAACTCCCCCAAAGCCCACTGCAGGTGGGAGAGCAGATTGGCACAGAGGATGAGGGCCACCTTCCAGGCCTGGGAGCTGTGAGTTGCAGGGAAGAGGATTGCCACAGGGGAGGGGGAGTCCCCCCTGGTTAAATAAGGGCTCCTGAAAGTGGAGGTGCCACTGGGAGGGCCCCCGTAAAGTTACCAGCTTCCTTGTAGGGCTTGGAAAAAGCCCAAGAGCACTGGGGTTTCCCCGTGGGATTAAGTTTATCTTTGAGGTTTATCTGTTTCAGATCAGATACTTACCTGTGACTTACCTGTATCTGGAGCACTGGTATAAAGCTTTATGTTATTTACCTAGAGGGTATTGTTTATGTTACTTGTTTAGATATCTTATAAATAAATATATATATATATATATATAGTACATATGTTTATATCCATGTTCCTTGATAAGTTAATGTAAATAAATGTATATGTAGTTAAGTCCCCTGACTGTCCTGGCCTGGTTCTATAGGCACGGAGGGAAACTGATCAGTCTGCAGTTCCCCACACCCCACAGCACACCTGCCAGCTAACAATCCCCTTCAATTGGAGAAGGGGAGTATATACCCGAGTTTCCTGGGCTACAGAACAAACAAACAAAAAGAAATATCAGAACAATAACCTGTTCTTATCCTGTGCCTTGAATCCAAGCACACAGGTTTTACTCAGTTTTACAAAGTTATTACATATATTTTGTAGCTTAACTTTGTAGCTTATTCCTATCGCACCATTATTTGAAAGTGTGGCCACAGGCCCTGCAGCTGGGATCCCTGTCAGGTGATCATAGCTCTCAGCTGGGGAGGCCTGTGTGCACCCCTGAGCCTGAGAACTCCTAGCTAACAGGACTCCCAGTGTGGCTCATCCCCAGTGTCTAGGAGACCTCAGTTCATGTGATCTTCCAACCACAGGGGCATCCCATGCATGTGTAGCAGGAGGTATGAGTGTATGGATTGAACTTTACCATCATGCCTTTACCTGAACATGTAAAGGGGGCCTTAATGATCTAACCAAGCAAACCTTGCTCCATAATGCACAGCAATACAATGCCTTTGCCTCTTTCCCACACATACACACACACCTACCCATGCACATTTCTGTCCAACCTGAACTTAAATCTGGTCATCCTGAGCATGAGTGAAAAATATACCAGCAAAGCATGGGCAAGATTTCACAATGCTACTATCACACTTTAAAAACAAGGCAAAAATGTTCTTCTAAACAATAAATAATTTCCTATCTCCACATTTCAGTTTTCTTACATCTGTCAGCAGGCTTTTTCAAGGCTTCACACTTTCAAGCACCTTTTCCATGTGTAATATCTATGTACAGTGATCAAGTCTCCCCTTCAGTAAGATAAATAAAATACCCTTAATCTGTACATCAGAAGACAAACTCAATAACATTTTTGTAGTCTCCCCTGACTGCATATTTCCATATTCTTGAAGTATGGACACTAGAAATAACTACAATATTCTTGTCAATAATGTATAAGGGCAAGATCACCTTCCTACTTTTGTTTTTCACGCCCATTTTTAGGCATTCAAGGATAACACTAGCCTTTTTGCCACAACACTGCAAATAATGCAGTTATTTGGTATAACCTATAAATCCTCATCAATGAGCCATGGTAGAGATTACCCTCAAATCAAGAGATTGCTACTGACAACAATTAATCCTTCTCCAAATCGCTGTTTTCCAAAACAGTCTCTGATTTTATAAGCAAGTGTTCTTTTAATTCCCAGCTAATTAGCTCATATTAAAATGCCTCTTTTTGAACTGTGACCATTTCATCAAGTGATCCAGATCCATTGGTGTAAGTAATTAGTCAAAGTCTTTTTTCCCATCTTGCAAAGCTTTGTTTCACCAGCATATTTTGCTAAAGATTCTATATCATTTTTTATATAATTTATATAAAAAACATTAAATATTCAGTGCACTATTAAATATCTGGAGCCACCAGTAGAAACAGCCCTGTGTACAGATACCTTCTCATTGGCAATTATACTTTGTGATCTAACAATCAGCCATTTGGTAATCCAATGAATAAGTGTGCCATTAATGCCAATGAAAGATTTTTAATTATAATTCCATGCAATCTAAATCTAATGTCCTGACAATATGTACAACATACGAACACAAACCTGCAATCCTCTCAAACACCCACCTCTCCTACCACACCACAAAAATGTCAACACCTTTCCTGATTTCTTGACAAGACCTACCTGCCTTTGCTATTTTTTCTTCATTGACTTCCAAATTAATTGTTCCATTAATTCACCTGGGATTAATTTTTAACAGCTTTAGATTGCATGGATGCATTTTCCTGCTGTGTTCCAAATACAGAACAGAAATAGCTAACGAATATTTTTCTGTTTTTTCCCCCTACATTATTATTTAAAGTTTTGCTGTCTATATCAGGGCAGTCCAACATGCAGCCAAATGGGGCAAAAAATTTATCCTAAAAGATAAATCACAGTATATATCATATTTGGAGTTAATTTACAATTCCCCCATGGCTGCTGCTCTACCCCCACCTCATTGATCCAAATGCAGCAGCAGCTGGGGTCTCTGAGTACCCCCTTACTCCTTCACAGAAAAAACTGTGATGAAACACTTCAACTTTCTTGGATATTCCATTGTTGACCTCATAATAAATGCTTTTAAACTATGGATTTCTTAAAAATTAACTTGAATGTGAAATTACAGAACAAGAAACCATCCACAGATTGGATTAAGTACCGATGGGCTATTTTTTATGCCCCTCTAGGTTTAGTGCGTTATTGCTCTCTCCAACCCACTCTCTGCCTCTCTCAGTGCTTCCCTCTTACTCACTCTTCCCCCCCTTCTCTGTTTTTTAAAATAAATCATTATCTCTATTCGGTAGCCTGCTCTCTGCATGTTATAGCATCTGATGAAACAAGCTGTTGCACATGAAAGCTTATACACCTCTGATTCAATTAATCTATAAAGCATACATATAACTCGCCTTCTGCCTGACTTTATAGTAAAGTGGCTAACAACCTTTATTGACTTTCTTTATCAGTTACATACATATTTTAACTAGTAACTTGCTTTTGTCACCTTTTCCTCATCCTTTGTATAGCCATTATTTATTTATGCATTTATTCTACTTGCATATATCTCTTTATCAAGATGGCTGCCTTGCACAGTGTAACTTTTATCATGTTTGTGGAATGGCGACTTTTATGGCTTTCCATGAGATACCTTCAAAAACTCCCAGGTTTTGTTGAGTAACTCATACTTAAATTACGTTTCTAGTCTGAGGTCATACTAACAATTTGGACAACTGGCACTTTAAAGTTCCAAGCTAAGCAATGTACTGTTTGGTGCAAAATTATGTTTACAAAAGGTAAATACAGGTAACTACATGGTCAGTATCAAGACAACCACCAGTTTTTATATCATTCTAACACCTTAAAATGATATTCAATTTGAATAATCTCATGTTAAGTATAACACTTTTTTTGTTTAAAAGTTTTCATTAATTACATTTATCCCTATGGCAGTATTGTTACTGGTCACATGAGATTTCCATAGTATAAGACAGATGAGGGTGACATTCATGTGGATGCACCAAGAAAATTTTCCTTCATTTCTTGTTGTAAAGTTCCAACTGCTATACACTAAAGGATAACTCTAGTTAGGATTACTCTAACCAGTTAAGTCGTCTCTGATCTGCCTTCCAGTGGTGGCATTTATACATGCTATTGATGCAACTTAGACTTACTATGCAGTAAACTAAGGCACAGTAAGCATTCTCCAGGAATATGTCTAAACATGTGCCCTGTTGGGCAGAGATTTGCTTCTTATGGAAGTAGAAAGATCCAGGTTTGCTCCTGCCCTGCTCTGTCCCACTGCACCATGCAGGGGGGCTTCATGTTCCAGCTGCAGCTGCCCAGGTACCGGGGCCTCTGGAGCAAACTCAGTCTGGTGGGGGGCTCAGGGGGCAGCCTCAGGTTAGTAGGGGGCTCTAGGGCCAGGCCCAGGCTAACAGGAAGCTCTGGGGGAAGGCTCAGGCTGGCAGGGGATGCTGTTCTGGGAGCCTGTGGCTAATGTATCATGGACACTCCCTGCCCTCACCCCATCAGTGGTGGACAGGACACTGTGTCAATGAGATACTTACCGACCAACTCCTCCTTCACCCCCCGCAGTAGGGTGTGTGGGTGGCCATCCATGGACCCCAGGCCCACAGGGCAATCCCAAGACCATGCTCACTATGTCCAGTTTGCAACAAACAGCAAACTTAATTTCCCTCCACAATACAATAACAGCCCCCCCCCCCAATAAGACTCCCTCTTTCCTCAACAGGACACTCTCTTCCTCCCTCCCTCCTTCCCAGCAACCCACTTCTCCCTAACCCCAGCATGCACCAACAGTAAAGGTTCTGCTGCCTATGCAACTGTAGAATCATAGAAAATTAGGGTTGGAAGAGACCTCAGGAAGTCATGTAGTCCAAACCTCTGTTCAAAGCAGGACCATCCATAACTAAATCATTGTAACCAGGATTTTGTCAAGCCAGGCCATAAAAGCCTACAAAGATGGAGATTCCACCACCTCTCTAGGTAACCCCTTCTAGTGTTTCACCACTACTCCTACTGAGAAAGATTTTCCTAATATCCAACCTAAACTTCCTTTTCTGCAACTTGAGACCATTACTCCTTGTTCTGTCACCTGCTACCACTGACAACAGTCTAATGAGAACTATGTACAAGGTGTTTTCTGACCTGTAAGGGGGCAACAGTGGGGTGGAGACAACTATGGCATGGATCCTGGGGAGAGGCACCCAGAACCCTGGCTTCTGATGACACCACCATGGTTATGGATGCCACAGCAAAGCCAGAGGGCTAGAGGTTTGCCTGCAGGTGAGGGAAAGTGCTGTCTGGTCTTCTCTCCCTCCTCCCCCATGGGGCTGGGGCTAGCAGGGCATGTGAGTGGAGCTGGCCCAGCTGTAGGGAGCTTCCACTTAGGAGTCATATGGTGGCCAGGTGGGCAGCAGCCCGGGGTGGGGTGGGGCAAACTGACAGAGGACACAGTTCAAGAGCAGGGGCAGGGGACTCTGGCAACAGCAGGTGGTCCTGGGCCTCATCCAAATCCCACTGGGGGATTTGGTGCTAGGCCACAAACATCTGCGAAGGGGCAGGCAGAGCCAGGGCTGGGGCTGGGCCATGGGGGTGGAACCTTGTCAGCATGAATGTGATTACCAGGGCCAGGATGGTGTTCAGCACCCAGTGGTCCTCCTCCATTGCCTTCACTGCCCAGGCCACCATAGCATCCTGATAATCCTGGGCCTGGAGCATCCTCTTGAGGAGAGCAGTGTGTTTCTCTCTGAGAGTGAGGAGCCTGTCCCAAAAGGTGTGGTCCTCCTGGTCTCTCTCCCACTCCAGGTCTGAGGCTCATTAGGCCCACGAGTCCACAAGCTGCTACTCTGCCATTGTACCAGACAGTCCAGCAGGAGGGTGTGGTCCCATATGCACTGCTGGCAGACATGGCACATGATGGGGGCAATGGATGATGGTGGTGGTGACCTTTTAGGCCCTCCTTCCTGTGCAGGGCTTACCGCATAAGTGTGTTAGGTAGTCCTGGCATTCCAACTCTGTCCCTGGTGGTGGCGAGGTTGTCCAGCACTGTCCTGGGGTATGGTGGCATGGCACCTGGCTGCCTGGACAATGGCCCTCTCCAGGGAGGAGCTGTAGCTTCTTGTTACAGGGACCGTCCCTGGCCTGGTCTCCTCACTTGGGGAGTGCAGCTGGAAATGGTGGTGCAGGTGTCCGTTCAGAATGCCTGCACTGCCAGCTGAGGCTGAGGGCAGGGAGGGGATGGGTCCTTCCACTGGTCATCTAAGGAGCCCTCCCCCAGAAAGTCCTCCTCCGCATTGCCCCACAGTGCTAGCTCTGGCAGCCCACCTGTGCTAGAGTAGACATGGCAGCCCTTGCCAGGGTCCTGCATGGCCAGGATGCAGTCCAGCTGCCACATGAAAGGCATGGTACTGTGGGCAGCCCCAGGCCACTTTTTAGGCTCTGTGATGTGGACCCATTGGGCCCACGGGTCCTTGATCTTGATGTGACACTGCTGCCCAAATTGCTTGTGGCTGTACTCCTGCATGTGGGCTGCCATGGCCTCCTAGATTTGCATATTTGCCTCAATGCCTCAGTCAAACTGCCGCTACATGTCTACCTTGCCCCAGACTGGTATAAGGTCATCAGTCTCTTGTTCGTTCAAGTTGGGGCCCCAGGCTGATGTCTCCAAAGTTAGGGATGCTGCCATCCCAGGTGCTGCCAGGGGACTTCGGGACTCACGCAATGACTGCAGGTGCCATTGGGGCTTGCCACGTAACTGAAGCAGAGGAGCAGTGCCTGGGGGCCAGGCAGGAGGCCAGATCTGGGGTCTGTGGTGCTGGTGCAGCCAGCCTATGTTCACAGAGACATGGTGCCCAGGGACCAGGCAGCTGGAGGCATAGGTCTCAGGGGTCTGGCCAGGTGTCTGGAGGCTAGCATGGGCAAGCTATTGAAACATCCCTCTCATGTGGCTGGAGATACTCCCAGCCATGTGCCTCTGCCCCAGGCAGGAGGCTGGGCCTAGGCTGATGCAGCTGACTGGGAGCAAACTGGCTCCTGGTCATTGTCTATATATGCGCTACTTCACAGCAGCTACTGCATAGTTAATCTTGTACCTGTATCTACAGGTACTAGCTAACCCTGGAGTAGACTAATTTACTAAGTTTCAGTAAAAGCTGTGCACATGTAGATGGTGATACTTTACTTCATAGTAGGTTAGTCTATTGTGCAGTAAAGCATCTCATGTAGACAGGTCCAGTGTGTCTAAAATGTTGTTAATGTCACTGGTGATTTTATAACTTCTAGAATCAATGTTCTGGCTGCTCCTGGGATTTTTTTCTGTTCTCTTTGCCTAAACCTGCTTAATTCAGTTCTTGGTAGACTGATTGGAAGGCAGCAAGACATTTTGGACCATGTTACTTTGCTCACTAAGACAGATCTATAGTTAAATTTGAACTTCTTGGCAATGTCCAGATGAATGCGTATGTTTGGTTTCCTGGGGAGAAGTAGCAGTGGCGCACCTTTGTGCTGCAGCTATATGTCTCGGGAACACCCATTCTGTGTGTGCTTTGGTACACAGCAAGTTACCCCAGGGACAGTAAGGGAGGCTGAGGCCATCACTGTGCTAGTCCCAGCAGACTTACCTGGGGTTCTGGGGGCTTCCCAGGGCTGTAGACACAGGAATCCTGCCAGGTGGATCCTGGCCAGCAGCTTCAGCTGAAGTGCAGCTCCGGGAGGCCTGGCTCTGCTTTTCAACAGCATGCACTGCCTGCTTCATTCTTTCTTTGAGTTTTTTTGACCTCTGGATACCCAGAGCAGTGCACACATGGGCAGCACATGCTTACAGTGTGAAGAACACTGGGCTGTGTGGTATGTGGCACTTCAGATGTGTTTATAGCACCACACACCATACAGCTAGGTTTGTCTGGATGTGCCACTTACGGCTGTAATGCTACCACACTACATACAACAGCATAGTTAAAGGGGCTGCTTTCATAAAGTCTCTGTGATCACTTTATCTTCCCATACCTATTTGCTGTAGTACAGGCCTGAAACTCCAAATGACATGTAAGTTCATTTTTTTCCCTTTCAACTTTAAAGAATGATTAACTGAATAAAGTAAAAGGGATTAAACATCTTGACAAAAATGTGGCATTTTTGTAAAAATAATTAAATAATAAAAAACAATTTCAGAAATAAAATCAACCTGTACAGAAACATAGAGAAAAAGAATAGATTTATTTTTGTCACTGGTGAATCAGTCTCTTAAAAAGGGAAAAGCATTAGTTTAGAGCCTATTATTCTTCTTTCTGTTCCCATGTGCTCAGGCTTGTAGGTGTAAAATGAAAGGTTTCAAGACTTAACTGTATGAAGATTTGAACATTTTGACATCCCCAAATCCCTCTCCACCCCCATTTTTTCCCCACAACAACTCCAGTGAAGTTTAATGTTCTCAACTTGAATTGCTTTTCCACTCTGGTCCATGTTCACTTGCTTTAAGTGGTTCTATAGAGAATAAAGAAAATGGATAAGAGAACTGTATCTGAGGGCAGGATTTTAGTGAACACACTGCTAGAGCCTTGTGGGAAAAAAGATTCCAAATTGTTAAAATTGTTTTTTTCTGTACATAAGAGGTAAGTTTTGGTTTGCTTTAAACACTCTCTATACTGATTGTTTTTCTTCTGTTCTCCTCACATTAGCTATACATGACTATGAACTTAGTCATTTGAAAAGGCTGAGGCAAACATATGCCATATGTGGTTTCCTCTATGGGAACTCTAGTGTAGTAGTGAGGAAAAAAATGTAATTAATTTCTGTTGTCTAGAAGTGTTATTCTAGACAGCAGTGAGTGAAGTTGAAGATGACCAAGCAAAGGTGACCTCACCTAGTGGAGGGAGGAGAAGAGGAAAAGGAAGTGGGAAAGAAAAAGGGAGAGAGAAAAGAGAAAGGGGGAAAGAGAGGGAAAAGTAGAAAGAAGAGAGAGGAGGGGGTTGGAGTCCAGGTTGCATGGGTATGCAGGTGATTTATAAGCACCATCTTTGCCCTGAACAGTCTGCTGCAGCAGTGGCAGGAGAGTGATGAGGACTGCACCACTGCACAAAGTGAGTCTGGACCAATAAACTCCAGGATGTACGGTCATAAGCAATTTGCTCCTACAACTCAGGATCAATGCCAAAATTGTTTAAGGACATCTTTACTGTCCTTGTACTGCTTATTTGGTGTGTTGCAAAAGCATACTCCATTTGACAGTTAGCCATAGAAGATTTTCTTCAGCAGGTGAGTGGCAGGCATTTTTGAAAGGTGGCTGGTCCATCTTAGCTGCTCCAGTTTCAGTAGGGTGTGGATACTGGGGAGAGCTGATCTTCTGAGCACCTCAGTGTCCAGAATCTTGTTCTGCCACTTGAACTTTAGTATCATTCACAGGCAGCACCGGTGGAAGTGGTTTAGTTTCTTGGCATGATGCTGGTGTTATTTTAAATTGTTAATTGCTCAAATCATGAGTGAGACCTTATAAAGGGGGATAAGGCAAAATGCCATGTTTTATTGATTACATGAATTAGACATAGAGGTTCAGACACACCACTCATATAAACACACACAAATCATCATGCACAAAACTTACATACAGGCACACATATACAAAACAACCATTCCATTCATTATAGTTACCAGCAGCAGTTGTTCAATAATAGCACTGGGTGGCCAGCCCAGACCTTATTGAGAGAAGATGCAGATAGCAGGTAGGGTGGTTTTTATGAGAGAAAGATCCTGCAGATAAAATCTTGGAGCGGGGTGAAGCAGACGTGTCTGTGCTCTGACGAAACAGCAGTTGAGAGACTCACCCAACTTGGCATTTTTTAAGTCTTCTTTTATAGGGGTTGGCATCCTTTTTTTTTCAGCATTTTGGGGGTTTTCCATACCCAGCTTCTGTTTTTGCAGTTGTTCTTCATTCATCTTCAATTTATCTCAGCCCGAGGTCAGTTTGGTCATTAAAGTTGGTATTTCAGCCTTGGAGTGTTCTTGTTGCCCATCTGGAAAGATGTGTGCCTCTCTCCTCCTCGTTATTTCCTGTTGTGTCTTAGGGATGAAAGGGATTCTCCAGTCCTTCATTAATTAGTTTACTGACTAGTAACTTACATTTGGCACCTTGTTGCTTACATAAACAGTTAAATCTTCTTCTCTCATCTCTATGCCATTCTCTCACCATTCACCCTTTCACATCTACTCATTCAAAAAGGGCATACAGAATTCATTCACTTATGTCAAGCAAAAGAGTACAAAAATGGAGTTTTCAAGTTACTTACAGGACAAAACTAACATGGTTACATTTCACTACTATTACACTCTATGTTAACATCAGCTGCATTAGTTCATGCTACATTGGTAGACAGTTCAGGTTTCATAGGCATAAAGGAGGTTTAGGAGAATGATGGCTTTGTAAACCTTCAGTTTTATTGACATTCCAATGCCTCTGCAGTCCCAGACCAAGTTATGGAGTCTGCCAAAGGCCACGCTGGCTTTGCTAGCCTCATGTTTACTTAGTCATTGATGTGGACAGCACAGGAGAGCATGCTGCCTAGATAAGCAAACTTGTTTAACATTGACAGTTGTTGGCCTTTAACTGAGATGTGTGGTTCCTGGGGTGTTGTGCCAGGTATAGGTTGAAACATCACTTTGGTCTTCTTCATGTTGATAGTGAGTCCAAAGCTGTCACAACCTGATGAGAATAGGTCCATGAACTATAGCATGTCAGCCTGTGAGCCTGCACATAATGCACAGTCATCAGTAAAGAGGAAGTAACAAAGCATGGCTGTCTGGACTTTGAAGCTCACTTGGAACCTGCACAGGTTGAAGATGTCTCTGTTGACATGGTACTTGATACCCATACCAAGGTCATCATCTTGGAAGGCATCCATCAGCATGGTAGAGAATACCATGCTGAAGAGGGTAGGTGTGAGCACACAGCCCTGCTTGATGCCATTTGTGACCAGAAAGGGGTTAGAGCATTCATCATTCTCAAGAACATGTGCCATCATGCTATTGTGGAACTGCCGAATTATATTGATGAATTTTCAGGGGCATCCATCCTTCTTCATGATTTCCCAGAGGCCTTCATGGTCCACAGTGTTGAAGGCTTTGGTTAGGTCCACAAACATGAGGAGAAGGTTGATGTTATGTTCCTGGCACTTTTCTTGAAGCTTCCAGGCCACAAACACCATGCCAGTGGTTCCATGTCCTTTTCTGAAGCTGTATTGACTCTTAGGCAGTAGGTCGTTTAGATGGTCGGTCAGCTGGTTGAAGTGGACTCTTGTAAGAATCTTGCTGGCATTTGAGAGGAGGGAGATGCCCCTGTGGTTGTCACAGAGTTGGTGATTTCCCTTCCTCTTGAACAATGGAGGCATCCTTGAATTCTTGAGGGCCTACTTGGGGGTCAGACTTGATGATCTGCTCAGGTCCCTTCCAACCCTACCAACTATGAAACTATGAAACTACCTCCTGCACCCACATACTGCAGAAGATATTAGTTAGTTTTTTTGTGAGGCTGTGACCACCTAATTTGTAGATCTCTGCTGGAATTGCATTGGCTCTAAGGAGTTTTTCCACCATACATTTGTTGTATGACTTTTTGGACTTCCATGATTGTAGGCAAAGCTTCAAGTGAGGTGGATTCCATATTGATAGAGAAGGTCCAATTGAGGACGGCGCTGAAGTGTTCAGCCCATCTCTGGAGGATCTGGGACTTCTCAGTTAGCAGTGCGGTCCCATTGGCGGACAGCAGAGGGGAGGATCCAAGGACCTGCAGACTGTAGATAGGCTTTTGGGTGTCAAAGAACTTCATGTTGTTGCAGTCAGCATAGTGCTGGATCTCATCTGTTTTGTTCTTCAACCATGTATCCTGCATCTCTCACAGATTGCATTGAATGGTCTTCCATATTGAGCTGTAGGCATATTGTGCTAATGTGGACTTATCATAGAGGTAGGCTCTGTGGAGATGTTGTTTCTCTTCCAGCAGCTGTTGTATCTCCTTGTCATTTTCATCAAACCAGTCTTGGTGTCTGCACACAGTTGTTCCCAGGGTCTCAAGAGCTACAATGTATAGCTTCATGGAGACACTTCTGGTTGGCTTCAATGGAACTAGAATGGAGCGGTGTAGTGTAAAGCTTATCTTTCAGATGGTTCGCAAAAGACAACCTGGTGCTGTCACGTATCAGCCCTGCAGTGTTGAGATGCCAATGCTTGGAGTGAGGGTGCATCCAAGATGTCTTCTTCCAGTTGGGGAGATGGAACACAGCTTTCATAACCAGGAGCTCATGTTCAGCATATAGTCTGAGTAGGAGAAGACCATTGCTTTTGCAGCTTTTGATCCTGTGCTTTCCGATGATGCATCTCATGCTTGGCAGTCAGAGCCAATCCTGGCACTGAAATCACCAAGGAGGATGAGACAGTCAGACTTCAGTACAGCATCCATCACAGAGTGAAGGTCATCATAGAAATGGTTCTTGACTTCATCAGAATTGGTCGTGGTAGGGACCTATGCACTAATGGTAGTGGCACACTTTTTGCTGAGCAGGGAGAGCTTGAGCACCATCCGTCAATCCTTTAGGCAGGTAGGTTAGCTTCTTGATGAGGCTGCTTTGTATAGCAAAGCCAACACCTGCTTCGCATTTGGCTTTGCTGCCATGACCACTCCAGAAAAATGTGTAACCAGCTTTTCCTTCTATGAGCTGCCCTTTGTTGGGTAGGCAAGTTTCACTGACTGCAGCAATTTGGATGTTGTATCTGCCCAGTTCTGTCCCAATGAAGGCTGTTCTCCTTTCAGGTCTGTTGGTGTTTCCATTGATAAATGTGCATATGTTCCACACACCCAGCTTTAGGGTGACTGATTTCTTTCCTTTTTGACCACTTTAGTGAGAACCCTGCCAACCATGGTGAGGTGAACAGACAATGTTTGGGGCACCTTTTGTAGCCCCTTCCTCATTCTAGGAGGTGAGCAGTGTGGTCCTGAATAGGGCTGCTCAATCATTCAGGGGGTTGCCGAGTTCTACTAATGCTTCTGTCCACTAGAAAGAGACCCAAAGCCCTGACCTGCCTGTGTGCAAGTTTGCAGCCACAGATTCCAATGTGTCCACACCTGCTGCTTCACTGTAGAACTCTCACAACAGGGTTTGTGCTGGATCTGAGTTGCGTGAGATTTGGATTTGAGTGAGGAAGAGTTGTGCAGCCTCACTATCTCATCTAAACCAATTGTTAACCCGTGGCAAGACAGTGGCAAGACAGCTGAAGATTGGCCCAAATGCAGCAGATGACCAGGGCATCTTTTGTGCCTTGTCCTGCCTTGCACGATCCATGGCACATTGCTGTACCACCATCATGGACATTGGACCATATAAGGGTCTCCTCTGCCCAGTCAGCCGGAGTCAGACTTTGCATGCAGGGATAGGCATTTCCCTATCTCCCCAGAAGTCTAGAGGCTGACCGGGTACCCTCATCTGGTTTGGCCCACCCATCAAGGCAGTTTACCAGGGAGTGGAAGCTGCCACATGCAGACAGCTACTTGGAACCACAGGTGAGGGCAGGGTACTGGTGAGGCCTAACAGAAGAAGAGTCACTCAGGCGAGTACAATGTACTTTCTCTGGAGGTGCTATCTCTCCTAACACCCCAGACACCTCAATGTCTAGAATTATCACATGAAAAAAATGAGTTAACTATTCAAAGGCAATATGAAATGACACAAGATTCAGTTACCATTTTGAAAGTAGAAAAAAAAGTAATCAATCTTCTTGTAAATCTGTTCTGAACAGATAAGCTGTTCCACAAAAATGAAGAAAAAAAGGTTTTTGCTATATCTGAATAGGCTTGAATTTTTTGCTTCTGAGTTTTATGGCTTTTCTTTGTACCAGATACCAAATGCCACAAGTACAAGAGGTTCGGACAGAGAAGAGCATGGCAAGTTGCCCAAATTGATCAAGACAGCTGAGGAGCTCTGGCAGCAGAGTGTCATTGGGAACTAGCTGGATCACTTTAAGACTGACTGGGGGAAGGCACAGAAAGTCATGAAGGTGATGTGATACTTCTAGAAAGCCATGGAGGCACAAGTACAAGAGGACAAGTAAACCTCAATGCAAATGTAAAATGGTTATTGATAAAATTATTGTATATTATTGGTAGATTATTTCTTCACAAGGCAAGATTGTAATACAATTATTTAATAAACATGAAGCTTAGTGAATGATAGCTCACATGCTTATTGGGAGCTATACACATAGTGTCACGGGGGCACTTGGGTGCCCCGTTCCTGAGTAGAGATTAGAGCAGCTGCCAATCACCAGGGCAGCTCAGCTGTGGGTTGTGGGAGTAACCAGGTCGGCCATGTGACCAGAAGGGGGCAGGGCTGGGCCCTTATAAACAGCTAGGCCGGAGCCTGGCTGGCAGTTCCCTTCTGGCAGCCTGCGTG
>NW_017729029.1:22293909-22294482 GCF_001723915.1 Gavialis gangeticus | reverse complement strand
AGCCCCAGCACCGGGAAGCCCGAGCCAGGGCTGGTGCGTAGGCTCGGCGGGAGCCAAGGGCACGCGCAGCGTGGAGCAGGCCCCAGCAAAAGCAAGCGCACAAGAGGTGCGTGGCATAGGGACCCTGAGGAGGGTCAGGGGCCAGGCACGGCTGCATGCCACCTGAGCCCCAGCACCGGGAAGCCCGAGCCAGGGCTGGTGCGTAGGCTCGGCGGGAGCCAAGGGCGCGAGCGGGCGGAAGCAGGCTCTGGGAGAGCCACGGGCCCGAGAGCGCGGGACTGGCTAGTGGGAAAGCCACGGGCGCGCGAAATATAGACAAAGGCCTAGTGAGGGGCAAGAGGGGCAAGAGCGCGGGAAGCGCGTGGCCTAGGCCCCTGGGGGGAGCAGCCGGTAAGAGTGAAGCCCAGGGAGGGCTAGCGGAAGCTTGGAGACACGAGAACGTCAGGAACAGCTGCGAGGCTTGGGGCGTGCTAAAGGGGAGGTAGGAGGCACGCATAGCCCATAAGGCTGGGGTACACCAAGTCACCCTAAGATCATAGAAGATAAAAGGCAGCCTCCCATATAAGACTATAT
>NW_017729029.1:22293026-22293722 GCF_001723915.1 Gavialis gangeticus | reverse complement strand
CTGATCTCCTAATTGCCACGGCAAGGGGATGCTAGTGGGATTATGGCTGCTCGCAGGCCCCACTCCGTGACACACAGATTCATAGATGTTAGGGTCAGAAGGGAACTCAACAGATCATTGAGTCCTACCCCCTGCATAGACAGGAAAGAGTGCGGGGTTCGGATGACCCCAGCCATATGCCCATCCAACCTCCTCTTGAAGACCAGATGCCCATCCAACCTCCTCTTGAAATGGGCAGTGGAGTCCCCCAGGGCTCAGTCCTTGGGCCTGCACTGTTCAATTTCTTTATCAGTGATTTGGACAATGGGGTGAAAAGCAACCTGTTTAAATTTGCTGATGATACCAAAATTTGGGCTGAGGTGAGCACGCTAGTAGGGAGGGAAAGACTGCAGCAAGACCTGGATAAGTTACAGGGGTGGGCTAACAAAAACAGGATGCATTTCAATACTGACAAGTGGAGGGTGCTGCACTTAGGCAGTAGTAACCAGCAGCACACTTATAAGATGGGAAACTCCCTTCTTGAGAACATGGAGGCAGAAAGGGCCGACAATGCAAGGTCACAGTTGGAAGGGCTAACCAGACCTTGTTGTGCATCTCAAGCAAGGCCAAGGAGGTGACCCTCCCCCTCTACGCGACACTGGTCAAGCCACAGCTGGAGTACTGTGTCCAGTTCTGTGCACCCCACTTCAGGAGGGA
>NW_017729029.1:22269932-22292908 GCF_001723915.1 Gavialis gangeticus | reverse complement strand
TAACAAGGAATAACGGCCACAAGTTGTTGGAGAGTAGGTTTAGATTAGACATCTGTAAGAGCTACTTCACAGTCAGGGCGGCTAGGATCTAGAACCAACTTCCAAGGGAAGTGGTGCTGGCTCCTACCCTGGGGGTCTTTAAGAGGAGGCTTGATGCCTACCTGGATGGAATCATTTGAGCCCAGTTTTTTCTCCTGCCCAGGCAGGGGGTCGGACTTGAAGATCTGCAAGGCCCCTTCTGACCCTACTTCTATGATTCTATGACTCTGTGACCCCCATTGTAGGGGAGAGTACCACCTCCTTTGGGAGCCCATTTCAGGCCTTAGCCACTCTAACTGTGAAGAAGTTCCTCCTAATGTCCAGTCTAAATCTGCTCTCTGCTAGCTTATGGACATTATTTCTTGTGACCCCCCCCAGGGGCGCCTTGATGAGTAGAGCCTCACCAATTCCCTTCTGTTCCCCCATGATGAATTTATAGGCAGCCACAAGATCACCTCTCAACCTTCTCTTGCAGAGGCTGAAGAGGTCCAGGTGCCCTAGTCTCTCCTCACAGGGCTTGGCCTGCAAGCCCTTAACCATATGAGTGGCCGTTGTCTGTACCCTCTCCACATCCCTCTTGAAGTGTGGCAACCAAAACTGCATGCAGTATTCCAACTGTGGTCTGACGAGCCCGGTAGATGGGAAGTATCACCTCCTTGGTTCTGTTTGTCATGCATCTGCTGGTGCATGATAAAGTGCAGTTAGCTTTTCTAATGACTTCATCACACTGATGACTCATGTTAATCTTGGAGTCCACTAGGACTCCAAGAGCCCTTTCTGCTTCCATGCTACCAAGCAGGTCATTTCCTAGGCAGTAGGTGTGCTGGACATCAAGGCTGCTCTGATGCACTATAATTAGCTGCACCTGATCTTGCCACTGCCAGGCACTGTTTGGGTTCATGTGGGTTGGGTTTGTGTGTGGGGGGGGGTGAAGAAATGCATGTAACACTGGAGGTGGATCGCCATACTCTTCTGGTGGTGGATGAAGACCATGAGCAGCAGTGGTGTTGGGGTCGGGGTACCACAAGCATTGCAGTGCCCTTCCCCTTCATCACCCACACACTTTGTAAAGCCCCCTGCCAAGTCTTTTTCTGTACTTCTGCCTGCCACTTTTTATGGGTGCCTTTTGCACAGGGTGTTGGTCAGGGGTGAATTCATCCATGCATAGCTACCCAAAATGGCTGGCTCCCTACCTGCTTACAAATCCGGCTTACCAGCATCACTGGACATTGGTATCAGGGTTAGGTACCACAAGCATTGTAGTTCCCTTCCCCCATATCACCCAAACATTTTGCCAGACCCCTACAAAGACTTTCCCTGCACTTCTGCCTGCTGCTTTTTCTGGGAGGCTTTTGCACAGGATGTTGGGTGGTGGGGGGGGGGTGACCTTGTCTGTGCAGGGCTACCCAAAGTGGCTGGTTCCTTACCTGCTCACAAGTCTGGCTTGCCAGCATCCCTAGGCATTGGCATTGGAGTTAGGTACCACAAGCATTGCAGCTCCCTTCCCCCATATCACCCATGTGCCAATGCACTTTGCAAAAGCCATCCAAAGGAACTGTCCCCTGCCAAGCCTTTCCCCACAGTTTTTTGCACAGTGTTTTGATGCTTTTTTGGACAGGGTTTTCATGCTCTTTTCCAGCCCTGCGCTAGCCTGTCTGGAGTGGTTTTTTTACACAAAAACTAGGGTGGGAGGTGTCTTTTCTGCCCTGCTCAAGGCCTATAAATTGTGGGAGCAGTGGTTGGGGGGAGTGTACGCAGTATGAATGAGAGAGGTTTGAGATGGGTGAGAAACAACAGCACACCACAGGCAGAAGGACTCAGCATGAGTCACCCTTCCCACCCCACCCATACCCCGCCTCCCCTACTGGGTGGCTCCAGTTCATTTCACCCTCAGGCTGGACAGTGGTCACCCACTCAGCCCCACCTTGCTACAGCTTCATTCACAGACTGTAGGCTATCTTTGCTATCTGGTGAATAGTGTACATGAGGTCTGGGCAGGAGGTACTTCATGGTAATTTTCCAATGCAAATTCCTATGCTCTGTCTATTCCGCCCCACCGCCGCCCCAAATCCTTCCTTCCCTATTTTCAGCTCCAATTGCTATGCTGGCTGCCACTTCTACCAGTGACAACAGCCACAGCTGCCGCAGAAAAGCACACAGACAACTTACAAATCATGAGAATGATGCCTGACTACACTTCCTTCTATACAGTTGCATTGTCTCAACTGGCAATGCTTGCAATGTCTCAATGCCAGGTGCCTATCGCTACTGGTATCCCTGCCTGCCTGTCTGCCTTCCTCTAAGCCTTAAAAAAGTATTATGCTTAGATTCATAATACTGAAAAAAAATTGAGAATGAGCATGATAATTGGTGCTGATAATGGTAGTAAATGGCGCATTAAAAAATTAACCCTCTTTCCACCGCGCCATACATAGTTTTTAAACAGAGACAAAAAGGTCCCATATGTTGTGAATATAGCAACAGCTAAACATGAACATGAAATAACAAATTTAAATATGTAAATTTTATATTTTGTTTTAAAATTAACATACTAGTATTTATTAATTATTAGAATGCTTTTGTCTCTGGTCAGGTTAAGAACTGTCTGTGAAGCATGCTGTGTGTGTCCTACTTCCAGGGCTGACTATTGCTAAGCCTACACTGTGGAAGATTTTGAAATGCTGAAAAATTACAAATGTTCAGGTAGTCCAAGTAGCTGTCTACAGTAATGGTTATATTAATAATAATAGTAATAATCATAAGTGACAATAAAAATACTCCAGCTACTGTGTCATAGTAATGATTGCGCTCATTTGTAGCTTGTAGATCACAACCGTCTCTGGTCTGGTCAACTTGCTCAATTTCAAATACTATAGCTAATCAGAAATAATCAGAGTAATCACCTGGTGGGTCTTAGCACCCAGGTCGGTGGGCAAAGTCTCTCTTTTCTAGTTGAAGTCCCATCTTTTCATACATTCTGAGCAAGTGACCCTTGCTATAAATAAGCATTTTATCTTGGTAATGGCCCTCTTCCCAAATGCCTGGTGGGTCTTGCCACCCAGGATGGTAGGCAAAGGCCCTCCTTGTTCCTTACTGCCTGGTGAGTCTTAGCATCTGGGGTGGTGGAAAAAGGATGCTATTTCCTGATGCTGATGCTGTGCTGTGCAGTTTCAAGAAGGGGGCTGGGTGCAGGGGCTTTGGGGTGGCAAGGAGCACATAAGAGACTGGAGATGGCGGTGGTGATATGTGCACCACCACTACCATGGGGGTAGTACACCAAAGTGTGCATGAGGGTTGATCAGGTATTGGCTAGGTCCTCCATTTTTTTTCTTTCTGAATAAGGACTACATTTGCCATACATTCTGATGAAATGACTATTGCTATAAATAAGCATTCACAAAGCATAGAATCACACAAACACAAGCAAGGAAAAATTGCAAACATGCAAACATAAGCACAGAAAGCATGAAAAAAACCCAAAAAGAACACAAGCACAACAATGCAAAAAACACAAATACAATGACAAAAAGACAAAGATACAAATATAAAGATTCAAGGAGGAATACTGCCAGTGTCAAGGTGCTGGTGAATTGACTGTCTAGTTTCACAAAACACAAAGGCAAAAACACAAACCACTCAAAAACAAAACTGCAACCAAACACATAAAAATACAATGCAACAATTCAGAAAACACTTCATAAAAATATAGCTGACTCTCAGAAGTCAAAAACTGACTATTACAGACCCCCAAACATTGAGAAACTGACCTCCAGAAATTTTAATTTTTGAATTAAAAAAATAAGTCTTTGTTGCTCTAGTTAATATAGTAAAACTATTCCATGCTAGTTGTGACTAAAAGCTATTAAGTTATGCAAATATTAATGTAGAACAAACTATGGGGTCGCCTGCCTACTCAGTGTCAGTATCTGGTGGGTGGGGGTCTGCCCTCTTTCATAGTAAATACAAGAAATAATCTCAGGACAGTGGGATGAATGGCCACCCCCTTCCCCTCAAACACACACCTGTCAGTCTGGCTATGAAAGAAAAGACACCACACCACTTCAGGAACTGTATGAATTGCTAAACTGTATTTCAACATTAAAATGGTGCTGCACTTACATGTTTTTTCCTCATCATAAATAAACCCTCTGTTCATTGTTTGTCCTGCAGGGGTGCCTGCTGCAGACTAGGGGGTACCACGGCCCAAATGGTGTTGGGGTCCCATATCTGCTGAATGTCCTGCAGCAGGAGGAGTCTGTGTGGCCTTGGTCAATGTAGCTGCTAAGTTGTTCAACTGTGAATACTTCTTTTAGACCCCAACTCCATGCGGCGCCCAATGACTAGGGAGATGACAATCCAATTGCTCATCAATCCTGGTACTCATTAGCCAGAGCAATCAGGGGGCAAACACCAGCACACATTGCTCACAACAGCTTTATTCAGAATGGAGACAGCTTCAGGCCAGGTCCCAAAAAAACAACACACTAGGGACCTGCCCTGAACAATAGTTTTTCTTACATTTATACACTTTGGTTCAGGTCCATTATCATCCACTCCACCTTTGTTCCTCCCCCGGTTCCACCCACTTCTCCTCCCATCTCAAGCTTCTCCTCTGTTTACTGTTTGTCTCATTAGCATAGGAATGCCTATGCATTTCCTTCATTTACGTGCCTCTTTGCTAAGAGCACATGCGTACGACCATGAACCTGGCTACCCTCGGTCAACTTACTGGTTCTTTCTAGTTTTCTGCTGACTTCAGCAGCCCCTCCAAGGTCTGGCTTCTGTCTTATCTCCTAACGATAGCTGGTGGGCTGCATCTACTTCTTCTTACACAAGAAATCACGTATCCTGCACACTATTACATTATTAAAGAAACTATTTGTCTAAGCATTTGCAAGGTTATTTTCATGCATAATTCTGCCTTGTGGTCAGCAGCTTTTCACTGAGACATAGGCCTTGTTCCAGCTGCAGATGCAATGCTTCCCAAACATCTAAATTATTGTCACCCGAGCAACTTCTATGCTTGGATTTCTACAAATGAAACTCATTTGTGTGTTTACTAATGAAAAAAATAAAAGAATGAATAAAACATGTTAAACAAAAAATGTTAAGTTTTCTCTACAGCTCTCCCTTGGTGCAGTATTGCTGCTTTTTCTTATTGGGTGTGGGATGAGATGCTGTGTGTGCGTGTGCAGGGAGGGGCAGCATTTCTTGCAAACCTACCAAAAGGTGCTGCCCCCTCATAAGTCTGGCTTGCCAGGATCCCTGCACATTGGGGCTGGAGGTAACACAAGCATTGCACAAGAATTGAACCTTCCATACCAATCCACCCTGTCACTGTCTCCCAGCAATTCTATCACAAAACACCCCCAAGCAAGGGATCCCCATGCTAAGGAATGGTCATCATCTCTCCCACCCACTCCCAAACCACACAGACTGCCTACCAATCTGCCTATGAAAGAAAACATGCCACACCTGGAAGGAACTATATGAATCTCAAATCTTTATTTCAACATTAAAATGGTGGTGCATTAACATGATTTTTTTCTCATTAAAAATAAGTCATTATTAAAAAAAACAAAACTGTTAAGCAGTAGAAAAAATAGAAAAAAAAATAGTCTGGATTTCTCTTCCCTGCACCCTTGTATCTATTTTGTTATTATTTATATGCTATTTATCATTTATGCATTATCTATTTACTCATACACTATTTAAATTTATACAGTATTTATAAACTATTTGTCATTTATTTACAATCTATTTATTTATACACTGCATACACTATTTAAACACTACTAACTATTGATACTATGGCTACCTATGTATATCTATTTCTATTCTACTTTCTTATTATTTACTGTTCTATTTCTTGTATTGTTGTTATGCATTCATTATTTCATTTATTCATTCTTTTCCATGTCTAATCTCGAAAGTCTTCTGTAGGGAAGAATGAAGAAGAGGATGGGTTTTGGCCTGTGTCCAAATACCACCCTCTTCATCTCTCTCATCAAGCTTACAAAGAAATATTAAAGTGTTAAGAAAAGTTGCCACACTCTCTCAGTTGAGAACTTACCATTTTGGTGCTGCTGCTTCTGTGCCACCCAGTTTAGAACACTGTGCTGGGTGCAGGGGGTGGGGAGAAGCACATACAGAACTGCTGGTGGTGGTGGTGGTATGAGTACAACCACTACCAGGGGGTAGTACACCACAGTGTGCATTGGGAATGTTTTGGGTTGCTTCTCCATTTTTTGCTTTCTGTATAAGTACTTGTTACAGTAACAATATGAATTTTGTGTGTTAGGGTAACGATATGAATTTTGAGGAGTACTGAGTATGTAGCTGAATGAAGACTTTCCTGTGTCTCAGAAAAAGGTGCTGGTCACAAAGCTGGATAATATATTAAAAGTAACCTCAGCAAAAGCTGCTAGTCACAAGGCTGGCTGATATATTAACAGCAACTAGCTTGGCTAATGCTTAAGTAAGCGGTTTCTTAACAAAAGGATATGGTGAAAAGTTCATGAATTGTTGAGTAAAAATAGAATAGCTCACCAGCTAGTGTCAGGAGACACTATATGGCCTTGGAGGTGGTGCTGAAGTCAACAAGAAACCTAGAAAGAACCAGCACGAAACCACAAGTAACCAAAAGAGCATGGGGGTCAAAGTCTTATGCATGCACTCTTAGCAGAGAGGCATGTAAATGAATGAAATGCATAGGTGATACCATGCTAAGGAAGCAAACAGTAAACAGAGGTGGAGCTTAAGATGGGAGGAGAAATGGGTGGAACCAAAGGAGGAACATAGGTGGGGTGAATGTTAATATCTATGAACCAAGGTGTATAAATATTGAAAGAACTGTTGTTCAGGGCAGGTCCCTGGTTTGTTGTTTTTTGGGACCTTTGCCTGAAGCTGTCTCCATTCTGAATAAAGCTGTTGCAAGCAACGTATGCTGGTATTTGCCCCCTGCTTGCTCTGGCTAATGAGTACCAGGATCCATAAGCAATTGGACCATCATCTCCCTAGTCGTTGGGAACCTCATGGAGTCGGGGTCTAACAGTACTAACGACTGCTCTGGTACAGTACAGAGGGATGAGATGCCCCCCTGCACCATGCCCTTCCTGCATGCAGTTGTGGGAGCAGAGGAGTGGGGCAGAATAGGGGGAAGGATAAACAGGGGGCAACCCCCCCCCAAAAGATATAACAGCAGCAATAAAAAGTGGCACCTAGTAGACAAATGGCCAAACCACAGAAATAGAAGGTAATTACAACTCTTTGAATGCTTGGTATTTTAACACAACAAATCCATAGATGTAACAAGGTAATTGGCAGCGATGCAAACTAAACTACATTCGAGCACTTTTACTTAATGTGCCGAAAATACTTGTAAAGCAGAAGGAAATCCCACTTACGCAAACAGGAACACAGTTATAGCGCCTGAAAGGGAAAATCTTGTGGAGTGTATATGCACCCTGTCTTAGGAATGGTATGTTTTAGAATAAAAACTTACTGTTTTTTAAAAATTGTAAGGCTGGGGTTTTCTTTAGGATATTTTAATAATGGAATGATGTTTACGAAAAGTCATATGAATAAAAAACAACTTATACAAATAGACTTCTTTAACTTTTCTCTTCGCAAAGATAAAAAGTAAACAGGAAGGAGGGCAGAGTGTGTTGAGGCCCTGGCCAAGGGGGAAAGTGTGTTGAGGTCCTGACAGAAAGGGGCAGGTAGGTCCCGGTAAGCCTTTGGGTGCCTGAGGCTGCAAATGAGCCTCAGGCAATGTGAGGCAGCATAGAGATAGAACCACAAGTGAAAGGGGCAAGTCACCAGCCCCAAAATTGTGAACTAGTGTGCAGTGTTGCTCAGTGAGGGGCCAGGGGTGGAGTTAGTCCAGTGTTTTGTGAATTGCCCAGCCATTGTTTAGATAAGGGTTGCAGGACAGGCCCAAAAGTCTGTGCCAGGGCTGGCCAAAGAGTGCAGAGTCAAGCCTGACAGCCCCTGTGGTCGCTCAAGGGAGCAGGGCAGGGTGAATGTGGCCCAATAAGGGGTGTAAGTGAAAGAGGCCCAGTGAGAGAGGGTGGAGTGAGAGAGGCCCCAGTGAGAGGGGAATGTGAGGCCCTTGAACAGGACAGTAAGAGAGAAGCTTAACACTGTGCTGAGTTGGGCCTGGCCTCAAGCCAGAGCATAGCACAACTCATGGGAACATCTTCAAGGCATGGGACATGATAGGAAGTGGCAGGAGTAATGTATTTACCACCCATGAACAGCAGGGTGCTCAAAAGGCAGCCTCCCACCTAATTAATCTCTTAATTATTTGACAACAAGGAGTGGTAGGAGAGGAAGGTGGACGGCTTGCCTGAAGACAGGTGATGGGCCAAGGCTGTGACTGGGCCTGGGAGTTTTCCCCTGTCACATTAACAAACACAGAATTCTAGAAATGTCCTTACTAGAATGGACTTATTTTATAAATACCACAAAGTATTCAGTCTTTAAAGAGAATATTTTTGGTTAGGAAGCAATTCACAGGGGATTTCTGCTCCTTCTAACTCATACTTCAATTAAAAAATGAAGACCTTAGACATGTATGCATAATGCAACAGCATGCAGAAATCCTTGAACTAGGTGTGAAGCTGGCTTCTCACTAGGTCTAATTATCCACAATAATTAGTAGGGCCACACTAACATGACTGTACTGCTTCTAGGACACAACTACATTTGTTATCTTGGCAGGGGAGTGTCTTGTACTATATAGATATACACCTGAAATGCTTAAGCATTTGTCCTTCAAATGCCTAAGATAATGTAGGGTCTTTTTAGATGTATATTTAGAAATATTTTGAAAAAACCCAAGCTTTCATATAACTGACTGGTACCATAGTTACAAGATAAATATATTATGTATAAACACAGGTAATTTGAAATTCCAACTTGTAATTAAGAAGCCATTTAAGTTTGGATTTATTTATAGTAATTGAGAAGTCATGCAGGGAAGTTAAGGAAGTATGGACTAAATGAATGGACTGCAAGGTGGATAGAAAACTGGATGGAGCATTGGGCTCAGACTAGTAATCAAGGGCTTGTCTAGTTGGCAGCAAGTATCAAGTGGAGTGCCCCAGGAGTTGGTCCTGGGGCTGGTTTTGTTCAATGTCTTCATTAATGACCTGGAAGATGGCACAGAGTGCACCCTTAGCAAGTTTGCAGGTGATATCAAGCTGGTGGAGAGTAGCAGATACTCGCTTGTGCGAGTCAGCAGCGATCTAATCCGGCTTCAGATCCGGCCACTTCGGATGGCCACAGTCTAGTCCAGAGTTCCAGACCAGGTTTTCACCTCGACCTGGCCGAAGTGGCTCCGAAGCTTCGGAGCTGCCTCAGAGATCTGGTCATAAGGTATAATGAGGAATCAATGAAATATCTACAACTTGGTTGTCTTATGTTCAATTTGGATGAAACCTTCAGGGATGTTAGCCTCTGTTGAGAACATGAGGCCTACTAAGTTTCAAGATGATTGGTGGAGAGGTTTGGGGGGAACTGTACCCCAAATTCTTGAAAGCAAAACTTATGTCACGGCTGTGTGTTACGACACAGGGGGATCAAAACCGCAGGACTGGTAGCTCTTACTGAGGCCACAAAGTTTGCCAAGTTTCAAGGAGACAGGTGCAGGGGTTTGGGGGAACTGCACCCCAAGCTGAAGACAGGCAAAACTCATGCCATGGGTGATTCTGTGTGTGTTAAGGCACAGTGGGGTGACAGCTGCAGGGATGGTGGCCCCTGCTGAGGCCCCAGCTGTCGAAGATATCAGAGCAGGGGGGTTCTGGGGCACTGCACCCCTAGCTGCTGACAGGCAAAACTCATGCCAAGACTGTGTCTGTCCTGGGGCAGTTGATTGTCTGTACTGATTCTTTCCTTTCCTTAGCCTGGTTTTGTAGGTGCTAATTTATCTTCATTAAGTCATTATGTAGTAGCTAGGTCCTGTGTATTGAACTGGTCCCTGAGTCCCTGAGTGAATCATGATTGATTGATTGGTAACTTGTAACACAGCAGCTTAGCAGCCAGGCCTGCAGCAGTGTCTGCCCTCCACATCCCAAGACAGAGACAGTCAGTCCCACAAGCACCCATGTCATGAGTTTTGCTTGTCCACAGCTTGAGGGGCAGTTCCCCCCAAACCCCTTCACTGATCTTCTTGAAACTTGGCAGGCTTTGTGGCCTCAGTAAGAGCTACTGTCCTTGCAGTTTTGACCCCCCTGTGTTGTAACACATAGACATGACAGGAGTTTTGCTTTCAAGAATTTGGGGTACAGTTGCCCCCGAACCCCTGCACTGATCTTCTTGAAACTTGGCAGGCTTTGTGGCCTCAGTAAGAGCTATCACCCTGGAATTTTTACCCTGCTATGTTGTGATGCCTAGACATCACAAGAGTTTTGCTTTCATGAAATTGGGGTGCTGTTCACCCCAAACCCCTGCACCGATCTTCTTGAAACTTGGCAGGATTCATGCTGTCTGCAGAGTCTAGTCTACCACTCCTGAAAATTTCATCCAAATCGGACAAAAAACAACAGTTATAGGAATTTTATTGTTTCCCCATTATACGCTATGGCTGGATCTCTGAGGTGGCTACAAGGTGGCTCCAAAGCACTTTGGAAGCTCTGAACCACTTTGGGAAGCCTAACAAGGCCAGCGCTTCAACCCGAATGTGATGCTTTGGACCCCAAAGTGTCTGAAGCTTCTCTGGCCTCACACAGCCCTAGTAGATATGATGGAGGGTAGAGCTAGGATTTAGAGTGACGTAGACAAACTGGAAGATTGGGCCAGAAGCAATCTTATGAGGTTCAACAAGGACAAGAACAAAGTCCTGCACTTGGGATGGAACAATCTCATGCACCAGTACAGGCTGGGGGCTGACTGGCTGGGCGGTGGCTGTGCAGAAAAGGACCTGGGGGGTTACAGTGGACAAGAAGCTGAATATGAGCCAGCACTGTGTGCCCTTATTGCCAAGATGGCTAATGGCATACTGGGCTGCATTGGTAGGTGTGTTGCCAGCAGGTCAAGGGAAGTACTTATTCTCTTCTATTCAGCATTGGCAAGGTCATATCTGGAGTACTGTGTTCAGTTTTTGGCCACCCACTACAGAAAGGATGTGGACAAATTGGAGAAAGCTGAGTGGAGGGCAACAAAAATGGTGAGAGAGCTGGGGGACATGGCTTATGAGGAAAGACTGATGGAACTGGGCTTATTTAGTTTAGAGAAGAGAAGACTGAGGGGAGATTTAATAGCAGCCTTCAAGTACCTGAAGGGGGATTCAAAAGAGGATGGAGCTAAACTGTTCTTAGTGGTAGTAGACAACAGAAGAAGAAACAAGTCTAAAGTTGCAGCAAGAGAAGTTTAGATTAGATATTAGGAAGAATTTTCTCACTAGGAAAGTAGTAAAAGACTGGAACAGGTTACCCAGAGAGGTGGTAGAAGCTCCATTCTTGGAGGTTTGATTCTTTCTATGATTCTTAGGACCACCACTTGAAAAACGTGTTTTCAGTAAGTAACTAACAACTCTTTCCAAAGGAGTTTTTAAGATTGTTTATTTTTAGTCCATTTTTGGACAGCTAAGTTCATCCAAGAGAAACCAGACAACATTCACCCACTCTTAAAACCCTTTTACCCACACCTAAACTGTTTTAATTTCCTACAATGGATTTCAACAGGACTCACTATGGATTTTAGGAATCATATCGTTACTCTTAACTTACCAGGAGGAGATAAACATCTTCCTAGAGTAATTCATTCTTAAGATAGAAATTCTCTCTAGAAAGGCACAGACAAAAGATACCGCAAATGAAATATAACCTATGATTTGCATTTTCGTTTGCTTATTTTATTTTTATATTATATTACTTTATTATATTTTATTAGCAGTTTTAATTATTTTACCTTCCTTTAATTGTCCTTTCTAGGTAGGGGTTGACTAGACTCAGAGAAATGGCAGTGAAACAGAGAAATATCGAGCTAGTTTAAATTAACTAGTTTAGTTAGAGGTAGCAGTCTATTCCAGTCTGTGGCAGCATGTAGCTCAGCATGAGCTAATTTACTTTACTGAGAAGTAGTTACAGTTATATCCCTGAACTAGCAAGAAACAAAAACAGTTCTTAAGATTTGCCATACAATTTCCTTGGTCTCCAGAATGTATGTTGCCAGTGACTTATGGAAGCTAGTTATTATCAGCTTCTTAACATACACTTTCTAGGTTCTCCTGAGTTCATATTTTGGATAAGCCTATATTAATGTGTGGTTATGTAAGGGCCTTGTTACATGGTGATTTTAGGTGGATCATGGAGCTCTTAACCCCTGAATTATCTGAACATTAATACATGAAACTGGTTTGAAGCATTTCTGATGTGTTTCAAAGTTATGCGACTCCAGAGCATGATTATCTCTGATCCATGCTACCCAGATCATGTTATACTAAGGGTCCTGTTACACCATGAGCTGCACAAATGTTGATGAGTGTTAGTGCCAGCTTGAGTTTGGAGCAATTCCACTTTAAACCAGCAGTGGCCTGGAGGACTGAAAGGTAATAATCCCCACCCCTCCCATTCTGGGCTCCCCACCTGCCCCAGAGATGCGGGTAGGCAGTGGTGGGACACACCAAAGGGCAGGGGATAAGCTCATAATAGGAGGGGGCAGATTCTTCCTTTTAAGGCCTCCAGGCCCCTGCTTGCCTGTGGTATAACTGCTTCAGACTAGCACTAACATCCATCAACATTTGTGAAGCTCACAGTGTAAAGTATAACAAGGCCCTTAAGCATTTGTGATGGTTGCAGGTGGGTTCTGAAAGAAAGACTGCATTTAGGTACATTTCATATTTTTTTAGGTTTACAGATAAGATGAAAAATGTTAAGTGATTTTTACAGAACTCCCTCTCCTTTCTTTTGTTCTGACTGGAAACAGGAAGGTATCAGAAGGATGGAAGAAAAGAGGGGTAGGAACTTGGTTTTATCAGTATTTTATCAGAATTGTGACTAGCCGTTGCCATAGCTAAGAGATTATGAACTCACCTGAACTTGAAGACTCAGGGAACTAGGGGGGAAGCCACCAACATCTGAAAAGGAAATTCCCAGATGCTTGGAAAACACACACACACACATATCTTTTGGTCATTATAGATGCTAATGATATCAATAAAGGAAGGACCTGAAATAGGTGCATGCAAACAGATAACTCCACTGTCAAGACTGAAGTGGAAACAAAAAGGAGGTTGATCAGCATAGTTAAGATAAGGCCTTCTGTGGCTATGCTTATATAAAGTTTTTCATTATAACATTCTCCTTTGTCTTGCTTGTAACTTTCATTTTTCATACAGACATTTTGCAGGTTCAGCCTCTGGCAAGAGGTTAATCAAAGTTTAATAAAAATGGTTCAACTGTTTTGGAATGTATATTTTTTGTATCTAGAAAGCTGAAACAAAAGTTTAAATGTGATGGGAACTGTACCTCAGTGAGTAGAAGTATTGCCTCTGAACGTCCTGGTAAAATCTCACATTATTCTTGAAAAACAATTCCTAGTTCACTTCGGTGTATTTCATTTTTATTCTCTACTGTGTAGCTTTAATATTTAATTGCTGATAGCTTCTTCACCTTTTTAATAAGAAACATATACCCTTCTCCAGATGAAAGATTTTTATATACATTTTATAAAGAAACCTATATAGCTGGAAGACAGTAGGAAATCTACAAGCTGCCTATATGATCAGATTCTGTAATTTTCTTAGTACGTCACTTTTTTAAATATATTTTTTCTTTATCTCAACCTCTTTATCAGTGGTGACTACACCCAAAGGCAGAGGAAAATGATACTGTGACACTGAGAAAAAGAGTTTCAGTGATCAGGATGTGGCTTTGAAATACAGTTCAGTCTTGCAAGTCTTTTAAAAGAATGTTCATACCAGATGCCCAAGATGGCTTAACTGAGAAGCCCTTATTGAAATGCCAATGGTGGCTAGCATAAGGCATCAGAACAATGATAACAGTTGACAGTCCAAATGTAATACAAAACCTGCATCACTACAGTAGACAGTATGAGAAAATAATGGAAGTGCTGAAAACCTGTTATAGCCTATAATTGGAATCTTTTAAAAACAAAAGGTTTTTTTATGGCTCTTTGAGGCATGGTATACATGTAGATAGAGCTTCAACTTCAGATAACTAGCACACTCATGTGCAATACAGACACCATGTAAGTAGTTTTGAGCCATTTTCTCAGCAGATGAGTAGGGAGAGTCCTGTGTTTGAATTCTGTAGTAAACAGGAAGAAAATTTCTGGTGCCCCAAATGACTAGATGATCAATCTGAATTAATGAGAAACAAGTTATAACACTGCAAAGAGAACATTCTGCGCCTTGTAAAAACAATGCTTTCTCTAACTGGCTTACAAAACAAGGAGTTAGAACAGGGTCAGGCAAAGTCTGGCCCACAGGCTGATTAGGCCCATGGTGGACTCTCTTTCCCAGCAGCCCCTACTTGTGATGCTGTGGGCACTTTTTTGGGGACCCCAGGAGTGGCAGAGCTGTGATAGTGTAAGGTGAGGGTTCCCATAGAGACCAGCCCCAGCAGTGCTGACAAGGCATGTGGCTGGGTGGGGAGCTGCTCTGGGGCTGGGATCTTGTGGTAGTGACAGCATGGTCTGGAGCCGAGACAGAGCTGTGATCCATTGCCTGCACACTCCTGCCTGGAGCAAGCAAGCAGTGGATAATGGTTCTGCCCCATCTCTGGACCATTCTGTCACTGCTGTGAGATCCCAGCCCCAGTCCTAGAGCAGCTCCATGCCCAGCCATGCACCATGCCAGCACTGCTGGGGCTGGTCTCCATAGAAACCCTGGCCCCTGCGCTGTCATAGCTGTGCTGCTTCTGGGATCTCCGTGGAAACTTGCTGCAGTGGTACAAGCAGGAGCTGTTGGGAAATGGAGTCCAGCTGCCAGCCGGATCTACCATTTTGCTCAACCTTGAGTTAGAAGGAGGGATGGTACTTGGAAAAAACCTGTAACTGGTAAAATAGAATTCTAACTGAAATCTGAAGTTTTGGAAACTAAAAATAAAGCTGTATTGAAAGAAAAAAAGCATATAAATGAGTTAATCTTACATGGGACAAAACACATCTGAAAAGTTAACTGTGTGTAACTTATTACCAGCACTTGCAAAATGTCCTGATAGCATATGCACGTAGGATCATAGGAAACTAGGGATATACAAGTTTTCTGAATTTACTAAAGCCTGTTTTTCTGAAGTCTGTAGTCCTTGTTCTGCTGCTCTCATTCCTTCTCCTCATTCATGACTTTCAGCTCTATCATTTCATGGTCACTGTCGTCTAAGTTGCTTTCTACCTTCATCTCCTTAACAAACTCCTCCCGATTTGTAAGCAGTAAGTCAAGAAGAGGTCCACCCTCCTCCCCCTGAGAGTTGGCCTGTTTGCTGTCCATATAAAAATTTATCCCCAATGCACCCCAGTAATTTAATGGACTGCTTGTGCACTGCTGTGATTCCTTCCCAGCAGATGTCCCACTAATTACAGTTCTCTATGAGAAACAAGTCTTATGATTTGGAAGCTTTCATCACTTATTTAAAGAAGGCCTTATCCACTTCCTCCTCCTGTAGTAGATGCCTACCTTGATAACCTCCCTACTATTCTCCCCCCCACCTCCGATCTTTACTCAGAAGCTTTCAACAGGTCTAGCTTGCACTTCATACTGCACCTCAGAACATGTACATTGCCTATATATATAAACACACACACATATATATACACATATATACATACACACACATACATATATACATATATATACATATATATATACACATATATATCTATCTGTCTATATCTATATATAGCTATCTATATAGCTATAGATAGCTATATATACAGATATCTATAGATAGATAGATAGATAGATAGTAACACCTTCTCATCATTTCCTCTGGCAATCCTTCCTCACCAAGATAAACCCATCTATGACCATAATCCAGTCATGTGAACTATCCGTCATGTCTCCATATAGATCATAATTCTGGGTATATACAGGACCTCCAATTCTTCTTGTTTCCCGGACTTCTCACCTTAGTATATATACATTTCAGGTATCGAAGTCACTGTCCTATCCTCTCCCTAAGAACTTTGCTAAGCCTTCGATTACTGCTTTTCCTCACTAAGCTTTTATCTAGGTGTCCAATTTTTTTACTTATATGGTATAGTGTACACTCACCACATACAGATTTGCACTCATGACTGAATGGAGAGATGACTATGAAGTCCAAGCATGGATCTTAAAAGTGCACTAGATCAGGGTGCTGACATTACAGGACTTTGGACATTCATTCATGGCCAGTTCTATAAACAAAATGATGGGATGTGGTGAGATTGTCCTTCACCATAGAAGAAAGACATGACAAGCTGGTGCAGAGCCTAAGCATAGGAAATGTATTATCCCTGTCTCTGGAAATGTACAGTTACACAAAGGGTGATGAAACAACTAGGCAAAAGATGGAAAGGCACAATCACATTCCAGATGATCTTTATTAAATCCTTAAGAGATCTGTGGCTTTAGAAATTCATACATACCTAGTCTCTGTTCCTTTAAGGCTTCTTTACTAGGATTTTCAAAGGTGTGAAATAACTCGTGAGAAATAACATTTTATAAAGAAGGGGTCTCATTTTGGTATACAGCTGTATAACAAGTGGGCATCCCGGGGCCGGTCTGATCATTGTCCTTCCCACTTGTCTCAGGGCTAACCACCTGCAACACCATTGATGATATTAATTAGAAAATTGTAACAAGGTGGGACACTGCCCATTTACTTGCCCTGATGCTGAGGGCCTATAGATGGCTCTTAACCTCCCCTTACACCATGTCCCATGCCTTGCAGATGGCATCCATGGCCATAAACCCATGCGCTCACACTGGGACCCACCTGTTAGACTCCAGTTCCATGCAATGCCCAACAACTAGGGAGACAATGGATCGATGCCATCATGCATCACCTGCACACATTGCTTGTCAGCAGCTTTAATTCAAAATGGAGACAGCTTCAGGCAAAGCTCCAACAAACCTGGGAGCTGCCACGAATATTAGTTCTTTCTACATTTATAAACCTTGGTTCATGCTCATTAACATTAACTTCACCTTTGTCCCTCCTTTGTTCCACCCATATTCCCTCCTATCTTAAGCTCCACTTCTGTTTACTGCTTACTTCATTAACATGGAATTGCCTATGCATTTTACTTATTTACATATCTTTTTGCTATGAGCACATGCTTGCCTGACCCTGGCCTGACCCCGGGTTCTTTTGGTCATTTGCAGTTTCTTGCTCATTTCTTCACCATGTCCAAGGTGTTGCTTCTGCTCTATCTCTTAATGATAGCTCGTGAGCTGCATCTTGTTCTTCTTACACAATGAGCTATATACCTTACAACACTACTATTGGACTTCAGACTCCATTTACCAGCAGCCCCTGTCTGCATGTTTGGGGCCAGGTTCCATGGAGACCACAGCAGCAGCTGTGCTGTGATAGTACAAGGCTGGGATTTCAGTGGAGACTGACCCCAGGAGAGCTAACAGAGTGTGCAGCATGGTGGGGAGCTGCTCCAGACCTGCTGTGATCTTGAGGCCAGTCTTGAGGCCAGTCTTCATGGAAACCCCAGCCTTGCACTATCACGCAGAGAAAAGCTATTCTCCTGGAATTAACAGACTTAAGAGGTTTGAATAAGTTCTAGTAAGAACTGGACAATGGCCAGAAATTTTCACTGTGTTTGGAACTTAACCTTCCAATTGTGTCTTCACTCATAATCTAGAACATATTGAAGTATCAGCATGTCCGCAGGTGCACAGACCACTATTTCTAGAGTAATATAAAAGTTAGAAATGAAAAAAAAAAGAATCATCCTGCTGATTCTCCTTATGCCCTTGCAGGACTGTCTCTAGTACTTAATTTAGTGTCATGTTAAATGTCAATACAAATGTCACTTCCATCACTTCCTGAAAGATTTATTGCCTGCTTTGTTCAGGAAAATATTTTTGATTTCAGCATATTTTTCATTTCTCAGG
Organism: Gavialis gangeticus; assembly: GCF_001723915.1. Taxonomy (NCBI): domain Eukaryota; kingdom Metazoa; phylum Chordata; order Crocodylia; family Gavialidae; genus Gavialis; species Gavialis gangeticus. Next base: position 22,274,793 of record NW_017729029.1, on the reverse strand, counting down.
ACAAAAAGCCTGCAGAGCCTTACCTCTCTCTACTGCTAGTTATGAACTTCAAGATGAAAAATGCGATTGGCTAGCATTGAAAGAGTCATTTGTCTATCCCTATTGTATGGTCCTTGTGCCCGTCTCCTTTCGATGGTACGTTCTCACACTGCCTTCACCCAATCTGCCACTCTGGCCCACCAGGATCCTTCATGTAGGCCCCAGAGGGTACCTCAGATGACTTTAGGGTGACCCCCAAACTCACCTCCCATGACTTTGAGTGTTATTTCAGTGGAGGGGTCCCCTCAGAGGATACCTCCAGTGCAGTCCCGCATCTCAGTAGGCGTTCATGGGGCTTCAACCTCCCCTACACCCTGGCCATGCACCAACCTTGAAGATGGGCCTCATCCTTTCTTGCTGCCATCCCCTGCCGATGTCTTCCCTGGATCTCTGCTGCTCCTCCAGATGGCGAGGGCCCTGGCTGGACCCAGAAGGGCTGGTCATTACTGGCCCTTGGGCCTGTCTTTCTCGATGCCTTGTGCTGCCCATGTTAGAGGCCATCAGCCTTCCTGAGGTCCCCTTGCCACCGTGTCCTCGTTAATGGATGGAGTCCCATCTACTCTGGCCTAGCGCTGAGGGCTATGCTGACCCACACTTGCTAAGGCCAATAATGGACCAATCCTAAAGGGAAATATGGGTGACACCTTCACTGCAAGCCTCTCACCCTAAAGTGACCTGGTCTTAAAACCAAACCCAGGAAGCTGCTACTGCAAGTGCCAAGAGAACTTGTCACCAAAAAAAACTGGACAGGAAATGTCCATAAGGGGAAACCCCCACGTCCTCCTGACCTCTAACACCCCTGGTCTAATGCACCCCAGGTTTAGATCCTGTTTTTCACCCCCAATCGGGGTCTCTCCCTCTCTTTCTTTCCAGAGTCCTCCTCCACCCTGGTGCTGCAACCCCGCGCTTCTACTCAGGGCTCCTGCGCTGATTATCGGCGCAGCTACTGCTACCCTCCTTGGTAGTCCTGTTGGTCCCCTGCCGGTCCTCCCCACCACGGGACCACCTTGCAGCTTCTACTGCATCAGCCCTCATCAGTCTTCCAGTCAGCCCCCCTGGTCCCCGACGGACCTTTATCCTTGGAGGGGCTTTCTTTGTGGCACTGATTGCTGCAGCCACTGCTTCCAATGCCATAATTGCTGCCATTGCCTCAGCTGCCACTTCTGCCACCGCTGCTTCGGCTGCAGCCACTCCTGCCACCGCTTCTGTCATGGCCACTCCTGCTGCCACTTCTGCCGCAGTCACTGCCTGCTGCGGCCGCACGCCACGGTCTCCCGTGGCTCCTCCACTCCTCAGCACTCCTTCTGCACCTCTGGGGGCACTTTTTATTTCCATTGGGTGGTGTCTCCCCCGTGATGTCACCTGGCCTCAGCTGGATATAGGCACGGGTGATGAATTGTGTGGGTGGTTCCCCGCTGCACATTTTCCCGCTCTTCCCGGTCCCTGCAACCAATAATTTGTTGTTTTTTTTTTCCTTGTGTCTGGGGTTTGCCTCTGAGTGAGGCTTTCCCCTTTTCTGGGCCTGTCCCCCTGGGACAGTCCACATTCAAACATCTATATCCCTTTAATGACAGGTAGAGAATCCACATAGCAGGTGTTGCTCCATGGGAGACTTCCCTGATTAATGTCCCCAAGAACTAAAGTGAAAGCCATAAAAGCAAGAAGCTGATCCTAGTTTCTTTGTTCCTGACTTGAAAAATTATCTGGCTGCCGTTGGAATTTTTCATTTAGTTTCATTTCCATCAAAAATATTAAAATGGCTGGCACCAGAGTGGCTTCAACCATATGTTTAACTTAGATATGCTTACTGTACTTTTCCCATCTATACTACTGCAAATCTATAGGATTTGGACTGGTCTGTTATACATTTAAAGGCTTTTTACTCTTGTCATTACTCTTCTTCTTGCTGGATGTTTATTGAACCCTCCCTTTATGTATCTTAACTTTAAACATTTATTAAGGTTTATTACAACAAAGCAGGGAAGACAAAGTAGAACATGTATGTCTCCATTATTAGGAAAACTCTGAGGAACAAAACACAAAGATAAGAGCAAAATCCTTTTTTTAAGCACTTAGGAAGATTTTTGCATTTTATAGTAGGGGCAGCAATAATATTGATTTTGCTTTTTAAAGGGGTAATACAACCAAATTACTAACATTTCCATCTTCTTTTGAGGTACCAAGGGCAAGTCATGCCTGACCAACTTGATTTCCTCTATGACAAGATGAATTGGCTCTGTGGATTCAAGAATAGTGGATATGATATACCTTGACTTTAGCAAGGCTTTTGGACAGTAAGATGGATAAACTGTAAGATGGATAGAAAACTGGCTGGATATGGGGTTAAAGAATAGTAATTAATGACTTGATGTTTAGTTGACAAGTGGAATCAAGTGGAGTGCCCCAAGGGTCAGTCCTGGAGCCAGTTTCATTCAATATCTACATCAGTGGTCTGAAAGATGGAATGGAATGCCTATCAGAAGTTTGTGGATGACACCAAGCTGTGGGGAATACTAGATATGCTGGAGGGTGTGGATTCAGAGGGACCTCAACAAATTGGAGTATTCAACCAAAAGAAATATCATGACATTCAATAAGGACAAGTGCAAAGTTCTGCACTTAGGATAGAAGAATCCCATGCCCTGGTATAGACTGGGGACCAACTGGCTAAGCATCAGTTCTTTAGAAAAAGGACCTGGGGGTTACAGTGGACAGTAAGCTGAATATGAGCCAACAGTTTGCCCTTGTTGTAGAGAAAGCTAACGGCATACTGGGCTGCATTAGGAGTGTTGCCAGCAGATGGAGGGAAGTGATTCTTCCCTTCTGTTTGGCACTGGTGAGCCCACATCTGTAGTACTGCGTCCAGTTTTGGGCCCCCACTACAGAAGATATGTGAACAAATTAGAAAGCAATCAACGGAAGGCAACAAAAATGGTTAGGGACTTATGAGGAGACTCTGAGGGAACTTGGCTTATTTAGTCTGGAGAAGAGAAGTCTGAGAGGGATTTAATAGCAGCATTCAACTACCTGAAGGGGGTTTCAAAGAGGATGGAGATGGCAGTTCTTGGTGGTGGCAGATAACAGAACAAGAAGCAATGGTCTCAAGTTGCAGCAAAGGAAGTTTAGATTAGATATTCAGAAAAAACTTTCTCATAAGGAAGTATTAAAGCACTGGAACATGCTAGCCAGAGAGGTTGTGGAATCTCCATTCTAAGAGGTTTTCAAGACCCAAGTAGACAGTTTTGGCTGGGATGATCTAGTTGGTAATGCTCCTGCTTTGAGAAGGGGGTTAGACTACATGACCTCCTCAGGTCCCTTCCTAGCCTAATTTTCTATAATTCATTATCATAATACTTACAGACTTAATAGACAGATCAAGAGTGAAGGCATGTCTAAATTGCTGTTTTCTTCATCTGTCTCCTGAGAATTCTGGCCATTATCTTCATCCTATGCTCTGCAAAAGAGATGACAAATCACAAAACTGCAAGCAGCCAATTAAACCTTCACCTGTATTTATTATTTTTTATACCTGCTTCCTCTGTTCTTAGTCTGTCAGTCCATGTTATTATATTGGTCTGTCATAGTGGCCATCTCCTTTGTGTTTGAGTGCCTGGCAAATATCAAAGAAGCTATGTTCTAAACAATCTGCTAATAAGGGGGGAGAGGGAAATGGAAAGGGATTAGTGGTCTGATTTAAAAATTGCTAAGCCCCTGCACTTCAAAATGACTTAAAGAGTTCTCAGCTTTAAATTGCATCACAAGGGTTCAGTATTTCACTTTAAGCATGCATGGTTTGTATTGGTTTTAGGGAGAGTTATAAAGTGAAAGTTATTCAATTGCCCAACTTTATTAGGAATATTATGGCAAAATTCCTGTGCTTTGCTCAAAAAACACTACCAAAACCTGGTAACATAACTGTTATTCTTAATCTAATTAATTTCTTATGGCCACTTTTTTCAGCTTTGTCCCATTGCTGAATAATGATTCAAGAAAATAGCCCCAATTCTTTAAAGGTGACAATTTAGAAGTCAAGTACAATTTAAAGTAGAGGTTCAAGAAAAGGGCTGCCAGCAATCAGCAATGCCTTCCAGACTATAATTAAAAGCCAAATGGAGAGAACTGTTCCCATGCACTTGTAAATGCATCTTCAAATAATGCTGATCCTGACTTCTTACCATTGTTTCAGATGGAAAGAGATTTCTTTCTTTAATATTATTCAGAAGCCAATAACACCACACCCTAGGTATTTTGATTAATTTCAATCTTTTGGTAATTTCAACCTATTGGTAGTTATTTAGTTTATTAATGTATATTAGCTCTGGTAAGATTTCACTTATTTGACTCAGAGAAAGTCAATGGGGAAAGAAATGTGCTTGTATTTTTTACATGTTGTATTTCTTCATAGTGAATTTGCCTGTATCATTGTTTTCTTGGGATAAGACAGATTACAGAAATATTGGAACATTAGGGGTGAATCTACACGTGTAATTAATGTGAAGCAATAAACTCTGGAGCAGGCTGAACTGGAGTAAAATGCTGCTGGGCACAGTATCTACATGTCCACCTGGGACAGCAGCTATTTGAGCTGGAGCAGAGCAGGCTCCCAGCTGGCTGGGCTGATCAGGCATCATTTACACCCATGGTCAGCATCTACACTTCCATTTCAGCAAGGTAAATGACTCTTCTGTAAGATAGTATTGTCCTCAACAGTACTATTTTATGGTGGAATTAGTTTACTGTAATATAGATGGTGACGCTTACTGTGGGCCTAATTAATCTACTCCATGGGTAATCACACATGAAGGTATGCCCTAGTAGTACT
>NW_017729029.1:22261267-22264932 GCF_001723915.1 Gavialis gangeticus | reverse complement strand
CCCATGGTCAGCATCTACACTTCCATTTCAGCACAGTAAATGACTCTTCTGTAAGATAGTATTGTCCTCAACAGTACTATTTTATGGTGGAATTAGTTTACTGTAATATAGATGGTGACGCTTACTGTGGGCCTAATTAATCTACTCCATGGGTAATCACACATGAAGGTATGCCCTAGTAGTACTATACAAACCTGGATTAAAAATGTTGATAACTTATGTGTTTGGAACAAAGAACACAGTGCAATTCTTGCAGATTGAAAAAGTTAGATAATTAATTCATGAAGATTGGTTGCTGTTCCTGCACTTCTTTGGGATAACAGAGATGGTGATATGTCGTAGTTAGTAGCAGGAATTTAAATTGTTAAGAGGAAAATTAGGATAAATATATCGTTTGTTACCCCTCAATTCACTGATTATTGTAGGATTAATGTAAATAGTAGGACTGTGTGAAGCTTTGGGTGCTGATTCGATTAGGAGAAGATTTGGCCTGATTTGGTAGCCAAATCTCTGAATCCAAATTAAATCAGGAGACCAGTAAAAATGTCGGAATTGATTCAAAGCTCTCTGAATCAATTCAGAGAAGATTTGGAGAGCTTTGGAGAGATTCGATGATTCGGGAAGTCCCTGCTCAACACTGCAGGGAGCTAGACCCAGACTTCATACTGGTAAGTAGCAGGTGGAGGGCAAGTCTGGAGGAGGGTGAAGGGGACTATGGGGGGACCCCCACCAGGTGTCATCCCCTGCCTGCTCCCACAGCCCCCCTGAGTGCCTCCTGACGCCTGCCTGCTGTCCCAGGTCCATCAATGGCTACCCACCCAGTCCCAGTGCCCAGGCTCTTTAAAAAACTAAACAAAACAAAACAAAAAACCGCACTCACTGGCTCCTGCCAGGTGGGGAGAGGGCAGTCTCTGCTGCCCCCACTGCACCACGCAGCTGGTGAGTGTAGGATTATTTATTTATTTAAAGAGCCAGGATGCTGGGGCCGGGCAGGGCAGCCATTGATGGGACTGGGAGAGTGAGTGGTACATGCGGGCTTGTGGCAGAGCCCCCTACACAGCATGGGGAGTGGGGGGCAGTTGGGATTGTCCCCCTGCCTGGGAGCCGGTGAGTGCAGGGCTTTATTTTTTTTTAAAAGCTGGGACGTTGGGACCAGGTGGGGCAGCTGTTGATGGGACTGAGAGAGTAGGTAGGGTATGGCCTGTGATTCAACGATTTGGCCAATTCGACAGTGGCCAACTCTCTGAGTCATATTCGGCTGAATCAATTTAGAACAATGATTTGAATCACCAAATCAAATCACTGTCTGCCAAATTGGCCAAATCTGAAGCAAATATTAGCTGCTTCACACAGACCTAGTGAATACATTTTGAGTGTGTGAATGAATCTATGGATCTTTTAATCTATTTTGAATGTGTCAACTACATAAAGGAGTTTCAGTATAATCCTGTCTGTTTCGTCTGAATGATTTTGAGGCAAGTTTGGAGGGAGAACCTGGTCTTAAGGGGACTGAATTCAGTAAGAACATTCCAGTATTGAGTGGACATTATGTTAGAGAGATTATTTCCCTGACCATTTCACTGATTATTTCACTGACAATAGCACAGTTGATATAGCTTCTCATAGTGTTTCAAAGAATATTCTGGCTTGGTACTGCCTGGATCATGGCATGGTATGTGGAAATTATTATTGGAAAAATAATATTTTGTAATAATAAATTGCATTAAATACAGTAAATAAAGTGTAAGAACAGGAGTCAGCACCATGTGGTCAGGAAGATTTTCAGGTGGTTGGTAAGTATTTCTAAAACTAGTGATGGTTCTTAGAGCGCATACTACAAACCACCGACTTTTATAATATGCTGATTTTAAAATCTTTTCAACTATTTTATTTAACTGACCCAGATAAAATAAACTCCTGGCATATTGATTTGCATTTTTTTCATGTAATGGTTGAATAAATAAATATCAGCTACTTTTAGCTTTTTTTATTTCTATTTTTAATTATCTTAATTTTTCTCTAGTTCTTAAATTACATATCCAAATACACTACCCATAAAACACCAAAATACATAATCTGATGGAATACAACCATATTTGTTAATTATGGGTGCATCCAGACAAGCACGGCTGTGTGGTATGTGGCATTGCAAACATGTCTGCAGCACTACATATCATGCAGTCAGGTGTTTTCTGTGCTGGATCAAAAAAAAAAAAACATGCACAGGCAGTGCACACTGCTGAAAAGTGGAGTCGGGCTGCCTGGAGCCACACTGAGGCTGCCAGCCAGGATCTGCACAGCAGGATTGCAGCTTCTGCAGCCCCAGGAGGCTCCCAGAACCCCAGGTAAGGCTACTGGAGCCAGCACAGTGCTGGCCCCAGCTTCCCCTACCACCCCTGGGGTAACTTTCCATGTGCCAAAGCACAACATTTGTGCCAAAGCAAGTGTGCCAAAGCAGCAGCAGAAAGTGTGCTGCTCCTATTTGTCCCTGGGGAATCAAACATCCACGCTCATGTAGATGTTGCCTATGTGGAGTTTCTAAAGTATCTATCAGATTTTTACTCCTCAATACTTCAAGTGCTCATGAAAACTTCCTATATAGTTGAAAAAATCAAAGTAGCCAGGACAGAATAAAAGCTAAAATAAATCATATTTAGACAGTAATGAATCATCAACAGAATTAAATGATCAGTCATGTCTCCCTTTCTCCTTTTTCATCCTGTTCTATAAGTAATTTCTTGGCAGCACTGTTTTCAACAAACGTATGATTTAAATGGTCACATGTTATCTACCATAGAAGAAAGACTGACAATTTAATACTGAATAAGGTATGTTCAGATATTAAAAGCAAAAATGTCCTCTGTCACACTCATTATTATCCTTATCAAATTGGAAGAACATGGATTATCTTCAGTTTTTATTTTCTCTCCTTCTATACTAATGAAATCCAGCATATCTTTTTACTTTCAGGGTAACTGCATAACTCCTTGTTTTGCATATTAGATGTAAAAATGACTCAAAGATTTTGAAAAAAAAAAAACAACTAAAAGTCAAAGCAGAATTACTGAAGACAATACCCTGAAATTATATCCTGAAATATTGATGGATTTAGAGTGAGAGGCTAAATGTATTTTGTAATGCTAATTCCAAAAATGTACTCAGTTTATCATGAGTCATTTCCTGGTAAGCCCTAAAGTATGAATATTATACTTTAATATCATTTTCTGTACTACTGACTTCTGAGTGGAGAAAAGGATTGGGTCTGATTCACCATTAAGATATACCAGTCAGACCCCTTTCATTTGATGGAATCAGATTATCATAAAATTAGAGTAAGAGAAGACAGAGATTAGCTCTTTCTCCCTGCAATAATTACACTGTAGCCAACCCCCCAGTTTTTCTTTTTTTTCTTTTAAAATGCATTCCCTCCCCTTCCCCAACAATTTCTGACTTTTTCTTTCCCTCTCTATTCCCTATAGATAACTATAAGTGAGCTAAGACATAGGATAAGCTTCAGCATTTTATTTTGGTAGTAAGTTGTATTTGTTTTGCTTTTTCTCCTTCTTTATATTGTATAATTATTATGTTTATATTGATTTTTACTGTTCTATATTACTGTTTTACTGGTACTAAATGATTGAGGCCTACATATGTAAGTTAGTATA
>NW_017729029.1:22247725-22256267 GCF_001723915.1 Gavialis gangeticus | reverse complement strand
ATTTATAAGTTAGCATGTCATGTCATGTTTTCATTTTGTTTGTCAAGTCTCCATCCTTTCCCCAGGCCCGGTTGTGTAACCCATGATTCACACCTACCCCTCCTATGTAACTTGGTTCCTGGATGAATGGGGATGAATGAGGGTGCTTGAGAGACAATAGCAGTAGGTCTAAAAATAGCTCCCTCTGAATGACCGAACCATCAACACCAATACCTGGACCAACAACCCAGCCCTTGGAACAACCCTCAGCATTCAAGAAACAAAAGATGGGGCAACCCACCATTGTGCCAAGGCTGCACATGCTCAGTAAGAAAACGGGGAGCTCTCTGGAACAGGACTGACATTACCTGGACAGGCCCTCCCCATAGGAGATCAGAGGTAGTCTGCCTCATAAAAAGGGGTAGTGAAGACTGACTTTTTGAGATGCCCTCTCCAGCTGGACCAACACCATGCCACACCATCTATCCACCCAGAGGTCCTGCCAGCGACCCCACTCTGGACAACACCTACTGGACAAGGACCCCTTTCCAGCCTGGATAGGTAGCTATCACCCCCCACTCCCTCTTCAACCAAGGACTTAGAGTCTGCTTCTCTTCCCTACCTGGACTCCAACCCTTCCACTGAGTCTCTTTCTCCTGCTGCCATTGTGAGTGCTTGTTTGTGTGTGTGTGTGTGTGTGTGTGTGTGTGTATGTGTGTGTGAAATAATAACTTCATGGGGTTTTGTAGTGTGTTGTCTGTTTAACAAACCTGTTGTTTTGGGTTTTTGTCTTGTTTCCTGACTGTTTCCTCCTTGCCACCACCTATCTGCCCCCGCCCAATAGCTCAGCTGTCTACCTCAGTTTCCAGCCCCAATCTACCTTAAGTAACCCCAAGCCTCAGTTCCTCAGCCAGCTTTTCTGTACTCCACTGGTTCAAATCTTAGTTCTAGCAACTTTCATTCCCTATACTTTAACTCCCTGTCTCACCTTAGCCTTCTCCCAAGTATCCCAAGCACATACATACATACCGTGCCATCCAAGTTAGGAACTTACCTCATTGTGTGCATGACATATGAATTAGTGATCTGTGTGCTGAGTGTGCAGGTATGGACAATTGATTTTTGTCTACCTTTTGGGGTGTATAGTGTATGTGCTTGAATTGGTGATAGGTATGCATGTGCCTAGGCTAGTTTGGATGTGTATGTGCCTGAGTTGGTAGTGTGTGTGTATGCATCTAATTGATTTGTGTGTTTGTAAATGTGCAATTGTCACACCCTCCTGTCTAACAGTGCAATATTGAGATCCTGAGAGTTGGCCTGACACCACAGGGGAACAAACACCAGTTAATTTCTAGTTCCTTTTTCTATGATTGCAATTCAGAATTTCTTATGTTGTAACTTACTCTTTGAAATATCTATGCACTTTTTTTTAAGAGATTTTTTTTTATTTGAGGGGGGAAAGATAATATGGATTCAAAACAATTAAACTGCAACTGAAATGCCTCTGGAGATGAGAAATATGTTTCCAATATAACTGTAGAATATGTTTTTGTAGAGTGTGACATGAAGATAATTTATCATTGATTCAGGCAGCATCTAGAGAAGATGGAGAAGACAACTGTAAAACAGCACAAAATACAAGAACACCATTGCTAATTGAAGCTATTCATACACATTTTCTTATAGTTGCCTAATGCTTATGACACACAACTGGCTAAATTTGCCCTACTAGACACCCCACTGACTGCTTTGAGAACCACATGCTGGGCCTGTATGTATTTAAACTTTTCCATATTTGTGGAGAATCCAGCAATGCCTCTGGCTATGCATTTCTAGGCAGGCTCTTGTAGATTCTCTCTCTAGGATGGGTTGGAGACCCATGCTGCCTCATGCAGCTGTTGGGGTCCCGTCTGCTCACCTGGACTTCCCTTGCACAAATTTGTGCAACATCAGTGCTGTTCCCCCTAAGGTGGGGCAGGGACACAGCCACTTGCTGCTTCCCATTTGGCATAGGTGTTTTCAGGGTGTTTTGGGGGCAAAACTCTGCCCCACTGGTCAGCTTCACCAGCTCTTCTGAATCATTCCTCATTGAAGCTGCCTGTATGCTTGGTTCATGGGCTTTTATTCCCTTTGGAGTCTCCGCCAACAGATTGGGAATGGAAGCTTGAGACCTCAGTTCCCTTTCAGGTCCTCTCTTTCACCTTGCCCCAGGATCAGGGTGGGGCTACATTCTTTCTGTCTTCCCCTGATTAGTGAAGGAAAACTGCCTCCACCAGGAGCCCGAGCCCTTCAGGCTCAAGCTAATGATCTGGGCTTATGGTGAGCCAACTGGCCACCCTGCCACACAGTTTAATCCAGGAATGCTCAACTATTGGCCTCAAAGCTGAATCCAGCCCCTGGCATATTGTCCTACAGCCCACTGGGCTCCCCAAAGACTGTGGCCTTGTGCCCAGGGCATCATGGGGCCTGATCCTGGTGTGAAGTGCTGGGCAGAAGTAGCACAAAGTCATAGCCTGATCCCCACACACAGGAGCATACAGAGGCAGCATGGGGTCCCAGGACAAGCATGGGATTGGGTAGGGCAGCATGATTTAGATGCAAGCATGAAGGCTCAGTCCTGGGGTGAGGGGTCTGATCCAGCCCATGGACAGGGCCTGTACCATTCATTTGGTCCACAAGGCCTAAATGTTGAGCATGACTGGCTTAATCCCTTCTGTAACATGCAGTATTTCAAGCAAACTGAAACCTGCATTGAGAAAGCTATTTTAAAATTTTCTGCCTTTTACATTTGACAGCCCTAGGGATGCATTATTTTTGGTATAAATTATAGATTGTCCTGCTTGTTTTCTATTTTCTTGCTATGCAGAGTTATTTGATTTTGTCATAATTTGTTATGGTCTCCATCTCTATTGCCACTTGTGACTTCTTGTATTAGCCTACTTTTCTCCCTCTTACCCCATTATTCACTGCTCTTCAATGTTAGCAGTCATAAGGTCTCCCCTTCTACATAATCATTCTCCTTTACTCCTTTCCCTGGAGGAAACTGTATTCCTTCAAACATTACCTCTCTGCAGAGAAGCTGGAGAAAATGAATTTTATTAAGTATCGAGTCACTCCTTTGCCTGCTTGGCAAGATCTATTCAGTTGCTGATAGTCTTTAATGATGGACCTACTCACAGAAAGCTGCCCCTGTTCCATCCCATAGGTTTTGTAAATGGGGTATGAGATGCAGACACAAGAAATGACCTTAAGAGCTAAGGCTGCAAACAGTATATTTAATAAAGCTGGCATTCTGAAATGGGTTCAGGATGTCCCATATCATCACAGTTTATTCCTCAAAAGGCAATTTTACAACAGATACAGAAGGAACATAATCTAGGATAATGATATACTTTTTATCTAGTATATGGTACCAACAAACTAAAAGAAAAAGATTTTTATCTTAGGATTTTCTGTATTAACTGCAGATTTAGCTCCTTTCCCCCAAATAATATTAAAAAGGAATAATACAAACAATATTTTGCAATAAGTTCTAATCAAAATAGAGGTAACTTGGTGGGGGATTAAGGTGTTTTGATTGTTATTTTCTTAATGTTTTGAGAAGTAAGAAATAAGTATTAACAACAGGTACTCAGAAAATAGTTTTTAAAACCACATCAGCTTGATTTCCAGGTCAAAACACACTTCCCAGAATCAATGCCATGACAATTCAGAAAGTATGTCTCTTCTGAGAAGAAGCACAAGTAGGACATTGTTTTAAAGCCTGATAGTGCATGCAGCAAAGTCATTGTTTTAGCCATACTAATCCATGATGAAGTGCTATAGGGTGCTTATACATATGCAGCAAGCCTGCTCTGATGCGCTTAATTATAGCACGTCAGAGCAGACTCAATTAATTAAGTCGGCTGAAGCATGGTAATTATCGCACTCCAGCAGACTCCAGCATCAAGTGTATCAGCATCCCTGCACGGAAAAATGGCAGGGATGAGTGGGTGCTTTAACTACAGCTCATTCAATGAGCTGTAATTAAAGCACCCACACTGGCATTTTTCAGCGTGGGGACACTGATACAAGATGCTCCAAGCATGTCTATAAACACCCATAGTTCCCACCTATGTAACATTCTTTTCAGGTCAGCTGTGACAGACATAAATGAGGAAGGGTATACAGAGAAGTGAGCAGAAGTGTGTCTATAGATTACATATAAAGTATGTTTGCAAAAATGTCATGCATAACATAATTAGTGACATTTTAATGGCAGGGTTAGAGTAAGCTGTGATCATAGTGATTTGGTATCACATGCTGCTTGGGCCCTTTTAAAGTAGTACGTGTGATTTATCTTTGACAGAAGGTATCTAGACAGATGAGGGAGGAATATGTACATCCTCTACACACCGTTATACATAAATATGTGGGAAGTATTTAAAAGAAGTTTCATTATAGGAAACTAACTTCCCAGATTGTAACAGGGATCTAGAGGCTCCTTTACTTGAAAGGATGATGCAGCAGGCTGGGCTGGCTGCATGGCAGCTGGAATCTAGGAAGCAGGCTAACTGCTAAAGACCTGCCTACCAGCAATAAGCTATACAGGGAACAAAGATCTAGGCTGCCCAAGAGCAAAGAGCTGAAAATCAGCTTATCTAAGTCACCACAAAGAAAAGCAGGCTCATCAGCAGGCCTAAATGGAACTCCCTGTGGCTACCTGCACAACAATCTGACAGGAGGAAGTGGGGCTTTAGAGCCACATAAAGGCAATTCCTGAGGGCAGTCAGGCCCTGCAGGTGGCTGGGAGAGGAGCTTCTGTGCAGGATGGTTGTAGGAAAATGGCTGAATGCTACCATAGCTGTCCTGGCAACTGCAAGTAAGGAGGTTATAGTCTTCAGGGATGTATGACACAATAGGGGAGGAGTTTTAGTTGTGGCCAGTGGACTTTTATTTTTCTTTAAGCTTTATATTGGTGGACCTGGTGTGGCTAGAAGGGGTGATGAGGAGACTACTTTGAAGCCTGAAAGGCATGTGTGATATTGAGCCCTGCCAGGGGCTCAGCTCAAGAGAAAAACTCTGTCTAGATGGTTAAAACTTGCACTAGGAAAACTGATAGATGGTTTGGGCCCACAAGGGAGGGTCAGGGGCCCAAAGTCCATGAAAGCAAAAACAGGGAATGGAGCCCATAAACCATGGCTCCATATAGTGAGATTGGGCTAATGGCCCATCCAATGAAATGAAGACATGGTGGAGAGGCCTAAGGAGGCCTGATATGAAAGTGGTTAACTGACAACATCTTTGAGGCATACGTGTGGCTGTAGGGGTAGAAGGAGGCAACAAATAGCTCTTAAGGCAACAGGTGCCCTGGGGGCCATGGATGGGTCAGGAGGACCTACTTAGCACTTGAGGGATAAGGTTGGGACCAGCAGGGTTTGGGAGGGACCTGCTGGCCAAACGATGGACAAGAGCTCACTCTGGGAGCCTAGGACAGCCTCCTGTTTTACCATTCAACATATTATGAATCAAGACATGGTAGATGAGGGGAAAAAGAAGGGGACCCAGGCATCTGGAGTGTGGGCAGCAGCTGTGTGGCCACAGGGGGGCATCATGGCCACCCCTGGGGCTTGATTCTGTTACACAGGTATTGATTGGAAAATATTACCAAAGAAGTTGTAGGGCTTATATATTTTTGGCTGTAATAACTGACACTTTATGGTAAAATGTAATATGATATAAAGAGATTGGCCCTGATGCCCATCTGACATTATGTTCCTAGGTAGAATGTGGTTGGGTAACATACTTTGTTGCTGGTGAGAGGGAATCAAAGTGCTACAATGTGCTATTATTATAGCTCTTTATGCACTTATAGAGACTTTTGTCATTTTCCCCAGTTCCTGTTTGCTTCTGTGCTGTAATTATCTCCTTGGCATGAACACTACTATTGAACTTCTTTTAAAATGTGCTTAAATATAGAAATATATCCTGGAGTAAACAAATGCAGCTAAAGCAATAAAGAGATGCCTTGGAGCTGTTACATAAAATATTTATGTAGGGATTTTTATCTTTTGTAATAATAGTATCATAGATGTTCAGTAAGTATGTTTGAATACACTTGTGTTGTTCAATAGATAGTCTCAGGGATCAAGGCTCATGCATTAGCATTGTGTCAGTGCTTGGCCAAGCTTTAAAACTTTGAGACCATTTCAGGGGAAGCCTTGATGTTTTAGACTGCTGACTGGCTAACTTTAATAAGTTTTTGCTAGTATCCTCTACCTGTTACATGTATACACACCATCACTTCTATGCAACTCCTACATAAACAAATATCTTTAAGTATAGAGTATAGCACTTCATTGATATCAAAGGTGAGAGCCCAGTCCTGCCTACAGGAGACTCTTGCTATCCATGGATGCTGTGCAGAAATCCTAGATTTTGTGGGTGTCTCCTAGAACTGGGCTGCAGTTCTGAAGCAGGAATGCCACCATCCAAATGCATAATTCTATCTTTTATGTTAACAGCTTCTCAAAAATAAACTATCTGATTCTGTCCAGAATAATAAACGAGTCCTAGTTTTCTACAATAGGACGGTCTATCAGGCCATTTCTCTAAGCCAGGTGTAAACAATGTTTTTGGGCAGAATGCCAAAAACACACACAATCTCTACTTGAAAAATGTTGGCATACCAGGAGCAGATGGCTCAGAAGCCACAAGGGGCCTGATCCTTGTTGTGGCAGTGCAGTCCTGTCCCCTTCCCTGACATCTACTCTGAGGCATGTTTTAGCCTGCTACCAGCAATGAACTGGGGCAGGGTTTCAGACCCCAGTACAACTGCTTGCAGCCTGCCCACTAAAAGCAAGCCGGGCTCTGTGGCATATGGCAGGGGCCTGCCCAGAGACCAGTCCAGCTGTGGATGGTAAGCTCTTTAACCTCAGCCTACTCTTAGCCAAAACCAAGACCACTCTGACCTCAATTATTGAGCTGCACTAAATTGATGCTGTAGTGTGTGCTCACTTGGAAGCAGACTTTCAGGAGGTAATTGTCAAAGTCTTTACTGAGGCATACAATAAAATGGAGCTGACACTTAACATTCAAGACTAAGGTTTGCCCCACCAACAAGTTCCTAATGAGAAGTCCCCAGTTCCAGTAATCCAGATCCATGGTGAGACTCTGGAGAATGTTGAGTATTTCCCATATCTTGGCAGCTATCTCTTGCACAAGGCTGACATCAAAGAAATTTCAACATCAAATGTGCAAATACACCCCTTAGACTTCTGAAAAAATGGGTGTTTGAAGACTCCATAAGATCTGAAACCAAGCTCATGGTTTATCAAGCAGTCATGATCCCTGTCTTGCTATACAGAGCTGAGACATGGACAATGTACAAGAGACATCTAAAGGTGTTGGAGAAGTACTGTCAATTCTGCCTGCAGAAGATCCTCCAAATCCAGTGGAAAGAAAGATGCACCAATGCTAACATCCTCCTACAAGCAAACACCACAAGTATTGAAGTGGTGATCATCCAATATCAAATTCATTGAGCCAGCAATGTCATTTGGATGTCTAACTCTGGACTCCCAAAGCAAGTTTTATTCTCCCAGCTCAGCCAAGTGGACACTCAACAGAAGGGCAGAGAAAGTGCTTCATGGATGTCCAACTTAAAAAAATGCACCATCAATGCATTAAACCCCTGACTCTGTGTGGCTCCCAATGACTAGGGAGACAATGATCCAATTGCCCATGGGTCCTGTTACTCATTATCCAGAACAAGCAGGGAGTAAACACCAGCACACATTACTCACAACAACTTTATTCAGAATGGAGACTGGTTCGGGCCAGGCCCCAAAAAATCAACAAACTGGGGACCTGCCCTGAACATTAGTTCTTTCCACATTTTATACACCTTGGTTCATACTTATTAACATTCACTCTGCCTATGTCCCTTCTTTGGTTCCACCCATTTCTCCTCCCATCTCAAGCTCCACCTCTGTTTACTGTTTGCTTCCTTAGCATGGTATTGCCTATGCATTTCATTCATTTACATGCCTCTCTGCTAAGACCGCATGCATAAGACTTTGACCTTCACTTCTTTTGGTCACTTGCAGTTTCTCGCTAGTTCTTGCTAGTTTTCTTGCTGTCTAGGGGGAATAGTAGATATGCTGGAGGGTAGGTCTAGGATTCAGAATTACCTAGACAAATTGGAGAATTGGGCCAAAAGAAATCTCATGAGGATCAACAAGAAGTGCAAAGTCCTTCACTTAGCATGGAAGAATTCCATACACTTCTACAGGCTTGGGACCAACTGGCTAAGCTACAGCTCTGCAGAAGAGGAAGGGCAACAAGAGCTGGTTAAATTTGCTCTACTGAAGTTATCTTCTCTTCCCTGCTACTCTTCTCCCCTCCCCACCAAAAAAGGCCAAAAAAAAAAAAAATATAGCCTTCTTGAGCATCTTGGCAGTGCCTCCAATACTTAAATGTCAAACATTTATATACCTGAGTTCATATTACCATACCTGAGCTAAGAGTTTTAATTCAGGTATAGTAATATTAACTCAGGTGTAGAAATGTCTGACATTTAAGT
>NW_017729029.1:22240005-22242725 GCF_001723915.1 Gavialis gangeticus | reverse complement strand
AAAGGCCAAAAAAAAAAAAAAATTCATGGCTGATCTCTTGTATTTTATGAGATTCAACTAAATTAAGTAGTAAAGATCTCTACTTTCCTTAGTTATAGTACCAAGTACTTTGTTTTGCACTTGCAGCCTTTGGAATATGCATCTTCAAGATTTAGAGAGTTTAGTTCTTTTATTATGCCTCTGCCATGATTTAAAGCAAACAGATCTAGACAGAATCACTTAAGATATGTCTGGGGAGAAAATAAACTGAAATCAATACATATTAAATCAATGTCAGCCAGATATTAGTTATGATTTTCCTTCCACAATCATTAAGGTGCATTTCAGAAATATTTTAAGCCTCCATTTTTTATTGCTTGCTTTTTTTGAATTTCAGGCTTATAAGCTAAGGATGAAATCCACTTTACTAGAATGAAGCCAGATAAAAATTGGTTTGTGAATGAATGCAGGAGAGAAAAGGAAGGAAAATGAGTCAATGACAACTGGCTTAGTGTCACTACAAAGCTCCAGTACAGAATCTCCCTTTACCAAGGCACCATTTCATTCACTGGAGAAGCAACTACATCAGATTGTGCAGTCATCTTCCTTGTGACCTGTTCCTCAATTCAGTGTCTAATGTGGTAGCATTGGAATCTCTGCAGTGATATACAAATAATAGAAAAATCACATTTTTTTCTTGCAAAGTTGGTTCTTGTCCTTGTCCTCTTGGGTACCCCCCTAACCAGTCCCAGAATAGGGTTTGAGTGGTGCACTAAACCTTGCACTGGGGTGAGTTTCACCATAAGATTAGATAGATAACTAAAAAGGAAATAGAAAAATCAAGAAATTAAACAGCAAGAAAAAAATAACATGCGCAAAATGTTGCAGCAGGTAAGATGGAATGTCAGAGTCTGGGACACATTCTCACTTCAGACAGGCTGCCTTGAATCCTTAAATCAAAAGGAATTACTTGGGATTTATAACTGTGTAACTGAAATAAAAATTGCTCCAAGGTACATTGTTTGAAACCTGAACTGCAGTCCTCCAACTCCTCTTCAAGGAATAAGAAAAAGCTGGATCCAGCTCCTTTCTTTTCAAATGTCTGCAACTAAGGAAGTAGTACATTTTTAACTTAAGCCAATCATGAGCACTTACCCTTTTGAAAAGCACCGTATCTAATTCAATGCATAATATTACCTTAAAACCATAACACTAAACAAGGGGAGTTATTTTCAAAGACATGCAATCATTTTTGGGGCAGCATTGCCTTTGCTTTTGAAATCTGAAGTTCCAAGTGTCATCATTTGCACTCGTGTTGCAAAAGTGACCAGTGAACCAAGCAATGCTACCTTCTAGATTAACTCTTAGATCAACTAGGTTATTGGTGTATTGAGCCCAACCCAATGGAACTCTTGTTTCTTCCTTACTTAAGGTGTGCAATATTCTCTTGGTCATAGTCTTTTCTTAGGTACATTCTCATTCCATAAGAAAAAAGAAATAACTCCTGGATGTGGCTGAGATTGATACCTAAAACAGAAAGGTAAATTAATTTAAAGTTAATATTCCAAGTAGATTTTTTTTAATACCTATCACTGAACAAATATCAGTGCAGATTCAGATCCATGAAAAAGGGCTACAAATAGTAATGGTTGGCAGCATATAGCTGCAACATAGATGGAATTCAGTTTTGAGGAAATTTAGCTGTTACTAAACAGGAGCTCTGCCTACTAGGGCAGTGTGAAATTCCAGCAGTCGTTTCATTTTGGAGGTGTTTCAGACCATTTCAGCACCTGAAACACCAAATCTGAATCAAAATGGAAGGGTCAGAAACATTTATGAAATAAAACAAGGCATCTGAAATGTTTCAGAAAATTTCAGAATTTCAGACCTGGGTTTGCAGGGAAACAGCTGTACACTGCTGCCCTGCTGTGCAACTCTGCTTCACGGGGAGCAAACTTCCATGCTGGGGGCTCCTCGCTGCTGCTGCCCATCCCATGCTGCCCCGGTGATGTGGGGCTGCATGGGGGTGGGGAGGGGCAGCAGTGGTGAGGAGACCCTGGTGCAGACTCCTGCTCCCTGTGGAGCCAGGTCATCCATCAGGGCAGTGCTGGTCCTTGCCATGTGACCTGGCTCTGCAAGGAGCAGAGATCCAGGGCTGCATGGGGTGGGCAGTGGTAGGGAGGAGACCCCTGATGAAGATCTCTGCTCCCTGCAGAGCTAAGTCATGCAGCAGGGACCAGCAGGCTTTCTCTGCAGTGCTTCCCTGTCCTGTGACCTGATGTGACAGGGATCAGAGATCCACATGGGAGCCTCTTTGCCTGCACAGATCCACATGGGAGCCTCCTTGCCTGCACAGAGTGCAGTGGCCTTTCCCCTTCCCTGGCTGAGCCACCTATGGGGAGAAGTGGGCACACTGAAGGAGAAGGACAGGCTACAACTTGATCTGAACACATTACAGGGGTGGGCAGATGAGAACTGGATGGGTTTCAATATGGACAAGTGCAGGGTACTGCACCTAGGGAGGAAGAACCAGCAGCATACCTACAGGCTGGGGAACTCCCCTCTTATCAGTGCAGAGGCAGAAAAGGACCTT
This sequence comes from Gavialis gangeticus, assembly GCF_001723915.1. NCBI lineage: Eukaryota > Metazoa > Chordata > Crocodylia > Gavialidae > Gavialis > Gavialis gangeticus. The sequence continues at coordinate 22,240,153 of NW_017729029.1, read as the reverse complement.
GGAATCATTATTGATTCCAAAATGACCATGGGCTGGCAGTGTGGGATGCAGTCAGGAAGGCTAACCACACCTTGTCATGCATCCACAGATGCATCACGAGCAGGTTCAAGGATGTGATCCTCCTCCTCTATGTGACACTGGTCAGGCC
>NW_017729029.1:22238569-22239512 GCF_001723915.1 Gavialis gangeticus | reverse complement strand
TGAACCTGTTCAGCCTCCACAAGAGAAGGCTGAGGGGGATCTGGTGTCCATCTACAAACCAGCCAAGAGGGACCAGCAGGCTATGGGAGAGTCCCTGTTCTCCCGAGCCCTACCAGGAGTAACAAGGAATAACGGCCATAAGTTGACTGAGAGTAGATTCAGGCTAGATATTAGAAGGCACTACTTCACAGTCAGGGCAGCTAGGATCTGGAACCAACTTCCAAGGGAAGTGATGCTCGCTCCTACCCTTGGGGTCTTCAAAAGGAGGATGAATAATGACCCAGCCGGGGTCGTTTCACCCCAGCATTCTTTCCTGCCCATGGCAGGGGGTCAGACTTGATGATTTGCTCAGGTCACTTCTGACCCTAACAACTATGAAAACACGACCGAATCTGAAACCAAATTTAAACACAGCCATTTCACACAGCCCTATTGCCTACTTGAAATAAATGCTGAATTAGGACATCTCCTGGTACCAAACTCTCATGTGATACTTTGTGTAATAATGAGGGACAATTTGAAGTTATATTTTGTGCAAACTTCCCCCCACAGCCATTATTTGACTTGGGCTCAGGAATGAATGTTGCCTCAATGTACAATAGACTTCTTACAAACTCTTATTTTATGTCAGCATTGTAAAGGAATTGAGCTAAACCTTTACTGTAATAGTACATTTTCATTCCTTCACGTGTGTATGAACTGCAATCAAGAACTTTTAATAATGGCTTTTGCAGATGATATTTTGCCTTTTAAGGTGCCTAAAAAATAAGATGGATCATCTGTACCCATGCATCTATGTGTGGACTGTTGAGTAGCTTTACCACCTCCACTTTGAAGGTGATACAGGTGACCTTCTAAGCCTAGTAACACCTATATGAAATTATACTTAACATTATATAACATTTTTGTCATGCCCAGATGCCGGTGCACCCTTGACCTGCGA
>NW_017729029.1:22232341-22238558 GCF_001723915.1 Gavialis gangeticus | reverse complement strand
CATTGGCATCCGAAATCAAAGACTTTGATCTTTGACAATTTTTATGAAATTATTTGAATTATTCTCCAAACAGCAACTACCCAATACATAGTGTAGATGTGTTGAAATTATTCAGATACAGAAATATGCAGAACAATTCATCTATCATATGCCCCTGTTCAGTAGCAGATACAATGCAAAATGCAGAAAAATCTTTGAATTCTGCCTCAGTTCTTTCATTCCTGTATAATATTTAGCTGGAAAATGTAAGTGTTTAATGAATTTTCTATAAAGAATAGCCCTTTTTAGTTACTTAATTCATACACTGATCAAAATGTTATTTTAATTCAGTAGAAATATCACAGAGCCACTAATCAAAAGTATTTGGTTAATAATAAAATACAAGACAAAAGCCATTGAAATGATAACACGGTTTAGAAGTTCTGTGCAAAATGTAATGCTATTTAAAAAGAAAGCAAATGTTTGATGTATAGTTAAAAAAATCTTTCCTTATTTCAGTCAATATTAATCTCTAATTGATTAAATAAATGCTACTGGTGTTTCTCTTTGAAATGAATGGACACAAAAATGTTCAAAAGGAATCTTATATAGACATCATATGTGGCCACATCAGAAAGCTTAAGAAGTTAAAATAAATCAGAATAAGAGTATTAATCCTGGCCTGATAGGAATTGATCTGAAGAGATTAAAATATAGGCAAAGTACCAAACAAATTATCCCATTTTTGAAGACAGACATATCTTACTGAAAACAGGTGATTGCTTAGCAACATAAAAATGTATGTGTATCTAGGGAAATCCTTTGAATTATTAACAATAACATTGTTAAACATATTAAGATATATTTTTATATAAATAATTTGATGTCTGTTGAAAATGAAAATGTATAAAATACATCTCACAACATAACTTGTAGTTTTACTAAAGGAGAAACTGAGGCAGATATGTCAAGGCCTCAGTTGTAATATAAAATATGTAATTTTTTAAATACCTAAACTGAGACAACTTAAAATGGCTTGACTGTCAAAAGAATTGAAGACTTGTCATCTGAAAACTGGTCATTCAATTTGAGATACCTTCAACAGAACTTTTCAAACCTAGCGCTAAGTGATTTGTTCAAACTACTGGTAGCAAACCTAGTGACAGAACTGGACTACATCTTCTAAGTCATGTTCCTTATTATCACTGGAGCTCACAAACAGATGCTCAAATATCAGATCAAGAAATGTTTAAAAGTGTTGTGATGAGTGCTTTGAGGGGAAGCAACGAAGGATGCTTTGAAAAATCACACTAACAGAGTAATACAGGACCTATAGTGATAAGTATCTTCATTCAAATGATACCTGTAATATTCTTTCCTTGAAAGTAAGTAATTATCCATCACTGACCAAAACAAATTAGGCATTTAGTTAATAGCAGTACAATACTTTGAGACAGTATATAATGAGAAATTTAGGCCATTATTTCATATGTCTATTTACAATTTTCTTTACCCTTGATTAGTGCTTTTCTGGATCATGTTATACAAGTTTGTATAGAGTTCAGCAGCAAGACTCATGTTCAGATATATCACCTTTCTGCCTCCTCTTTATTGGAGGGGAAGAGGGAGGCAGAAGGGTGTAAACTCACCCAATAAGGCCTCATTCTTTTTACTCCAAATATTCTATTTAATCTCTCCAATGCAAAACCCTTTCTTGCCTCCTTACTTCTGATGTCAGGGGCATTGGATGATTAAAGCAGCCCATGGTGCATTTAATAGAGCAATCAGAGTAATGGCCCCAGAATGTTCTGCTACTTTATCCATGCCTAAAGTTTTTATAATATTATAAACAATTCTGTAGGGAATTGCTTTTCTTTAATGGACCTTCTTTCACAAATAGATAAAAGACAATATATTACATAAAATTATTCAAATTTCATGGAAAAACACTGAACTCCTCTCATCATCCAGAAGTTTTTTTGACATTGTGACAACTGGAGAGACCAAAAGGCATGAAAAAAATAGGCAGAAGGGAATAAAGCTGGGTGCTTCCACTCAACTGAGAACACTTTAGGATGAATTTTCCCAAATATTTAAGGGGGTGGGAATTTATCACTTCTGTTACGAAAGCTGCTTGTATTTCTTAACTCTCCATCGTCTCTATTTACCATAATAATTTTTTTCAGCTGTGCCACTGATCTATTTCCACTACTCCAGGGTTACTGTTCAAGCTCTATCAGTGACACCACACTTACTTGTAACTACCCTTCAACACATTAATCCCCTTACCTTTCTTATACACTCAACATTTTGTAATCTCGTGGCAATTTTTTTTTTAGGTTGCACTGTCAGAAGTCTTGCTTTTTACCTTTAGTACATTTTCTAAGGTTAGTGGAAAAGGTTGAGTTAGTAGTTATTTGAAAAATTGATAGTGAGACATTTTAGTGATATTGAATAGGACAGAAATTAAGGATCATGGGCACATCCATACATGCAAGCACTTGTGCTTGCAGCAGCTGAAATAGAAGCGATGCAAATTTGAGCTGGGACTTTTTGCCTCAGCGCAGGTCAGACATGCAATCTGTTGTGGAGCAAATTGTGCCACTTGGGGCAAAATAACCCTGCCTGGCTCCTCCCAGATCTGCAGCCAGGGGGAGCTATAGACAGCACCTGTGCTGTCCCCAGCAGTATAAAAAGCTTCCATATCCTGGCCCCATCCATACAAAAAGCTGCCCTGGCAAGCAGCTCAGGACTACTCACTCTCAGGAATTTCTGGGGGAGGAGCCTCTGGGAGGAATTTGGCCATGCCCCTTCCTGTCCCAGGCTGCTACTGCTGTGGCCAGGCCCTTTCATGCCTCTGGCTACTATTGGCTGCTGGCTTGGTCTCAGAGCTTTTGGAGTAAGTTGGCCGCACCCCTTCTTGCCTTGGGCTGCTGCCCCTGCCCTTGCCCCTGCCCCTGTGGGGGTCCTCTGCTGCAAGCTATTGCCCCCCTCAGGGAGGGGCTCACTGCACTGCACTGCACCCCAGCTTCTGCACCCCTGTTCTGGCCTACTGCCCAGCCTGCCACCAAGCTGTGGTCGGGGGACAGCCTGGGGAGGGAGCCTGCATGGTCTGTGGGCCCTTCCCCCACCATCACTGCCAGAGCCTAAAGGCACCTTGCCTGCCCCAGCTGCCTTGGCAGGCCACCCCAACCTTCATCTTCACTTTCACCAGAAGCACATCCTGAGTGGCTGAACTGGACGGGTCCTACCATCACTGCTGCTGTTGCTGCTGCTGCTGCTCCTCTCAGGACAGAAGGAGATTCCCTGCTGCACCACCTGACACCACACCTGAATTGGTGTCGGGTTTACTTCCTAGTTGACTGACTGCTCCTACCCTTCCCCACAGCTACCTCTGCATCTGATCCTGATTTGTCTTCCTGCCTACTGCTCTGCTGAGTGACTGATTTGAGACCTGAGGGGATTCTGGACAGATATTCCACAAACAAAGCCTCTCCACTGCTCCAGCCATTTCTTGCACCTGCCTCAGCAGCCTTCCCTGTGTGTGTGTGTGTGTTTTTTTTTTCTCCCTTGTGTGTTAAGTCCTGTGGTCCACTTCCCCTGCCCTCCAGTTTCACCAGCCCTTGTGTGTGTGTTCCCCCTCCACCCCACATTCTCAAAGAATAGGCCTCCATTTTGTTTTCCTGTGGGGCTGTGGCTCAGTGAGCTTCAGCCCCCTTCACTATCCCCCTTCTCCCCACAACCCTAGCCTGCCCCTACTCAATTCACCAGCCCTGCAGGATATTTTATTTTTCTTTAACATCTTCTCTGCCCTCATATAAAACAATGCCAGGGCAGGAATCTTCTGGGGAGGCAGTTGCCCCCACAGATTTTCCTGCAGCCCCCACTAAGGGGGTGGATCCCAGCCAATCCCCCAAGGGGATGCAGGCCCCTGCATCCACCACCCCAGTGGCAGAGTCCAACCAACCTCCAGGGTCTTAGTGGACCAGGGGGTTCAGATGGTGCCAAAGGAGCCCTCTCAACTCCAGGACCAGGAGAAGGATGCCCAAGAACCAGCAGGTTGAGCCTGCAGACCTCTTGGTCCCAATGGTCCCCAGGGATGAGCTGCTTGCATTTCTTGACTGTGACTACACCCGCCTGTCCACCAGCAAGATACAGCTAGCCTTGGACCACTGGGGAGATTTTGACAGCATCCTTGCCACTTCAAGGGCACTGGTGGGGGAAGGCAAGGGGCCCAAGAGCTGCAATGCCAGGAGATATAGGCGGGCCCACAGTTTCATAGATGCCCTCTATATATATGGGAAGGTGCTACGTGAACCAGTGGGCCCCGCATTGGGCATTGAGATGTGCAAGGCCCCTGCTGAACTGTCTACTCCACCCCCACAGCTGTGAGGTCATTTAAGATCGCAACCTTCAATGTCCACAGCTGCAGGAAGGGTCTCCAGAGGTGCTGTTATCAAATTAAGCTAATTGCTTAAATCATAAGCAAGAATTTATAAAGGAAGATAAGGCAAGGTGCTGTGTTCATTGATTACATGATTTAGACATAGAGGTTCAGACAAACGCACACAAATCATCATACGCATCATTACACACAGGCATACAAATACACAAAACAATCATTCCATCCACACATACACCAGATATAGTTATCAGCAATAGTTGCTCAATATCAGCCAAGGGTGGCCAACCCAGGCTTATTCAGTAGACGATGATGATTTGAAGATAGCACATTTGAAGGTAACAGCTGGATCTGGGTGAACAGATGCATCTGTGCTCTGATGAAACAGCAGTAGAGAAAGAGACTCACCCAACTTGGCATTTTCCAAGTGTTCTTTTATAGGGATTTGGCATCCTTTGTTTCAGTCCTTTGGGGTTTTTCCATACCCAGCTTTTGTTTTTGTGGTTCTTCTTCTTTTGTTTTTAGCTTATCTCAGCCTTGGAGTGTTCTTGCTGCCTGTCTGGTAGGAAGGTGCACTCCTTCTCTTCGTTATTTTCTTTGTGCCCTAGGCCTAAAAGGGGTTCTTCAGCCATTCAATAATTAATTTACTGACTGGAAACTTACATTTGGCACCTTGTTGCTTACATAAACAGACAGCACTGGGTTGCTGCAGAGGTCGTGCATTTCCCCTTGTGGGAGGGTGGGCAGGGCCTGGTTTGCCTGTGCAGCCAGGTCTTGACATCCTGCCTTCAGGCCTTGCAGTGACTGTTGTACGGTGTCAGCAGCCATGCGGCATGGGGCCAACTGGGGTGCGCTTTCCTCTGCCAATTCTGGGGGCTCCAATATAACTGGCAGCTCTTCAGCCTGCAAGGCTTGTCCCTGCAGGACTTGTGAGGGCTGCCAGTTTTCTACCAGGACCTCCTCTGGGCCTGGAGGCTGGTCTCCACCCCCAGGCCCCCTGCAACAGTTGCTTAGGGTGCCAACCTGCTCATCAAGTCCCTCCTCTGGAACCCCCAGCTGGAGGTGCTGATGGCAGAGGCACCCCGGTTATGACAGAGGTTAATTGTGTCTGGTGTCACCCATGTTGGAGACCTCCTGGACTATGATAGGCAGGAGTAGGTGAACTCCACTGAGCTGGCCCAGTGTGGGGGGTCTACCCACGACATGTGTAACCTTCCATCTGGTCCAGGAGGTGAAATATGCCCTACCTCCTGATGCCCTTGCCTTTGTTGCCCAGGTCCTGCACGGCAGCAGTCCCCCCCGCCCCCCCTGTGTCCTCCAGCCCCCCAGAATTTGTCATGGGGCCGGCACTTTGCCTGGCTTCATGGTGCTCCCCACTCCACCATGTGATCCAAGTGGAGGACACCAGACTGGTCTGCTTTTCCACTGTCCATCACCACCAACTCTACATGCTTCTGCAGTGTGCTATCCATCATGCCACCCTCGCATCCTGCCCAGACACCAAGTGGCAGGACCTGCTCAGCGAGGGCATGGCTGGGACAACCCAGTGTCTGAGTCTGTACTCCACCCTCATCCCACCAGTGACCAGGGACCTCAGCTGGCAGCTCCTCCATGTGGCCAGCTTCATGGACACCCCAGTCTCCTGCCCCTTCTGCAGGCAGAGGGAGACCCTGGTGCACATGACCCTTGAGTTCACCAGGATGCAGCCCCTGCACCTCCAACTCCAGAGCCTCCTCTTGAGGTTCTGGTTGAATTTCACGCCCCCCCTTCTTGTTTTTCATCACCCCATTCATGACCCTCTAGGACTGCAGGCTTGCTGGCCCTTGTTCTTCCCTC
>NW_017729029.1:22219727-22227341 GCF_001723915.1 Gavialis gangeticus | reverse complement strand
TGACCCCACCAAGTCCCGGGACCTCCTGGTCAACCTGCTCCAGGTATTGGACCAGCAAGGAGGCTCTGGCTGGGAAAGTGACTGGAGACTGTGGGGCTGCTTTCTTCTCACTTGTCTGTGCATGTCTCCAGGCAGAGCACCAGTGGGCAGTGTCTGCTGGCTCCTTGGATGCCTTTGAGGACCTGTGGGTGTGGCCTGAGGGGCTTTGCTCGGTGTCCCCCTCAGGTACACTTATTTTCATGTTTTGACCCACTGACCCACATAACACTCCTGTCCTATTTTTTTTCATTAGTTGTCCCAAGTATTTTGTTTCATCATCCATCCATTGGCCCCATACATTAGGAGTTATTAGTTAGCCATGTGGCCTCAAAGCCCGTGATAATTGAGTGATACAAATAGTCAGGAGTTCCCGGGGCCCAGCCAATTGGTATCTGGGGACACTACGCCTTGTGCTAGCTGGACTGATGAAGCAGCATCCCAAATCCATGTTTAAAAATACCCCAAAATCCATGTTCTTCCAAAATGAAAACAAAAGAACACTCTATACATACACACACACACACACACACACACACACACACACACATATCTATCTATCTATAGGGAGAGATACAGAGAGACAGCGATCAGTTGGGCAATGCTTTATTGGTATATTTACAATGTTAAAACAATGTTTAAAAACTTTGGAAACCAACCAGTGTCTCTATCATCATGAAAAAATAAATTCTAAATTCCTATATGTGTTGATCTGTACTTTTGGTTTTCTTCACACATGATAGGGAGATGTGGTGTTTGCAGGAAGGGGGTGGAAAAGCATGTTGGGGAAGGCGGGTGAGTGTGTGTGGAGTGATGTGGGTTGGTATGTGGATAGATGTGGGGCAATTGCTGAGGGCACTGTGGGTGTGGGGTACTTTATTGGGGGGCTGCTTGGGAGGGGTGGGTCCCCACAGGGTAAAGCCCCCCCACAGCACATGGAATGCCCCCCCCACCGGGCCCCAGCTCCCCCCTGGAGGGCCACAGCCCCTATTCCCCACAGGGCCACAGCCCCCCTGACCCAGGGTCCCAGTTCCCCCTTGGAGAGCCACAGCCCCACTGCCCAGGGCCCATAAATTACCTTTTGCATCAGCTGCAGGAGTGGGGTCCTCTGAGCCTGCTGCTGCCAGCTCCCAGATTTTGGGGACCATGCGTCAAGCCCAGCCAGGTCCTTCCTGCTGGTCCTGGGGCTGCTTGTGCTAAGTCCCACCTCTGCCCTGCTGTGCCTGTGGGGAGGTGGCACATGGTGGGACCCAGTCCAGTGCTGTGTGGCTCGTTAGTCTGGCTTTGCACCAAAGAGGTTCACATGGCTGTGGGAGGCACAGCTTCTGTGCATACCTCCCAGAGCCATGCAACCTGCTTCGGTGCAAAGATGGATTAGTGAGCTGCACCAGTCTGGGCCAGGTCCCTCTGAGGCTGCTCCCCCTTTCCCTCCTAGTACTTGGGGTCTGGGCCCACTCCCACCTTCCCTACTGCAGTGGCAGAGGGAGGGGAGGAGTGGGCCCAGGGCCAGGCCCCATGTGGGGGAGGACTGGGCCCAAGGGTGGGGAAACTAAGCTGCCAGGGTGGGGGGGGTAGAGCAGCAGGCCCAGGCAAACTCAGAGGAGAGGCGTGGGGGAGGAGTGGGCCTGGGCCCAAAGGGGGAGCAGGCCTGCTCCTCCCCACACCACTGCTGTGTTCTGCCACATTGGGGGGGAGCATTGCTGCCCCACATCACCAGGGCAGGCTGGCTTCTCTCCCAACTTGGGCTTGGCCCTCCCCCCCCCACATTGAGCCTGGGCTCACTCCTCCCATCTCCCCACTGCCACCACCACTGTGGCACACCTGCTCTTCCCCCACCCACATCAGGCTGCTCCTTCCCTGCACTGCCACTGCATTGCCCTGCATTGGGTCCTGCAGGCAGCAATGACAGAAGAGGGGAGGGGCAGGCTGAGGCCAGTGCCAGTGGCCTTGCCCCTGCCACAGCATCCCAACCGTATTCCCCCCGTGTTGCTGCCATCACCTCCAAGGAGTAAGCTGAGGGTGAGGCCAGCTCTGGAATGAAATGCATAATGGAAAGAGAAAACCTGTCATTTACATGAGTACACTCTGAAGTACATACATTTTAGCAACAGCATTCTATATTGAAATTTCTAGATGTATGCAAAGAAAGCCCCACCATTGACATCAATGCAGCCCTTCACGAATCTAGAAGTCAGGTCAACAGGTTAACTTACAAAAGTAATTCTAACCAGTGGAAGGAAGATATTTCATTTTTTTTTCAAGGATATTTGCAAAACATATCTGTCCTGATCTTAGTACTCCAAGATGTACATGACTCATCAGTGTGACAAAGTCATCAGCAAAGCTAACGGCACTCTATCGTGCATCAGCAGATGCATGACAAACAGAACGAAGGAGGTGATACTTCCCCTCTATCGGGCACTGGTCAGACCACAGTTGGAATACTGCATCCAGGTTTGGGACCACACTTTAAGAAGGATGTTGATAACCTGGAAAGGGTCCAGAGAAGGGCCACTCGTATGGTTAAGGGCTTGCAGGCCAAGCTCTACGAGGAGAGACTAGGGAACCTGGACCTTTTCAGCCTCCACAAGAGAAGGTTGAGAGGTGACCTTGTGGCTGCCTATAGATTCATCATGGGGGTGCAGAAGGGAATTGGTGAGGCTCTACTCACCAAGGCACCCCTGGAGGTTACAAGAAATAATGGCCATAAGCTAGCAGAGAGTAGACATTAGGAAGAACTTCTTCACAGTTAGAGTAGCCAAAATCTGGAATGGACTCCCAAGGGAGGTAGTGCTCTTCCCTACCCTGGGGATCTTCCAGTGGAGGTTAGGTAGGCACCTGGCTGGGGTCATCTGAACCCCACACTCTTTCCTGTCTATGCAGGGGGCTGGACTCAATGATCTATTGAGGTCCCTTCTGACTCATCTATGAATCTATTAATCTAGTTCACAAAAAAAGTCTCTAATGAAATAATTTGTAGGGAAATGAGGGTTTTAAAGTTTCATACACCCCTTAAGCTCATAGATTATGGCAGCTACCATCTCTCCAGCCCTGGGGGCTCCATGAACCCAAGTCAGAGATGACTGGGGCATGGTGCAGGGCCTGGTGCAAATCAGCCTGTGTGGGGCCCAGACACAGCAGTGGTGGCAGGGAGAGGTGGGGCAAGCAGCCAGACATGAAGCCAGCCAAGCTTTGTGGGGGCCTCCAAAGCATGGGACCTGGGGCAGTTGTTCCAATTCTCCTTCCCCCTTCCCCCCAGGAAAGTCCTGACCCCAGGGCTGGGATGCATGGTCCTAGGTCCATTGCTGCAGGAGTCTGGGTCCCAGAAGGTGTGGGGTTCTACCAGTGCCCTGAATTAGCAGCTTCTAGGGCTGAAAGTCCTCTTAGTTGTGAGACCCCCAGCCCTAGATGAGCATGGTTTTCCCAGCCACAGGAGAGACCCTGCTATACAAGCTAATTAAAACTTGATAGCAACTGATAAAGTTGATAAAGTTACTACATATTTTCAAGGTCTAACTTTATAGCTGGTTGGAGCTTTTTATGATGTAATAAGTACTTTGGTTGTGTAGCTGGCCTCAAGGTAATTGTGCAATTCACCAGTTGATTGCATGAGACCTGTAAATGGGTAGAGGGGAGACCTGTAAATGGGTAGAGGGGACCCTAGATGATTTAAATGTTATTTCAGTCCCTTTTACATTTCCTTCAGAAATACTATGTTAAACTTAAGTATTACAGTGCCCTAGTCATCTTAACACCTCCTAAGTTTGTGTGCTTTAATCACTCATGGTTTACTTATATTTACTGTATTTGGCTTACCTCCTAGGACTAAATTCCTGATTGCCTCTTTCCAATTTCTTGTTAGTTGATTAACTACAGAGGCTGCATAGCAAAACTGCATCTCTTGAAACCTGTCACATTTCCAAATCATTCCTTTGTTCTTATTCTAAATAATGTTACAATAAAATTCACCAGTGATCAAATTGTTGGCCTTTCATTAGGTCAACCTTATCAGTACAGACATTGTCTGTTGTAATTGTACAATGCCCTAGAGGTTTATAATAGTTTTCTGTAATCATTGTTGGCAACTTCATTCTTTGACATTCAACCAAGCTGGTTCTTTTGTAGTTGGCAACGGGTATTTTCTTTTACTTCACACAGAATAAACACTTGCACCTAATGTGTAGAATAGTGCCAAAATAAGATGATGATGACAGATGTAAGATAACTGTAATGTTTTATCTTACAGCCTAAAATAAGCATTGCTAAATGTCAATAAATGTAAAGTTTCTCCATAAATAACAGGGCTAAAACATCTGTCCATAAATTCTGTAAAAAAAAAAAAATTGTTCCCACAAAAATACTGAGCAAAAACAGCTCCATAAAAGGAGCTCCATAAAACCACAGAGCTGATTGAAGCTCTGTGGTTGGAAAAGAAGCTGCTGACAGTATTGAAGCACAGAAAGAGCACAGAAGTGCCACTAGGTGTCCAAGCAGGAATGCAGAACCTTGAGGGGAACTCTTCTCAGGGTTTTGTGGCTCCTTCACCAATGCCTAGCCATGTGCTGCTGCTGGTGCTGCTCCTGGTGCTGCCTCCATCTGTAGCATGTGTAACACCGGTAGGTGACAGGTAGGCAAACAATGTTTTTTCTCAGGGGGTTTGGGATGGCAGGGAGTGGGGCTGGTGGAAAAAATTCTGGTGTGGGGGGCAGTGATCTGGGGAGAGGGACGTATGTTGCAGGAAACAGTCAGGGATACCGTGGATGTGAGTAGGGGACCTCAGGGGTGGAGGCAAAAAGGTGTAAAAATAGCTAAGGTTGCCACCCCAAGAAATCATTTTGAAATTGATAATCAGCAAACATTTTACTGATGACTGAACTTTTCAGCTTTGTTTGAATCAGACCTTTGTGCAGGGTCTGGCAGAAAGATTATATTTATATTATATCAAACATATATTAGTAAAAGAGTTGGTTTTAAGTGAAAGGTTTCCAGATTATTAGTTTAAAAAAAATATTTTGGTTGGGCAACTGTGCATAAATGGGCAAAAATCTGTCATATTTCTGTACTCTGGTTAAATGCTAAGGACAGAGTCACTTGGGAATTGTGACTTGTACAAGGATTGTATTTATTTTTCCTTCTAGTAGGGTGTATCTACATAAGACACTTTCCTGCAAAGCTAGCTAATTAGCTCTGCAGTAGAGCATCACCATCTACATGTGTGGCTGTCACAGACCACTTAGGTGCCCTGTGCCTGGGAACAGAAACAGCTCAAGAGAGACCCCTAGTGGTGAGAAGGGGGAGGAGCAGCTGCCAGTCACCAGGGCAGCACAGATGCTGGTTGCTGGGGCAACCAGCGAAACCTGCTGACAGGAAGGGGTAGGGCTTTGCCCTTCTTAAACCCAGGCAGGAGGACAGGGTGGCAGTTCCCCTCTGGCAGCCAAGGAGGGGGGAGCTCGGCCAGTGTGGGGAGAGAGGCAAGGTTTGTCTGCATGAGTATCCACTGGTTCACTGCCATGGGCTGGAGCATTTTCCCGGTAGGGATCAAATGTTGTTCAACCGGACGGTTTAGTTTTATGTTATAGCCCAGGGGCTTTGTGCTTTGTATTTACTCTTAACTGGGGGACCGAGTGAGGCTATTAGGGGTTGGAGGAGGCCTCACAGGGACTCCCCAGTAGCGTGCGGGTTCCTGGCGCTGGAGAGGGCACAGCATTTGTAGGGTGCATTGGCCCTGGCCCCAGAGTGAGGTGGGGGGCAGCGAGGTGCCCCAGAGTGGGGGGGGGGGCAACAAGGAGCCCCAGAGTGAGAGGGGGGCAGTGAGGAGCCCCAGAGTAAAGAGGAGGGCCCAGACATTACAGGGCTCAGGGCAAACCACGTCAGTACCATCTGTGAGGCTTGGGCTGCGGTGTAGGGGAGGAAAAGGAGCTGCAAGTAGCGCCCCCTGTCATTGGGGTATGTAAAATGGGCAGCCTCTCGCGGATTACAACTTACTAATCAAATAAGATCAAGGCATGGCAGGAGAGTAAGCAGGCAGTTGGCCCATTACAGAAGGGCAGAGCCACTCCCAGAAAGGCTCCGATAGTGATACTCCTGTCACAATGGTGCATTGGCCGGGAAAGCTTTATATGGCAGTATGCTTTATAAGACGCTGGTTTGCCGGTATGAAGAAGAGAACCCTTGGGTCCATGTGGAGAGGGAAAAGAGGATGGACACTAACCCCTGGCCCAGATACGGGGAAACAAGATTTGGGTCCACCACACCAAGCAGTACAAGGCCCGCGGGATCAAGCAGCAGGACAACCAACCCTACGAGCCAGTGTGATTGGAAGCACCCGACCTGGCCCAATGGTACAGGTAGGAATGTGTGGCTACGCAGCCCGAGTTGGCTGTGAGGCAGCAGATGAGCTGCCCGCACCGGTGGTAGAAGTAACCATAAAGGGCAAAAGAGTAGTGGCTATGCTGGACTCGGACTCAGCGCAGACAGTGGTGCGGAGCAACGTGTTACCGGCAAGGGAGATAAGAGTGGATCATGCGACGGTGCAGTGCTAGTGCGGGGATCCCCTCAATTTTGACAGAGTGAGGGTCACCCTACAAGTAGGCAATAAGACCCACCGGATGCTAGTGGGAGTCGCAGAACATTTACCTTACCCAGTGGTACTGGGCTGCGAGTGGCCTGAGTTGTTAGAAGAAATAGTTGGTGTGAGGAGTAAATAGACCACGGAGGGGTTCGTGGGTGAAACTGAGCAACCCCCCCCCGAAGAGGAAGCGGGACAGAGGGTGGATATTGCCCAGTTGGGGGAAGACAAACACTTTCAGCTGGAACAAAGCTGAGAGATGGACTTTCAGTGGGCGCTGCAGGAACACCTCGCTCAAAGAAACAATGAGGTATTGAGGCCAGAACTGATGAGAACAACCCCGAGGTTCGAGGTGAGGAATGGCCTTCTATATCAGATTGAGCAAGGGAAGCCAGAAGGAGAGGAGGTTGCTCAGCTGTTGATCCCACAGTGGTATCAACCGGCTTTGTTCTTGAAGCAGCTCAGAACATGGTTTTAGGAAACCTCAGGGAAGCCCAGCAATGGCAAGTAAGGCATTACAACTGAGGCGCCCGGGAAAGGGAGTTTGACGTGGGGGACTGCGTGTTGGTCGTATTGCCGGACAGTGAAAGTAAGTTGCTTGCCCGGTGGCAGGGACCCTATGAAATCATAGGCCGAGTGGGGCCCGTAGACTATGAGGTACACCAGATAGATAAGAAAAAAAAGAAGCAAGTATACCACGTCAACATGTTAAAGAAGTGGGAGGTTCGGGAGTGTATGTACTTAGCCCCTCATCCTGAGGAATTAGAGGTGGGACCCACGTTAATGAAGGAAAGTGGACTGGATGATGTAGAGCTGGCAGCTGTGCCTCCCCCTTCTCACCACTAGGGGTCTCTCTTGAGCTGTTTCTGTTCCCAGGTGCAGGGCACCTAAGTGCTCTGTGACATACCTCCCCCCCTTTTGCTCCAAAGTCACCAAGCCGAGTACTTCTCGGCTTGGTGACTTTGGAGCAAAAAATTATTCTGGCACACATCCAGGAGGGTCCAGCAGGG
>NW_017729029.1:22214987-22219716 GCF_001723915.1 Gavialis gangeticus | reverse complement strand
TTCCGACCCTAGAAACTATGAAACTATGAAACTATGGAAAGGCTCCGATAGTGATACTCCTGTCACAGTGGCACTATTAGGGCATAGTAAACTAATTAACTCTGCTGTTGGATAGCACTGCCCAGCACAAGCATTATCCTATAGTGGAGTAGTTACATGCAGGGAAACACACGTATAGAAGGTGACAGGGCTGGTTGGGGCATGGTGGTACTACAGCATGAGGTCTACCACCTGGATAGTCCAACATGGAGCACCCTCCTGACACAGCCAGCCCCTCCACAGGATGTTGAGCTGGGGCAGAGCAGCCCCAGGCTGGCAGACTGACCTCCCCCCGACCCCCAGACTTCATGTCTGCTGGGGCTGTTCCACTCCAGCTCAAAATATTGTGGTCCTGGGCGCATGTGTAAATGTTGTGCCTGGGATCAATAAATTCCAGCACAAACAGTTCCAGAGTTTATTGTGTTGCATTAATATCACATATAGATGCACCCACAGTGTCACAACTTAAAACAAAACTGTATCTGATGCTGCAGGTGTGTCCAATACTGCTGGGCACAAGAGTCTGTGCTCTCTACATACTTGGCCTTAGATGAAGATAGCTTGGCCTGAACACATAGTTCACCTGTGAGCTGCCCTTTTGTTCTTGCCCACATCTTGATCTTATTGGATAAGCAGAAGGCTCCTGATGTCACTGGAGCTATATCTTTGGAGTCATGGATCTTTCTCATGGGGCTCCTGCCTCCCCTTCACCCCATCCATACACCGACCAAATGCTCCCAAAGTCAAAAATTGATTGTAAATCAAGAGAAAGGAAAATAAATAAATTGCTTGCACCTGACACCCAGTCAAAATGTCTGAGTAACCTTTTTAGGGTCTCAGGGCTTGACTCTGTCAGGCCTACTTCAGCCCTTCTGCCCATTCCTTAATTTGTGTTTATTTAATAAATCCAATCCAGGCAGAGTTTTCCCTGCCATCAAATGGTCCTACCAGAGTAATAAAGAAACAATAATGCAAAACATAAAGCTCTTTAACCCTCTGGCCCCCTAACTTTCATCTGAGCTCCAATCCTGCAAAGTTGTCCCTTCTCTACCTTCAGTTTTCTCTGTCTCTTGGCCACTCCTGGCCATGGTGAGTCCTCGTCAGCTGCTTCAGGAACCTTCTGCTGGGTACACCTCTGAGTGCCTGGACTTCACATGTGCTGTCCTTTTGGTTGGTTTTTTTCCCCAATTTTCCCCCCCAAATTTTATCAGCACTGACAATTTCCTATGGAAAGATAAGATTTCATCTAAAGATCTTCCTGACATGAATAAGCCACTGGAAAATGCATAATCTGCTTTATTTGTTAGTTTTCTGCTACAAATTGTAATCCTTGTCATTCACTTAAAATCCATATTCCTGTATCTATTTGGGGAGTTTCAATTCAACTTTCCCTTAATATCTAGCCTTGAGCTTGAACACAGAAATGTGTATTGTTCTTAAACTGAACCTGATAGGCACATACAGAGAATGGAAATTATTTTATTAAAGTGTATTAAATAAGTGTACAGAAAGCTGGGGGGGGGGTTCTTTTGTGTTATTTTCCTGTAACTTTTTCAATTCTAATGGATGTCTTTATTTAAGATACTGAGAAATAATTAGCTTGCCTCTGAGAAAAATCTATCCTGTGTTTTACAAACTGTCACATCAATGTCAATAAAAAAGCATATGCATTTTCATGTAAATTAAATTTCTGCTATAAATATATCGAAGATATTGTGTCCTAAACTTGAATTTCATTTATGTACCTAAGTAACTTGCATGTAACTGTTTGGATTTATGTTGCAATTAACAGTAGCACATTACTGTGTTACCACTTACCAAAAGCTCATTTAACTGCATTCACATTAAAAGACATAGAGTCCCTAGTTGTGTTTCATTTTTCATTGCATAGGGAAAAAGTTTCCTCTCATCCTCAAAGATTATTAATTGAGAAATGTGTAACCTAAGGTTTTAAGTCCTTATTGTAATTTAGATATACAATTAGATATACAAGACCTAAAACAAAGAAGGAACTTGGTAGAAGAGATTTTTCTTTTTGTGCCCCAGGTGACTGGAATAGGCTTCATTCTGAATTTAAGTGATTAAATAGTCTAATATCCTTCAAGTATAGCTTATAAGGCTATTTATAGGACAGCTACAGTAGAGTAATATGATTTTATAAGCCATCTGTCTTGTTTATATGAATTTTATATAGCACAGGTTTTTATGGTAAGCTAAAGAGTGGTGTTATAATTGGTTTTACACAGGATTTTTTTTTCATTACTGTATTTCAGAGATTGTAGGCTTGCATATACAGAAGTGGGGGTCAAATTCTCCTGTCATATCACTACATCTAGAGGCATTCTCATTTCCCCCAGTGGAATTACCACAGACTTACACCAGTGTAACTAAAATAAGAATATAGGCTTATGCCATTGTGTCCATGTTTGGGATAATGTTGAAAACAAAGTGTTTCACAATGTGAGACTCTCCTGATACATCTACATTCACTCCTATTTCTAGTTGCTTTACATGCAAAAAGGAGAAAAAGACAAAAGAAAATCAGAACAAATTAAATTCTACAGTATTTATTAAAATAAAAGCAGAGTCAAGAGAGGTTTTTTATTTCTGACTAAGGAATCCAAGGTCCACCCTCTTGTTTAGAAGTAAGTGCCTTTTCCATTATTTTGTTTTGTGTTTTGTTTCATTTTGCCAATTACTGAGAGCCAGAATGAGGAGGGTTGTGCTTGGAAATAGTAATAGTAAGGAGAAGGTATAAACAAACATGTTTTTTCTTCTGCTTCTATAAACACAGAAGAGCCTTTTTGCCATCAGCTGAACTGCACACTCTGAAAGGTGTGACATCTTGTCCCTGGGACTTTCTGTTTAGATTGACAGACTGCAACAACAGGAGGAAAGAGAAAATATGAAGAAATGATCCTCTTTGGGCACGTCCACACATGCAAGCATGTGCGCTTGCAGCAGCTCAAATAGAAGCGGTGCAAATTTGAGCTTGAACTTTTTGCCTCAGTCACGTGCTCAGACATGCACTTTGTTGTGGAGCAAATTGTGCCACTTGGGGCAAAATAACCCTGCCTGGCTCCTCCTGGATCTTCAGCTAGGGGGAGCTAGAGCCCGGGGCCAGCACCTGTGCTGTCCTCAGCAGTATAAAAAGCATCTCTGGCAAGTAGCTCAGGGCTACTAGCTCTCAGGAGCTTTTTTGGCCCAGCCAGTTGGTACCTTGAGACACTACCCCTTGTGCCAGCTGGACTGCTAAAGCAGCCCTGAGAGTTCCCTGCACCCTCTACCCACTGCAGCAGTCTGACAGTGGGGGCTGCTGCCTGGCTGTGGCCCTCTGTGCACCTGCCAGACTCGGATGGGGACTGCAGAGCCAGTAGAAGCATCTGCCCCTCTGGGCCAGCTGCCAGTGGACTGCGGTTGCAGGGTTGGCCTTTGTGCAGGCCTACTGCCATTTGTGTCTCCTGCCTGGCCACCTGGGCAGCTATCACCTGGAAGATGTTCCAGGTGTGGTGGCCTGCTTTGAACTGTCAAAGCATGTCATCCTGGCTCCAACTGGCCAGGAGGTCAGCCACAGCCAGAGGGGTCCAAGGTGCCAGCTCTGAGCAAACAGGGTCCTGCCACTGCCCTCACTAGTAGGAATTCTGGTGTTCCCTATTGAAAAACTGAAAAATCCCTGATAAAAAAAATCCCAAAGTCACTTTCTAAAATACTCCCAAATCCATGTTCCTCCTCAAGTAAAAAAAAGAACACTATAAAGAGAGAGAGAGAGTGAGACAGAGAGAGCAATCAGTTGGACAATGTTTTATTGATATAGCTACAGGGTTAAAGCAAGTCTCTTATAATAATAAAGTGAACTCTAAATACAGGTTTCATGAATTCATGAATACATATTTTGCTGCCCTCCCAGAGGGCAATGGCCCCCACACAAGGGCTATGGCCCACCAACAGGGGATTCAGCCCCTACACAAAGGGTTCAGCCCCCCAATAGAGTGTTCAGCCCCCCCACAAGGGCTATACCCCCCAACAGGGGGTTCAGCTCCCCAACAGGGGGTTCATCCTACACACAAAGGGTTTGGCCCACCAAAAGGGGTTCAGACCCCCAACAGGGGGTTCATCCCCCACACAAGGGGTATGGCTCCAGCAGGGACTACCACCCCCCACAAGGCCCACATGTTCCACCACAGCCCCCCTGATTGATGCCCCACCTGGCCCTATCCCCCACCACCTGCTGCAGCCTCCCCAATGACTTCACCACCCAGCCCCACCCCCTACTCCCCCAGACCGCCCGATGGGTGCCCCACCCAGCCCCACCCCACAACTTGCATCCCAAGGCCCCCAAGTCTACCCCCACAAACCCGGGCACCATCACTTAAAAAAAAAAAAAACAGAAAAAGAAAAGAATGGGAAGAAAAGCCTCTGTGTACCTTAGAAGCGGGCGGGGTAGGGCTCCAGGGCCTCCTCGCAGAGCTTCCCCAGGCGGCACAAGGCAGCAGAGGGGCAGGAGGGCCCAGGCTGGGGCCACTGGGGCTGTCACCCTGCCCCACACTGTGCAGGTGGGGCTCCAGTCAGTTGGATGGCAGCTCCAAGTGCCAGTAAGTGCCAGGGTTTTGGGTTTTTTTAAAGTATGTGGTGGGGAGGAAGGGGTCCGGGGGACCAGCAGGGTCCAGGAGCCCAAGGGCTATTCCTCTGG
>NW_017729029.1:22210351-22214812 GCF_001723915.1 Gavialis gangeticus | reverse complement strand
ACTCACCAGCACTGGAGCCCTGGTGCTGAAACATGTGGCCTGGCCGGCCGTGTGTTTCAGCACCAGGGCTAGGAGCCAATGATAGAGGTGCTCTGGCAACCAGAGTGTCTCTGTGGAGGACCCAGCCTCTGGTTGCCTCAGGGACCATGCCCTGCCCTGCTTTTTTCTACTTCACTCTTTTTAGACCCCTGGATATCCAAGGGTCAAAATTTCTCCCTGCACTGCAAGTTGCAGCACAGGGAACATTTTTTTTGTTCCCACACATGACTGTTGTCCTTCCTCAAAGGTGTTTGAGAGGGGCAAGAGGCATGTGCGCGCTCTTGTGGATGCACTCTTTGGCAGCAAATGGTATCTAAAAGTAGGGAGTGGCAAATGTATGTACATTCATTTTGAACCAACTTTGGTATCATATGTTTTGATTTTATTCTCTCATACTTGGTTTTCTTTCCTGTTTAGGAAGAAAAACACTTTAAAGTGAAGGGCAGAGAAGGAAAGAAAGGGTAAAATATAGCTGGGTTTGGGAGTTAAAAAGTGAAGATAAGCCAGGAAAACAAAAACATAAGAGCAGAGACAGAAAAAGAATGAGAATAAAATACATCTTTGTTGGTTCAATTTTCAGCTACATGGCCTTCTATGGATATTAGGAAACGTAAAAGTGAATGCACTGGGCTTTAGCTTAGTCCCAGAAAACAACCAGTTCTAGAACTGGAAGATCTGTACCATCAATTATTTTCTTATTTTAAAGAATTTGTTTTCACTCTCCTTGCATCTTTTTTTTCCTTATAACAGTGGTCTTCGTTGTGATGGGTTTTCTTATTCATGTCTTTGCAACAATGTTTGTTTTCTTTGCTGAGCATGTAGTGGGACTAGCTAAATAATATTTTCATGATCATTAAAAATCTACATAATTTCTTTTTTGCCAAATGAGCACTTCAGTACGCAGTCAGCTGCAGGCAACTCATTGTTCAACTTTGATAATTAGGTTTTGTTTAACAATGTTGCTGCTTGTTTTTTGTTGAAGGCATAACAGGACAAAAGACCTTGGTGTGATGAGAGGGGAATGACCCCTGTAGAAAAAATGCCCTTGTATAACCACAGCCCTGGAGTCAAGATGTTAATTGGCTACAGCAAGTAAAGTATTCTGATTAATGGAAGCAGCTTTCCCTGTTAAATGAAATATTTATGTGGTAATTAAGCCTAGTTTAAAAGTATAAAAATCAAGAGTTTCAGTAAAACCAAGTTTCTATAAGAGGCTAAACTCATTTATAAATATCTAAAGGTCAATTTAAATGGGATAATGTGTTACCTGCCTCAGCAATTACTTGTAGTAATATTGGGGCATGAGACCAGCTGGAAAAGTCCTTGCAGCTCTTAAGGGTTTATTTTTGCCTGGTACTGATAATACAACCAGCAGATTTTCAGTTTTACCCTTTCTAAAATATGGTCTTTGGCTGTTTATACACATTACAATTTTCTAGTTTTAATCTGGACTACAACTGTCACTATATACACATGGACATCTGTAGTATGAATTAAAATCTGCTCCAGTCTGAATTATGCAATTTAAACTGCATTAACTAACATGTATATATGGCAGGTATCTAGGGTTTACTGTTGCTCATGTCCAAATGAGTGCACTTTTGTGGCCCCGATTGTGAATGGTGGGCAGTGTCCAGCACCCCCTGCCATCTCTACTGCAGAAGTGCAGAGATGCATGAAAACCTCCCTAATGGTCAATGATCATCTATTAACCCTTAATTTTAATTGAAATTTGATTTGAACTGTGTGATGTAAATCAGTTAACATGTTTTAGAAAATGGTGAGCAGGTTTACAAATGTCCAAAGGGATTAAGAATCAGCAGCTGGAGAAATGAAATTCCTCTTTGTTAAATTATTTCTGATATTTTAATAAAATAGCAGAAAATAATTTAAAAATGGCAGGGGAACAGTGGCAGTGGGGAAGCAATAGAAATAAAGGTGTCGTTAACTTGTTCTCAGAAATGTAAGAATTCTGGACAAAAATTTTGACATTTGGTGCCAGAAATTAGCAAATAAATCTATATTTAAATATATAAATAAAAAAATGCCAATGATACTGAGTTCCTAATATCAATATAGGTTATAGGTATCCACCACATGAGAAAAATCATACCATTTATATTGTTTGGTGGACTTAGCAGCCTAACTTGAAAATGTTGGTTCCCTGCTGCCCCCTTCTGCCAAATTCCCTTTTGACATAAATATAGAGCATTCCTGGGTTTTCCTTGAGAACTTTCAACTATCACCTCAGACCTGAACCCTCTTTCTTTAAAATTTAGGTGATACCTTATCAGGAATTTTACCTGATAAAATAATAGCCCTCCAAGTTCATGATGATACAGAAGTCTTGTCAACATAATATCTGTCTATCATAAACTAAATCTAGAGAAAAATTGTGCCTATGCTCTGAAAAAAAAAACATACCTACCTGCTTTGGGTAAATTGCTGATTAGGAACTTAAAGGACTGGGACCTTGAATTTAAAATGTGGGTAAACTGGACTCTTTCTTTGGATGGATCTTCACAAACATGACTATGAAATTATTTCAACAACTTACTTCCTGCTTATTTCAACATCATGAACTCTTGATAGCCCATTTAATTGTATTCCTCACAAATGTTGTAAAATGTGTAAGGAATATGTTGTGAAAATCATAACATTTATTTGTAAATGGCAGGTGATACTGGAATATCCTTAGGTTTTGTGTTAGCTACTGAAGTTCTTGCTTTAATTAGAATCAATATTTTTGTGATGTACCATAGGTTTGAATGGTGATTTAATTGTGAAAAACACAAGAGAAAAATTCTTGCATGTGTCTATCCATTGTTTGCCATAAAGCATATAAATTGCTTGCTTGTATCTTAAGTTTCAATTGAAGCATTGACTTGTACCTGAATCCTAAGGTCATCATATGTTTTGCTCAGAAGACAATTATGGAATGATGAGACAGCTTGAAACCACCCTGCTTTTGGTTGCAGCTGAGCCAGGATTAACCCACTAAAAACAGAAAAAGAAAATTACTATTTATTACAGTGGACTGCTGACTACAAAAGGTAGGGCACCAGACTAGATACGTTAGTTGCCTTGAACAGTACAGATATGAGATATTCCTAGATAAGTTTCAAGTTGAAAAACAGCACTAAGGAAGTTTCAGAAAGCAGTGGACTATGCTATAGTATCACTTCATTTATTATAATACAGTGTCCTAGTTTCAACTTTCAACCTTCTTTGGATGGTGGGAAATATATATCAATACTCTTTTTGGATGATGGAAAACACAAAAATTACAAACCTTACTGGTCCACAAGAAGTCATAAAAGTTGCTAAGAAACTGTATGAAAATTGATACTGGAGCTGTGGTGAGAGACAGAGAAAACAAGAATAGTGGAACTTTGAACTAGGTTGTGTATAAGAATTATAGCTATATGGATAATGTTTGACTGGTTTGTACAGTTTTCTGCCTTATGTCTTTGGTCACAGCTGATTGGCAAAAACGATCTAAAATTCAGGAAACATTTTGCCTTAATATCTATCTATGAATACACACATGTTTGGTGTGTGTGTGTGTACACATATATAGTTTACATATATACATAGTGTGCACACCCACACACAGAAATTGGCATAGTCCACTTTAGCCTGTGATTTAAGCACTGTCTAATAAGTATAAAAAGTGCCATTTCTAACAGTCGTTAAAAGCACAATTTATAGTTGACTAACCTCACGTACCCTAATAGAGTCAGAGAAGCAGACGTTAATTAAGTTGCCAAAATGTGGTAAAACTATGAACACACATAAAGAATGTAAAATGATAATAATAAAAACTTTTGATAGAGAAAATCTTCACACATGACAACAGAAAAATCTAGTTATCTGTGAAATCATTTCAAATGCCAAACTAACCTCTTGGCCAATTTCAGAAGTTTTACCAAGAGTATCTTGGACTTCCTTTTCTGCTTTATCTCTGAAGCCCAGTATTTTCCCTTTTCTCCCTTTATCCTACTTCCTACTCATCTTTGTATTTTGAGAAGGCTAATGAAATAGGAAGTGTCTTCTCTGAGGATTTCAGTTGAAAACTCAAATCTCTTTGTGTTTCACTTGAGTCAAATTCTGGAAGAGGATTATGGATGGACTTTGGAGGGAGGGAAATGTGTGAGAGAATATCAAGACTGTTCATTAAAAGGTTGTCTTCATGTTGTTTACTCTGTTAATCCTGTCAGCCATTGTTGTTTTTTGCATAATCTAAATTGAAATGCTAAGGTAAATTTTAAAAATTGATACAAACATTTTAATAATATCTAAACAGGGTTTTTGGAGCCCAAGCTCCAGTCTTTACAACTGTGCTTGGCTGCGCTGCGAGGCCCAGCTAGTTTTGAATGTCTTGATCCTAAAGCAGCAATCGCCAAACTAGAAGTCAGGACC
>NW_017729029.1:22194357-22205351 GCF_001723915.1 Gavialis gangeticus | reverse complement strand
TTTTTTCTGTTTTTGGTGGAGGCTCGAGGAGGAGGAAGGAAGAAGTGGGGAATGAAAGAGTTCCTTACAGTTTTTCCAGCGATTATAATTTCCTTACCATCATTTAAGTAAATATGATTGACACCACTTTAGTTTTTAATGGTACTCCCCTATACTTTAGATAACAGTTGGAGGTATATGCTCAGTTAATAGTTATGAATAAATTTCTGAAGTCAAATTCAAATGAATGTAACTACAGTCAGTTGGTGCTGTATGTTACAGCTTCCGCAGAAATGAGGGAGAAGAGGGGAGCGAGAAGGAGTCTTCAGAATGGTCCTATTAATTTCAATGTCTTGAATTAAAGCAGTTATAACCTCATTAACACACATTAATAATTTTTTTTGAGACACTCTCTTTTTGGGCTAAGTTTAAAATATATATGGTGTATTTAAGAAATAAGGAGCATTAATAGTAAAACAGTGGTAAGCTGACAAAAAAAACAGGATAATAGAAGATACAATTTGCTATTGCAAAGCCTTCAACTAAAAGCGTAGCATGGGAATTCTCAAGACAGATCTTCTGAGATACATTTGAAACATTTGGGACAATTTCAATATTTCTTAGAACACTTTGGGAACTACATTCTTATTTCTTGTATGCTTATCTTATGTTCTTCTACCCCTCCCTTTTCCTACCTTTTGTTTTCTTTTCCCTATTATTGCTTATTCTTTGTGGTAAAGACTGCATTGTAGTCCAGATTGATATGTGTAATTGATATATAGGTGTTTCTGATTTTTTGGGTTGTGTTTTTAAAAGAATCAATATTTTTAAAAAAAATTTGGCAGACAGTTATTACAAATAGTTATAAAGGAAAATTAGTTATTCAAGAGAAGAGGAATGATTTTACAAAGCATTCAGGTGAAAAAAATATTTCTGAAACAAAATTTCATTGTTGCATCAGGATTTACATTACTTTTTAAAAAGTCTCTCTCTTTTAATTACTGTGATGGTAAACTTTAAGCATCATATAATAAGTAATTTCCCTCACCAGTAATAATACAGATGTTAGCTATTAACATGCCTTACGATTCCCAGCTCTAATCATTCTGTGCTGTATAAAAGGGCGCCAAAAATTGGGTCTTGTTATGGGAAATATAATGATGCTGCAGAAAAGCTGATGACTGTTTTTGAAGACTCCTTTACAAAGTCCAGTATGCTAGACACAGTAGGTGTGGGAGCAGACCATGCAGCACAAGGTCATAGGGAAGACCTTGGCAGCCCTACCTTAAAGAATATCACTCCAGCTAATGGATCAATCCAGAACTGGCAGGATTCAGGACTGGCTCAGTCACTTTAACTCTCCCATGCCTGGTGCAGAGTTCTGTGCTCTATAGACACAGCACAGAAACTAACTTTAAAATCAGAAGTTTCTTCTAGACTCATAGAATCTCAGCAAATTAGGGTTGGTAAGGACCTTAGGAGGTAATCTAATCCACCCCCCTGCTCAAATCAAGACCATCCAACTATATCATTTCGGCAAAGGTTTTGTCTAGCTAGGTCTTAAAAACCTCTTGGGAGGGAGATTCCACAGTCTTTCTCGGTAGTCTGTTCCAGTGCGTTACAACTCTCCTGGTGAGAACATTTTCCTGATATCTAACCTAAATTTCCCTTGCTGCAACTTGAGACCATTGCTCCTTGTTCTGTCATCTGCCACCACTAAGAACATTCTAACTCCATCCTCTTTGGAACTGTCCTTCAGGTACTTGAAGGCTGCTATTAAATACCCCCATAATCTTTAGATGCCCATTTAAAACCATATGTGTTGCCAGCTTACAGATATAAATCTCTTGATTTCCAACTGAAATAAACGAAATAGGTGGCACGAGATATAGACTTTTAAAAATAAATATTCTAAATCTAAATGGAATAGTAAAATGCTTTAAGAATATGCAGTGGTAGGTTAATTTCTCTAACACTCCCCTATGCACACAACAGAAATAAATATTGCTATAGTTAAAACTAACTCTGCTGAATTCTTAGGAAACTTCTAATATATAGTTTTGAATATTTTATCTTTTGACATTGAAGTATAAAAGCATTATCTTTAATCTCTAAACTAGAGAATGTTTGAAGATGTTCACTGTTGTATTATAAACCTGTAACTTCTTGTTCTAAATTAAAGTTTTCCTAATGTAAGGAACTATTTTACCAACTAAGAAGTTTTAGGGCTAAGCAAATTTAAATAATTTTAAAAGTGGGGCTGCAGTGCTTGTACAACCATTAATCAGTATTTATGATTATTTTAAATTGCTACCTATGATGGAGTTTATTGTGAAGGTACTGACTTTTCCCTGCCTGAAGACTGTAGCCCTTCTAACACAGCCATTGAATATGTAAGCAGGGGGAGCAGGCAGCAGAGAAAGAGAGAAAAAAAGATAGTCACAGCTAAATCTCTGCCTATTATGTATCAGAAAACAATTTTGATGGCTAAATATTTGCAGTGCATTTTAAATAATATGATTCCAAAATAATTTTCTTTGAAGGCTGAAAAAATAAGAATGTAATTTTTAACCTAGATATTAACTGTGGAGGCGATCCACACACTTCAGGCACTCAGCCATACATAGCTTACTTTTATTACAATAGGAGTTCTACCCATGGTCAGATGCTAGGATAAGATTCTAAATGGGAGCATCTACACAAGATGCTTAGCTGTGCAGTAGCATAGTTTACTGAGAAGTAAGCATGCACATTGACACATGCACATGCTTACTACGCAGTAAACCTTGCTAATCATGAGTAAATTCGCTACCTGCAGATGCAAGTAGCAAATTTACTTTTGATTAGTAATGGTGCAGTAATGCTCATGTAGATGACTGACCAAAAGCAAATCTGTTCCTGGTCAGCTGTCCACTGGAGGTGGGGGGGAGGGGGCCTGAGTCCAGGCAGGGAATATGTCTCTCTGCCCCAGCAGCAGGGAGCTCCAAGTCCCTTGTTCCAAGATCATGATTGGGGAGCAGGGGCTGGGAGATCCTTATTTCTCAGTGCTAGTTCTGCAGTCTTGAGGCTTGCACTGGAAGATCCTTATCTCTTGTCTCTAGGTTTCTGCTGTTTCCTTTACAAATCCAGAACAAAGGGTCAATTTCTGTCCTAGAAACTATAGTCTTCAGAAAAAAATCCATAAAAAACAAAACAAAGCAAAAACTGTTTGCTCAAGAAATAGGCTTAATTTTTACCATTGCCTGTATTGCCTGAATTGCCTGTTACAAATTCACCAGCTGGTTGAATTTTCATATATTGTTTCATTTTTTCATATAGTTGAATTGAAGAAGAAAAAATAAACTTAGTACTGTCAGACATCATCATCTGAAACAAAGGCTGACAATTTTAAAATATATATGGGCTCTCAGTCAACTAAGAGCCTCTATTCTTTCATTCTCTAGATCACTTCACTTTCTTGTTTTGAGATGAACACACAACAATGATTTGTCTATTTGGAAAATGTATGTGTTTTTCAAAGAAATAGACTGATAGTGCTGTCTATGCTGAACATACCATGTCTACTAGATTCCTAGATGAGGCTCCCCATTTAAAATGGGGGGGAGCCCCTCATCTTGAAATTGAGTATGAGGTGGCAAGGGGCCAGGCAACTGCTGCAGCTTCAGCACTAGCACTGCTACTGCCTCTGTATCCTGCCATTTCTATCCCCCCACATGCTTTGCATACAGATGTTGCTACCTGCTTGCCCCTCTCACTGCCCAACCCTTGCCCTTGTTCTAGTACCAGCAGGCTCCATCCTTGCTCCAGCCTGTGGCACAGAGCAAGGACCCAGCTGAATCCCACAATAACAGAGCAGAGCCAGCAAGACTGCAAGCATAATTGCCTAAGCATGGGGCATAATTGTGAAAACTCTAGATACTGGTGCACATCCCATTTATGATGTCAAAGTAGCACTGATAGGACTCCTTCCTATGAACAGTGGAATTGGAAATAAGACAGGATAGGGCCAAGCAAAGGTTCGAAGACAACAATAGTTATGATTTCCATTCTGCTACAGTCTTTTTGGGAACACACATGTAACCCAGGCACACCAAGGGTATGCCCTATTCTCAATTGAATAGGATGGGTAGGCAGGAGGGGGTGCTGTGAGAGGGATGCCAGAATTTCAAGCAGATCCCTCTTTCCTCTATAGAGTTAGCCCAAGCCCAAAGTTCTTAACTATATACAATTTATAAAGTTATAATATACATAAATGTAAAACTAAATATCATATACATATGTAATCCTGGGCACAACACTACACACGCCTTCACCTGAATAGTGGGATCCTGGGGTACCCAGTAGCCAGTAGCCCTGCCCAGCCCCCCTGGGAAGCTGCTGCAGTATCCCTGAGTAGAGAGCCTCCCCTTACAATCAAGCACCCTTGCAGACAGTTCTTAAAATATTTACAAGATTTAATTATTTACAACATAACAAATAACCATTAAATAAACACATTGATATACACACTAATATACACCTCAAGAACTTATTTACACAGTCTCTCACTTGCACACAGTGTACTGGGGATTCCGTGTGCACTGCCCCTGGCAGGGTGTCTCAGGAGGTGGAACTGTCTTTGTCCCCGCACGTGGTCTGTGGATGCCCCCTGGTGCTGGTGTCTGTCTTCATGCTCCTGGGGTCTCTGGACAGCAAGGATCTCTGGGCATCAGATGGCAGCTTCTCCTCTGCAGTCCCTGCAAGACAGCCTTCCCCTGCTTTTGACCCCTTCCCCAGCTCAGCAGGCAGCAGTGTCTGAGCTGCAGGCTTTAGCAACTCTCCTGCCTCACAGCCTCACAGCCTGGCAAACACAGCCCCTCCTTGGTCTTTGCCTGCCCCTGGAGCCCCTCAACCATCAGGGAAAACAGGACAGACTCCAGCAGTCCCCATCCCCTGGCTCTGCTGTGCTCACCCAGCCAGTCACCACACTGCAGGTGGGTCTTTCCTGGCTTGGAGTCTCCACACAATCAGCCCCTCTCTGATCCTGCCTCTGCAGGCTCCCCGGCCAGAGAGAGGAACTGGATACTGTATCTCATCCCGTGGCAGCCTTTTCTGCTGCTCTGTCCTAGGGGATCTCTGAGGGACCTCTGTGTTGAGACTCTGTCTCCGGTCTCGAGCCTGTCCCTCAGCCCCACTCTCTCTCTCTTGTTCTCTCCCTGCAGGAAAACTGCTCCCCTCTTTTATCCAAGCCTCTCAGCCAATCCCAGCCCAGAGCCCTTCCTGGGCTTTTGCTAACGTCTCTATTTCAAAACTTTGCTGGGGTTACGTCACCCCTCCCACTTCCAACAGGGCTGTCTCCAAAAAAGCTTCACTTGCCCTCAGAACCTACAGTGTTCCCACTGGGACAAATTCTGTCTCTCTGCTGGGCAGCCCTTCCCATTCTTTCAGGCGGGTCCATTTTTTAAATGCTGCTACACATACGTTTACACAGAGAACACTAACCAATAACCAAAGTCAAACCCTAAGTAACACTATTTACAACATCACAATACACCATTTCAATTACAAAATACAAGGGGCAAACATGAACAATCTTAATAACATCTATACCTTAATATAGTCCCTGACCCATGGCAAGAGATAGTTCTTCTTCCAATGGGGTCCCTTGGGGGGTGTCCAGGAAACACCAGGGCCCCCTCCCCTTAGGGCCTTGATTAGGCAGGGGGTTTGCTCACCCAGCCCCTTCTATGGCTTTGCCCACCCCAAATGTCTTTCCCCTGTGGGACCCAAGGGCCCAATGACTCACACTCCCTCAGGTGGCAGTGGTCAGGGCACAGCTCAATGGGGTCTCCTCTGCTGGAGCGCCTCTCCACGCCTCTCCTGCGCCACTGGGCTCCTCTCCACCCTGTGCCCCGCTCTGGGCACTGAGGACTCAGCTCCTCTCAGCTGCTGCACCACTGCTGGTGGCTTCCGGGTGGTGGGCCTCACACTGCAGCACTACCACTTCCCTATGCCCTGGCTCAGCACTGAGGGCTCTCTTAGCACAGGCCAGGCCCTTCAAGCTCTGGCCAGCCATCCTCACACTGGGTGGCTAACCCAAACAGCCTTTGCTGCTCCCTGGCTCCCAAAGCTCAGGCCTCATGCGCCGCCCTGCACACCATGGGACCTGGCTGCTTGCCAAGAGATGGGGCCTGAGCTGCCTCAGTGTAGCCCCAAGGGCTTTGCCCCATGTGCTGCCCCATGCACTGTGTGGCCCATTGGCTCTGCCAGGGTTGCAGGCTTGAGCCACTGCTTGTGGCTCCCAAAGCCTGGGCTCCATGCACCAAACTGCGCACCATGATGGGCCCAAGCAGTCTCACACTGCTTCCAGGGCCAGGTCTCAACACACTGTCCCTGTGTACCATCAACAGCCTGAGTGATCTTGCACCACTCTCAAGGCTGTTCCTCCAGTGGCAGCTTCAGCAGTCTTGTGCCTATTGCCCACTGGGGGAGAGCTCCCCAGCTTTTCTTGGCTCCGTTCTTCTAGAGTCCCTCACTGCATCTCCCCTCATGCTGGGAACACAGCTCCTTTTATACGCTTCAGGGCTCTGCCCCTGAAGTCTTCTGGACCTGACAGTTTACAGTTTTCAATCAGGTCCTAGGGAGCTCTTCTCCCGCTCTCCTCAGGAAAGGGGTGTGACTTTATTTCTTCTGGGCTTCACCAATCAAAACAGCAGGATCTCAAGCCTGGGACTCAACCCAAGTTCTGAAAGGTGAGCCTGCTACATACATATTTGAGCCATATCTAGAGAAGGAATATTTAAACATTCTGACCTAAGTCGTATGTGAAGCCCTTCCAGCCCACTACACAGATTCCCCTAATACCCTGCATGGCCAATCTCACAGTATATGCCATTCAGGGTGATGGTATATATTACCTTTAAGCTATACTAAGAGCCCTTGCTACAGGAGCATCCAGAAAGCATGAAAACTAGTGCAATACACCTTCTAGTGGCACATCCAGACACATGTGCACATGCATCTCCCTGGGAACATAAGCAGCAGCACATGGTTGTGCCACTGCTATTTGTCCCCAGAGAACACCCATGAATGCATGCTCTGGATGCCAGCAAGTTGCTCTGGATGTGGTAGGGAAGGCTGGGGCTACCACCTGGGCTGGCCTCCCGGTGCTCCAGCAGCAGCAATCTGGGAACACAGAGCCTGCCTGGCAGCTGGAGCTTGGCTTCAACCAGCCAGGCTCTGGTTTTGGGCAGCATACACTGCTGCTGTGTGTGCCACGCTAACTTTTTTTTTTGGTGTGGGTTTTTTTTTTACACTGAGTGCCAAAAAAACCCCATTGTATTGCAAATTAGCAGTGTAATGAATGCCTATGTGTGTGGCACTTGTGGTTTACAGCACCTCAGACCAGTATGTGGTGCTGCAAACCACATGTGCAAGGTCATCTGCATGCACTCTAGGGAACTTTGTACATGACACAAAATTGGCCTTTAAAAAGGATTAAATGCCCTTTTGCAGCGCTTTAGTGGTGTTGTTATTTGTAAGTTTGGCAGTGTATTCTGCTTTAATGGTGTTGCTGCTTACATGCTTGGCAGTGTATTCTGCTTTAAATGACTTTGGTACATAGTAAGATAAAACACCTCAGAGGTGTTTTAGTTTCCTACCTAACAAAGTTTTTAAAAACCCACTGTTTCAATTTAGGAAGAACTAAACCAAATAAAAGCCCCGTAGTGTGTACAAGCAGCCATGGTATCTTAAAGGGTGTGGCCCTCCAGCCAGTTGGCAACCCATTTGACACCTACACAGTCAAATGGGTCACCAGCTGGCTGGAGGGCCACACCCAGAGAGTGGTAGTGGATGGGTCATTTTCCACCTGGAGGGATGTGGGCAGTGGGGTTCCACAGGGCCCGGTCCTTGGGCCTGTACTGTTCCACATCTTCATCAGTGACTTGGACGAGGGGGTAAATAGCACCCTGTTCAAATTTGCTGATGACACTAAGATGTGGGGGGATGTGGGCACATTAGAAGAAAGGAATAGGCTACAATCGGACCTGGACAGGTTACAGGGGTGGGCGGACGAGAATAGGATGGGATTCAACACTGACAAGTGCAAGGTGATGCACCTGGGGAGGAAGAACCAGCACCGTACCTACAGGTTGATCCCTTCTCGTCAGTACAGTGGCAGAAAAGGTTCTATAGGGAATGGAGAAGGAGAGAAAAAGTCAGAAATGGTTGGGGAAGGGGAGGGAATGCATTTTTATATTAAAAACAAAAAACAAAAACTGGGGGTTTTGCTACACCCCCTAGTGGTGAGTCACACTGGTGACTTCTAGTCATACCACTGCTCACTAGCCCTCTAGTGGAAAGTCACAGTTGTGCAAATCAGAGGTGTCATTAAGTCTTAACTTGTAACTGTAACTTGTAAATAGCTCCGTTATGAATTGCCCATATGAAATAAAATGACTTTTCTTGATTTACCACTGAACTAACATGGTTTTCTTTAGGCCATGTACACACGTTATGTTCCATCAAGAAAATTATTGCTTTCCTGGTAGAAACTACACGTGTACAGCTGTCCACTCAATTTCTTCTAAGAAAAAATATGCCCCTTCTTGAAGAAAGATCTTCTAGATACCAAACAGGAAGATTTCCCTTGTGAGAGAAACTCTCACAAAAGTAAATATTTGTGTATTCCCATCCTAGTTTCTGTCTGGGGACTGCACAGTAAGGGGAGTGGGCTGGGGGCATTACATGGCTGTTCCAGTCTCCTACCTTTTGGTAAGGAACTGGAGCAAAGGGGTAAAGGCCCCTAACCATTCCCCAGATCTCAGTCTTAGGAAGGCATATGGAGTCTTTCCCCACTGTTCCATTCTCCCCAGGGTCCAAGAGGAGTGGACCATCATTGCTCACCATACCTTCTTCAGACCAGTATCATCTTGGTCTGGTGAAGGCATGGAGAGCACAGGAGAGGATTGGGAGTGGTGGTGGGGGGGTGCTTTCTGCCTGTCTGTATACTCCCTCTCCTGGAAATAGTTCTAGAGATGGAAATTTTCAGTAGTAGAAACAAATGCCTGTTTGTAGTCTTAATTAAGTAAACTTTTAAATTTCTCTGTTAGTTCTACAGTTCTTACCCAAAACCTAAAAGAAAGTAGTTTCTGATTCCCTAGCATTAATTTTTACTGTACAGGTACAATACCCTCTTTGACCTTACCACAAACATAAATCCTCAGATAGTCATTTACATCTGTGGAAAAAGGGATTGAAAGGTTGCATGCTGATTGAATGTTGTTGTATGCCCTCTTTGCATAGGTATAGACAACTCACTCATTTGCAAGGCATTGGAGAATTGGGCCCTATATTTTACAGTGAGCAGTGTTACTAGAATATTTTGGGTAATTACAAATCATTTTTAAAAGCATGGGCAGACACTACATAAAGAGGACAAAAGAAGTATGTGAGAATTACAGGACAGGAATTTGCAGAATAAGAGAAGATTTTACATTAACTCAGCAACATACTGTCATGAAACAATTAGATTTGGCTTTTTTCTTTTTAAGTCTCTGCAAACTGATCTGGGAAAACTACACACGCTACTTGTAAGATTATAAGGGAGGGAAAATAAATAGGAGCTCTCATGTCTCCAATTTCAGGAGCTCAATGTTCAGGAACTCTTACAGAAAAAAACCCCCAGTAACAATACAGAGATAAGGACTGATTATACAATGAAAACCTTTTTCAATGTTCTTCCTTCCTTCAGCAGCATGCAACAGTAACCACAGCAAGCCACTGGAAAATGCCAAAGCCTCCATGTTCATTACATTTATGAGCTATGACTGATGACACCTAAGCCAACCAGGTATGAAAGGCTAGTGGATTCTCTCACTGGGTTAACTTCTAAAGGCAACTTCTAGAAGTATTTTATAAGTCCTTTCCTTCTTTATGTTATTTAGTATACCTATTCCCATATATCTACCCAAGAAGGGAAGCAGTGTGAGAGTTTGGTAAGCTTACTATTTTTCCAAGTTTCCATTCTCCTGATAAAACTGGCATACAGCATGTAACTCTTTGTGTAAATATATTTGAAAACTGCTGAAGGGAAGGAGAAACTTTTATATGCCTGGGGTTATATTCTAAGAGGTTTCATAGGACTGGTTACTACGGAAACCTCTTTGTTTCCATTCAGAAGAAATGTCACTCAGAACACTCAAAGAACACCTTGAACAAATGGGGAAAACATATTTAAATAAATATGATATTCATTCTGTGTAGCATACCATGAAATCTGTGCAAGAGAACATCCCAACTAGACAATGTCTCATCTTTAATACACAATCTTAGGAAATTCCACAAACCCATCAAATTTGATTTTCCTTTACATAAAGGCTGTGCTAGCATAATGACAGGATCGTAAGCCTCAAAATAAGGGTACATTTAATTTACAAATATAATATATACCAACTTTATATTTTTAAAGTATAAAGGAGAATCTGGACTTTTGGTTACACATATTAGCCTGGAAAGTTTTGATATTCACTTAGGAAGATTCCAATACAGAGGTGTATTTATATGTGTATAAAACATGTGGTCATGGAACTCCCGGACATACCCTGGAGGTTAAGGATAAGAGCAATTGCAGACCAAACCACAAGTGAAGGTTATGGGAATAAAGTACCCAAATTGCGTCACTCCCGTATTTGAATCTGAAGTACAATGAAACTGCTCAAAAAGTGAATGCAGTTTTGGGATACATCAACAGAAGCATTAGGTGTAAGGCATATGAAGTGACAGTGCCTCTTTACTTGGACTGGTTAGGCCTAATCTGGAGTACTGTGTGCAGCTATGGGCTCCACATTTTAAAAAGGATGTGAAGAAATTAGAGGATGTCCAGAGGTGGGCAAAGATGATCAAGGATGTGGAAGGAAAATCAAATACTTGAAGGGGTGCCATAAAGAAAAGAGGAAACACCTTTTCGGTCTTGCTTATAGTAGCTCATAGTAGCTAGGGTCAGGAGGGACCTGAACAGATCATCTCGCCTGACC
>NW_017729029.1:22181959-22194006 GCF_001723915.1 Gavialis gangeticus | reverse complement strand
CCCCCAGCCTGTCTGTGCGCTGTGGATTCCTTCTCCCCAGGTGCAGCACCCTGCATTTGTCTATGTTGAACCCCAACCTATTCTCATCTGCCCACTTTTGCAGTCTGTCTAAATCTAGTTGCAACCTCTCTCTCCCTTCAAGTGTGTCCGCCTCACCCCACATCTTAGTGTCTGCAGCAAACTTGGACAGTGTGCTTTCCACCTCCTCATCCAAGTCGCTGATGAAGATGTTAAACAGTGCGGGGGACTCCACTGCTCACATCTCGCCAGGTTGAGTACGACCCGTCCACCACCACTCTCTGGGTGCGCCCCATCAGCCAATTTTTTACCCATCCAACTGTGTAGGCATCAATGCCACAGTTGCTTAATTTATTGATGAGGATGGGATGAGAGACAGTGTCAAAGGCCTTCTTAAAGTCTAGAAAGACTACGTCCATCATCCAAGGATTTAATTACCTGGTCATAAAAGGCAACTAGATTGGTCAGGCAGGACCTGCCTTTGATGAACCCATGCTGATTGCCCCTGAGCATGATCTTCCCTGCTGCCCCCCACAGATGTTTCATAGTTTCATAGATTAAGGGTCGGAAGGGACCTAGTAGATCTTCTAGCCCGACCCCCCACCAGGGCGGGAGAACAACAAAAACCCCAAAAACAAGAAACGGGACTCAAATGAGTCCAGCCAGGTAGGCATCCAGCCTCTTCTTAAAGACCCCCAGGGTCTTCAAGAGAGGAGGATGCAGACCAATGGCTGGAAGTTGCAGCGAAGTAAGTTTAGATTGGATATTCAGAAAAAACTCCACTGTTTGGTCAGACCGATTACTATATTTAGAGTCAGGAAGGATTTTATCCCATGGTCAGCTTAGTACAGATTGTGAGGGGTTTTGCCTTATGTGCATATATTTACAATATTTTATAGAAGCAGGATATTGGCTGCCATGGTTCCTCTGCTTTACCTGTGGCAGGATAGGGGGTTACGTCTCTGTGTTGTATCAGCATTGACACCAGTCTTATGTAGAATTCAGATTATGGTTTGTTTGGGATGATTGGATAGGGATGATCATGCCTCAGGCAGGAGGTTGGACTAGATTACCTCTAGAGATTCCTTCCAGCCCCTTCTCTGTGTTGATGAACCCCATGAGACACTACAGCAGCTCATGTGAACACAGTTCAATGCTGAGCTAACCCAAATCAAAATGTTTAGATTCACTTTCACCATGGATTTGAATTCACCTATATACTCTATTTTCCTAATGAAAAAATAAAAACATTTTGCTTTACAAAAATCTGCTCATGTGAAATGCATTCTTCATCAGAAAATACAAATTTCAAAGATTACCTGTTTTGGGGTATCATTTTTTGGTGTAAAATCACTCAAGTGCCCAGTGCATTAATGCTGCAAAAATGCATGGCAGGAGATAATGGCAGCCTGCAACAGAACTCTTGCCCAATGAGGCTGTGAAGCCCCCTTGTGGACACATGGCTCCTGATGAATCCAACCTCTTGGGGTACCCTTCTCTATTATTTTTTTAAAGACCCAGCCAGGTCTTTAAGACTGGGCTAGACAAATCCTTGACTGGGATGATATAGTTCAGGCTGGTTGTGCTTTGAGCAGGGTGTTAGAGTTGATGCCCTCCTGCTGTCCCTTCCAACCCTAATTTTCTATGTTTGATTATTTTGCTGGCCTGCCACCCTTTGACGTTGTTAGAAAAAAGGTGGGGAGGCTGCCCCAACAGCCCAGAGTGGGTTCAGTGCACTGCAAAATTTAAGCTCCATTCTCACCTGTCTTGGGCTGTGGGCCCTTTGGCTATGGTTTTGATCTTCTCAGGCTCTGAGCTCCCTGGAAAAAGGCTCCTGGCCCTGGTTTCACATTTCTTGGGCTAAGGCTTTGGCCCACTTGTCCTCAGGCTACATTTGTTGCCTATGCTGAGCTCAGGGTCTAGCCCTCTCAGCCTCAGCCTGTCTGCTTCTTGTGTCCCTGCCCCTAGCAGGGCAAAAACCTTGGTGTGCTCCTCAGGCACCCCTGTGGCCTCCTTTCCACCCCTTATAGCCACATTCAGTCCTCCACTATAAACTAGAACAAAAATGCAAGCAACTGCTTTCAAACAAATCTTCCCCAATTTGGATTAAAAAGAAAAAAATAAGTCTTGTTATCCCTTTTCCCCTTAATCTCTCACCTCTCCACTCTCAGGGTATTTTGGTGCCTGCTAAGTTGTCTCCCACAGCCCCTCTCTCCCTGGAGCTCTGTTCCCTGCAATGCACTAGGAATCAGTCACTGCCCTCCTCCAGGTTCTGGACTTATATGGCCCTGCCCTCTTGGTCAGGAGACTTCCTAGCCCCACACAGGGGTTTCTCTTTATGCATGGACAACCTGCTCCTCCTTGCTGCAATTTAGCCCTGTTACTTGAAGCCTTTATCCTATGGCTGCCTGAGAATATGCTTTATTTTTCCAGTTAACTGTTGTACAGCCAGCTGCCTGCCTACCTACGCAGCACAGCTAGCCTGCTGTACCATCCCTTTTTTAGTAACAGGGCTCTTTAACTCCCTGTTATACTGCCTCAACCAGTTCCCATTTTAAATGCCTGATCCTATAATGAACTGGACCTCACAAGTGGGCCTGGTTCAGAACAGTGCACAACAGAGGCAGGAGTAAGTTTATATCCCAGAGTTCAATGCATTTCCAGAAGAGCAGGAACTTGAAAATGCCAAGGGTACCAGTGATGGCAAGATAGAAAAAAAGTTAAGATATTTGTATTTTTAGACCCAGCACTACCTTCCAGGGGTATGAACAGGGTACTGGCCTAAAATTTAAGTAGCAAAAGCTGATGTAGAACTTCAAAGCTAAACAATAAAAACTTCACAAAACAAAAGGTACTAGATGTCTCATTGCTGATCAAATTATTCTCAAAGTCTATGTGAGTAGGTTTTTATTTTATTTTCTGTACTGATTATATCTGTGCATTTTAATGTATGTGATGCATTGCATGTGAAAGTTTATTTTGGAAAAAGAAAATCATTTTAAAGAATACAAGAGCTGAAAAGTGCTAAAACAGTATTATTAGAAATATTCCTAAAAACTGTTAGGTTTTTGGAGCATTGACAAATGTGTTAAATTTATTTTAAATACTTAACAACGCACCAACTCAAAAATACAAAATATGATAACCTATTAGCAATTACAATGTCATGAGAAATATTGAAACAAAGGCCACGTACAAACATTCAGTTTCTACTGGGACAATAGCCATTCCCATGGAGGAAACCAAAAGTATGCAGATGTTCAAGCTTTTTTCTCTTGAAGTAAAAATGGCCACTCTGGGAGAAACATTACTCAACAACAAGAACTTGGAAATTACTCCCATGAGAGTTTCTCCTGGGAGGGTGAATGTCCATGCACTTTCCCCTGGATGAATTCCTTTTGAGGACCAGGAGGAGTGGAGCTGTGGGAAAGAGTCTTGTCTTCCAGAAACTAGTGTCAGCTGGGTTTGGAGAAGGTGCAGGGGGCTTGTACCCATCCCATAGTGCAGGAGGGAAGGTTAGGAGCAGCTTCCACCTGCTACCCTCCTATTATTCACACTGGAGGCAGAGACTTTACCATGCTGCTTCCCCCACTTGGCTCTAGGGGCCAAAAGCACTGCCACCTGCTTGCTCTCCCACCCCCATCCCCACCCCTTACTATCACTCAGCTGAGTGATGAGAGTGGTGATTTAAAAGCTGACAGGGCAGGGTGTAGAAAGTGAGTCCTGGCCCAGTCACGCATAGGTAGGATGGCTAGAGGGTAGAAGTCTCTGGAACCTGTAAACTTTTGACTTAGATAATGCTATGACCTACCTTCAAGCTATGAGCATGTGCAGTTTAGTATGATTATGTAACCACAGTGGCCAGAAAGTTATGGTAGTGAGCACTGTGGTAAAGACAGGTATGAGTGATCCATTTGAAATAGACTATTGATTGATGGAGCCATATGGGTGATGATTGGATAAGAGTATGATTGACAGGTGGTGTGAGGTAGCCAATGTAAAATCTGTGTGACCCTTCACCTCCGTGAAGGCAATTGTGCGTGACTGGTATGTAATTGGATTTGAGCTTGACTACATGACTGGGTGTGTAACTGGAATCTGTTGGAGAGCATGACTGAGAGTTGGGTGTTTCTGTTGGTGAGAGTGGACAGAGTTGATTGAGAGTAAAGGGTGCTTGGATGAGCAACAAAGTACTTACCTGAGGAATGGTCCTTACCATATGTGAACTCACCTATGTGGTGTACCTGTCCCATCTTTGCCAGAAGGGTAAAGTATTACCCACCCCTGAGGTGCCTAGTATCCACTGCAAGTGTAACAGGCTCTTCTGCATACTAGACCTGAGCGCTCTGCGTCATCACCTAAGGGTGATATGTTAGTATTGCTTGATTCCATGTTATAAATAGTATACAGACTGGCTTGTTATGGTTTGGATTTGTTGTTGTTAGTTATGAAAATTGTTTAATAAACACTCACATTGACTTTGATCCTGTGTTGTGTATTTATTGGTGTGCTTGTCCTCCTGATGGGGCCAGGCTGTAGGCCAATCTCTGGAGCAGAAACCCCTTTAGGGCCAAGTAAATAAAAGTCAGCTGGCAGTTATAAAGGCCTAACAACCCTCTGAGCTCATTAATATAAGTCACCCTGCCCGCTTGTCTTCAAGGAAAGTGGGCTCTAGAAAAGCCTTCTCAAGCCCAGTTCCTAGTCCATCCAGTTCCCTATGGCCTCCTATGCCTGGGTATTGGGGAAGCAAGGGGAAGCTGGTGGGGCTGCGAACTGGGTTAGTGGAGGACTTCCCAGGTTTAGCAGGGCAAAGTTCCTGCTCACTTTTCACATCAGAGTCCCAGGTGCATGGAGTGGGTATGGGCTCTGCTGCAGCGCTCAGGTTGTTTGGCTACTGGTTCTTTGAAGACAAACATAAGAAGCAGCATTTCTGCCTGTGTGAGAAGTGGGCAGGAGACTTTGTCCTACTGCTATGGTCCATTCAGGGAATGGGAGGGTTGGGGCAGCCCACATTTTCTATAGATTGGGATTGTCCCTGTCTTGGAAAGGTGCAAGTAGGGGAAAGAGAGTGGTTGCAGCACTTTAGTGGTACAGAAAGGGTAGTGATAGAAGTCTTCCAGTGCTAGAAATGAACTTTTGTACATGGCCTAAAAAATATTCTAGTAATTTATCCATATGCTAAGCACATCTCAGATTTTATCTTTACTGGCAACATAATTAACAATCATTGTTGCTGTGATATTTTTGTGCTGGACAACTAGCTGTGAAGGGGTATGAGAAGTGACTTTTGAAATCTGAGGGACATGAAATTAAAAATAATTGACAGGCTGTATTAATTGCAATGGTAAGAAAGAAGGCTAATAAATGAGAAAAGTTTGACACACAGCTTGAGTCTGAAAATGAATTAAGGGGAACTAGAAAGGAATGGAGAAAACAAAAATAAATTAGAAATTTATTTCTTACAATACAGGCATTGAGGGTATTAAATCCAAAGTTCAGAGAAAATGTATTGAAACAAAATCTAGGAATCAGAATTACGCTATACAATGATTACTGATAGAGGTACATTATAAAAAGCTTTCAAAACCTGGAAGGATTTTAATAATTAAAATAGACATGACTGGGGCTACTATCAGCTAGGTCAGCCTTTGTCAACCTGTTGTTCATGACCAAAAGTGGGTTGTAAGAATATAAGAAAGGGTTGCTGTGATGGTGGCGCTTAGCATGCCTCTTCATATCCTCTTATAATCTTCCAAAGAACTATAGGTACCCTGACTTTCCCGCCTGCCACATCTTGAATGTTATTATAATATGTTCTAATTTATGATGTCACTACCTGGGAGGGTTATTATATATATTTTGGTTTGGGTTTTTTTGTTTATTTTTTTGTTCTTGGGGTTTTTTTGTGCATCTATAAAGGAATACCTTGCTCGCCTTCTTGACTATCTACATGCATTCGCCAATATACACTGTATATATTCACAGTCTGATTCAGATTAACACTTGTCTTTATTTTGATCTTTTATCACTCTATACAAACTTTCTTTACTTTTAGACAGAAGTTGTCCATTTATATCCTTTTCCTTTTTTTTTTTTAGCCTTATTAGTCATATCAACCTTGTAATTCAAGTTAAAAATGTACCTGTAGTATCTGAGAGTAGGACTAACACCCTTTGCCCTGGTTGTAAGTGTCTTTCACTCATATTTCAGTCATACCTAGTTTTTTGTTTCTCTCGGGCTCATCAGATATTTTCTTCGGATAAATTTTCTGCCTTTTGTAGCCATTTTCTCAATTCTCTGACACATTTGAAGGGACTCACCCCTGGAGTACCTCCTTTTTCCCATCCCTCTCAGACCACATCCATCAGGCTTCCGGGTCGATGCCCATACACTATCTTGAATGGGGAAAATCCTAAGGATGATTGTGGTGCTTCCCGTACCACGAACAATAGAGGGGGTATTACCAAGTCCCACTTCCATGGCTCTTCTTACGTACATCTGCGCATCGTATTTTTAAGGGTTCTGTTTAATCTCTCTACTAACCCATTGGTTTGGGGGTGATAAACCATGGTTCACAATTGTTTTATTTTTTATACTTGGCACATATTCCACATAACCTGGGACGTAAAATTCATCCCTTTGTCCATAATGATCTCCCTAGGAATACCAAAGTGGGATATCCATTTAAGCAATTCTTCTGCTATTCGAGGCCCAGTGACTCTTCTCAATGGGATGGTATCCAGAAACCTAGTGGCATAGTCTATCAGGACAAGTACAAATTGGTAACCCATCATGCTTTTCAGTAATGGTCCAACCACGCCCAGGGCTATATGGGAAAATTGTTGTTCTATCACTGGCATGGATTGTAAGGGAACCCACAGTGGTTTTTGAAGGCTGACCCTCTGGCAACTCGGGCAGGCCCTACAATTGTCTTTGACTTGTTCATACAGTCTGAGCCAGAAACACCTTTTGGTCAGCCTGGTCTCCATTTTAGCTTGTCCCATGTGTCCTCCTAATGGGTTCGCATGAGCAAGCTTCAAGAGGGGTTCCCAGTAGGCTCAAGGTATCACTAGTTGCTGTACCTCTGTCCCTTCTATATGCCCCGCCTTTATCCTATATAACAGGCCTTTCTTCAACTCATATCTGGGGAGTGCATGACATCGCTCTGGGCAAATTACCTGATCATCCTGCTTGACCAGCTCCATTTGTCTTATTGATCAAAACAGGTCCTCGTCTTGTTGAGCCTCTCAAAAGCAGGAGCTGCTTGCTAAACTCTCCAAATCCAATGCATCGGGCTCAGTGTAATCTTCATTGTCCTCCCCGGCTAAACCTTCTACCTTGACTTCTTGCTTCCTCATGGTGTCCAAGACTTTATAAATCTCCTCCCAGTCTCTGCCCAATATCATCAGGTAAGGTAGGTTGTTGGCTAGACCTATGGGCATCTCTCAGGTGGTGTCCAAGATTTCCACTAAATATTTCCTTCAGGGGTACACCAACAACTGGCCATGCACACAAATCATCTTTACAGTGCTTGCGCTCAGAGCCCAGCCTCGGGGAGTTATTTTAGTTCTAATCAACATCTGGGCACATCCAGTATCCACTATGGCTCTTATCATCTTCCCTCCGACTTGGGCCCACATGGTGGGTTTTTCCTTTGATGCCTCCCAATGTGTTTCCCCGATGCTGCAGTCCATCATCTCCACCTGCCCATTGTCACTCCTCTTACTTCTTTGTATCCAGGTTTTGAATGGGATGTCCCTTGGTTATGGACCCAGTCGAGGATGACTTGTACACTCCCTTGTGATGTGTCCAATTCTCCCACCCCGGAACATATTGTAGTCATTCTTCTCCCTTCTCAAGTTTCCTTTTGTTCATTCTCTCATACAACTTGAGGGGTTCTGGACTTTGGAGCCTTCTCTCTGTAGTTATCTGTTTGAGCACTATGGAAATCCTCAGCCAAGCGTAGTGCTTCTGCCAATGACTTTGGGCGATGACACCACACCCAACATTGGGTATTTTTATCCAAGTCTATTAAGAACTGTTCTAACAGGTTCGGGTCACATAACTCCACCTTGGATACCTCCTGTGACTGCAACCACTTTTCTAACAGATTGGCCAATTGCTGTAACAGAATCCACAGAGATTTCTCTTCCTTTTTCTTTTTCATGCAGTAGGCTTGTCAATATTTTTTCAGGTTAATGTTTAGATGACACAGAATCTCCTTCTTGACCTTATCATAGTCTGTCACTTCACCCCATGCCATCACCTGATAAGCGGCTTTAGCACACCTAAATGGTCAGCCCACCAGCTGTGCTCTAACTCGGACGCTAATGCTGCTCTTTCGAAGCTTTCAAGGAAGGCTTCCATGTCGTCTTGCAGGGTCATCTTAGGGACTTTTAATTGTACTTGGTGTCATTGAGCCCATGCCTGTTGCTGTATCCATTTTTCTTCAAGTGAGATTTGTTGAGCAGGTTGTTGTTGTTGTTGTTGTTGTTGTTGTAGTAATTGCCCTACCAGATGTAGGATTTGTTGTAGAGGCTCTAGATTCCCCATGGGGTTTGGTTGTGTCTCCATGCTGTCTTCTGATTAGGCTGTCATCATTCCCAGCCAGCGCACCACTGTGATGGTGGCACTTAGGATGCCTCTTCGTATCCTCTTATAATCTCCCAAAGAACTATAGTCACCATGACTTTTCCACCTGCCACATCTTGGATGTTATTATAATATGTTCTAATTTATGATGTCACTAGTTGGGAGGGTTATTATATATATTTTGGTTTGGGTTTTTTGTCTGTTTGTTTATTTGTCTGTTTCTCTATTAGGAGTCCTGGTATTATAGAGGAATACCTCGCTCACCTTCTCGACTATCTACATGCACTTGCCAATATATATATATTCACAGTCTGATTCAGATTAATGCTTTTCTTTATTTTTAACTTTTATCACTCTATACAAGCTTTCTTTACTTTTAGACAGGAGTTGTCCATTTATATCCTTTTCCTTTTTTTTTTTTTTTAGCCTTATCAGTCATATCAACTTTGTAATTCTATCTATATAATGTTCTTACGTAATTGCTATCAATTTGGTTGGACTGAAGTTGGTATTAGAAAATGAAGTCTCTTTATCTCTTGTTTGTCTGTTTATCTTTTTTGGGTGGACTTTTATCTTCAAACCCTGCCATATACTTTCTCTTTATTTTTTGCTATAAGCGTCTACTTTTAATCCTGTGTGTGCCTGAAGACTTGAATCCTCGCAACAGACCCCCAGATGCTGTCTCTGAGCTTGAAAAAGTGGGTCAATTCACTCTCTTCTTTTCTTTGTTTACTTTCCAGAGCAACAGCCAGATGCATCCTGCAGTGTGTCTCCTCAGGGTCCTTCTTCCTCCGAGCTCCACTCTCTCCAGTGTCATGAGAAGTCTTGAGGTAAGACTCTTATCCCTCTGTGGATCCTCTTTTTCCCTCTTTTTCCCTTTCAGCCACTCTCTTTTTCTTTTGAAACTCCCATCTCCTCTCTTTTTTTCACTCTTGGAGCTTCCATCCTAATATGGTAATGGCTCCGGAAGCAGCATTCTCTGGCTCTTTTCCTGGCGTTGGTGTTTACTTTTTCACAGTTGCAAACAAACAATAAAAATATATTCTCCTTTAAAGGAGAAAAATGTGGGAAATGGCAGATTTCCCTTTACAGGCTGACAAAGTTCCAGCTTACAAGGGGCTGCTCTTGGCTGGGGAGAACAGGAGGAGGGCGACGAGGTAGGGGGTATGTGTTTG
The DNA here is from genome assembly GCF_001723915.1 of Gavialis gangeticus. Taxonomy (NCBI): domain Eukaryota; kingdom Metazoa; phylum Chordata; order Crocodylia; family Gavialidae; genus Gavialis; species Gavialis gangeticus. The sequence goes on along the minus strand of NW_017729029.1, from coordinate 22,184,221 downwards.
CACACACATGCATGTAGCAGCCAGGTGGTGTGGAAAGCAACTCCCTCCAGATAATTTTATGGGTGTTGGGGGGTAGGGACAGGTGACACAACAAGGAGGCTGTTTTCTACTTAAACTATTTACTGGGTCTGGCCATTGATATTTACAAATGAGTCTCAATACAAAAAAAAGGTTGAGAACCATTGAGCTAGGTGATTAGCTGCATCATGGATGTATGTAGCAGGTTGGCTTCTTAAGAAACATAGTTCAATACCTCCTTTCCACAGTGAAAGTCAGTTTTCTATATATTTTTTTCAAATTATGAGCTGAGCTACTGACATCTTTTCATTAACCAGTTTGAGCATATAACAATTTCTTCAGAATGTTCTAAATATCTCAGAACTAAAGAAGAAAAATTAATCCAATAAGCTTCCGTGGATGATCACACAAGAGCAAGCTATCCAAATTGGTAAAAGGTTTCTTGGTCTGGGTGCTGTTACAGATTCCTAATACTCTAGGAAATGCTTTAGTTTATCTATCTATCAATGAGCTATCTATTATTAATATCAGAATTCCATGCTGCATGCTGTACTAGGACATACAAATATCTTACCCCATTTTCAGGACAGAAAAATTATAACTCCTCAGCTACTACTAAAAAAGGAGTTCATCTATCTTAAAGTTCCCACGTTTCATTTTAAATGGCTTAGATATATTTACTCTTTATGGGGAAATAGGCAATATTTACAAACATGTAAATGCATTTGTGGTGGCTGGTGGCACAGCACAACCTTAAAAGAAATGGAGTTGCTCTAATTAAAGCACCCCTCTCCCACTCTCAGAGCATGTGTAAAAAGGCCCTCTGTGTGAAGTTGCAACTTTTGCTGATAAAAAAAGTATAAGGGCCGGTGTCTGAAAGCCTCCTAGCAGTTGCCTGGATACTCATGCAAAGGAGGAAGGGTCCTTGTCTGGACCCTTCCTCCTCCCAGGGTCAGGAGTCACGCTACTGCTCTCCAGTCAGCATAGTGGAGACCAGGGACCCAGCTGTGTTGCAGGTTGACAGCGGACCCTGCAGTGGTGCTGGGACTGGTTGCTAGGGAGGGAGGGGCTAGGTCCCTTTCCAGGCACCTGTTACACTTCCTCAGAGGTTCCAGGGACCCAGTGTCCTCACTCAGACCATCCCCAGAGTGAGCAGGGACTGATCATTCTAGGGAATGCTGACTTTTACACCAATCCCTCTCCCTGTCCTTCCCTTAAAAGTGAGGTGTTTTAGTACTGAGTCCATGCAGGACCAGTATTTTTCTCATGACATTTTGCTAGTTGGAGTCAGCCAGGTCCAGTGGGATGAGATTTACCACAGCTCCTGAGAGACTGCCAGTCAGTACAGCCTGCTCCTGCTGAAGGACATGGCTCCCTAGGAGTTGTTCAATAGCTGGAGGGGAGCCATCTGGTTTGACAGTGTATCAGGGAAACCTGGGTTGCCATTTGATGCAATTTTAAATTTGTGACCTGACCCTGGGAGAGGTTCTCCAGACCCTGGCTGCTTAAAGATAGTCCTGCCATGCACTGCCCTTGGATTTCCAGAACCATTCTTATACTTTAAATACACCAGGAGGACTTGGGGGTGAGGGTTTCTTTGCTTTCCGGGGTTGGGACCCACTTTCAGGTAGTGGTCTGGGACCAGGATGGGGCCATGATTGCAGGGGAGAGGGGTGAGGGTTGCCTTGAGGTGGGTGGTTGCCTTGGTAGAGTGACTGCCTGTGCAATTAGACCCAGAGTCACTGGGCACCCATGGACTTTCCCCAGGGATCAGATCAGAGGGGAGGGGGAAAAGTGCTGGAGTGCCACTCACAAGCCTCTCCAGGTACACAGCTCAGGAGTCAGTGTCACACTGGGACTGGTGTAGCTGAGATAATGGTTTCCATCTGGGACTCCTCCATCACATCTGTGCCTTTCTTGGACTAGGAGGGAAGGCAGAAGAGGGGCTGTTTGGCAAAGGGGAATTTTTCTCATTCCTGCTGTACTGCAATTCCAGCAGTTCTTGGTATACTCTCTGCCATCTTGGCTCCTGGAGCTGATAACTGGGGCAGGGCACCAAGCATGAGACCTGGTACTTGGGGTTTTTTTTAAACTTTTTGTCTACAGAGCTCAACAAAATCACATAATACTTTTCTGTGAGTACATTGGTGAGTGGGCGGGGACGGAGGCACGAGGCCTGCATTGGCGAGGTCAACCGGCGCTTACGCAGCTGGTGCTGCCAGGCAGGCCTTGGGTTCCTTGACA
>NW_017729029.1:22180028-22181850 GCF_001723915.1 Gavialis gangeticus | reverse complement strand
TGTTTCATCAGAGATGAGGTTCCCCTTCTACCAGTAGCTGAGCATGGTCCTAAAATATAGGACAGGGAAGTGTGAACGAGGCAGATTTGTGTTCTCACAGAATGGGAGATGGGCAGCTAACCATCCAAGGCTAGGACCACGGGGCCTGGTGCCTCAACTGCATTCCAAGATGGAAGGGTGGTTTGCTTAGTGCTGAAAGACAGAAAACTCTTAAGCATTTAGCTGCCTAGGGCCATGTGCTTTGAGCAAGCAGGTCAGGGTGATTCACTCTCCCCCATGTCCCTTGGTTCCTGAACTGTCCCTTCACCAATCTTCTTCTGGGTTCCTTGGTCACAGTGGCCTGGTAGAGGTCTGTGACCACAGGGATGGCATGTAGTGGCTGCAGGTCCTCCCACTCCCTTCCCCACAGGGACTTTGCATTTGCCCTAGTGCCTGGGTCACCATCATGGCTGCATGGAGTGGAGCCACACCATCCCAGGTTGCACAATGTCCTTGATTGGTGCCTGACTCATCAGCTGTTTGGCAATGTGCTTGAAGACAGCACCTTTGTGGAGCAGCTGCTGGGTGTTCTCCTTGCCCCAGATTGTGAAAAGATCCCTCATCTCCTCAAAGCCCCAGTTGTGTTCATCCATAGTCTATGGTGGTGCCCATGGGGTCTTGGTGTCCATGGGTGTGTGAGGGTCTGGCTAAGACAGGGTGGATGGAAAGGGTGGGTAGATTGAGGGAATGGTAGATGGATGTTGGTGCTTAGGGGGCTTAGGTCAATCTTTCTTTTAGCCCACCCAGACTATTGAAGTATTCACAACTCACCTGCACACTGCAGGCTACAAAGACAAGTAATCTACCCACAGCTTCTTTTTTTTAGCCCAGAATTCCTGAGTATACTTCTTATAATAAGACCCAGGCATAGGAAAAAGTAGTTATGGGGATACTGATTTCTAGAAGGTCTCTGCTCAAGAAACAGGAAGTTTCTTTCCATGCTTGGTGTTCACACTGAAGTGACATATACAGTAAGGGTAGCTCTTCCCTGAATAACAGCACAGATATACTTTCTGTGCATTTAACAATATTTCTTACTTAGAGGGTGCATCTATATGTGCACTTTACTGCAGAGTTAACTGACCAGCTCCACAGTAAAGCATCACCATCTACACGTGCCAATATTTTGGCTCAGTAAATTAATTAACATCTGCTGTAAGATAGTACTTTTGGGGACAGCACCATCTTACAGTGGACTCATTTACTACATAGAAATGAATATATGGACAGTGACTGGGACCAGAAAAGTTTGAGCCAGAGCAGAACAGCCCTAGGATGGCAGAAGGCTTGGAGGTTCAGCCACATAACTCCACAGTTTTGGCACTCTCATGCCTCAGTCACCCCTACATTGCCTGATGCTGCCACCTGGATCCAAGGCCTGACCTCTTTGAAACTGCTGCCAGCCCAGGGTTTCTCTGCCCTGACTCAAACTACTGTGGGCCTGGCAGGGCTGGGTTGATGCATAAGTAAACCCAGCTCTGAGCTGTGGTGGGGTCTAGACTTTCCGTTCATGGCAGTGCTACAAATGGCCCCATCCACCTCCCTTCCCTTCTCCTCCCCTTCACCAGGGTTGCAAAAGGGCCCAGCCCAGCTAGCATGCAGGTACCAGCATGGGGCTGCTGCTGCTGTTGCTGACACCCCAGGGACCTGCATGCCTTCCCCAGCATCTGGCTTGCTCCAGGCATTAGGTAAGGATAGGGTGGGGAGCAGAGGCTGCAGTTGGGTGGGAGTGTGGAGCCCACCCCTAGGGGGAGCAGCAGGAGTGTGGAGCTGGGGGGGCAGG
>NW_017729029.1:22166449-22179929 GCF_001723915.1 Gavialis gangeticus | reverse complement strand
GCAGGAGTGTGGAGCTGAGGGGGCAGGGTGTGGGTGTGAGGGAGGGTGGGGTTTTTGAAGGCCTCTTCACACACTCCCCACTATGGCAGACAGCTTCCTGCAGCCCTCAGAGCAGTCATGGCCCATGCAGGCCCAGGCACAGCTCTGGCCAGCAGTGCATGGCAGGAGCAAGAAGTGCAGCTCTGCTGGGTGCCTCTCTCAACCCAGGCTCCATGGGCACGTGCAGCTCCACACTACCAGGGATATTCCAGAGCTGGCTGCCTTTCCTGCCCCTGCCTGCAGCTCCTGAGAATCAGAGGGTGGGTAAGGCAGCTGGCTTCAGCCTGCACCACTTCCCCCAGAAGTGCAGAGCTGCACGTTGGCTGCATGGAGCCCAGTGAAAGATGTGGCTGGCGGGGCTGTGCTCTTTGCCATTGCTATGCAGCACTGGCCAGAATTACGCACAGTGAGGTGCCAGCACTTGCTGGGTCACACATACCCCAAAGGCTGCTGCTGCTGGTGGCAGGTGATGTGCTCCTTGGTGGATGGGGGGAGTGTGTAAGTGGTTTCCACACCCTCCACCCTCTCACACCCACACCCTTCCCCTACATATACCCTCCTCCCAAGTATATACCCCAACATACCCTATTGCCCTCCCACACACACACAGCCACAGCCCCCCTGCCCCACATACACACACACCTCCCACCCCTGCTCCCCTCTCTTTGAAATGTGGTGGGCTCTCTACAGGCAGCAGCACTGGTGTGGTGAGGGAGATCTTGATGGCCTGGGACCACAAGTTTTTTTGCCTAGGGCCCACTAAAGGGTTAATCTAGACTTGGGTCCTGGGTGCATGTGCCCAAGAAGAATGGAAATGGATTCAAACTGTGCTGGAGTTTATCATATCCCCTTAATGACATGTGTAGATGCACCCACAGTGAAGAATAAAGTCATTTTCCATGCAGCCATGCACACTACAAAATGTATATATAGAAAGACTTCACCATTTGTCCAAACCAGCTAGACTTTCTAACATTTTAGAAGGCAAGGATTGTTAAAATTATGAAAACATAAAAAGAGGCAGAACTACTGCTGAATTGGCCTCTTGCACCCTCAGCCATTCTGTGATGGGCTGGTAAGAAAAGGGCAAAGGAGAAAGAATGTCCTTTAGGAAGACGATACTCGTCTTCATAAGTAGACTGAGCTGATAATTCCTCAGAGATTTGGGTGGACCTTATTGAGAGGAGAGATTCTATCTGGTAAAAGCAGATGGGCTGCAATATAAAGGGCATAGAGACTGGATATGGAATCCTACCTTTCTAAAGTCACAGGAAATTTTCCCACTGAATTTTGTGGGACTAAATTCTTAAGTTGATGAAAGTATGCAATGCTTTTGTTATCCACACTGAGTTGAAAGTTACTGATGTTAGGAACCATACTGGTGGTACCTGCAAATAAAGTGATGTGCTTGATTGTGGAATCAGACCCATTATTCTTAGGTTAAATCCTTAAGATTTTTCTTTTAAGTTTTTTTTTTTTTTAAACAAGGAAAAAAAACCCAGAAAATTCAACATTATTATTTTGTTTTGTCATTGCTTCTTCCCTCCCCACCTCCCTGTTGGCCTCTTTCATCCTGCGCTAAGTAATCTGATCCCAAATTTAGTTCTGAAAAATATGCTGACACAAAAATACTTTGTTTCTGAGCAATCAAGCACTCTAAGCTATTCTATTCAAATTTGAGTAATGCCACTTATTTACTGTTGCTAATGAACAATTTTCCCTAAGACAAAAAAATTTCAGCTGTTTCTTTCATGAATAATGAAGTAATTCAAGCTGGGCAAGAGAGTAATCAGGAAATGTCAGGTTTCCATGAGGTGGTATTTGCTGTAAACAAATATCGTCAAACATGCTCCTTTTCTACTAATGAGAAAAAGTGTATGGGGGGGTACAATTTCTCCATTACACACACACTGTCATTAATAACAACACAAGTAACATATGTGCACCAAGGGAAGACAGCTATATCCCTTATTGGGGTATCTCTCACCAAATGTGAATTATTGTGCAAAACCATGATGCTATACTGACAACTAGACTGTAATTTGTGGATATAATACCTCTCTAATAGATTGCAGCATTTCCATGGTGAGATGTGCCCTCCTTCTCTAATTCTGTACCTATGCTGATTCCTTGGTATAAAATGTCTTTCATTCACATTAAAGTCAGTTAAAAACTGGAGTAACAAAAAATATGTTAGTGTCTGAAGAAAAGTTTCTCTTGGTTTTAATTAAAAGTACTTATTGTCAATGAGGTTAAAAGTTGCGCTCTTTCCATACAGATATTTAATGGAATGTACAGTGCCGTGTAATCTTATGTTGTATTAAGTTAGATATAATAAGAATTTTAGATAGGTACCATCAACGAGTAATGTAAGTATTAAAATATCCTTTACCTTCTTGTTTCCTGCACTTTGTTAAATAGATGTATTTTTAATGTGAATATGTCAAGCGCTGCCTTTTCCCTGCTGTCCTTGATGAAAACAATCCTGTGAGGGTGAAGCATTGGCCTCTTCTGTTTTTTCCTGCTATTGAAAAAGAATGATGGAACTTATAACTACTATATGTCTGAATTATGTCTCCCTGAAACCAGCAGGCTGGTGTCTTACACAGCATTTGCTTTTAATTTAAAAAGTGTTTTTTGGTTACAAAATGCATTCATTTAGAAAACTACTGCCATGCACATAGCGGAGATAGAGCTAAATATTTATGAGGTCTATAAAACAATTTTTTTCTGTGAAACTTTTTGCTTGCTGAAGGAGAATTGGCTTCCAGAATAATAAAAAACATTCCCTTGTTTTAACAGCATCTTTTTGCTACTTGACATAGTAACAAGTTATATTTGGATGGTATTTATGCCAGCAATTAAAGGAATATGCTCAATAAAGTCAGAAAGAATGATCAATTAACAAACCCATCTTTAAGCAATAGACTACAATAGTTTTTGCTGGAAGTTTATTTTATGTATATATACAGCACCCAGTAGAGTAGAACCCTGATTTCTGAAGTGTCTAGGGGCTACTGATATATACATAATAAGTTATAAAATCATGCTTTGTTCTTATTAGACACACTCATCACAAATGCATACTGAGGTAAAAAGTATCCAAGTTGTAGCTGTATTGGTCTAGAAGCAAAAAGGAATCAGGACTTCTGGTAGAGGTGAAATCTTTTATTAGACCAACCAGATTTTTGCAAAAAAAAAAAAAAAATCTTTAATTGCAAGCTTTTGAGCACAAACACCCTTCTTCAGGGATAGGAGAAAAGATTGTAAAAGTTCTCCTGGATAGAAATTACAGCTCATATTTCATAAGAGAGTTGAAGGTGTAGTAAAATCTCCTGTTTGGAACAGTTAATTTTATATACAGATTAAGCTCACAGAAAAGTTGGAATAGTTTGTGTAGCCTGAGTGTACATGGGTTTGTACTTCTCTCTCCAATTGAGGGAATTATTGGCAGGGCAGTGTGCTATGGAGGGACACAACAGCCCAATTGCCTCCTCCGTCCCCTATAGTGTCAGGTCCAGTCAATCAATTACTTAACTATATACAGCTTTATTATTACAACAAAGCAAATAAAGGGTAAGAACATTATATAGATATAGATATAGATATAGATGCACACACACCCAGTTATCATTTAAAAATACAGAAGAACAATAGAACAAACCAGGTCAAAGGATATTGATTGGGCAACGTTATAACTCTATTCATATACAAACTATTACTTCAAATTACTCACATAAACTGTAAGGCACAGTCCACAAATAGAATCAGCAGTCCTTAGACTACCTTGGTGCCCTCCAGAGCATGGGCCTCACTCCCAAGGTACCACTACAGGAAAGAAAGTGGGGGGAAAGAAAAAGGAGAGTGTGAGAGGGGTGGTAAAGGCCTCCCCAACATGTCCCATGACCCCACCCAATGGGCCCCAGTACTTACTGCAGGGAACAAGACAAGCAACAACTGTGGGGAAATGCTGACACAGGCTTGGGAGTTCCACAACTTCCTGAGCCTGTGGATAGATGAGCCCTGGGGGCCCCGAAGAAGTTCAGGCTCCTCAAAGGGCAGCTGGGGAGAGAATCAGCTGGCTGGGAGGAGAGGAGCAGCACACCGGCTGAGAGACATGGGCGGCAGCAGAACTGAGCACAGGGAAGGATGCCAAACATCTTCTTTTTAGTTAAGAATTTCCTAAGTTACAGTTACTCCAGGCTGGGGCAGGTTTAGTTACCTGAAAGTTGATCCAAAGACCAGGGATAGACTCAGGAGAGATTGATGGCCAGAAAGACCCAACCCCGATTGAGGCAGGGAGCAGTGTCTTCCCAGGCTGTGGGTGTGGTAAGGGTGGGGTAAAGGGGAGGTTTGGAGCCCCACAAAGGAAGACCAGGGTCACGACCCCTTTGGGACAACCAACAGGGAACTGCCTCCCCATCAATCAACATTGAAGATATGGAAAGTGAATGGGGGCAGCGCTTGGAACCATCTAGGTTGCCCCAGGGTGTGGCCTCACCCTGATGTTGCTAGAGAAGAAGGCAGTGACCAGAAAGTGGACGAAGCATTCCAACACCTACGAGCGATAGAGAGGAAGACCCCAAAGACTCCTAAACTCCCCCTCACCCAGGAGTGGCCCACGTGGTGCCCCTTCACAACCCTTGGGGGGGTCTCCCCTGTGGGGACCCTCTCTCCAGAGGCAACCCTCCACAGTCCCAGAGAGTTGCCTCCTGTTCTCCAGGTCAAACTCTGTTCCCCACCAGGTTTTCCTGCCACCTGACCCTGCTGCTGCCATCTTGGCTTAAGGCCACATGTCCTGCTGTGTGTTGTGGGTACTTCGCCTTGTGCTAGAGGTTGGAGTCCTGAACAGCCTTGTGCAGCACTGGGGCTCATTCTGTTCCTGGACCCTCTGGGCAGGGTCGCCTCCACTGAGATGCTGCCCCATGTCAGCAGCTGTAGACCCGAGCCACCTCAAGTGGCTCCCAGGTTGTCTTACCCTCCATGCAGTGCTTCCTGCACCAAGCTCTCAGCCTTGTTCCAGGGGTTGACGACCTGAGCCACCACAGGGGCTCCAAAGATCCTGCTCTGCACCAGCCTGTGCACCGTGTCTCTGGCCTCACACCAGAGGTTGCAGACCCGAGCCACTTCACACAGCTCCCAGGGTCTGGACACCATGAGCCATGCTGCACACTGACAGCCTAACCGCTGGAGCTGTCTCCTGCTCGCTGCTGATAGAAGACTTCAGGGGCTCTTCCTGGGCTACTGCTTCTCTCTGCTGAGCAGCTCTCCTCAGCTCTTCTAAGCCCCACTCTTCTCTCTTTTCTGTCCCCAACCCATCTTGCTCATGCTGGGCATGCAGCTCCTTTTATATGCTCCAGGGCTCCACCCCTGAAGTCTTCCAGACCGGACAGTTTGCAGGCTTCAATCAGGTCCGGGGGAGCTCTTCTCCCCCTCCCCTGAGGAAAGGGATGTGATGTTATTTCTCTTGGTGCCTCCTGATTGGTGAATGGGCTCCACCAATCAAAACAGCAGGATATCAAACCTGGGACTCAACCCAAGCTCTGAAAGGTAAGCCTGCTACATCTGTTTACCTCAAAGTTGTTTGGTGGTAAGCAGGATGTAGTCATATTTCCTTCTGGTTGTGGTGTTTCATATTTCACAGAGGAATAAGATGGAATGCTCTTCTGAGCAGGCATTTCTGGGGGAAAGGGTATTTTCAATAGATGACCAGAATAAAACCTTCTCTATAACATAAGATTATATGGGTCAGACTCTTGGACCACTTCATACCACTTACTAGTATTTTTTAAAGGGAAACAGTAAGACAGATACATTCAAAATGCTCAAAAATGAGCTATTTGCCCAGCTTCTACCAATTAAGCCAATTAAGGTAGAATGCTTAGCTCCCATTTTTGTCTTTAAAAATCTCCCTCTTAGAATTATTTAACATTTATATTTAACATTTCTATTTCAGCAGTCCAAAAAAGCAACCCATATTAGAACTTGCACTAGTTCATCCACTGTGTAACCATTTAAACAGGAAGTCTGTATACTAATGAACTTAACGAAAGGATCTCCAAGCTATTTAAAAAAAAAACATGGATCCAATCTGTCAATTGCTAATTCCTATTCTGACTGCTAGAAAAAGCAGAGCCTACTTGGGCAAGTAAAAATATTTACCCATGACTGAGGAACCTATGAAAATATCATGCTTTAATGAAATAGAAAACACTTTTTGAAAAAATGTTAGTGTCTAATACTCAGATTTTAAAGGTATTTAGGTGTTTAACCCCCAATCATTTCATACCTGAACTATTGCTTTAAATATCTGACTCCAAGTGTTTTAGGAGACTGAGGATATAAGTCCTGTTCAAAAAAAGTTATTTAAAATTTATACCCAAAAAAAATTTATGTGCCTGTGAATATTTATTCCTATGATTGTCTTAGAAACGTAAATCTTAATTTAAAACAAACAAAACCCAATGGAATAAACAATGGAAATAAGATTGCTAAATAATTAAATCCTTTTTGAAAAAATGAAATTTTGGCAGTTTTAAAAATATTACTCTTTGTTTTATTGTATAATATTTTGCCTGTATTGGAAAGATATTTATCGGAATAAAAATAATCCTTTTTAGTAAAAAGCCATTCAGATTCCTTCTAGTGAATAAGTAAATGAAGTAATCATCTCAAACATAAAAAGTTTATTCTTCATCTTTGTACTTGTCTATTTTATAACAGGAGTTTCCTATATTGTGTATAAGCATTCCTTCCACTGATGGACTCAAGACTGCAAAAGCTTACTTCTTCATGTCATTAAGTTGTTTACTTGCAAGTGTCCTTTTGCAAGGACTGGTTGTTTCTAAAAGCTTACAATGGGATAGGCAGCTCATACAGTTTTGATCAAAGCTTAGTTTAACACTAAAATAGTGTCTCTGAAATGCCTTCAAAGAGCTAGACAGAAATACAGCACCTTTAGTGAGCTGTATAGAATTCAATTGCTTATCTGAAGATACTGGTCAAGAGTCACATAAGACCAGGAGATTGTATAACAGAAGTTGTTTCCTGTACTGATTTTACTGAAGATATTTACAATCTCTAAGTTATTTTCAGTTAGACTCAATTAACTTTATGGTTCAATGGGTAAGTAAAATAAATAATGACTAAACTTTGGTACAAACATTTACCTGCAGTTAATAGATCTGGAAAACTTTCTTTGAGTGTAGTTTACAATTCAGTAAGTGTGTATGTATCCCATTAGACAGACAGCATTAGGATCCTAATCATTTTCAGATTCTATACAGATCTGACTTGTACAACATGTTCTTCTGGGATAATTACAGGAGGAGACTAAGGGACAAATCCAATTCACTTTGCATGATTAAAAGGCAGCTACTCAGCCACATAAACACTATTTTTGGCTGCTATTCAAAGTTTGTGCACATACGTACACATATGGCAACTGTAAGCCCAGAAAAACCAGGCGTGAATTCTGGTTCATCAGGCATGTGGCACTATATACTCAACCAAGAACGCCTGGCAGTAACTGTGCAAAAATACATAAGTAGGGGACATTTGATGCCAGAAGAGAATATTTAGCCCCATACCTCATAAGTTAGGACACTCACCCAGGAAGCAAGAAACATCCTCTCCTCACCTGGACTTGGTTTGAACCTATACCTCCTTCACAGTATTGTAACCATTACACCACAAGTTAGGCATTGCCCAAGCTCCTTTCTAGGTGTTTATGCAACTGGGAAACTGCCATTTAGGCACATAAAGTAAAATAGGATACGATACTAGAGGAGCTTGGTTTGTTTCTTTACCCTCTCAAAACAAAGGCCAAGAAAGGATATTACTGTTTTAATGGGATGGACAGAGAGGAGAAGGTAGGGGAAGTAGTGCTTGTCCTCCACAGATCCTATTTAAGATTAAATATAGCTTAAGCCTAAGAAAAATATGTAAAACTGCCTGTGAAGGGAATGAAAATTAGAAGGTAGTTTGCAACACTCAAAAAATGAGACTTTGGAAAAACCTTCCAATGACAGTAGTGTAGGTAAAAAAATATCGAAGTAGCTTTAGCATGGAACACAATAGTTTTAAGAAGACTAAAAATATATATGATAGCAGGGGACTGGATTCAATGACCCAGAAAGTCAATTGCACTCTTAATTTTTGTATAAATTTGTTTTAATTCTAATGAAGATTGTTACTCTTATATTGTGTCTGATGAATGTTCTTCCAAGACAGAAAAGTAAAGAGAACAGAAACAATAGAAAAGGAAATTCTGTGTGGAAGGGTTCTTCAAACTATCAAGAGTTTATATCAGGATATGGTTTAAAAGTAAAATATAAGATTTGTTATCATGGGTTAGAAACTGAATGACCTCTAAAGGATGCTCAAGCGGTCAAAACAAATAAAAATAAACAGAAAAAAATTGCTTGCTGCCCTAACAGTTCATTCTTGTATAGAGACCACTACTCCACTATCCATACAATAAAACCTCCAAGGCAAGAAGCAAAGGGCACGGTTGCTTGTTAGGAGAGATCTTGCTATTCAAACATGGATGGAAAAAACACAGGTTCTTTGGATTCCTAGTGATAACAGCTTGATCCCATGTTTGCCAAATGTCTGTGAAGATTAGATATGATTCTGGCTACATCAAACCTCAAACACTAACCTCATTTTAAAATGCTCTTAATGCAAATAAACTGAATAGTGGAGTAAAGTCAATGCCATATAGTAGCATTATGGACTCTTCTGTGAAGTCTTACAGGAGAGTAAGAAGAGCCTCCTTGGGTACATCTACACGAGACACTAATTGTGCAGTAATCTAATAACACTGCTGTGGTAATGGATTTGGTCGGGCTTCTGGCCTGCTTGACTAGGAAAACAGACAGAGACCAGAAGTGCTGATACTGCTAATTTCAGTTATATGTTCTGAGATAAGGACTTCTGCATGCCTTGTTTTGTCTTGATATATTAGCCTGTGCACAGATGTTTTCTTTAAGTAAACTGTCTGTCTGTCTATGTGTGATTTACCATTGTTTTGTTTCTCCAAGGTCGTATTTTTTTTCTCTTTCTCTGTCTTAAGTATAAATATGCTTGTAAACTTATAGAGTTCGAGAAATCCTTTGAAACAGACAAGTGGGTAATTCCCCTTGCTGTATGGAATTCTCCCTGTGATCACAGTATAGCCCTAAGGAAAAGCTGGCTCTGTCAGTTCTGATTCAACCACAACGTGAAGTTTGATTTCTTCCACACTGCACAGCAGCATGCCATGCAAAACCCATGCTAATACACTACTGTGCAGTAGTATTAAGATACAGTGCAGTTAGCATCTGTAAAAACCCATGTGCCAGCACTACTATAAAGTAGTGCCAGTTACTGCACATTGATTTAGTACCTGGTTATACAAGTACTAAACTTAATGCACCCTAATTACGGCACATTAATGAACATGTAGATGCACACTTTGTGTTTGAAGGATGGAGTAAGTGCTCTTGGATAGACTTTTAGAAATTAAACTGTTTCTTTGTAATGAGCTTCAGAGTGATGAATACTATATATATATAGTGTTTGTGTATATATATAGATGTGTGTATATATATATGTGTGTGTATACATATTCATATATATATATTCATATATGTATGTATATGTATGTATATGTATAGTATATAGTATAACAAAAACAACCTAATTAAGTCTTAGCAATCTTGTCTGTCCTCCAGATTGCTTGGACTAGTTCTCATGAATAAGATCATCATACTTTCAAGAATTTGAGAATTTTCCCTTGTTTCAGCTTGTGATATATACAGTAGAATGAAGAATGTCTTCTGAAATGATTCCTGGAATCATCTATATATTTGGTAGTGAGAATTCATTGGGATTTGTTGTCCTCCAGTTATTCTATAAGTTGTTTTTTTATAAGAACTATAGGCCATGCAGATTCCTGTTCTTTACTGGACAACATTATGTTTTCACTTCAGCCACCTGTATGACATTTATTTATGACAAGGAGTGTGAGGAACTGTTGCTCCCTCACACCTATGTAAATAATGTATTTATTGATTAAATTAATTCAAATAAAGGTCCTTTAACCCTAGAAAAAGAGCAAAGGAAACCCAGATGAAGACAAACACTTCTTTATAAAGAGATTTCTCTAAAGGTATTTTCTCTAAGGGTCTGTGACTTCTTACAGGCACATAAAGAAAGCAATGAGAAATCATTAATATAATAATGGACTTTCAACAAGAAGTATGAAGAATAAAATACTAAATATCTTGGGCATAATGAACTGGTCTGTCCCAAATTTTAACATAATTTTCAGTAGCTGCATCTACATGAGCAGCGAACTGTGCAGTTATTACTGCACAAGCAAGAAGTAACTCAGTGTGCAGTAACCAGCATTACCATGCAGTACTGTCACCGCATGGATTTTTTGGATGCAGTAGCTCATTACTGCTGGGCAGTATCATCACTGCATGGTCAGTACCTGCCAATGCTACTGCGCAATAGTGTCTGGTGTAGATGCTCCCAATTTAAATGAAAAAAAATCATTAACAATTATCATCAAGGATTTTCTTTTATGCGAAGAAATGATAGGGCCTCTTGATCATTTGCAAAGAAACATTCATCAGCTATACAACAGACGAAGTGCCCATTCAGCATCCTCCATTTCAGCAGATAACTATGACTGGTTCCTTTGCATCAAATCATTACATATCGTGTAGTGAAGAGGTGTTTTTAGTATGCAGTGGTAGCTTCTTTATACATCAGGCTGCCTTAGCAACATGTTCTGATTTACACGGTGAGTTGCTGCTACACCTTACAGCATTAGCATTCACTCCAGAGGTTCAGCTTTGTTAGGGAAAGGTGCATAGAATGAGTATAGGGTGTCACCAGCTGTAGGCAAACAAATAAATTATCTGGTAAGATCTGTGAGGGTGAAGACTAAGATACATATGCAGAGGCAGCCACTACACATAAATTGTTCACGACCTGTAAGGCTAAAATAATCTTTGCCCATTGATTCTCTATTGCTATTCATTTAGAAGATATACCCATTGTGCTACATTCAATAGTAGCCAACCCAAAAATACCAATACTTTATGGACTTGACATGTCTTAAAAAAAAATTAAACGTGAGGGTTTTTTCCTAAGGAATGGAAGAATATAAGCCATCTTAATGTTGTCACATGATTATTGATCTGCAGTGTTTGCTTGATTACTTAAATCTCATCTCTATATTAATCCAATGTACAATCTGCAGTCTCATTTCCAGTATAAGCTTTATTGTTTTGAATGTTTATATTTTCTGACAACAATAATTTTCAGCTGCAATCTCTGTTTATAAAAAAAAAACTTGACATTTTATTTTCTAAGGACTTTTGCATCATTGTGGATCTTCTTTATTCAGAATCAGGATGAATGTATTCCCATTTCAGGAGAATATACTGATTGGTATAGTCACAATGTATATATGTATACTTTTTACTTCATTTAAGCTTTTTCATAAACACCCTGTGTCTTCTGGTGAATAGTTGATGCTGCCTTTCCTGTAGTACAGCCTTTTATATAGTAAGGCTTAATCATAATAAAGGTAATTATAGCCATTTAGATTTGTCTGCCATTCCTCTTAAATTAGGCTTTACAGTAGTTCATTTAAGAAGCTTTCAACAGAAGGAAGCATTAAGTCATATTAAGTTATTGACATAAACCTGTGATTAAATAGAAGCTGCTATAATGGCAGGGCTTCAGAACAATATAAGCTAAAAATGAAATCAGATAGAAAAAAAATATGGCTCATTGGGCATGTCTATATAAGATACTTTACTGCACAGTAGCCTAGTTTACTGCTCAGTAAGCACACGAGTCTACACATGCTCACACTTTACTGCACAGTAAAAATGGCTAATCATGAGTAAATTTGCTACCAGGTCATGGTCATGGAGCTGATGCTGGGAGGCAAGAGTGTCCCAGCCTGAGCTCCATGACCACAGAGCTAGTGCTTGGAGATTAGGGTAACCCAGTGCCAGCCCTGTGATCATGAAGCTGGGAGATAAAGGTAGCCCAGTGCTGACCCTTCACCATGGACCTGGTGCTGGGAGCATCCTGCCAGTGGGGTTGAGGACGCTGTTTCTTGTCCAGCTCCATGAGCACAGAACTGGGTGGGGAACAAAGTCTCCAGCTTGTTCCCCACTCAGCTCTGCACTTGTGGAACTGAGTGGGGAACAAGATCCCCAGCCTGTTCTCCACCCAGCTCCACGCTGCAGTGCTAAGTGGGGAACAAGCTCCCCCCGCCCCCAGCTCCCCACTGCAGAGATGAATGGGGTATAATCTCCCAAGCCTGTTCTCCACCTAGCTCCACGCTTATGGAGCTGAGCAGGAAACAGGCTCCCCAGCCTCTACCCCACTTGCAGGACTGGTGCTGGGAACTGTCCTGATAAGGAGTAGGTCCTGGCCGCATGCCCTGATTGGGTGACTGAGGCATGGGGTTTAAAAAGAGCTGCAGAAATGGGCTAGGCCCCAGCCCCCTGCTGCAATCTATCAGTGGTGCAGCTGGCTTGGTATCAGCTAGCAGCTGGCTTGCTGCTGACCCAGAGGTGCATCAGGGCATGGGTCTTGGACCTGCCCCTCCTCTGAAGCTCTTTTGAAGTTTCCTGGCCCCTGATCATGGAGCCAGGGCCAAAAGCCACCTGTTTCTGAGGCTAGGGGGACACTGTCCCCACCCTGGCAGCAGGCAGCCCCCAGGGGTTGGATGTAATGTCCCAGCCCAGGCCAGGAGACAGCTGTCTCCTGGCCCCATGCTCCCTGTCAGCCCCTCAGCTAGCAGCTACGGGGAGCTTAGAGCTCTCCCTGGTGGCACCAGAGGCCCATTGCAGGGCCCCAGAAAATGGAAGAAGTTTGTTGCTATCAGCAGCAAATCTGTTCCTGCATCCCTGCAAGTGTAGATGCCTGCCTGGGAGCCTTTACTTTTGAGTTTAGACAGTCCTTGACTTACAATGTTTTCCACTTACAAGGTTTATAAATTGACACCCTGTTTCAACTTTCTGACATCAGTTTTGACTTACAACACTTGATCTAATGCCACACCATGCCAGCAAATAAGTTTGCTGCATCACCCATCTCCCTGGAGAACATCTGTCTAAACTTCCTTGGACACTTTCTTTAAGAAATCAGACAAGACTCCAGAAAAACCTGCAGCCAGGACTCCTAAAAAGACTCCAGACAAGAACTCATCAAAAAGTCCAGCAAAGTCACCTCAAAGAAGTCCTTTCAAATCAATATGATCGCTATTTACAATTTAAAGACATTAATGTAGCTATATTACTCATCTATAATTGATTGAATACAAAATACTGGGTTATTTTTGGTGAAAATAGGGTATTGGACCTCGGTTCAAGAAACAATCCCACATTTATAACATTGTTTCCTATGGAAAAATCAGTTCTGA
>NW_017729029.1:22157596-22161449 GCF_001723915.1 Gavialis gangeticus | reverse complement strand
ATACTGGGTTATTTTTGGTGAAAATAGGGTATTGGACCTCGGTTCAAGAAACAATCCCACATTTATAACATTGTTTCCTATGGAAAAATCAGTTCTGAGTTACAACGTTTCAAATTAAGATGCGGTTTTCAGGAACCAATTGTGTCATAAGTCTGAGGACAGCCTGCAGTTTACTCATGAGTAATTTGATCTGGGACCAAATGCCTGTGTAGATGTGCCCATGGAGGATGAATAAAAACAAAGGTCATCAACTTATTCTTTCTTCCTCTGTTCAAAGGCAAATGCAGGAAGCAGGTTTTATCACTGGATTATTATAGATCTTGGCATGGTAAATTTTCATTTTCAGCCTTAAATAAATCTAGAGATACTAGGAAAATAAGTCTCTTATTTTATACCAAAGATGGCTAGAAATAATCATTAAGCTTAGTTTTCTTTGACTCTATTGCTTACCTATCAACAGCTCACATACTTACTTTGAAGATTCAAACATGTAAGGAGTTATTAACATTAGTATTTTTAGAGGCCTACTTATGAGACAAAATAAATGTTAAAATAAAGCAGTGCTAGGAGGATACTACTTATGGTTATGCACAGATTTCTGTTAGGACTAAATTAGACATATAGAGAAGGAATGCTGTTTTCCTGTTTTTGTTTTCTTCTAATAAATACTTCATACATAGCTTGAAGCTTCATGGGCAGGAGCCTATCCAGTGCTCAGACTCTTGAAAATCTTATTAAATAATAACTAACTAAACCAAAGGCCCTGAAGGATACAGAAAGTGTATGCACCCCTACACACTGAAAGCTGTGATCTTTAATAGAATACAGCTCTCCTTTCACTACTCCTTGAACAAATACATAGTTTCAGTAGTCAGAAATAGACATTACTGAGACAAAAACTATCTGCCTTTGAGAAACTTTGTTTTATGGAGACAAGAGTCTGAAATAGATCTAGTTCATTACAAATACCGTAAGTAAAGCCTTGAGATGTAACATTTTTTAAAGAAATAAGGATTTCCAAATTACACACTTTTTCGACAGTTGTGCATAGAATTCCTAGCATATCAATAGCCCAAGGCCACAACATACTGAATGCCGTATTAAAATTTCGTAATACAGCTTGAGAACAGTAGCAACACCATAAGAATGTTTTGTTTTCCACAACAGGAAGCATGAGATTTCAAAAGTGTTTACAGTGCTTAAATTGCCAAATTTAATTTTCAGATTGAATTAGGCATAATGAGCTTCATGGAAACTCATTCTTCACTTGCAGCCCTAGTTACAAGCACAAAACATAGTAAATGGATTAAAATAAGCGAAAAAGGAAGTTTAAAGAACTCTAATATTATTTCACTTGCACTGACTGTGACCCCAAACTCAATAGATTCAAATCAGCCAAATAAAAATGGAATGGTTCCTTCTTTGCTGAGAACACCCACATGGTAATAAAAGAGAAAAACTACAGAAGAAATCCAATTAAAAAAAATGATCAACCATATAATAGTTAAAAAGAAAAACAGGGTTTTGGATCAAGTGCAAAATCACATAGGTGAACAGAAAAATTCCCATGGAATTCAGCGGATTTTGATGTCAACTAAGTTAAAGCAATCATAATAACACCTCCTCATACACACCCTGTCTTGGAGTGAATGTCACTAGAAGAGACAGCAGAAAATAAAGGTAATCAGTTTTCAAGTAGTTATAATATCTAACTGAAACGTAATATCAGGAGAATATAAAAGATAAACACTTCCAAAATATATTTTTACAGTAGCTTCTTTCTTGAAAGCCCAGAAGATAATGGAAGAAAAATCCAGTAAAATCAAAAATAGATGTTCCAAACAGAATGCAGACAATTCTCATACATTTTACAGATGCCCTGTAAAAAATTCTAAGCTCATTAGAATGAGATTTTTTTAGTGCAGCTTTAGGTAAGATACAACTGTGTGAGAGGGCTGTATATTTTTCACACCAAACACTTCAGCTTTGTATAAATCTGTATAAAGTTCCAATTTTTGTATAAAACTCACTAGCTGGAAATTGAAAGGTGATATTTTTCCCCAATTCAAGATTGAACTGAGTTACTTTTAAAAGGACCCAGAGGAAAGGAATCATGATTCCTTTTAGTTAAGGTCACAAATGTAAGAAAAACAATTTTTGTTAAAAGAAAAGCAATTACAATATAAATAGATATACCCAAGATTTTTTTTCAGTTTCATAAAATGTTATGCATGTTTCCAAATTAATTTTCAATTCTTTTTCATTCACCAAACTCTCAATTTTTCAACTCTTTCTTCTAAAGAACCTAAATCAAAAAAGCACTTTTGAAGTAGCATTCCTTACTTAACAGCTTTAAGAGGAAGCATTCCCCAAAGATACCCAAAGGTATATGATTAAAAGCGTAAAATAAAATCTGCAACAAATCATATTACTTAAATATAGTAATTTCTATCATGACTAATTAAATATCAAATACAGTAGGAGTTCATGAAATAATTACAATGGTAAAGTTAAAGGTAGGAATCCAGGTTCACAAAATAATTTGTGAATACATTGTAATTTGTTTTTCAGCTGTTTTGTATAAACATGATAACTTGATTTTAATTTGGTCCTTTTCAGTCAAAAAGGATTGCAGCTGGTAGTATATCAGTCCACAATAGGGGAAAGTCCATGGAGGGGAGACTACATTTTCCTCTGATAGTCACTCCCTGCTGGTTATAGTGTGGCAGTGGGAGATCTGACCTTCATATTTAATATGATTTAATTGCTTTGGGGAGATGGTTTAGCGTATTACCCTCCAAAATGACTCCAGGCTACAAACAGTCCCTTTTGCTGTTAGATTTAATTATCTAGTTTTGGAATCCAAAAGCAGATTTAGAATTAACCTGATTTGTTTTTCCAGAGAAAATCTGCAGCAATTGGTGGGTCACATAGCATGACGGCTTGTTCAGTTGAAAACAAAATAAGTCATCTTTAGAATAAATGGTGAAAAGCATTAACTCCATTTTACTTTTCTTTTATGACAATACATTAATTACTATTGTGATTAAATATATCAATTTATAGCCATGAAGAAATATCCATAACTTTTTTTCTGAAGAGACATTAACTAACAGGATTTGAGCCCTTGGCAAAACCTGAAGGAGAGAGGGTGTGGGGATGGACCCTGGAGTGGAGAGGATGCCAAGGGCATGGAGGGGCTCTTACCTCCTCTAGGGACCCCAAAAAGTCTCTGGCTGTTTCTGTCATGGCTCAGTCTGCCCACCCCAGTTATAACTGCTATAGTTGTAGCGGGGTAGCCATACATCCAGAGACTTCTGCTACTGCCACAGCATGGACTCCCTAAGAGCTGCCATTCTGATACTGCCTCACTAAGATGGCACCCAAGGCTGTTCCCTCCCACATCTACTCTCAAGTTACATCACATTACTTTGCAATAACTCAACTGAATTTACTAACCAGAAATCATGGAAAACTCATCAAGTCTAATATAGTTACAAGGGAATTAGTTCTTTTAAACAATATAACAATAATTAAATAATTAGTAAACATGCTTTTTAAAAATAAAGATAAATATTCTCAGTTCAAATAGGTCTTATCTTAAATGAATTAAAAGGATGTAGCACTGATTTTGCTCACTGAAAATCTGGTGGAAGATTTTTAAACTGCTTTGTTTTTAAAGGACTTACTAATTATGGTGAGAGAGAGAGAGAGTGTGCTCAAGCACACACACATATGGGCACTTTCACTGAACACGCTGTTCTTTGGGTAGAAATGAAGCAAAACCCCCATTTTTTCTTATTGCATTCACTCCCTTCCTCAACCATTTCTGACTTTTTCTCTCCCTCTCTAT
>NW_017729029.1:22130888-22156869 GCF_001723915.1 Gavialis gangeticus | reverse complement strand
CTGATTCTGTCTAAATTTGGTGTGTGTAGTGTGCGTGAACCAAGACTAATTATTTTGAGCATGCATGTATCTGAGTGAGAGTGTGTCTGTGTGAATGTATATGTGTGTGTATGTGTGTGTGTGCATATGTGTGTGCACATATATGTGTGTATATATGTGTGTGTATATATATATAGTATGTGTGTATACACATGCACATATGCACACATATACACACATACTCACACATACATATATATACACACACACATTATATGTGTGTGTGCATATATGTGTGTGTGTGTATGTGTGTTTGTATATGTGTGTGTCTGTGTTTATATATAGTGTGTGTGTATATATACTTATATGTGTGTGTATGTGTTTGTGTGTGTATGTGTGTGTTTGTATATTTATATATGTATATATGTGTGTGTTTGTATATACATGTATGTGTGCATGTGTCTGTATATATATATGTGTGTGTGTATGTGTGTGTATGTGTGTGTATCTATGTGTGTGTGTATCTATGTGTGTGGGTATATATGTGTGTGTGTATGTATGTATATGTGTGTGTATATAGATATATACATATACGTGTGTATATATGTGTGTGTACATATATGTGTGTATATGTGTATATATATGTGCGTGTGTGTGTATATGTGTGTGAGTGTGTGTATATGTGTGTATATATGTGTGTGCATGTATGTGTGTGTATAAGTGTTTATGTGTGTGTATGTGTGTATATCTATATGCTTGTGTGTATTTACATATGTTTGTGTATACTTATATATGTGTATAAGTGTGTGTATGTGTGTGTGTATGTGTGTGTGTATCTATGTATCTGTGTGTATATATATGTATGTGTGTGTGTATGTGTGTGTATATGTATATATATGTGTGTGTATATGTGTGTATACATGTGTATGTGTCCGTGTGTGTGTATATATATATGTGTGTGTGTATGTGTATTGATATATGTGTGTGTGTATTATATATATATATATAATATATGGCATTGTGTGCATGATATATGAATTAGTGATCTGTGCCTAACTTTTGTGGTGTATAGCGTATGTGCCTGAGCTGGTAGCGTGAGAGTGTATGCCTAATAGGGGTGTATGCACTTAGTGAGTGTGTGCTTAATTGATTTTTATGTGTGTATGTGCAGTTCTACAACATGCCCTCCTGTCTAAAAGCACAATATTGAGATCCTGAGCATTGGCCTGATCCCTGAGGGCAACAGAAGACTTGGGTATCTTGTACCATCAGGTAAAATTCTGTATAATAATTTTAGAGAAGCTTATGTCAGTATCTCCTGAAGGCATTTAATCAATTTCTAAACTGAGAATTGAAGTAATTGTTACCGATCAAGGAAACATACCAATATGGAACATGAAAGGTAATGATAGCTATACACACTGAAAAACGATTCTGAGTTGTTCAAGTCAATTACTATAAATAAACTAGTATTTTAATCTCCTGTCTTAGTTCACATAATTCTTTCTTTCTTTTCACTGCTTTCTAGTACCAAAATCTCATTATTCTGATTTTGTTTTAGACACTCAGTTTACTCTCATTTTTTCTGCCACTGACTGAAGTAGTGGGAAACAGCTGTTAATTTATATATAGGTGTCTGTTCAGAAGCATTAATACAAATGGATAGTCTATCAATATAGGTGTAGAAATCAATTATAGATCTGATTCAGTTCCCATTCAAGTCAATTAGAGCCTTTCCTTTGACTTGCAGAGGAGTCATATCAAGCTTTTGCAATAAAGTTTTTTCCTCCCCTGGAGTATGTACTACTTATTATTCACTGAATAGATCTCATCATATTGGCTCAAGTGATTCAGAACCATTCCTGGAAGTTGACAGTGAAGAAAGCCAAGGTGTTTAATCCACATATTGAGAGTATATTACTGTACTTGTAGATTTGTAACCCATTATGGACTCTAGCAAAAATTGAAAGAACAGGTAAAAGAAAAACGGGAAATTATTAGAACTACATGTGAAAATGGCTAATGGCAGGATACATTTGCATCTTATAAACTAAGTCAGAGATGTTTAGCATCAGCTTTTGTAAGCCAATAGCTTGCTTCAGCAACTGTTGAGAACACTCTGCAGGAAGTAGCATTTCTAAATTTGTGATTTAGTTAGCTCATAAGGTGCAAATCTACCCTGCCTTCTGCCTGATTTCACACTGAGCCATGTTGCATGTTACACTGGGCACATCTACACAAGAAGCTACTGTGCAGTAGCTTATTGCTACTGCACAGTAGCATCTGAAAAAAAAACTGTGCAGGGATGATATTGCACAGTAACAACCGTTACACAGCAACTTCATATGTGTTAAATGTACTTAAAACATGAGTCTGTGTGTTCAAGCATTAAAACATATGACTTTTCAGGTGAGGAGTATCTCCAGACCATTTTAAGTAACATGTGTTGAAATAACATCAGCCTGCAGGACGGAGATAATACAAACAATCTGCAACCCTCCAGCATCCCATGATGTACTGCTGCCAGCCAGCTATTGCCAAGAAATCCCCCTTACACTGTGATCTCCAAGCCCAGTCATGTACCCTCTTCAAATTTCCATTAAGATCTGCAGGATGTTATAGGAACATATGATAAGAAAGGCAGGAGTGGAGTAAAACTGTGAGGAAGAGACAGGGAAGGAGCTCCAACACAGACCATGCTTGGGGAACAGCCAGTGCTCAGCCCAGATTGCCTATCAGTGTGGAGGCAGCAGCAGAAGTAGTAGTGTCTGACCCAGAAAGAGAAATGTGCTGGAGATGAGCAAACACAAGGGACGTGGGCAGGTCTTGAATTATAGGGAAGCTCAGGAGGCTGAGCCGTCCCATAAGACATGAGAGTACCCCTGTAAGATTTGAAAATCATAACCTAGGGGGTCTCCAATTTTATTAGGGCATTGTGATGGGTGGTCCAATTTTTTATGCAGATCCCCCCTCCCAAGAGTCAAAGTGTAATTCAAACCCTGGATGTGGGGAGGAATCTGCAGGCTCTTCTTACCCTTCTGCTCACACCTCTTCCTTCCTCTGAGGCAATTTGTCAAAACTCCTTCCTTTTCTGCCAGTGACACCACCACCAGCAGCACAGCTGGCCTCTCCTCTGTGCTGCTTGCCAGCCCTCTAGCAGCAGAATGCATGCAGTGCTCCTAGGGTCTGTAATAAACACTGCTGTGCAGTTCTGCTTCTAACTTCTAAAAATATACACAGATTTAACATGTAGTAAGAATCCTATGCAAAAAGGACCTAAATACAGCTCACTACCCCTGTCTTTTAATGAATTAGAGCCCATGCCTTTAGGGAAGGGTAGACTTCAGCATGCAGTATTTGGAATTAGCAATAGGAATTATCCAGGAAAATGACTGTATATTTAAAATAGCAGAACATTTACTAAAAGGATAGACCAAATGAATGAGACAGGATTGCTTTAATGGTGAAGGATGAAACTCATTTCTGTAATAAACTGAATTTAATTTGATAAATACTTCTCTTACTATTGCTCACATGTGAGAATGTGACCAGTGGGACCATCCATTTAGCTACAAACATATATGAGGCCAGAGTAACAGAGCATGAATTTGACTTAACAATACTGAAACTTTTGCTCAGTTTCCGGAAGTAGGATTTATTTGATATTGCGGGGTGCTACATTTAACTAAGATATTTCAAACTATTTGTTTTCAAGAGGTTAGTAGAGTTTTAGGTACAGAAAGGCAAGTGCCCAGTTCAGTAAACCTGATCTCTTGAAACTCATTCTGGAATATAGGTAAAAATTAGAGGGTAAAATTTCTCCACAAAATCAGAACATATTTAGATAAGAAAAAATTAAATATTAAGGCAGGTGTCAATTGAAATTCATTCAAATCAAATCAAAACAAACAAAAAGCGTAAAAGAGAAAAGTTGGGATGTGACAGGGATTATTATAGAATCTGACAGGAACAGCATTTTTATAAAACAATTAGAATGTAATGGCACCTTTACACATTCAGGGAAGCTACTTTTAAATTAAATAAAAAGGGTAAAAGTATATCTGCTGCCTTGCAGGGCCACAAAGTGGCCCAGAATGTAGTTACCTTATCTGGGAAGCTGGGACATGTTTAGAAGGATCCTTGTTTAGCACAGTCCTGATTTTGTTGGTGTTACTCAATTTTCCATACCAGGTTGGTACAAGAAGCATACTAGGGATATGGCTCCTTAGCCATTCAAGTTTGCATTAAAGGTTCAGGGACACATATATTGGTCCAAATACCAGTAGGTAGAATGAAAAATGTTTAACATTTATCCGGAAGTAGTTGATGCTTGAACACAAGGGTGATTTGAAATTTATCACTTAATAAATTTGTCACACCCAGTTGGCAACATTCAGGTATCCACATTTAAGGTAATGATGCTGGTACCCAAAATTTCACCAGAGTCCGTGATGAAATAGGGCCAAATGCCTGTTCTTGGTTTGTTCTTTGTTCAGTTCATTAAAGAAGGCAAGCTTCTAAAGATCTGCCTGTGGTCTAATGTTGCCCCAATAAACACAGACAAACAACCACACGGTGCAATTGGAATCACTGTTAATTGTAGGCTTTAAAATGGGGTGATTCAATCGTGATTAAATTGCGGTCTCAGGGCTTGTCAGTACAGCTGCCAGACCACTGTGTTGGTATGACTTCAGAACCCAAGAGGTTGAACAGTGCCATTGCTCCATAAGTGGTAGGGACCCCTTGACTACTGCTGAATTTGAGGTCTTTGCTTGCCATTGGTGACTCAAATCATTGGCAGGGGAGAACAGTGGCTGTGCTTATGTTTTGAGTTCTGCAACCTCTCCGACGAGCCACCACCCCACGGGCAGTGGTAACTTGTCTGGCCCAGATCTGATCAACTGGTTGAAATGAGTTGCACTGTTCTGCTTTGAAATACTGAAGCATCTCATG
This sequence comes from Gavialis gangeticus, assembly GCF_001723915.1. NCBI lineage: Eukaryota > Metazoa > Chordata > Crocodylia > Gavialidae > Gavialis > Gavialis gangeticus. The sequence continues at coordinate 22,151,937 of NW_017729029.1, read as the reverse complement.
GTCCAGTGCATTCCTCCAGTGGTGAAGACTATTCCAAAAGTTAAGTAAACAGGTCTGCAGCGGCACTTACTGGGGTGTCCTCCATGCTGCAATGGTATGTTGTCTGTGCATGTGCTGCTCCATTTTTGTTTGTTTGTTTCTTCCTGAGGGTTTTTTTGACCCCTGGATGTCCTGAAAACCAGAGCTGGGCTAGCCAGAGCCCCACTGCAGCTGGAAGCCAGGATCTGCCAGGCAGGATTGCCATGGTTGCAACCCCGGGAAACCCCTAGGATCCTAGGTTAGGCTGCTGGGGTCAGTGCAGTGTTGGTCCCAGCCTCCCCTACCACTCCTGGAGTAACTTGCCATGTGCCAAAGTGCACATGGCAGGGGCATTCTTGGGGGAGAAGTAGCTGTGGCACAAGGCGTGCTGTCTACTTGTCCCCGGGGAACCAAACGTCCACACTAATCTGGATACAGCTCATGTTATTCAACTTATGCATTGAACGTCTCCTACTCATGACAGTTAATTTATGTAGATTATATTTACCTGTGGCTTCTTCAACTGACTTCAGTGAAAATAATGACAAGTACGCAAATAGTTGTTAGACCTCTTCAAATTGTTACCTCTGCTTGTTCTGGAAGGTACCTAGGGAAGGGCGGGTGTGACCGTCTGGTTTTAAGTATTCATTCATGTGCTGCTTTGGCTCGTGTGCCTGGTGTCGGGCGCTGTGTATATTCATGTGACCTCTGGAGGGGTCCTCAATCTCCCTGGGAAAAACCCCAAAACCCACCTGCCATGACTTGGAATGGATCCTCAGTGGTGGGGTGTCCCATTGGTGACTCCTCAGAGTTGGTCACACTTCTTGATGGATATCCATGGGGCTCTACCTCCCCTAAACCCCTTCCATACACCAGCCTCTGAGACAGGCCACTTGATCTTAGTGCGGCTGTTCTCCAGTCTCATTGGTCCCCGCTCTTTGTGCCCCCAGGATTCCAATTTTGGTTTTCTCATTGCTGGGCTCCAGGGACAGTTGGGTGCCCTGCTCTCCTGGGTGTTATGTTGCCAGCCTGCTAGCTGCTCAATGGGCCCTAAGGTAGCTCTGGCCTTTAGAGCATCATCCATGCACCGTCACAAAAAGAAGGTAATGATTCACAAAAAAAGAAAAGGCCAAACAATGGCCAAAAAGATGCAGGCACTTTAAAAAGAAAAAAAACACCAAAAGAAAAAAGGCTGGAAAGGGATGGGAATCCAGGCTAACCAGCCCTTCCACCCTCACAGCCTAAGTGCCTGCTATTTAGCATATTCCCCAATGTCACTCCAAGTCCCTGCCCTCACTGAGGTCCTTCTCTGCTCCACCCAGAGCCATATCTTCACTCGCCCGCCAGTGCTGCCAGAGACCAGCGTGGAGAGCTCCCACAGCCTCAGCTGTCTTGCCCCGCTCTCCCCTCTCTGTGCCGGTGCTGGCTTTTATCTTGGCTGGGCAGAGTTTATCAGTGAGGTCATCTGCCCGCACTGGTTCCAGCCAGAGATAAGCGTGGCTGACGAACTGCGTGGCTGTTTCTTCCTGGTGTGGCTCATCCCACACCCAGTGGTCTAAAAAATGTAAGTGACCCCTGTTTTGGGGGCTTTTCTTGTGGGAGTGGGTTACCCCTGTCCTGAGTTTGACCGCAGGGAGCATTTTCTTCTCCCTGGTGGCTGTCCCCCTAGAACAGTGGTTTAGCTAAGGAAGTCTGTAGTAGCACTTCAGCAAATTGTTTAAGATTTACTTTCAATACAAGTTTGGATTCTGTCTCTCTGTCTTGCTGTTAAGGCTACCAAGCAACACAACAATAAAGTTCCACTTACACAGTGCATCCACTGCCTAGGAACTAACTGCAAATCTAAGCAGAAAGTGCTTCAAGCAGGCCCTACAGCCAGAAAACTGCAATGGACAGAAAGTCGAACAATGAACTATCTTTGAATTCCAAAAATAGTCATAAAAGCAAACTATTACTACTACTACTACTACTATACAACCAACCAAAAACAACTGCCAAAGTTAAACCACATTATAAACTTGCTCAGTAAGTTAGTTGGCTCAATGTGAGGCATTTATGCTCAGCTGTTCCAAATGTGTTCACCTGCTATGTGCTACTCGTATTTAAAATATTGTGTACTATTCTCATCCTAGGGAAATCACTGATGTCTAGTGGCATTTACCATTTATATTATATCATGAATATTGTGCCATACCTCATTTCCATGTTTGCTGTGGTTAAGCAACATTGTACCATTCCTCATGTTGCAAAGATTCAGCTCTCAAAATATTTAGAAATGAAGTATTCCAATCATGTTTTGCCACTGTCTATGGATTAATTAAATTTGCTGATTCAAATTTGTCTGTATACAATGCATATTACTCTGGAGGTGTACACGACAGTCAAAGAAACAAATTTTCACCAGTAACAACAAATTCAAAATCACCACCTCAACAATCTGCTGTTCTTTGATCTCATCCATCACCAGTCCAGGATCCAGTGTCATCTGTCCAGTCACTGTGTAGCTGGTCTACACAAACAGAAAAAAAACATGACAATCCATACTGCAGCTTTCCATAAAATAATTGACAATGCACGTTGTTGATTAAGGCCCTCTCAAGATTTGCCACTAGTGTGATGATAATGAAAACCACCAATAAAAGAACTATTGCTGGACTTGGCAAGACAGGCATTCTCTAGACAGACTTTCTAAAATGATTAAATAGTTTAGACAAATCGTATATTATGTGGTTGGAAAAGTGTTCTGACTTTGATAAGAGAAACGATGAGGTATAAAATGGAACTCATAATATTGGATTAAGGCTTAAGGAAGGCAGCTATTGCCATATGTCAGCTGATAGTCATTTTACTTCCAAATAAAACTGGCTTGAAAATACATTAAAGGACATATGAACAATTCTGTTGAGGTGTGCAGTATGAAGTTTATGGCTGTTTATTAATGTGCATTTTCCACAAGGGAATTTGGTAACTAGCTGTGAAATATAACTGTGCATCAAAATGTTGCATTTGCTTGATATAGGAAGTCTCTTTACAGCTATTTATAGAGAACATAATTCTGATAATCTCATTTGCTTTTAACTCGTTACGGTGTATCCTAATGTTTCTTATCCATGAAAATATAATTTAGACTCAGGGATTTTTAATGAACCTATACTTTTCTTATTCTGGACTAGTGGGAGCTATACTTACTTACAGCTCCATAGGGTTCAAATGTACCTACTGCTTGCTGTGTTCATTAGAATTCAGTAAAACAAAGTACTAAAATGTTATAGCTAGAGAGACTGGGTCACCTTGTTACAGTTAGAACAGTGGAATAGGTATGTTGCATGTAGCATGCAATGAAAATTCACATGATGTTACTACATATGCTTTCCTACAGAAATAAAGAGCTTTCTGCTATAAGCTTAACCATTATTTCACCACATTTCAAGCAGTGAGAGCAGAATTATTTACCGTGATTTTCTCAATGGTTTGCACCTGCTACAGGACATAATTCTATCATTTCTTTCTTTTGTATAAGAATAGGAAAATAGTAATGTCTGGAACATTTCAGAGAGGGGATCCATCTACTTCAATATGCAGAAGCTGACGGGTTACAAAGCAAATGCAATAATTTTATAATAGAGACCATGTTAGTTTATGCGGCAGTAAAAATATGTTTCTTTGTTAATATCTGCTCCTCTTAGTCTTCTGCCCCAGTGCTAACATCTGGAAGAAGCTGGCCACTCTGCTAGGTCTTGATAGACTTCTGTCTCTCCTGGTCCTTCTAGCCACCAGAGACTTGTGTGGTTTTGCCAGAAGCCAGCCCTGCATGGCATCTTTCAGCAGATCACAAAGGTGTACATTTATTGTTTTTCTTTGAAGTGCATGGTATTTGAATGAGGTGAATCAAAGCAGCAGGGTCTACAACAAAGGACAAATACCTGTAACATCCCACCTCAACCCTACTATTACTGCCATATTAACAAGTACATAAATGGCCATCTACACAATGTAGAGGTCTCTGAAAGTCTACAAGCCCACCAGCCTAAAAATCATGAGGTACTTGGGACAAATCTGACATTAACATAACTTTTGATTAAATGATTTATAAACAACACTACTGATCTGGACCTCAAAAAAATCTGCAGCAAAATTCTTCTTATGCCCAAAAGAAAGTTTTCTAACATCTAAGCTAGTCTATTCAAATGTGAGTGGGGACAAATAAATAAATAAATTAGGCTTAGAATGGAAATACCTGTTCAGGATGCAGAAGGCAAAGTTACAGCTTCCTAAGGCAAATCCAATTCTAATCTTCCCCCTTCTTCATCAGTCATAAGAGCAGTGTGGCAGGTGCTGAAAAATATTATGTAGTTCTCTAAGGAAATTTCAGCTGGCAGAACCTTCCTCATGAAATTGCTCCACCCAGTACATCTTACAGTATCCCTTATGGTTATGTACAGTACAGATCAGGACCTGCCTCAGTTTTTACCATAAATACAGTATTTTTACTGATACCACCAGACTTGTGTGTCATATTTATCCATATGGAAGCAGATTCAATTTTTCCTACCAATGTGAATTGTGATTTCCATGTTCTATCAGGTACAACTAGAATATTTAAACTTAAAATCCACTAAGGAGGTTGTTAGATTTTCCCAGTCTGCCTTCTTAAACTAGCCTTCATCTTTTGTCAAAACAGTAAGCAAATGTGAAGCAAAAATAAACTCCATTTTAACTATGATAATCAAAAGAAAAGCAAACAAACAAGGAAGACTAAAAAAAAAAACCCTTGCTAAAAAGCTTTGGTGTCATAACTCAAAAGTGATTACTTGATATATCAATAGCAGCCATTTCACAACTAAAGGGTTTTTTTTATACCAAGGGCATTTATGGCAAGTTTTATACATTTTATTAAACTATAAGCTATAATTTGGAAGCATCAGGGAATTTATTTATGGAAAAATCTAGTGGTATCTGACAAGTCAGAAGCCGAATTATACTCTGACATGTCATTAGAATGTAACCTTGGTGGTGTTTTACTGGGTGTCTGAAGCAAAGATCTAAAAAATATTAAATCACATCTAGCCCATTTGCAACAGGCTAAGGATTAATTATGCAAAATCCCACTATAACAGCCACTGGAAAAGTTCTCATCTTTACTGAAACCCAGGTAAAGTATTCAACAAGTAGATGAGATGGTTTATACCTCACACTGCTTACATCAACATGCCTAGATACACTTTTAGGCCAAATAGAAATACCTTCATTCAAATGTTATCACTTGGAAATTATAAAGAGGATGGCTTACAAAATCATGAGATGAATAAATCTATATTTATTCACTTTGCAGCAACCTATGATGCCATATAACACACCCTTAAAAAGACTGGAAATATTGCCCCGTAGGGTTAGTATCCCAGTTGAGACACTGCTTAATGATGGAAGCTTTAGATAGGCACATGGAAATATAATATTTCAAATAAATTCACTTTACTCAGTGCCACAAACCCACCTTCAGGGTACCTCCAGAGCCCTGAGTTTCTCCCTGCTGTCCCTCTGTTTGTCTCAAGAAACAGACAGATATTTGTCCTGGGATAACTGATGGGCCATTTCTCTCAGATGCCTTTGCTGTAGAGCAGTTGATTTCCCTGTTATAGGTAGGCAATTCCTGGGGTGCCCAATGTAATAACTTCTTCTGCTTGTGTCTGGCAGTAGCAATTCTACTTGCACTAGTGACACAATGGGCATGGAAATGCTGCTGGATGGGTTTACTCCAGAATAAATTACTCTGAAGTAAACCCACTGTGGGCAGGTATCTACATGTGTGTGCATTTGGGAGCAGATTTGCTCCCACCTTGATCAGCCCCCCTGCAGTAGCCAGGAGGAGCTCTAAGCTCCCCCTGGGCACTAGCTCAGGGTTTGTCATGGAGAAGGGAACCAGGAGACAGCTGCCTTCTGCCAGGATCTGGGAGATTGCTCCCTGCCCCCAGGAACTGCCTGCTGCCAGGACAGGTTCTGGTGGTGAAGCCCAGTTGGGGACAATGTCCTCTTGCCCTAGCAGCAGGAAACACCCATTCCCAGCTCCCCATCTGAAGGCAGAGGGATTGGGAAGAGATGTGGGGAAGGGGCAGTTCCCAGCCCCCTGTCCCACCCAGCCAAGGGTTCACTGCTAGCTGCCCCACTGGTGGATTGGGATAGGGACCTGGGGCTTGCCCCTCCCCTGCACCTCTTTGCAAGCCCCATGCCTTGATCAACCAATTGGGTCATGAGGCTGGGAAAAAGATGTGGGGCTGGGACCTGGTCCAGAATGGGACAGTTACTGGCCAGCCCTGGGCTTCATGGGGAAGTCTGTATGTGCAGGTTGGAATTGGCTAGGGACTGTCCAAAATGGGACAGTCCACAGCCAGCTCCAGGCTGCTCATGTAGGGCACTTGTTCATGTTACACCTCATCTGTTACCACGTTACACTTTTCCTGCGTCCACTTGACAAAAATTGCCATTAAGCTAGCTATGTAATGTCGGTGTATCCATATTGGCAGCTGATTTTATTGTTTTAGATTTTTTTACTTAGGTAATTTAAAACACCTGTGACATGTTTTTTTTTTAGCTCCTGAATTTCTTCCGTGAGGGTTTAAAAAAAAAAATCTCTCTCTATATATAGAGAGATATCTATATATCTATATATATATATAACCCTTTGAGTCATTTTAAAATGCCAATGTGGATCTGAGTTACACCTGAAAAAGTGATTTTTCCCTGCTTTGCAACTATTACAGCACACTAGGTGCTGCTTGGGTTCACTCGGTAATCCATAGAAATCCATTGAATCTCTATTGTAATACTTCAACGAGTCTCCAGGGGCTAATCTTGCAAAATTTTACTGGTGATTTAGTTCAAGGTCCAGATTAATGAAAATACAACTTTTTTGGATTAAAAAAAAATGTTCCCTGTGTTTGCATGTACTTCATGGTGAAGATCAGCTTGTTATGGGTCAGGCAGTTCAAGACTCAGGCTAATTAAAATTAATTTTTGTTGGACTGGGTTTTTGGTTTGTCAGGGCTGGGGGCGGGGGGGGGCAGGACAGGAGTGAGGGGGACCAGCTGGGCGGGTAGGGGTAACCCAGGTGGTAAATCTAACTAGGGTGGTACTCAGATGTGATACCCTCTCTCCAATGAAAGGGATTTAGCAGGTGTTAGTGTGCTACGGGATAGGTAGCCGCTTATGAGGGGGCAGCTTTCCTTCTATCTCCTATAGGCTAGAGCTGAGACCAATTGGAACTTAACCATATATGGGTTTAATAGGAAAAGAACAGGGTGGAATAGAATACATGTGTGGGGGGGGCAAGGGGACCCTGGGAAATAATGGTACCCCCCCCTCTGGGCACCCAGGAGTGGGAGGGGCAACCAGGGGAGCAGAAGGGAGTCAAAGGAATTTTAGGTGAACATACACATATAACAGAGACAAATCAACAGCAGACTTGAGGCACAGGGTTCACAAAATATAAGATGCAGGGTTTCCCAAAATATGAGGTGCAGACCCCACAAAATTTAGGCATAGATACCCCAGTGGGGCAGGATAAAAAAAGTCAGTTGTGTCTGGAGAGATGAGGAGACAGTATTATGGTCTGCTACTGTAGTTGGTATCAGAGGGAGCTGTCCTGGCAATGAGGGAACTGCCTGGATGACCAGTGGGGTCACCTTAAAACCAGCACCCCAGCAAGCCTGACAGATGAGGTGTGAAACTTCTGGTGTGCACCCCCATTGGAAAGCCCAATGGGCTGCCTGGTGCCAAAGGGTGGCAAAGGGTGTGGGGACAGTGCTGGCATGAGTAGCTTCCCTGTTACCTAGCAAAGTGACCAACATCCCAGTCCTGACATCCCTGTCACTTAGTAATGTTGGCCAACAATGACTGATTTCCCAGGCAAATCATTGGCCCTGGGGCCCTGGATGAGGGCGCCAGCAGGGCTGAGGGGCAGGGGCTGACAGTTGGAAGTGAAGGGCAGTGGCAGTGCTGTGGGGGCAGGTGCTGCTGGTTGGAAGTGAGAGGCACTGCAAAGTGTGACAAGTCAGTGACCATGCTCTTTTTGGTTGAGAAATTTTATTTTAGTTTTTAAAATTCTCATACAGTCAGACATGGTTTCATCATGTCATGCCACAAAGTCCAAGGACCTCAAGTCTCCTTTTTGGGGGAAGCCACGTTTATTCAGGCATAAGGAGTCTCTGCTGTTCTGAAATTCCAAGAAATGAAAGAAGCTAAAAGTGTGGCAGGATGTTAGTAAAAATGTAAATAGGGTTGGTACTCCAGGATTTGGCCAGAGTCACTCAACTGGTTTTACAGGTTCTGTTGAGGAATCTTAAGGTAATGGTTTGACGGGCGATAGGAAATGGTCCTCTCCAGTCCTACAGAAGGCACAATATACAACAATCACACAGAAAACATGATCATGCTTTACAGCCAAGTCACCAAACCCCAGCTCCTCAGCTCCCTCACTCCTGCCGGGGTGGCCCTAGCTCTGGGGTGTAACAGCTCCATAAAACAGTGTATGGGGAGGGCTGAGATACACCCCAGGGCTAGGTGCAACTGCCATATGTAACAGTTTAGCACAGCCTACACCATACACTGTTATATGTGACCATTACAAACCAGAACTGGGTGCATCTCAGGACCCAAGCCTCTCCAAGAGTGTTGACTCTCCTCTCCCTGCAGTGGCCTGGGGGTTGTGGCATGAGTGGGTAGGGAGCTGGTGGTTGGTGCGGGTGGCAACTGCTACCCACCCCACCAGCCCTGCCAATGCTTCTCATTCCTAGCTAACCTGCCGCCCTGCAGCCCATCTGGTGCCCCTTACTCCTGACCTGAGCCTCTTGATCTTCCAGCCCCCTCCTCCCTGAATCCTGCTGGTGCACCTCACTCCTGACCTGCAGCACCCTCCACCCCCAGCCCAACTGGTAACAGAAGAAATAGCACCCCAATATGCTGAACTAGGATTAGTAATTCCCCTTGGGGTGAGCCAGCCTTGTCAAGCATGCTGTGCTGGGGTTGTGGTGATGATGGTTGGCACTGAGTACAGGGCAGGTGCTGCCATTGACAGTGTCACTTCCCTTAAAAGATCTTGCCTGGCAAAGGCTAGCTGTCCATGTTTTGGTGTGTGTGCCTACTTGTACCATGTATGACTTGAGCAACTGTAGGGGTGACTAAGGTGAACCCCTACTTTGAACACTGATGTGAATTGTCAGGCGGTGGGCAAGGTGAATTTGCATGCCAGGAATGATGAAGCTTTCAACATGAAGTTGGGCTGGATGCTGCGGGCACCTTGGGGAGCAAGGTGACAAAGGTGGGGTTCTGCTCTGGGAAACCTTGAAGGGCTGCCTTCCCCAGCCCTCACCCACAAACAGCTTGCAGGGGACACCAAGGAACCCTCAAATTGAACACCCTTACAGATTGTGTGTTGCTGGGTGCTTCAGAATGTCACTTATCTGGGGTACAGAAAAGTGGGGTCCTGGCATGGGCAAAGTCCAGGGATGGGGACTTCCCATCAAAACAGATTGCAGACTAACTGGAAAGTGCAGCTTGTGGAGACAGAAAGTATCTTTCTCAGGAGTGCCAAACAGTTGGAGGGGACGCGGGTCAGTCCTGGGTTGAGCCGGCTGTGCCTGGAGAGATGAGGAGACATTGCCGTGGCCCACTACTGTGCTTAGTGTCAGGGAGAACCATCTGGGCAATGGGGGTCCCTGCCCAGCTGAGTACTGTGGTGGGTTACCCTCAAACCAAAACCCCAGTAAGGCTGACAGGCTTCTTCCCTCCTCCCCTTTCTTAGTGTTCAATAAAAGTAGTTCAGCTTTTTCAAGGCTGTCTTGAAAAGACAGTTAAAAAAGAAATTTTTTTTTTGCTGTGGTGCTCATCCCACCCTGCAAAGAGACCTTTGTCTCATAAAAGATTTAACAAGCCTCTTCATTTGTGTATATTATACAGGAATAGACACAGTGTATTATTGAAGATTTACTCATGTATGGGGTGTACACCCAACTAATGCCCCTTAGGGTTAACCAGTTAGCCTTGTCAAGCATGCTGTGCTGGGCTTCTGTTGCCCTATCATGCAGCTCTTGCACTGCCTACCTGTGGGATGCAAGATTTGGGGAATTGTTGGTGTGTTAGGTTGGCCAGGGTGGGAGAACACAGGAATTTCTGCTGCTAGATGATGGGGATTGTATTCCCACCAGGCAATACAATTTGGGTATTCTTTGCAAAGTGAAACATACGTGGATTGAAAAGGAAATTTAAACCTTTTCTTGTATGGAAAAAAAAGTACAAAACACTTACAAAATTATTTTTGGGAATTTTATTTGAGTGACAATTTTCCAAACACTACTAAAGAAGTTCATCCAAAAAACAGATAGAGAGTGAACCTAATTGAGTTCACACACACCAGCCCCCACCATTATTAAAGACAAATGCAAGATAGAAGTATAATCTGCTTTCATAAACTGAGGTGACAGCAGAGGAGGGAGCACTGCCTAAGAAGCACAGCACCACAGGGAGTAATACAGAATCCCATCACCCCTCTTTTGACATAAATGCTTATTTATTTGTATCAATTAAAATTTATAAAAAGGTACATGCATTCAGTTACAGCTTGATGACTGATGACTGCCTGTTCAATGGAAATTTTATTAGGATGTTGCTCAGCTTTGGGTACACTCATGCTTTAGGCATGAGAACCTAGTGCATCATGAGATGCCCCCCTCTTGGACCCTCTTCCCCCTGGGGATACTCAGTATCCTCCTTCCCTTCATCCCTAAACTGTAGTGGCACTCTCCTCTTACATATAGAGGAGGCACAGCTCTCTTTTGGAGGAGAATGAAAAGTGGGATGGAGTGGCCAATTGTCAATGTTGCTCTCAGTAGTGTTGCCATCATGAAACTGTGTTAAAAACTGCTGTCTAAACCTTGCCTCCAGATGCCCTGTATAATGAGCATTCTTACTAAAATGCTGAATAACTTCTAAGATTTAATTGGTTCTGCTCTCCATAAAATCAAAACTGGTTTTCTCCCTCCTCATTAGCCTATTAAAGATATCATTAATGTTGCCTGACATTCCTTCACTGGTCACAGATATGTTTTGGGATGCTCCTGTCAGTATCTGAAAAATATTTTCCTTAGTTGTTCATTGAGTTGTTCTATAATTCTGTTGATGTTGAGCATTATCAACTGGCTCTTGATGATCTAGGAACCACAGCTGCAGTAGTATGGGTAGCTGTGGCAAAGAGAAAAAGAAAGCTCTCATGAGGTGGTCTGCTACCTTTAAACATTTTAGTAAGACTCCATTTAAAAAAAAAAATTAACAGAACACGCTCCCCAAGAATTACCAGTGAAACCCCACTACCATCCAACCATGTTATAAAGGCTGCCCCTCAAATATTCTGACCAGTCTCAACACATCTTCACTGGGCTGTACCTGGTACTCCTCCACTGGGAAAAAACATGCATCATCAGCCACCCAGCAAGGAGTAGCTTAGATTTGGTTAAGGGGACCAGTCTCCCCAACCCTGGCAGACTAAGGACGCATGTGGCAGTAATATTTTAGCCCAGTGTCTAATACCAATGCTATAACTTACAAGTCACTGTTCATGAGGCTTGTGGGGTCTCTGGCACAGAACCCTCTTGGGAACCTGAAGACGCCTGCGACAGAATATCGGTGGAGTCAAAATCACTTTCATCATCATGAACAGAAGAGTTATTTCTGATCCCCTGCTGCTTGATCATCCTGTGTGTCTGGTACTAAAACATGTGGATGAACCAGAGTAGAGGGCAAGCTCATTTATGGCTGCATGGCAAAGATGTCCTTTGAGCTGTTCATCTGTTACTGATTCTGTGACTGAGGAGGTTGATTGCGTCCAGTTTTTGAAGTGCCTGCCAATGTATTGTGGTGCCAGGGAGGTGTAGATGTTTTCAGGTTCCTTGGCCACCAAACCTGTCATCCCAAACTCAGGCAGGCAAGTCCCTGAAGCATCTCTTTTAAGAATGATAGACAGCTTGTCATAGAATGGAATCATCCTCTATAAAGCACCTGAATGAGAATTATTGTCCTTAGCATGGTGGAAGGCACACTTTAAGGCCTTGATCTTACTTCATCACTGTTCCCAGTCCTGACTGTAGCCACATTCTGTTAATAGTTCTGCAATAGCAACATATGCCAGCTTATTTCTTTGGTTTTTGAATTGCGTAAGCACCTTTCTTTCACCCCAAATATGGATGGAGAAGGGCCACTATGCCCCAGGACTGGAGGAGGCTGTCACCCAGGGTGTTTCAGTGCCCCCCCCCTCCCCCTATAGTTGCTGATGTGGCTTATCCACTCCTGCCTTGGCTCATGAAGCCCGGGGGGGCGGGGGGGAAGGAAAGTGACTGACCCAGAAAAATTATTGCTCAACCAGCAGCTAAGCAAGTGCTGCATGAGCACAGAGCATGCCTTTGGGCACTTGAAAGCCCATTAGAGGTCACTGAATACAAGCTAGAGGTTGATGTGGAGAACATCACCTCTTTCATAGTGTCAACATGCGTGCTGCATAATATCTGTGAGACAAGGGGGGAGGTTTTCAGTCGGTCTTGGAATGAACACTTAAGGGAAGCAAGAGGAGCTGCAAGATGTACACAGAGAGCAGCAAGGAGTTAGGGAGAGGGATTAGAGATTCAGGCAAACAGTGGAAGGGGAGCTGTGATCAGAAATTGCCTTGCGGCACATATCATGGCTGCTGAGGCTGGGAAATGTGCTCTGTAATTCTGTAACTGGATTATACTATATATGGGAAGAGGACATCCTCCATGCAGGAGGGAGGGGGTGCTGTGAATACAGGGCATGGGGGATGGGTCTGGGGTGCTTTGGGATGTTGAGTGAGCAGGCAACTTGAGAAGAAAGGCGTCTTTACAGAAAACGAGGGAGGGGGCTAATACATAACTGCAGGCAATTATCAGCAATGCAGGAAGGAGGATTGACATGCAAATAGGGTAACTGATAAGACAATGCCTCCAAATGAGCTGAAAATGCTTCAAAAGGCCTACAAAAAATTGTGCTTATGCAAGGTGTTTGCCAAACATAGTACCCCACCTTGCTGCCCCAAGGACACCTGAGCATGCACCCCAGGTTTTTCTGTGGCCAAGCTAATGGCTGCAAGCCTCCAAAGAGGCTTCACATGGCAGGCAACCATTCCTTTCAGTGTGAGAATTTGGGGCTGTACCAGTCAAGAAGAAATAAGATGTGTTTTCATGGTTTACAAACTTGTTGCCTAAGGCTGAATTGTAAGAATGCTTGAAGTTTGTTTTTTAAAAGCATACAAGGAGGGTTCCCACATTTGGGTGCTGGAATCAGGGGTGCAGGGAGAGTGCCTGCCATAAAGATCACACCCCCACTCCACTGTCGGTGCCTGGCCCAAAGTGGCTTCGCCTAGTGGGAAACAATATCTTCTGGGCTGCAAATTAGGGGTTCTCCTGGAAAGCCTGAGAGCAACCCCTGTGATGGGAATGGGAAAAGGGGATAACAAGTACATTTGGTTGGGGAGAGGACCAGGAGAGAGCAGCCAACAGCGAAGAAGTGGCTGAAAGGGAGACTGCTTATTGAACTCCAACCCCCACAAAACCACGTCTCTCTCAAGCCAAGCTGCTGACGATCCCCCAAGTGAAAGACCCCAAACAATAAACCAACCAATCACAATCCTACCCTAAACTGCCTGCTGTTGCAACTTAGTATTGAGAGGTTAAGAGGGTAAAATTGTTATGTGGAGCTCACTAGCGTCTTTTACTTGCGATAGCTTATTAACCCATAGAGAGACTTAAACCCACTACACAATGTACATGTTACAACATCCATCATGGTACATTACAACAATGGAAAAACTCAAAAACCCAGGAACATCTTTAACTAGAAAAGCTACTAACATGAACAAGTGTCCTATCAGAAGAAAACACGCCCCCTCAATAAAACTGAAAATGAACAGCAGAGCTGTCACCTAGATACCTATGTAGACCTGACTCGAGTCAATATGAAAGGTGCACCATTGCTAGCATAGCACTGAGAAAACAGAACTTGATGGATCCCAGACTTACAAATCACATAGGAGTGAATGCAATTTAGTTTGTTCAAACACTCAGTGTTTGAATGGTTGAAGCTATTTTACCTTAGGTAAACTATGCGATTCTAGTGTATCATTTTTTAAAACATCTTGCTCTATGCTGGTATTATTGAATGTATATGGCCCCTTAGGCAAAGACAGCACTTTTGAGTTATAGAGGTGCTTATAAGAATGTCAAAGTTAGGTTCTGTCTGTGATGTAGCAATTATGAATTCCAGTTTCTTGCAAAAAAAGAACATAGTTATGAATATTTGAATATTTTAAAACCAATCTCTTATGCCATACCCTCCTCCTTTGGGTGTGTTTGATTTTCATAAACATCCGAGTGACTGATTTCTTGACATGCAAATTCGTGCAGAGCAAATTTCAAAGTAGTCTGTACCACTGTTTGGTAAAAGAATCTCAAGACCATGTGTACAGGTATTCATCCTGAAAGGGCTTGCTGCCATGGAACTTATCTGAGTAGTCAGAAAAACATCTCCAGTAGTCAGTGACCCCAGAAATAATTTTTAACTCTATAGCTCATGATCATTTCAGTTTACTTGCTGTTTTAAAACTTAAAATTTGATGAAAATATAATCTGCTTATAGATAATCAATGAGCACAAAAGGGAATTGAGCAAACATCTGTAATACACAGTTTGACTAATATAGCTCAAAAGTAATTCAGCAATTACGATTTTTTGTGAGAAAAATATTTGGAGGAAACCAAAGTATAACACTTCCTGGTGGTTTTTATTTTTCCTTGGATAAATATAAAATAAATAAAAATAACACTGAAAACACAGCTTCATTCCAAATGTTGAATGGAATATCAGGGCCACTGATCTACTAAGGATTTTTATCAGTTAAAATAACCAGAAATGCAGATAAATTACTTTACTCACAAGCTGGAATTTAAATGTGTCGCTCTTCCATTTTCCAGATAAAAGTTGAATTAGTCACTAAATGTTGTGTCACATTATAGAAAGTATAGCAATAATAGGTTTCAGGGAGAACCTAGTCTTTATCTTATAACCCTATAGCCTCAAGAGGGAACTGATGAACAATTTCCAATGCCCTTAATAATTGAGAACATGTTTAGCTTCAGTGTGAAAGTATGCCCCATCATGAGCTTTGCTGTTGCTCTCTGTGTTCAGTGGTTAGAACAGACAAACAGAAGTAGGAGCTCTGAATTCACCAAGCCAGAGCTGTCCTCCTGATCCAAACTGGAGCATCCTCTTCTCCCTTCTCCACTATCTTTTAACTCCCCTGATAGTCAAGTTTCATCCACAGTGCAATAGAAGTATGCATTGTATACAAATCCCACACAGACTTTCTACTGATGTCTGAGCTGAAACATACTGCAGGCAAATTTACTCTATGAACTTTGGAAGTTTTAAATGGTGACTCAAATGTATAAAGTAAAAACAACAAAATGCTCATTTAGTTTCTTAACTGATGTTTCCACTGAAACCAGGCCGCTTATATATGAATTCAGGATTTTTTTCCAATTTTCATCATACTAGTAAGTGAATATTCAACTTGTAAAAAGAAAAAGATTTTTAAAATGAAAATATATCTTAAATTAAATTCTTAGCCCCTTACTCTTTCAGTATCAATGGAGGATGTCAGTGTAGAATATGCAATGATGACTGCAGTAGATTTTTTCACAGAGATAGGTTTTTGGTTGTTTTTTTTTAAAGATCCAAGTCTAAGTTTAACTCAAAATGCACACATAGGTAGTCCTATCAACTGTGACCTGGCACTGATATTTGTTAAGTCCTTTGATTCCTACACTAAGGGCATGTTCAGATGACTGAACATGTGTTTTGTGGTGTCGCAAACCCATCTGTGGCACTGCAAACTGCACGTACCACATATGCAGGCATTTGCTGCACTGTTAATTTGCAACATCGTAAGACACTGGATCGCCCAGTGTCCAAAAATTAAAAAGTGCTAGGAAAAAGCAGGGCAACATACATGGCAGCAATGTGTGCCACTTGAAACTGGAGCCTGGTTTGCCAGAGCCACGCTCCAGCTACAAGCCAGGCTCTGCACTCCCAGATAACCACCACTGCTGCCCAAAGAGGCCCCTAAGACCCTGGATAAGGCTTCTGGGACCAGCACAGGTGCTGGCCTTAGCCTCCCCTACCCCACCTGGAACAATTTGCCCTGTGCTAACCAGGGCAAAAAGCAGCAGCACGTATTTGTGTCACAGCTTTTTCCCCCATGGTAACTGCATGCCCCTGCTTGTGGGGATGTAGCCTGAGAATCCAAAACAGAGCTGGGCTTTTATCCATAAAGCAAGAAATTCCAGGACAGGCTGCTCTTGGGAGAAAAAACAAGCTCTAACATCTACCTACCCCTGCATGGGAAGAGAAGAGAGGGAGATCTTACTTCACGGGTCCCTCTGAATCAAGGAGACATAGAGGTAGGGAATCTACAAGTTGCTTGGGCAGCTAATTAGAAACTGCCTCAAGCATTCTCGTTCTTCTTTGCCTCTTTTAAAAGCCTACACTCATGAACAGCGGGTGCCTTAGAAAGCATCATGTCACTGGGATTACGAGTGTAGGCAGAAACCTTGCCTGGGGAGGATTGTACCTTTTTTTATTCCTTTTAGAACTGTATATG
Source organism: Gavialis gangeticus (assembly GCF_001723915.1). Lineage (NCBI taxonomy): Eukaryota > Metazoa > Chordata > Crocodylia > Gavialidae > Gavialis > Gavialis gangeticus. The sequence goes on along the minus strand of NW_017729029.1, from coordinate 22,135,206 downwards.
CAGGGCTTAAAGAAAAATAGACCTGAAAAGGAAAGAGATGCCAATCTGTAGGACTTTGAAAAGAAATAAAAGGTACTCTGGGAACTATCAGAAAACACAGAATAAGTTAAAGATTTCCTATTAAGACAAATGAGGCCTGTTGCATGCTGTTTTCTTTTTACAGTACTATCCTCTTTTTCTTGATTTCTCAGTCACGGTCAGACAATCTCTTGGGGACCTTCCCTCAAGCAGTTCTTAAGGGACCTCAGACATTTACCAAACTTTAGGTAATAGGTGTGCTAGCACAGTTAGCATATTTTCAGCATCAGCCTGGAGGCTGTAGTCAAACCTAGTTAAAACCACTCCATCCAGAGGGTAGAGTGAAGAAATGAGTTTCACTAGCAAACCTAACAGTCAACAGGCTAAGGTTTAAGAAACAGATGCTATATGGCAAAAGACTATTGAGAATGATCCCTAACTCAAGTCTCACACCTAGATGTGTTTTAAATTAAACTTATTATTGAACAAATATCAATATTTTCTTGTTTAACTGATCATGAAACAAGATTAGGCCCTTTTAGGCCATAATAAAAGCAACATTTTTTTTTGGTAATGGCATGTATAACAGATGTAATCTATAGCCACTCTGATTGTTAGTTCTGACTTACTACATACTTTAAAAATCCTTACAGAACCCAGGTTACAAAAATATGAGTCAATTATGGAAGCTATATGCAAAGTCGAACTAGTTCCCATTATTAAGTAACTTACAGCAATGTTCTGTTAATATCTTCTTTTGATCAGTGCTTTCTGTGCTCTCTCTTGGCCAAAAATATTTTTGTTTAAATTGAAGATTAACCTATATCTAAATATGTCAAAAGGCAAAAGAAAAAAAAAATTCTTTAAATGATAAATTTAGATTCAATCAATTCTTTAAAAAATGCCTGGAGTTTGTACTTTTCTTCTTTGTTAACTAACTCTTAGTGAGTATTGCTTTTTCTGCTAAGACCATTTTTTTAAGTTGTATATATGACTGCAAAATAGCTTCAGCAGTCTTACTGGAGGACTACGATTTGTGTAGAGCTTGATAAAAGCTTAACCCAAATAATGGATTGAACTTGTACAGTGCTCTTTATTCATGGGGAGTAGCCATTACCTCCATTTTGATAATGGGAAGTTTGAGACAATGATCTACACTGAAAAAATTGCAGAACTGTTCTATGGTAATGATGAAGCCTTATGTAAACATGATCAAACACTTCCTATCTGCCCCCCTCTTCTCTCCCTCCCTGCATTTATTTTATTTTATTTTTTACTCTTTGTTGTCATGCAAATTTCTTTATGCCCATGAGGCTATCTGCTAAGTTAGATTTACTGTACATTTTTTATAAGAAAGAGACACACAGAGATATTATAGCCTGATTTTTAAAGACTGTTTGTGGATTCATCCATTTTATGCGTTTATCTTGAAATACCAATGGATAAGTCTACAATATCTACTCAGTTATTTCTTTATCTGGAGAGAGAGCTGAGTAAAAGCTCTAAATCATAAGGGTCAATTATCCTAGGCAGAGCATTACACTAACCTAGTTTGATGCCTGAGTTAGCTCAGGTATCTTATCACTGAATTAGGCTATATAGGCATACTTTATAAGTAAGATTACAACGTGAAGCATTAATGTACACTTAAAAAAATAAACCTTATTTAAAAGAAAAAAAACCAAAAAATTAAGACAGGAGGAGACAGAGATTTTCTAACTCTATGCTCTGGTATTTGGTAGGGAAAATGAAGGAACAAAAATGATACCTAGGATTTTTAAACTCAGAATTTCATGGCTTTTTTAGTAGGTTATGTCAGCCAATCAATATCATTAAGACAGGGTATGAATATGAAAATAATTATGTCTGCTTGTTAGCTTAGGGATTAAAGAAAGGAAGGGCATTATTTAGGACAACAATAACCAAGATATGATAAAACACTACCGCATGCTTAACACAATCTTCTTCAGATTAAAAAAAAATGATGGACATTCCATAATCATCTTTTTTCCCTACAGCTTTATTTCTGTAGCCTTCTACCTACACAATTTTGACAGAGGTCAGAGTTCTTCTTTCGCTGCTTTGGGAGGTAATGTAAGTTCAGACACCAGAAAACAGTGATAAAATTAAACAACCATCAATGATTTAGTTTATTCCCCTTTGAACTACATTCCAATTACCCAGCATCTTCTCCTGCAAAGCTCAGGATGAGAATAAGGAAAAAATAAAAGTTATGTTCGATACCAATGGAAAAGTAGTGGCTGTCATACAAAGTAGTGTCTGATGTGCATTGACAGATCTGTTTGGAAACTCCGCAATGATTAGGACACTGCATGACCCTGGAGCCCCTGGTAGCATCAATTAATGTTTGGTGGAGATTCCTGCCTCTAGCATTGTCATTCTTTATCTTAGTAAACATCAACAAAAGAGAGAAAATGAGCTATTGATTTTTCAGTATTGTCTTAACCTGCAGTCTAATTGAAGGTCAGTATATGTATTCCTGTCAAAGGCACAGTTTTGCTATGCATTGTGGATGTCTGATACAAGTCATCCCAACAGGGAAAGAGATTCCTCAGGTAATGCACAGAAGAATAATACTCTATACAAGACCCTGAAACATTCTGTAAAGAAACTCAAGGCCCAGAGAAGACAAACTGCTAAGAAATTGGACTAGATATCAAGAGCCTGGCAGAGAAAGACAGGAGCAGAAAGAGAGGGTGAGAGAGATGAATGTGCTTTTGTCATTATAACACAACAGGTTCAAAATAAATTGCCTCTTTACAAAAAGCAGATGACTGCATCCTTCTGTGTATGATGTTCTTCCCTTCATTGCAGGATGAACGATTTTGAACTCTGTTTCCTAACACAGTAAAAGAGATTCTTTTGTCCATAGAAATTAGGTGAGAAATCTAATATGACAGGAAAACAAAATTTGGCAGGTAATAAATAGGAAACAACAACCATATCCCTCCTTTATTTTTTCTTATTGTTCATACTTTGTAATTCTTTGCTGTCTTCCTCTCACTGACATGCCATTTTGTTGTAGCATAACCCCCAGTTTTTCTTTTCTTAAATTTATTTTAAAATGCATTCCCTCCCCTTCCCCAACCATTTCTGACTTTTTATCTCCCTCTCTATTCCCTAGATAAGTATAAGTAAGTTAAGATGTAGGATAAGCTTTAACATTTTTATTTTGGTAGCAAGTTTTTGGTTTTGGATATCCACTGCCTTTTCCCTGTGACTTACTGCTGCCTTTCTCTGCTTTCCTGCTGCCCCTGCCACCTTTCAGTCTCTCCTGCTGCTTTTCCTGTGATCTTCTGCTGTCCGTCTCTCTGTTTTCAGGCTTCCCACACTTTCTGTAGTCATCCCCCCCCTCAGCTTTCCAGGTCCTCGTGGCTGTAGTTTTCTCCAGCAGCTGGAGCCTTACTCCAGCTCCCAGCACCTACTGCTGCTCCCTGCAAATTCTCTAGCTGCCCCGGAACCATCCTCTGCCTCCCCACATCCAGAGCCCCTCTTTAACATCCACACTTTCCCTTAGTCCCATTTTCCCTCTCCCCACCTACCTTTTCAGCTCCCCCGTAGCTCTGGCTCCAGCATCTGTGCTGGCATCACTTCCCTGTTTTGCAGGCTTTAGGTGTCTTTTAATCAATTAAGATCAATTAACCTAAATTTACTCCCAAGCCTCAGTTCTTCAGCCCAGGCCCCTATAGTCTACTGGTTCTAATCCCTGTCTTGGTAACTTTCACTCCCTACACTTCTACTTTCTTACCTTAACCTTTCCCAAGGTATCCCAAGTACACCAAGCACATAAATACATACATATCACATGTATGTATGTAAGTTCCAACTTAGGAACTCACTTGTGTGTATGTGTAGGGCTTTAAACTAAGTTTGTCAGGGGATGGGGATCCACAGGAGCAAGAAAAAACTCAACCAGGTGTAGGACCTGCCCAGGTAAGAGCTCAGGTATATACCAAGGGACCAGTTGTCTCTTAGGTAGGAGGGGTGCCCAGGGCTCCCACGGGGGGATTAAGGTGTCTCTTCACTAATGCAAGAAGCATAGGAAACAAGCAGGAGGAGCTTGCTCTCCTGCTTGCAAGTAGTAAAATTGACCTGGTTGGCCTAGTGGAGACATAGTGGGATGAAACATTTGACTGGGCATTAAACATAGAGGGCTATAGATTGTTTAGAAGAGATAGGAAGGGGAAAAAAGGTGGGGGGGTTGCGCTTTGTTAGGGAACAGTATACCAGTTCTACCTTCCAAATGGGACCAGAGGAAGGCTTAACTGAGACCCTGTGG